>NC_059333.1:56793125-57451250 GCF_018350155.1 Leopardus geoffroyi
TTACTCTTAATTGGTCTATTAATATTTTTTATTTCTTCCTGATTCAGTCTTAGTATGTTGCATGTTTTAAGCATTTTCCATTTCTTCTAGGTTGTTCAGTTGTTCAATATAGTACCCTCTTAAGATCTGGTATTGAATATTTGTCATGTCAGTTGTAAGGTCTCATTTTTCATTGATAATTTTGTTGATTTGGGTCCTTTCTCTCTCTCTCTCTCTCTCTTTTTTTTTTCTCCCCATGGTCAGTGTAGTTAAGTGTTTGCCAACTTTGTTTCTTTTCTAAGAACCAATTCTTAGTTTGGTTATTCCTTTCTCTCTTTTTAAAAATCTATTTCCTTTGTTTCTGTTTTAATCTTTATTATTTACTTTCTTCTGCTAAATTTGGGCTCAGTTTGTAGTTTTTCTAGTTTCTTAAGGCATAGAGTTAGATTTTTTTTATTTGGAGTCTTCATTGCCTCTTACTGTAGGAATTTATTGCTATGAACTTTACTATTAGGACTTCTTTTGCTGCACCCCATAAGTGCTGGTATGTTTTGTTTTCATTTTGTCTCGAGAAACATTTTTTTAATTTTCTCTTTAATGTCTTTTAAAAAATTATTTATATATATATATATATATATATATATATATATAATTTAAATCTAACTTAGCATATAGTGTAGTAATGATTTCAGGAATAGAAATTAGTGATTCATCACTTACATATAACACCCAGTGCTCATCCCAACAAGTGTCCTCCTTAATACCCCTCACCCATTTTCTCTTTAATTTCTTTGATCCACTGCTTGTTTAGGAAAGTGTTGTTTAATTTTCACGTGTTTGTGAATTTTCCAGTTTTCCTCTTGTTACTGATTCCTAGTTTCATGCCATTGTGGTTGAAGATACTATGATTTCAGTCTTCTTCAATTTGTTAAGACTTGTTTTGTGAAATAACATATGTCTATCCTAGAAAATATTCCATATGCACTTGAGAAGAATGTGTAATCTGCTGTTTTGGATAGAATGTTCTGTATATGTATGTTAGGTACATTTGGTCTATAGTGTTGTTCAAATATTCTATTTCCTTATTGATTCTCTGTTTTAATGACATATCCATTGTTGAGAGTGTGATACTAATGTCCACAGCTGTTATTGTACTATACATATTTCTCTTTTTTGATTCATTTTGCATTATATATTAATGTGCGCCAATACTGGACCTATAAATATTTACATTTGTTATATCTTCTTGATGAATTGACTCCATCAGTATATAATGATCTTCTTTGCCTCTTTTTATCATTTTTAGTTGAAAGGTTATTTTGTCTGCTATAGGTATAGATACCCCCTTTTTTAATTTAACTTAATTTTTATCTTTTATTACAATTTGTTTGAAATGTCTTTTTCCATTTCTTCACTCTCAGTCTATGTGTGTGTTGAAGGCTAAAGTGAGTCTCTTGAGGGAAGTATATTGTTGGATCTTGTTTATTATCCATTCCACCATTCTTTGCTTTTTGATTGGATAATTTAATCTGTTTGTGTTTAAAGTAATTATTGATAGGTTAAGGATTTACTATTCCCATTTTGTTAATTGTTTTCTGTTTCATAGATTTATTATTCCCTATTTTTCATCCTGCTGTGTGTGTGTGTGTGTGTGTGTGTGTGTGTGTGTTGATGTCTTTTTGTATCCATATGCTTTGACTTTTTTGTCATGTTCTTTTGTGTAATTACTACCAAATTTTCCTTTGTGGTTTTCATGAGGCTTATTACATAAAATGTTTGATAGCACTCTATTTTAAGCTGATGATAATTTAACTTCAATAGAATTTGTATATTTTACACTTGCTTTTTCTCCCCCTCACAGTTCAGGTTATTACTCTTACAATTCACATTTTTTTTTATATTGTGCAACTAGTAACAAATTATTGTATTATTAGGTTTTTATTTTTGCTATGTTATTTTTTATATAACTTTTAAACTGGAGATGTGAGTTATGCAGCACTAGTGCCATATCACAGAATCTAACTATGACTATATGTTTACCATTACCAGTGAGATTTGTGCTACCTTTTTGTGTTTTTATGTTAATTATTGTTCTTTTACTTCCATTGGAAGAGCTCCCTTTAGCATTTTTTATAAGGCAGGTGTGCAGGTAATGAACTTTCTCAGCTTTTGTTTGTTTGGTTAAGTCCTCATTCCTCCTTTGCTTCTGATGGACAGCTGGGAGCTACACTCAGCCTGGACAGTGAATTTGTATCTTTGCCTTTTTATATCATGGGAAACTTCCCCAACTGGTACTGGCTTTGCTGTGGGGCAGTCTGCTCTGTCTGCCTATCTCTTGGCTTCAGCACCACTGAGCTGTGCAGCATCTGGGAGTTGTCACCCACCTTTCTGCACAGGTGGGGCTAGAAGGCACTCTCCACATCAGGGGGCTTAGACTCAAAACCTTGCTTGAGTGTGGGCAATCCAGGCTCTAGGGCTGGCAAAACTGAGCATTTAAGGTTCCAAATCAGGCAGATCTGCACTCCACCGGGTTCTCTAGTTAGTGTGTACCCTCTAACTTAGTTTTGCAGATGAGCAAACGTGCTAGTTGGGATTATTACTTGGCACTGCAGGTATGAATTTGGTCTCCCAAGATCTGTGTGCTGGTTCTTGCAAACCCTTCCCCACTTTTCCATCACAGTGAGATTCCCAGTGACTATGCTCTGAAGATTTCCCTGAAATCCCTGTGGTGTGTGATCAGAGTAAAGGCTCTTGCCATGTGACCCTCAGTGCTGTGGTGGGGAGCTTATTGTTCCCTCTAGGTTTTCTTTTCCCACTGGAGGTTCCAGAACCTCAGGGGAGACCCCTATGCATGGTCGTGTGCTGTTCTGGGAGAGGGTCAATGGGGTCAACGTGTAGCTGCTTCTCCTACCTTCTAATGCAGTCTGTCTTGATCTCTGAGGTGCAGGAGGTTGCTTTAGCCTCACCCCCATGTTCTAGGATTCTTTCAGTGGTATCTTGTTCTTATATACACGTTAGCTTTTTTTGTGAGGGAGAGTGAAGCCAGAATGGACTGTGTCACCATCTTGGTGATATTACTGATCTCTTTAAGTCTTTAGTCAAATAAAATACCTCCTTGTCGTCTTCCCTGGAACTGTATTAAATATCAGAGCCCTTATTCCTCAAAAAATTAAAAATAGAACTACCCTATAATCCAGCAATTGCACTACTGGCTATATACCCCCAAAATATAAAAACACTAAATTGAAAAGATACATGCACCCCTGTGTTTATTGGAACACTATTTACAGTAGTCAGATTATGGAAGCAGCCCCAGTATCCACTGATAGATGAATGGATAAAAGATGTCATGTGTGTACACACAGACACACACACACACACACACACACACACACACACACACTGGAATATTATTCAGTCATAAAAAAGAATAAAATCTTGCCATTTGCAACAACATGGGTAAAGCTAGAAAGTATAATGCTAAATGAAATAAGTCAGCCAGAGAAAGACAGATACCACATGATTTCACTCATATGTGGAATTAAAAAGCAAAACAAATGAACAAAGGAAAAACAAGAGAGACAAACCAAGAAGCAGATTCTTAACTATTGAGAACAAACAGATGGTTACCAGAGGGGAGGTGGGTGGGAGGATGGGTGAAATAAATGAAGAGGATTAAGAGTACCCTTACCATGATGAGCACCAGGTCATGTATAGAATTGTTGAATCAATCATTATATTGTACACCTGAAACTAATGTAACACTGTATATTAACAATACTGGAATGAAAATAAAAAAGCTAAATAAAAATTATTAAAGCTCTCACACACTATTATATTTACCATAATACTTATCACTATCTAACTTATATATTTTATTTATATGTTTTTCTGTATCCCTAATTAAACTGTAAACTCACAAAAGGCAAGGATTTTCTTTATTTACTTTTGCATCTCTAGTACCTGAGAGCAGGACCTGACATATGGCTAAATTAAGATGGCCTGTTTTTTTCTCACTATGCGTCAAGTGAGGGAATTTATTTCCCAATCCATTAAATCTGTGCAGACTTTGTAACCGCTTTTAAATTATCGTGGTATTCCAGTCCAGAAGAACTCTTGGATAACTCAACTTACCTAAAGTCAGTGGAGCAGACTTGTCTGATTGAGTCAGATCAGTCTATAAACCAAGAGAGATGACAAAATGATTGTTGCCTTTTCTACTTTTATTGAGATAAAATTGGCATAAATGATGTTTTAAACCACTGAATTTTGGGGTGCTTTTTATGCCTCATTAGCTAATAGGAACAGAATTTGTTACTAGAAGCAGGGTGATGCTTTTAGGAAAACCTGAAATATGTGATGCTGCCTCTGAATCTGGTAAGGCTGAATCTATAGTGGTCTCAAGGAGGTTGCTAGTGAAAGTTGGAAGGACAGGAAAGAAACTTTCATCGAGGATAGAGAAAAGATGAACTGAGTTATGTAGTGGAAAAAAGTTTGGCAATAACGTTGGACCATAATTTGTGGTGACGTGGAAAATAGAAAAAATACATGTGAATTTGAGCAGTGAAATTTTCAGAGAGAATTTTCAGAAAGGACATTGAAAGTACTATCAATGTTATTTAAGCTGCAAGTGATAAGTTATCTATATATCTATATCTATATCTATATCTATATCTATATCTATATCTATTAGAGAGAGGGAAACTAAAGAAGAAATTGTTTAATTTTCAAATAGAATTTGAATTGACAAACATTTGTGAGCCAAGTTTTGCAGGGTTCAAAAATGACACTGATTCTTATCACTAGTCTCTCATGGAAAAAGATTTACAAAGAATGAACTAGCCTCAGGGAAAATGTCAAATCCAGGATTTTGCCAGTAAAACATGATTTAAGGGTCAAGATCTCAAGGGTGCTGCTAAAAGATCCTTTGTTAAGATCTCAAAAATATTTGAGGCAGTTCTGTATAGACTCTCAGCCAGGCAAAGAAGATTCTAAGAATCATGACACTATAGCCATCTTTTCATTTAGGATATATCCAAATAAAATGTGAAGAATTCATTCACAAGTTTTATTCCTGAGTCAAGGATGGGATATACCAGACATTCACTTCAAACACTAGAGAGCTATGAGAGACAGAAAAATAGAGATAGAGAGTGGGGTGGGGAGGGGGAAGAGAAAAATCCTTCTCTTTATTGAAATTCCATTGATATATAGTAAATATCTTACTAGTTTCAGATATAGATCATAGTGATTCAATATTTTTATACATTATGAAATGATTCCCATAAATCTAGTTACCATCTGTCACAATACAAAGTTCTTATATTATTGATTATATTCCCTATGCTGTACATTACTTTCCTGTGACTTATTTATTTTATAACTGGAAGTTTGTACTTCTTAATCCCATTCACCTATTTCACTCACCCATCTAACTGCTTCCCTGTCTAGTAACAAACTTTTTTTTTCTCTGTATTTATGAGTCTGTATCTATTCTGTATCTATTCTATTTTTTTTGTTTATTTATTTGCATTGCCTTTTAGATTCCATGTAGAAGTGAAATCAGATGGTATTTGTCTTTATATGTCTTATTTCCCATAGCATAATATCCTCTAGGTCCCTCCATGTTGTCACAGATAGCAAGATTTTATTCTTTTTTATGGCTGAATGATATCCCATTGTGCCCGTGTGTGTGTGTGTGTGTGTGTGTGTGTGTGTGTGTGTATGTGTGTGTTTAACACATCTTTGAGAAAGAAATCTTTGAAGTTAAGTACTTCCCAAAATTTAGAATATACTTTTATGCATTGGGATGTTGTTCCCTTTTCTCTCAGTTTTATTTTCTAGTCTGCCCTTATACTTAACCATAACTGCCTTAACTTCTTGTGGATATTTCTTGAGAATGATACTTCAAAGTAAGTTCATCTCCACATTCTTCAAAAATCAAAATGTATTTAAATAATGAAAGCAATGGTCATTGTTTGGTTGTATATTTTAGAATAGAGGTGGGTAGGAGCACCTGGGTGGCTCAGTCAGTTAAGTGGCGGACTTTAGCTGAGGTCATGATCTCACAGTCTGTGAGTTCAAGCCTTGCGTTGGGCTCTGTGCTGACAGCTCAGACCCTGGAGCCTGCTTCCGATTCTGTGTCTCCCTCTCTCTCTGCCCCTCCCCTGCTTGCTCTCTCTCTCTCAAAGGTAATAAACATTAAAGAAAAATTAGAATAGAGGTTGGTAAACTAGAGAAACGAGCCAACTGCCTGCCACTTGTTTTTGCCAAAGTGAAGTTGTACTGAAACACAGGCATGCCCATTGATTTATGTATTATTAATGGCTGCTGTCACACTGCCGTAGCAGAGCTGTGGAGTTTCCACAGTGACTGTATGGTCCACAAACCTAAACTATTTACTATCTCACCTTTTTAGAAAAATTTTACTGACCCCTGTTCTGGAGCATAAATTCCTTGAGCTTAGGGACCACAGTCTGCTCCATTTTGAATGTTCATCATGGGACCATAGTCATATTCAGTGCCAAAGATGTCTCTGAAAGATGGGATGAGTGTACAAATTAATTCTTTCTATTCTAAGAGTACACAGAAAAGTTCTGTACAGGTAATCTGTATACAGAAAATATCATTCCCTCAACAAATTTTAAAGACGTGCTTCTTAGACTTTTAGAAAAGAAGAGTTTTTAGGAACCTTAACTCTGCTGTTCCAGAGCACACTGGCCCTTAGTCCAAGGGAGAAAGGATGTAAGCTTAAAGAAATTTGCAAGTGTAATGATCTCCTAATGAAATGAATTATAACTTAGGCTCACATTTTTTTAATGGAATTATTACAACTTGGACTGAAAGAGACTGAGAAACTCAGTATGAAAAGAGGCACAGTGTTGATTGAGAATGAATAAGTATTCACTGGGTATTTACTTTATTATGGGCAAATTGCAAGGATTTTTCACATATTCTCACTGGATTTCAGTCATGTGAAATAAATATTATCTCTAATTTGGAGGTGAGAAAACAGAGACTTAAAAATTAAATAATTTTGCAATTTTTTTTATCATTAGCAAGTGGCAGAGTTAAGAGTTAAACCCAGGGGTGCCTGGGTGGCTCAGTCAGTTAAGCGTCCAACTTCAGCCTAGGTCACGATCTTGCCAGTCCCGAGTTTGAGTCACACGTCCGGCTCTGTGCTGACAGCTCAGAGCCTGCAGCCTGTTGCAGATTCTGTGTCTCCCTCTCTCTCTCTGCTCCTCTCCCACTCCCACTCTGTCTCTCTCTCTCTCAAAAAAAACATTAAAAAAATTTTTAAAAAATTAAACCCAAGTGTTCTGAACCAAATTCAATATATTTTTCATGATGTGCCAGCTCTTTTACATATTGAGATGAGTGAATAAAAACAAACACAGTTTTGTCTCATTGACACATAGTTTAACATAAGGTCAAGACACTCCCCAGGCAGTGGACAGTGGAGTACAAATTATATAAGGAAGATGCAGAGAAGTGTCTTGGGAAGTAGAAGAATGATAGGGATAATATGGTGCCAGTATAGAAAAACTTATTTGGTGTTCAGGTCTAGAGTTGGTTGGTGGAAGACAAGAGTGTAATATGGGAAGAGAGCAATGTGAGTGAAGGAGCAGAAACAGAGTGACTTTCCGGGCTTTTGTTCTAGCTTGAGGGGAGGGATACAACAGAACTTTCAGGTCTTGATTGAAAGCTGAAGAAAGTAGAACATTGGGAATCGGAAGGGAAGCTTATTTTTTTTTGACACTTAGTAAATTCTTTATATTTTAGCATTTCTAAAAAAATGTATGAAGAAAGTGTGAAATGCAATTAAGACAACTCTTCCACATGCCACATTGAATAGGCAATCATTTTGTCCATTTTGGAAAGAGTATGCAGAATAAAAAAAGGTACACAATATTGAAAGATGATGATCTCATTGTTCAGAAGGTCTGTTTTTTCCAGTAGATTGGCTGTCTTAGTTAAAGGCTCCTCAGAATCTCTTGCAACAAGTCAATCAAATAGTAGAGAAGAGTGCATTTCAGCAACATTAAGAAAAGCTCATATCCTCATTACCCAACATAAACATGAAGAAAAAAAAAAAAGTAACAGCAAAAAGTTGGAGCCAAGTATAGTTAACTACAGATACTTTTATAGTCTGTAAAAGCTAAGTACAATGTGTAAGGAGGAGAGTTTCCTTGGGGAGCTAGGGAATTGACTGAGTGCTGGTACATTAATCCTACTTAGAAACACTTATTACTGTAAATAATTAAAAACTTTGATTTGGGGAGACAGTCTGTGCTAAAGGAAGTTCCAGGAAGTGAAGCCAAATAAAATAATGGTCTCTATGAAATAATGTGAGGATGGAGAAGTAGAGAAATCATTCTGGTATTATTGCTCTTGGAAAAACAATGTCCCAATCTCTCTAACGTATGCTTTCAAAAAAATGAATGAGGACATATTCTTCCACAGACACTCAATGAATTGAACAGGGTGGAACTGAACGGATACTGAATTACAACAAAGAGGTGGAGGGGAGCAAGAATGTAGTTGCAGATGTGCCTCAAGTAAAAGTGACCTTCTATAAGCACAGAAACTATAAACAACACAGAATAAAAGAAGGCTAGGATGTGTTTAATTGTGCACATCCCTAAGCACATCTACCACATCCCTCAAGCAATAATTGGGAAAAACAGTTTATAAAACTAGATGTCAACATGTATATTATTCAATTCACTGAAAATGTAAAAACAAGTTAAAGTTTATAAATAGCCCAGTTTTTTATTGGGGGAAATGCTGAATCATGTCTTTTCCTTGAGTTTAGTCTTTTTCCTAGAGCCAAATCACTAGTGGAACAGATTTGTGTACTGGTTGATGCATCTGGTCAAAAAAGGAATTGAGTTACAATAATAAAGGAATGTAAGAGATAAGAAAAAACTCAATATAGATTTGGATAGCACATTTTTTTATGCACTCAGGCCATTGGTAAACTCAGACTCTTTCTATAGGAAACTACCTCTTTTTTTTCATCTGAAATTTTAATTGAAGTTGACATACAATGTTACATCAGTTTCAGGTACACAGAATAGTGATTCAACATCTCCATATGTTATGCTTTGCTTACCACAAGTGTAACTACCATCTGTCACCATACAACCCTATTACAATACCGTTGACTATATTCTCTATGTTGTACCTTTTATTCTCCTGATTTATTCATGCCATAACTGAATCCTGTATCTCTCCTATGCCCCTTCACCCAGTTGTCCATTCTCCCTCCCCTCTGGCTACCATCAGATTGTTCTTTGTATTTATTTGTCTGATTCTGCTTTTTGTTTATTCATTTGTTTTATATCACATATAACTGAAATCATATGGTATTTGTACTTCTCTGCCTGACTTATTTCACTTAGCATAACATCCTGTAGGTCCAATCATGTTGTTGCAAATGTCAAGATCCCATTCTTTTTTGTGCCTGAGTAATAATCTCTTATAACAAAATTAATTGTTATATTGTAAGACCTTTAGCATCTGAAAAATCAAGTGTGAAAATTAATAGTCATTGGTCCTTTATGTCACTCTGGTGGAAGGAACAATCTAACAGATTCCCTAGTACAAAGTTTTAAAAGAAAATCATATTAAAACAACAACAACAACAACAAACAAAAACATAAGGTCCGTTGTCGCCCAGTAGACAATTCTTCACTGATTTAGGATGGGCTCAGATGGCAAACAAGTTTAGGTGCTTTTTTGTCCTTTATATATGATTCTTAAAAACCTGATCTATGCTGAGTAACTGTTCATAAACCTCTAACTCATATGAGTGGTACTATAGTCTAAAATCTGAATTTAACAATTTCTAATGCTATTTCAAGAAAGGAATTGCTACTATTTGTCTATGCCTTGGATTGTATTTAGGTTTAGTAATGTCAGTGAAAATATTCACATTAATTATTCTTTTTATTTGCTCATTCTAAACTATATAAAGGATTATAGGAGATCCTAGATGAGAACATATTTATTTACAACTCATAACACATCTTGAGCAGTTGCTTTTGTTATCTGCATTTACACATGAAGAAACTGAAGTCAAGAGCTGTGTTATCTTGAACAATTTTCTTAATCGAAATATTCTTAGGTCAATAAGTAAAGTCGTAATTCAAACCCAAGGTTGTATGACTTCAAATACCTCTTTCCCCTAAAAAATATCACCTCCTATGAAGACAGGAACATTGACATATTTAATGCCAGCTAGCATGAAGGTTTTTTTTTTTTTTTTACAGTTGAGACTACTATGAAGTTTCCTCCTTGGTTTCTTCCCTTTGCATGACATTCAGTAGGTAAGTGAGGAAGTGTAGTATTTCTTGCATTCTACTTAGTCACTGTGGCTAGGAGAGATTGCTGGTGGCACCTCAAAGTAAACTAGTGGGGTGGGCATTTCTGGGCTGATTCTGGCTCTGTGTTTGGTAAAAGATGAAAGTTTCTGGTTTTACTAAATGCCCCTCCTCTGAACCTGGCCCAGGCAATAATAATAACAATGAAAAGAAAGAATGACAAGTTTATACTTTCAGTAACGTTACTAGTGTTTTGATCCTTGAATTTTAGATGGTTTTGTTCACTCAAAGCTAGCAGCCAACACATTAATGATCTTCAGGCATTTTTAAAAAAAATTTTTTTAACGTTTATTTATTCTTGAGACAGAGAGAGACAGGGTATGAACGGGGGAGGGTCAGAGAGAGGGAGACACAGAATTGGAAACAGGCTCCGGGCTCTGAGCTGTCAGCACAGAGCCCAACGCGGAACTCGAACTCACGGACCGCGAGATCATGACCTGGGCCGAAGTCGGCCGCTTAACGGACTGAGCCACCCAGGCGCCCCCAGGCATTTTGAAGGTTATGGCTTTGTAATGCTTAAGCAAAATTACACTTTATTTTTTAACTACTTGTAATCTTAAGAGATTTCAGAGACTATGCTAATGTGTTTCTTATTAAACTTTTAATTATGGAATTGATTCATTTTCTTGGTTAAAACTTTCACAGTTATAGTGGATTAAATAAAACATAAAATGTAGTTGACTTCTTTGCTCCCCAATATCCATTCCTAGCCAACTCACTCTCCAAAGGAAACCACTGTTAACTGATTTTCTTTAAATCCTCCTCAAATTTCAAGTAATATATTCATTTGATATATGATGTACAGACTTGTCAAATTAATATAGTGCCTAATGAATCTCCATCATAAAAAATAAGAAATTGTGCAGTTTTTCTTTCAACTCTTAATTCTTCCTCAATTTTTGTTAGTTATATTACCATTTTTATGTTGTCAAACTTTATAGCATTTTATTCTGTTTTTCACATTAAGTCTTTCAACCTGTGTCTAGACTGATTCCAAAATATCAAATACTAAGAGACAGCATTTACAATATAGTTTTCTAAATATTTTGTGCTATGTCAAGATTGTGAATGGACTCATGACCCTTGCAAATGTTGATTTCAAATGACCTCTCTTATTTCCTGTCCAGTTTCCTGCAAGCCTTCTGAGTCATATATGGTGCATGGATGATAATTTTCTGAATTGTGGCATAGAACTAGAGTCTCAAACTAATTCTATATTATTCTCAAATTTTCTTGACAGTTTGGTGGAGAATAATATTCTAAACATTTTCCCCTAAGAATTTGAAGATGATCTTTCATCCTTTTTTTGTTGAGAAAATCTCTGTCACTCAAGTAGTTTGGACTTATTTAGTGAACACTTCCTCTCATGTAGGTAACTTTAATTTCTTTGTAGAAGTTTTCAGAATGTTCTCTTTACCCTTAGAATTTGCAATGTTGTATCTAGAAGTTGGTCTTTTTTCTCACAAATCCACCAGATATTTTCAATCTGAAACTTCTTCAAATTAGGGGAATATTTTGTTGTGTTCTGATTGGTCCCTTCATTGTTTCTACTTTCTTCTTTGAAAATATTTTTAGGTGACTGTCAGACTTTCTGGATCCTTCATAATTTTTTTCCTCAGTTTCTCTGTGTCTGTTTCTAATTTATCATTTTATCATTTATCTTTAAAACCACTCGCACGATTTTTAGCCATGTTCCCTAATTACTATATACTCTGTATTATTAAAATTTCATAAGGATTGCACAATGATTTCCTGACTATTCTTTTTCTTTGTCACTTGTGATAATAATTTATTATTCAAAGTGATTAAATTTTTTCTATTGGGAGCCATTATTTTATATGTCCTCTGACCTACTGATACCCTTAAATATCTTATTAATTTTTATTATTTGTGTATATATTTATATGTATTCATAACTGAAAAAAACATGATGGAGTAAGTAGATGTTTTCTCTGACTTCATGTAAGTCTTTTCTCAACAGATTTTTCTTTTCTTTTTTTAATTTTTAGTTTTTTATAATACTTTTTAAAATTTATTTATTTATTTTGAGAGAGAGTGCAAGCATGAGCAGGGGAGGAGAAGAGAAAGAGAGAGAGAGAGAGAGAGAGAGAGAGAGAGAGAATCCCAAGCAGACTCTGGAGCTGTCAGCACAGAGCCCGAGGCAGGGCTCAATCTCATGAATTATGAGATCATGACCTGAGCCAAAATCAAGAGTCAGACACTTACCAAACTGAGCCACCCAGGTGCTCCAACAGATTTTTCTTTTAAATAAGAGTTGGGGAAAGGTAACCTGTGCAAGTCAGGGGAGCACATAGGCAAGCCATCTTCCCTATTGGATATATGAAGGAAATTTATTTGGTGACATTACAGATCATTGTAAGTTAGGAGAAAAATGACCTATGATAATTATTCATTGGCAACCTCATTGGGACCTCATGGTAAGTGAAATTTGACCTCTGCAGGTTCTTCAACATAATCATTTTCTAATGACTATTACTAAACTCTTAAGTCCATGAATCTCATCTCCAAACTTTTTTTTTTTACCATGTGCATTATTTTTATTATTTATTTATTTATTGCTTTTTTTAAAATATGAAATTTATTGTCAAATTGGTTTCCATACAACACCCAGTGCTCATCTCAACAGGTGCCCTCCTCAATGCCCATCACCCACTTTCCCCTCCCTCCCACCCCCATCAACCCTCAGTTTATTCTCAGTTTTTAAGAGTCTCTTATGGTTTGCCTCCTTCCCTCTCTGTAACTTTTTTTCCCCTTACCCTCCCCCATGGTCTTCTGTTAAGTTTCTCAGGATCCTTGTAAGAGTAAAAACATATCGTATCTGTCTTTCTCTGTCTGATTTATTTCATTTAGAGTAACACTCTCCAGTTCCATCCACATTGCTACAAAAGGCCATATTTCATTCTTCTTCATTGCCAAGTAGTATTCCATTGTATATATAAATCACAACTTCTTTATCCATTCATCAGTTGATAGACGTTTAGGCTGTTTCCATAGTTTGGCTATTGTTGAAAGTGCTGCTGTAAACATTGGGGTACAGGTGCCCCTATGCATCAGTACTCCTGTATCCCTTAAGTAAATTCCTAGCAGTGCTATTGCTGGGTCATAGGGTAGATTTATTTATTTTTTTTAATTTTGAGGAACCTCCACACTGTTTTCCAGAGTGGCTGCACCAGTTTGCATTCCCACCAACAGTGCAAGAGGGTTCCCCTTTCTCCACATCTTCTCCAGCATCTGTAGTCTCCTGATTTGTTCATTTTAGCCACTCTGACTGGTGTGAGGTGATATCTGTGTGTGGTTTTGATTTGTATTTCTGATGAGGAGTGACGATGAGCATCTTTTCATGTGCCTGTTGGGCATCCGGATGTCTTCTTTAGAGAAGTGTCTATTCATGTCTTCTGCCCATTTCTTCACTGGATTATTTGTTTTTTGGGTGTGGAGTTTGGTGAGTTGTTTATAGATTTTGGATACTAGCCCTTTGTCTGATATGTCATTTGCAAATGCCTTTTCCCATTCTGTCGGTTGCCTTTTAGTTTTGTTGATTGTTTCCTTTGCAATGCAGAAGCTTTTTGAGGTCCCAATAGTTCATTTTTGCTTTTAATTCCCTTGCCTTTGGAGATGTGTCAAGTAAGAAATTGCTGTGGTTGAGGTCAGAGAGGTTTTTTTCCTGCTTTCTCCTCTAGGGTTTTGATGGTTTCCTGTCTCACATTCAGGTCCTTCCTCCATTTTGAGTTTATTCTTGTGAATGGTGTAAGAAAGTGATCTAGTTTCATTCTTCTGAATTTTGTGTAATTTAGGATAAAAATGACCTACAGTAATTATTCATTAGTGATCTCGTTGGGACCTCATGGTAAGTGAAATTTGACCTATGCAGGTTCTTCAACATAATCATTTTCTAGTGACTGTTGCTAAACTCTTAAGTCCATGAGTCTCATCTCCAAATTTTTTTTTTACCATGTGCGTTTTGAATGAAACTCTTAACCTTTATCAAGAAGGCTGTTTGTTTTGCTGCTTTTTCAATAAACGTCTTGTTGTTAATAGAAATTTATTTTATATGCTACATGAAGTTTCTAATGATATTTCCAATAGTCACCATGGGAAAGAAGAGGACCAAGAATAAAACAGAAATGGTAGGGAAATGATACATCCCAGAAGAGGAGCATTATCTCACAGTGAAATGTTTCAGAGCTTGTTGAAAAGCATTTGAGAAAACTAAAGGAAGTTTATAAACATATTAAATATAAATGAGGTAGAATAATGCTTCCTTGATGGATAGAGAGAAATTCTTAATGGCAAGTTGAAAAGCATGTTTAAAAATCCTCAACACTTGGTTTTATTCTTTCTAGATCTCTTGTAAGGAATGAGTACTAAACAAATAAATGAGAGAAGGTGATGTTTTTCTTTCACAAGGAAAGTCTGAAGAGAAATCTGGGTGAACTCTGGAAATATACCTCTTGGCAGTCTAGTGCACTAATTTGTAGGCTAATCTTTCTGCCTTAAATACTCTGTTCAACTAAATGCCAGAATTTCAGTGCTTGCTTGAGTAGAAGGGGACTTCCATTTATTTTCATTTTATTCTTCTTTAAAAAACAAATCATGGGGGCGCCTGGGTGGCGCAGTCGGTTAAGCGTCCGACTTCAGCCAGGTCACGATCTCGCGGTCCGTGAGTTCGAGCGCCGCGTCAGGCTCTGGGCTGATGGCTCAGAGCCTGGAGCCTGTTTCCGATTCTGTGTCTCCCTCTCTCTCTGCCCCTCCCCCGTTCATGCTCTGTCTCTCTCTGTCCCAAAAATAAAAATAAACGTTGAAAAAAAAAAAAAACAAATCATGTACATTCCAAGCTTACATTAATTTATGCTTAGAAAAGTTAATTTTCATGATGAAAAAACAAAACCCAAGCTCTAATATATGGGATGGGATTAATATGAACAGTATTTTCTAGCTTTTAAATTAACTCAAATATTATTTTATTGTGATTGTATTGTTTTCCCATTTTTATAATTGTGCTTGACTACAAAAGCAATAGTTGGTTTATTTACTAAATTGAAATTATTTCACTATTAGAAAAAAACTAGTTGACATATCTAAGAGCTCATGTTTTTATTAACAAATAGAAGGTACAGCCTAAAGTAAAGATGTCAAGACAACTGAGCTGGATTTAATTCACTTTTTCTTCAAAGGCCCAATATGTTGTATTGATGTTCTGTAGCTCCTATTGCCCAAATAAATAGATTTTCATTGGTTTAAGGTCAATGATTTTTTACAGACATGGAGTCAGAAAAAAATAAAGAAAACTACTGACTTAGTGTGTGTGTGTGTGTGTGTGTGTGTGTGTGTGTGTGTGTGTGTTTATATGAAATGTTTTGGGGAGAGATCTGCCAACCTTTGCTAGGGTGGTCAACTTTGTCACTGATAACTTTATCATGTAAGATTCATGCTGGCACGCAAGAATCCAAAACTTAGTCAGTGGAGGGCTTTGTTCTTCGAGAAGCCCTATTACCACTGTGCTGATTAACTGAGTGAATTGCCACAGAATGAAAAACATGAGACAATGTTTGTTTTTGTTGGGCTGTGCTAAATACACACACAAACACATGCACATATACACACACACTTTTATATAGCTATAAGAAAAACAATATAGAAAATGCTATTGAGAGGAAAAAATGAAGGAAATTTCATGGTATTTACTTGGCTGATGTCATTTGCAGTTAGATTGAGCCTGAGAAAGATGATTGCTCAAAATACAATATTAGCAACTGAAATGACCCTGAGGATAACATTCACAAATTGTTATTATTTTATGATTCTATGTAAAGCTGATCTTTTTGTTGCCAATCATAAGAGTTTTGAGTCATTTTCTAAAAATTCAGTAAACCTGTTATTCTGAGTGGTCCTGTATACTGGGAATATATCTCATGCACTAACAATAGTTTATTATGTGTGCAATACACAAACACAGAGAGACTGTGGATCCCTGGCCTTTTTCTTGGCCTAAAAATCTATGTGTAGACCTACCTAAAGCTTCCTTCTGATGTCAGGTGAAGCCTCTGAAGCTAATTTTTTGTAAAAGTACAATAATTATTAATGACTTTGGAATTATGTTTTATTTGTCTTATGTAAATTGCTTCCCCTGTCTTTGAAATCCACCACTTTGTTACTGCACTGGCATATTCAATGCATATCATGATTTTAGGTTTAACTTCACATATGAAATTCAATAGATCATTAACTCCACAAGAACTTTGGAAACATGGGTCCTTTTTGCATGATTACTGCAAACTTCCATGAAGGTATGGCACACAACTATGGCTTGTGTCTGAAGGTTATCTGTACAAGTCCAATCAAGATTCTACTCAGGCCTAGTCTTGGATTCTTAAAGTTTCTGCTCAATACTAATGACTATAAACATAATTGGAAGGTCCAACCAACAAATATAAAAGCATTTCTTATATAGTGATAATAGTTAGAAATGGCCCCTGCATGCATTTTGAGCCAAGTGTTTATGAAACATGTATATATGTGTGTATAATATGTATGTATAACATTACAACATGAAATTGGTTCATTTCAGCATAGGAATGTAGAGACCTTTGGCTCTCCTTGTATAAATAGGGACATATTCATGACAAAACATCTTGCATCAAAACTATAGTTTTCAAGCTGTAGCTAACTGAAAACCTTTTCATAAATTCTATTCACACTGTACTTACTAGTGTCCTTAACTCAGTTGAACTTGAATTTTAGTGCCTTTAAGGAAGTTCATTCAGCTGCCCTGAAATTGAAAAAGACACCCACACATAAATATCATTAATATAGACATTTAAATGAAACTTTTCAAAGAGACTCAGAGAGCAGAATTGCAAAGCATACGGCCTTCTGCTGATTACCTTATTTTCAAGGTGTTTTACCTCCTTGATGTGTATAACTACTGAAGGTGATAAGAAAAGAGTTTTCCTGGTGTAATAAGCACGGCCAGCAACAAGGTTGGCTGTGAAACAAAGAAGATGGTTTTGAAAAGCATATTGTATATGTTGAATACACAATCACATACATTGTGATAAACGTTTTTAAATGTATTTTTAAAACCCACACAATAAATTAAATGGATACCATGACTCTTTTTAACAGAACTCAGCATGTGTCTATGCTATTATTTTTGAAACCTTAAAAAAAAAAAGAAAAATTTTCCAGTTGCATATTGCATAGAGGGGTAGAACACAACCCTTACCTTGAATATCTTTATAAGAAAAAACAATGCATTTCTTAAAAATAATTTTGCATTTCAAGTTTAGGAAGTCTTGTTCAATAAAACACTAAAATTTGCCTTCCCTTTAACTGTTAGCACATCAAGAATCCATAGATAAAATAAGAAAAATTAAGATCTCATGAAGGGAGTGAAAAGAAAAAGAAAAAAAAAAACAAAACAACACTATGTGCTTTGCACCTGAGAGGAATTTTAGGAATTGCTATGACAGGAGATTCTAGGGAATTTGTAGATACAGTCTCTAAAGAATCACGTAGGTAGACTTTGTTCAAAGAAAAACACTAAAATTGAAGGCAGTGTAGAAACCGAAAAGAAATAATAGGAGGAATTTTTTATAACGTGTTATAGAAAAACAAAATCTAAAAAAGAAATGAGATTTTCTGCTCTGCCCAGAGAATGTGACAAAGTAAATCATGGACTTAAATGACAGGAATGATCTGAAAGGATAATTTCAAATGATATATCAGAATAAAACATATGCACTAAAGATCATGCATTTATACTCTTGTTACACTTACATAATAAAAATATATTTAACATTGTATAATAGTTTAACTTGTTTTGGAAGAAGAGATAAAGAGTCAGCTGCTAGTGGATGCATTTTGTGTTCCAGGAACCTTACCTGATGCTTCCAGTACTTCTCATTTAATCATTATAAAACCCTAAGCCATTCTTCTAATAGATGAGGCTCACATGCCTTGGAAGCTTGTCCCAGTTTCAGTTCCATCCCCCTAAAGTGCCCTAAAGTGCAGCAGTGTGTCACTGTAAACCTTAGTCTTTCGGACTTGAAGTCTGATGGTCCTTCCACTTAACTATGCCAGCATTGTAAGTTTCCAAGCCTTATTATTTTTTGTTACTTCATTTGATTATCATGAGAACTCTGTACAATTCATCCCAATGAAATGTATATTCTTAATTTGGAGATAAGGAAGTGAAGATTATAATAGAAAAACAGATTTATCCTGTTTTTCCCAAATTATTTCTAATTTGTGAGGAAGATGATTTTTTTTAATCTAACTTACAGAGATGAGTATTTTCTATCATATTATGCTTCTAATTCAACTAGGGTAGAAGACAAAAATGCTTCTATAGAGAGAATTTAGAATCTAAAATGTATACCCATTCAGAATTTGTGCACATCTGGGATTGTCTGGGCAATGTTGACTCCCGTGTCATTTACCAGAGGGTTCCAGTTGCTGAATAGGATAGACCCTGATAAGACGGCCTCTGGCTGTAAGATGGACCTTGGGCTGAGACCATCTAATACGTCAAGACAGTGGCGTCCCATTTTTCTCAGGCAGGATTGAAGAAGAGTTCAAGAAAATAAGTTAGGTGTGGGGAACCCAATTTGGGAATGAGAGGAAAACTAATATTTGATGGCAGGGTCACCATTCTCAATTATGCTTTGGCCAAAGTTTTCTTTATGTATTTATTACCTCCTCTCAGAGATGATAGAAGGTCAAGAGGGGCAAATATATATGAAAGCATATGTTGAATAAAAAAAACAGTATCACTGGAGGCACAGCAAACATGTGCAAATAGGAAACCACTGTTTTGTGCCCTAACAATAGTCATTAACTCAGATTAGAGGAAGGTATTTCTTCAGACTTTTGTATTGTAATTTACAGAGCATGGCCAAGAAATAGATATAGATGACGGCTGAAGGTGAGAACAGGAACAGTTGTGCGATCCCTGAGGAAGGAGGTCAGCTCAGCAAGAATTTTCATATTTTATATTTTAGTTTTTGGGTTTTCCAGGTAATAAATATAACATCTGCATTCCCTAATTATATCAGTAGCCAAGTGGTACTAATATTTATTGTTTTCCATGTATTGTCTCATCTGTGTCAGGTATCATTCATTATTATTTTTCCACATGAAAAAAATGGGCATAAATAGGCTAAATAATTATTCAAAAATCAATCATTAGTTGGTAGATCTAGGTTTAAACTAAGTATCTTTAGAGGACATATACTTAACCAGTATGCATTACTCCCTCCCCTGTGAGATCCTTTATCAGAGATTAATTTTTTATTACTGTACCTAAAGGCATTAAAAGAAATAGCTGATTTTATAAAACTAATTGAAATATAGAAAGTTTTTTTTTTTAACTTAAGCTGTAACATAGTTAAATAAAGTGAATGTTGAGAAGATATGGAAATGACACATTATTTCAAATTGCACTTAGTCGTTATATCTTTTGTGGTATTTCAAGTGAAATAAGGAAAAGAAAAAATCATTCTAGCTGCCTAGGTAAAAATTAGAGTTTTGGACTTTGGTTTGATTGCATTCTATTTTATTTTTATTAATGTTTATTTATTTTTGAGAGAGAGAGAGCGTGAGTAGGGGAAGGGCAGAGAGAGAGGGAGACACACTCTGAAATAGGCTCTAGGCTTTGAGCTGTCAGCACAGAGCCCAACGTGGAGCTCGAACTCACAAATCGTGAGTTTCTGACCTGAGCCCACTTTGGACGTTTAACTGGCTAAGCCACCCACGTGCGCCAGATTGTATTCTATTTTAAAAGCTAGCACAGCTTGCATGTTTCCCACAGTCTAACTTTGATTCTGATAATAATTGTTTTGATCATTCATTAATTTTTTCATTCTATTACCACTCATTTATTAAGTACCAACTAAGAACTTTTCCTCTGTGTTGGTTGTCTGGTATGCAAAATGTGAAAAGTGAAAGACTTTGCTTTCAGGTAGTTAACAGTTTAATGACAAAATAAGTGCTGTGGCAAAGGGGAAGAAACTTCTCAGAGAGCTATGAGGAGCCAAGCTCACCTCTGTTGAGAAGGCAGCACCTAAGCCCAGAGATCCTGGCCCACTGGGTGCCTAAGAAGAAACATATTCCAGGCAGTGGAAGTAATGATGATGAGATTTGCCTTCAGTTGTCTTCCTAAATAGGTTTTCCTTTAGGCAGAACATTATAAAAAAGCTTGTTCCTTATTGAAAGGTTTTCCAGAAGTTATCTTTTATTTTTAGACTTCCAATGTTTCCTCTCGACCTGTTCCTTGATCAGATTTCAGATAACATGCTTTGTTATGCTTTTTTCTCCTTGTTATTAGGCTCTAGGTTGTTAATGACTTTTGTTGCTTATTTCGGTTGCATCAAATTGTAAGTGATTCTCTCTTCCGGGCAAATATAGTCTATGGACACATAGGCTTATGCTATCTGACTGTTCCCCATAGTCCTACATCTCAACTTTTGCTTTAGCTTGATCATTAAAATGAAGTACACAGTTATACCAGTGTTCCTCATTCTATTATTCCTCGTACGATGGTCAAAATAACCTTGACATAGAATTTTCATACCATGCTGTAAATTGTTTCTGCTATTCCTTTGCTGCATGCACATTTCTCTTTAATTTTACTAATCTCTAAGGTTATCCTGACATTTGAAACTTCACATCTTGCTCAATTTCTCTTCATTGTATTAATTTTCAAATTTCCAAGCTGAATCCCATTTTAAAGTCCTCTTTAGACTTTCTTAGAAGCTTCCTGTCTTTTACAATTTTGTCTCACTTTTCCATTTTGTATCATTTCAAGGCTTATTATATTTATTTCAGAATTGATGTAAAGAGAATTGAATTCTTGGAGTAAAGGCCATTCTGATTCCCACACACTTCGAGATTTTTGGCAAGGTCAAAGTTTGGGGGCCATCAGCTAGGATGTTGGGTTAAAGTCTAAGTCAGAGAGAAAAAAAAAGGTTAAGAATAAAGCAGTAGCATCTATGTGCCCCTTCAACACACATAAGCGAAACCTAAACATGAAAGCTGGAAAGCATCATGTCTTAAGGAACCCATATATCTCAAGCCCATATTTCCAGAAAATATTTTTAACAAGCTTGATAATTTGACTGGGACTCTTTCAGATTCTCATTTACATCACAAGAAAGTTGATCTATTTTATTATTCTATCAGACAATATGGTCCTATCAAATATTCCCTTAAGTGGATTCTCCAAAACACTTTTCTGGTTTATAATGAAAAGGTAACCAATATTTAAATGAATTTAGAAAATACCAAAAGCTGAATCCCTTCGAATATTCACTGTAGATATTCCTATGAAAGATTTCAGATTAATAATATCTGTTCAACTCTTTTTAAGTCAAGATTTTCCAAAATGTATTTGATGAAGGAACATTTCTGATGTGGTACAGCTACCATCTTCTTGTTCAAAAGCATTCAGAAAATAGGATTCAAATGAATCACTAGTTTCCTTCTGGATCTAACTCATTGAGTCTCGTAACCTTTCACCTGTTATAGATAAAGTATAGAAGGTTAAGTACTTACAGACAGATGATCCTAAGGAGAACCTGATTTTCTGCATCTGTTTATTTTGATACCCTGATACTTTGTCCCTTGACCCAGCTCTGACATTAGCTGTGGCTCTGGTGGACACTTTTGCACACTGACAACTTCACATTCCAAGTTCCTACCTGCCTTCTACGTTTCTCTACTTTAAGACTTTCTGGACAAAAGAGGAGGAGGAGGGAAGATGGCGGCATACGAGGACGCTGGGCTCACCGCGCGTCCTGCTGATCACTTAGATTCCACCTACACCTGCTTAAATAACCCAGAAAACCACCACAGGATTAGCAGAACGGAGTCGCCGGAGCCAAGCGCAGACAAGAGGCCCACGGAAGAGGGTAGGAAGGGCGGCGAGGCGGTGCGCGCTCCACGGACAGGTGGGAGGGAGCCGGGGCGGAGGGGCGGCTCGCCGGCCAAGCAGAGCCCCTGAGTCTGGCGGGCAAAAGCGGAGGGGTCTGATGGACTGTGTTCCGAAAGCAAGCGCAACTTAGCGTCTGGGAGGTCATAAGTTAACAGCTCTGCTCGGAAAGCGGGAAGGCTGGAGGACAAAGGGAGGGAGAGCTGCTGAGCCCCAGGATGACAGAGCTCAGTTTGGTGGGGAACAAAGGCGCTCACCAGCGCCATCTCCCCCGCCCATCCCCCAGCCAAAATCCCAAAGAGAACCAGTTCCTGCCAGGGAACTTCCTCGCTCCGCGCAAACACCCAACTCTGTGCTTCTGCGGAGCCAAACCTCCGGCAGCGGATCTGACTCCCTCCCGCTGCCACAGGGCCCCTCCTGAAGTGGATCACCTAAGGAGAAGCGAGCTAAGCCTGCCCCTCCTGCCCCTGTGCACCTTGCCTACCCACCCCAGCTAATACGCCAGATCCCGAGCATCACAAGCCTGGCAGTGTGCAAGTAGCCCAGACGGGCCACGCCACCCCACAGTGAATCCCGCCCCTCGGAGAGGGGAAGAGAAGGCACACACCACTCTGACTGTGGTCCCAGCGGTGGGCCGGGGGCAGACATCAGGTCTGACTGCGACTCCGCTCACCAACTCCAGTTATACACCACAGCACAGGGGAAGTGCCCTGCAGGTCCTCACCACGCCAGGGACTATCCAAAATGACCAAGCGGAAGAATTCCCCTCAGAAGAATCTCCAGGAAATAACAACAGCTAATGAGCTGATCAAAAAGGATTTAAATAATATAACAGAAAGTGAATTTAGAATAATAGTCATAAAATTAATCGCTGGGCTTGAAAACAGTATAGAGCACAGCAGAGAATCTCTTGCTACAGAGATCAAGGGACTAAGGAACAGTCATGAGGAGCTGAAAAACGCTTTAAATGAAATGCAAAACAAAATGGAAACCACCACGGCTCAGATTGAAGAGGCAGAGGAGAGAATAGGTGAACTAGAAGATAAAGTTATGGAAAAAGAGGAAGCTGAGAAAAAGAGAGATAAAAAAATCCAGGAGTATGAGGGGAAAATTAGAGAACTAAGTGATACACTAAAAAGAAATAATATACGCATAATTGGTATCCCAGAGGAGGAAGAGAGAGGGAAAGGTGCTGAAGGGGTACTGGAAGAAATAATAGCTGAGAACTTCCCTGAACTGGGGAAGGAAAAAGGCAATGAAATCCAAGAGGCACAGAGAACTCCCTTCAGACGGAACTTGAATCGATCTTCTGCACGACATATCATATTGAAACTGGCAAAATACAAGGATAAAGAGAAAATTCTGAAAGCAGCAAGGGGTAAACGTGCCCTCACATATAAAGGGAGACCTATAAGACTCGTGACCGATCTCTCTTTTGAAACTTGGCAGGCCAGAAAGAATTGGCACGAGATTTTCAGTGTGCTAGACAGAAAAAATATGCAGCTGAGAATCCTTTATCCAGCAAGTCTGTCATTTAGAATAGAAGGAGAGATAAAGGTCTTCCCAAACAAACAAAAACTGAAGGAATTTGTCACCACTAAACCAGCCCTACAAGAGATCCTAAGGGGGACCCTGTGAGACAAAGTACCAGAGACAACACTACAAGCATAAAACATACAGACATCACAATGACTCTAAACCCGTATCTTTCTATAATAACGCTGAATGTAAATGGATTAAATGCGCCAACCAAAAGACATAGGGTATCAGAATGGATAAAAAAACAAGACCCATCTATTTGCTGTCTACAAGAGACTCATTGTAGACCTGAGGACACCTTTAGATTGAGAGTGAGGGGATGGAGAACTATTTATCATGCTACTGGAAGCAAAAGAAAGCTGGAGTAGCCATTCTTATATCAGACAAACTAGACTTTAAATTAAAGGCTGTAACAAGAGATGAAGAAGGACATTATGTAATAGTTACAGGGTCTATTCATCAGGAAGAGCTAACAATTATAAATGTCTATGCGCCGAATACCGGAGCCCCCAAATATATAAAACAACTACTCATAAACATAAGCAACCTTATTGATAAGAATGTGGTAATTTCAGGGGACTTTAACACCCCACTTACAGAAATGGATAGATCATCTAGACACACGATCAATAAAGAAACAAGGGCCCTGAATGAGACATTGGATCAGATGGACTTGACAGATATATTTAGAACTCTGCATCCCAAAGCAACAGAATATACTTTCTTCTCGAGTGCACATGGAACATTCTCCAAGATAGATCATATACTGGGTCACAAAACAGCCCTTCATAAGTTTACCAGAATTGAAATTATACCATGCATACTTTCAGACCACAATGCTATGAAGCTTGAAATCAACCACAGAAAAAATCTGGAAAACCTCCAAAAGCATGGAGGTTAAAGAACACCCTACTAACGAATGAGTGGGTCAACCAGGCAATTAGAGAAGAAATTAAAAAATATATGGAAACAAACGAAAATGAAAATACAACAATCCAAACGCTTTGGGACGCAGCAAAAGCAGTCCTGAGAGGAAAATACATTGCAATCCAGGCCTATCTCAAGAAACAAGAAAAATCCCAAATACAAAATCTAACAGCACACCTAAAGGAAATAGAAGCAGAACAGCAAAGACACCCCAAACCCAGCAGAAGAAGAGAAATAATAAAGATCAGAGCAGAAATAAACAATATAGAGTCTAAAAAAACTGTAGAGCAGATCAACGAAACCAAGAGTTGGTTTTTTGAAAACATAAACAAAATTGACAAACCTCTAGCCAGGCTTCTCAAAAAGAAAAGGGAGATGAGCCAAATAGATAAAATCATGAATGAAAATGGAATTATTACAACCAATCCCTCAGAGATACAAACAATTATCAGGGAATACTATGAAAAATTATATGCCAACAAATTGGACAACCTGGAAGAAATGGACAAATTCCTGAACACCCACACTCTTCCAAAACTCAATCAGGAAGAAATAGAAAGCTTGAACAGACCCGTAACCAGCGAAGAAATTGAATCGGTTATCAAAAATCTCCCAACAAATAAGAGTCCAGGACCAGATGGCTTCCCAGGGGAGTTCTACCAGACGTTTAAAGCAGAGATAATACCTATCCTTCTCAAGCTATTCCAAGAAATAGAAAGGGAAGGAAAACTTCCAGACTCATTCTATGAAGCCAGTATTACTTTGATTCCTAAACCAGACAGAGACCCAGTAAAAAACGAGAACTACCGGCCAATATCCCTGATGAATATGGATGCAAAAATTCTGAATAAGATACTAGCAAATCGAATTCAACGGCATATAAAAAGAATTATTCACCATGATCAAGTGGGATTCATTCCTGGGATGCAGGGCTGCTTCAACATTCGCAAATCAATCAACGTGATACATCACATTAACAACAAAAAAGAGAAGAACCATATGATCCTGTCAATCGATGCAGAAAAGGCCTTTGACAAAATCCAGCACCCTTTCTTAATAAAAACCCTTGAGAGAGTCGGGATAGAAGGAACATACTTACACAGCATAAAAGCCATTTATGAAAAGCCCACAGCTAACATCATCCTCAACGGGGAAAAACTGAGAGCTTTTTCCCTGAGATCAGGAACACGACAGGGATGCCCACTCTCACCGCTGTTGTTTAACATAGTGCTGGAAGTTCTAGCATCAGCAATCAGACAACAAAAGGAAATCAAAGGCATCAAAATTGGCAAAGATGAAGTCAAGCTTTCGCTTTTTGCAGATGACATGATATTATACATGGAAAATCCGACAGACTCCACCCAAAGTCTGCTAGAATTGATACATGAATTCAGCAAAGTTGCAGGATACAAAATCAATGTACTGAAATCAGTTGCATTCTTATACACTAACAATGAAGCAACAGAAAGACAAATAAAGAAACTGATCCCATTCACAATTGCACCAAGAAGCATAAAATACCTAGGAATAAATCTAACCAAAGATGTAAAGGATCTGTATGCTGAAAACTATAGAAAGCTTATGAAGGAAATTGAAGAAGATTTAAAGAAATGGAAAGACATTCCCTGCTCATGGATTGGAAAAATAAATATTGTCAAAATGTCAATACTACCCAAAGCTACCTACACATTCAATGCAATCCCAATCAAAATTGCACCAGCATTCTTCTCGAAACTAGAACAAGCAATCCTAAAATTCATATGGAACCACAAAAGGCCCCGAATAGCCAAAGGAATTTTGAAGAAGAAGACCAAAGCAGGAGGCATCACAATCCCAGACTTTAGCCTCTACTACAGATCTGTCATCATCAAGACAGCATGGTATTGGCACAAAAACAGACACATAGACCAATGGAATAGAATAGAAACCCCAGAACTAGACCCACAAACGTATGGCCAACTCATCTTTGACAAAGCAGGAAAGAACATCCAATGGAAAAAAGACAGCCTCTTTAACAAATGGTGCTGGGAGAACTGGACAGCAACATGCAGAAGGTTGAAACTAGACCACTTTCTCACACCATTCACAAAAATAAACTCAAAATGGGTAAAGGACCTGAATGTGAGACAGGAAACCATCAGAACCTTAGAGGAGAAAGCAGGAAAAGACCTCTCTGACCTCAGCCGTAGCAATCTCTTACTCGACACATCCCCAAAGGCAAGGGAATTAAAAGCAAAAGTGAATTACTGGGACCTTATGAAGATAAAAAGCTTCTGCACAGCAAAGGAAACAACCAACAAAACTAAAAGGCAACCAACGGAATGGGAAAAGATATTTGCAAATGACATATCAGACAAAGGGCTAGTATCCAAAATCTATAAAGAGCTCACCAAACTCCACACCCGAAAAACAAATAACCCAGTGAAGAAATGCGCAGAAAACATGAATAGACACTTTTCTAAAGAAGACATCCGGATGGCCAACAGGCACATGAAAAGATGTTCAGCGTCGCTCCTTATCAGGGAAATACAAATCAAAACCACACTCAGGTATCACCTCACGCCAGTCAGAGTGGCCAAAATGAACAAATCAGGAGACTCTAGATGCTGGCGAGGATGTGGAGAAACGGGAACCCTCTTGCACCGTTGGTGGGAATGCAAATTGGTGCAGCCGCTCTGGAAAGCAGTGTGGAGGTTCCTCAGAAAATTAAAAATAGACCTACCCTATGACCCAGCAATAGCACTGCTAGGAATTTATCCAAGGGATACAGGAGTACTGATGCATAGGGGCACTTGTACCCCAATGTTCATAGCAGCACTCTCAACAATAGCCAAATTATGGAAAGAGCCTAAATGTCCATCAACTGATGAATGGATAAAGAAATTGTGTTTTATATACACAATGGAATACTACGTGGCAATGAGAAAAAATGAAATATGGCCCTTTGTAGCAACGTGGATGGAACTGGAGAGTGTGATGCTAAGTGAAATAAGCCATACAGAGAAAGACAGATACCATATGGTTTCACTCTTATGTGGATCCTGAGAAACTTAACAGGAACCCATGGGGGAGGGGGAGGAAAAAAGAAAAAAAAAAAAGAGGTTAGAGTGGGAGAGAGCCAAAGCATAAGAGACTGTTAAAAACTGAGAACAAACTGAGGGTTGATGGGGGGTGGGAGGGAGGAGAGGGTGGGTGATGGATATTGAGGAGGGCACCTTTTGGGATGAGCACTGGGTGTTGTATGGAAACCAACTGGACAATAAATTTCACATAATAAAAAAAAAAAGAAATTACAAAAGAAAGACCAAATTAATATGAAAATTATACCTCAATAAATCTGATAAAAAATAAAAAAAAAAGACTTTCTGTAAAGTCTTTTTTTTTAAGTTTCTTTATTTTTGAAAGAGAGGAGAGAGAGAGAGGAGTGGGGGAGAAGCAGAGAGAGAGAGAGGGAGAGAGAGAGGATCCCAAGCAGGCTCTGCACTGTCAGCACAGAGCCTGATGCAGGGCTCAAACTCAGGAACCGTGAGATCATGATCTGAACCGAAACCAAGAATTGGATGCCTAATAGACTGAGCCACCCAGGCACCTCTCTGTAAAGTCATCCTGTGCTGAGGTAGAGGGTCTGGGAGGGCCATTAATCTGAGTGTCAACTCCTTGTCAGTAAGGGGACTGATGAATGCCCTAGATTCTTTCTTCAGTTGGACAATTCTAAGGTGCAGTCTACACATTTCTTAAGAGGGTCCTCAGTGGGGTGAGTTTTTTTTTTTTTTTTTTTTTTTTGTCCACACTGGTAACTAGTTCAATAACCTACACTTTATTGGGCTTCTTCCCATTCCTTTCTGCTTTCACTTCTGCTGCATGAGGTTATCCCCCAGATAAGTTGAGTCCTCATTTTAGGGTCTTCTTTTAGGGGAAAGCAAATTAAGATTCTCTTTTTTTTTTCTTTTTTAAGTAGCAAAAATAGGAAAGGGTTAAATTGACAGCAGGGAGCACATATATTCCATGGGTTCCCTGATTCCTACATGTAGTCCCATGTTATGTTTTGAACTGATTCTTATTTGTGGGTCAGGGTTATTTTAAGGTGATACAATCTTGGATGTCCTACTTTGGCTCAGGTCATGATCTCACGCTTCTTGGGTTTGAGCCCATTGTCGGGCTCTGTGCTGACGGCTCAGAGCCTGGAGCCTACTTCAGATTTTGTATCTCCCTCTCTCTCTGCCCCTTCCCTACTTGCACTCCCTAAAAAATAAATTTAAAAAATTAAAAAAAAAACATTAAAAAATTAAGGTGATACAGTCTGTATGGCCTGTAAAAATTCAAATATGTTAATTATCCACTTACTGGCTATTTCTTACAGATTATTTCAGGTTGTGTTCTCTGAATGAATGGCTGTTCCCAAAGAAACAAGGAAGGAAGGAAGGAAGGAAGGAAGGAAGGAAGGAAGGAAGGAAGGAAGAGAGGGAGGGAGGGAGGGAGGAAGGAAGAGAGGGAGGGAGGGAGGGAGGAAGGAAGGAGGGAAAGAAGGGCAAGCCTCCTAGCCCTACCATTTTGTCTCAAATCTTATCACTGAGCTTCTACTTTGTTCTTAGAGGCATCTTCATCATATAAAACAATAACAATAATACCAGCTATTATATATAAAGGAAATTTGGCAAGTATTGTACAATATGCTTATAATTATTTTATTCTCACAGTTACCCATATAGATATCATTGAAAGAAAGCCAAGAACCAGAAAAGTTAAGTAGCTTGCAGAAGATCATACTACTGGTATTCTGCAGAGCCAGGATTGGAACTCATGTCTGTGTGATTCTGTGGTTCACACTCCTAGCCACTGTGCTCCACTGCTTAAACTCCATGTCTAACACTTCAGCTACCAGATATTTTCACTTGGAGATAACTGTGTCTATAGAAATGGGGATAATGATGCACTTTCCTCATAGGGCCTGCAGAAGTATCAAATGACTTAATGTATGTGAACATAAAACAATGCCTGGAATCTTTTATAAAATATTTACTATATTATCATTACTACCATAATTAGAGAGGGTCTATTCCCTTCTTTTGGGAGTCCTCTGCAACCTCAGGTGGGTGAGGAAAGTGTGCCAACACATGGAAGACTACATCGGGGCTGCTTTAGGAGCTTAGGCAAGAGTGCTGCATATCAGTTCTACCCTTATTCCATTGGCCATTATCCAGTCACATGATCTCACCCAACTGCAATTCCCATTGGAAATGTAGTCTAGCTGTTTGCCCAGGAAGGAAAAGGAGGAAAATGATTGTATAGTGATATCTCACATGTTGTAATCATCATTATTAATTTCATTCTAATTTAACATATTCCAAAATGAACTTAACCTGCAAGATATATTCAGAATCCCATCATGTCTCGCCATAGCTCCACAAACACCCTTCCAGGTCCATCCATTATTTCTCTGTCTGATTTCTGCAGTAGCTATCTAACTGGTTTCTCTTCTCCACTGCTGTCATTCTAACCTCTTTTTTTTTTTTTCCCTTCCCTTCCCCCATGGGTTTCTGTTAAGTTTCTTAGGATCCACATAAGAGTGAAACCATATGGTATCTGTCTTTCTCTGTATGGCTTATTTCACTTAGCATCACACTCTCCAGTTCCATCCACATTGTTACAAAAGGCCATATTTCATTCTTTCTCATTGCCACGTAGTATTCCATTGTGTATATAAACCACAATTTCTTTATCCATTCATCAGTTGATGGACATTTAGGCTCTTTCCATAATTTGGCTATTGTTGAGAGTGCTGCTATAAACATTGGGGTACAAGTGCCCCTATGCATCAGTACTCCTGTATCCCTTGGATAAATTCCTAGCATCCATTGCTGTCATTCTAAAAATGCATTCTCCAGTCAAAAAACACATCAGTCTCATGATAAAATTGTGTCTCCCTCTGCTCAGAACTCTCCAGTGGATTTTCAATACACTTAGAATAAATGGCAGATGTCTCCATTATCTATCCCTGTCTACATCTTTGACATTGTCTCCTACACACTCCTTGTCATCTTAGGAATATAGATTTGCTTTTCCCTCTTTTTGAAAGGCTCTTCCCTTGCACCTTTATGTAGATGCCTTCTTCATTTCATTCAGGTCTGTCTCCAGTATCATTTCCTTTTTTTGTGTCTATCTATCTATCTATCTATCTATCTATCTAGGCAGAGAGGGAATCCTAAGCAGGCTCCAAGATTAGCATGGAGCCTGACACAGGGCTCCATCTTACAAACTGTGAAATCATGACCTGTGCCAAGATCAAGAATCAGATGCTTAACCAGCTGAGCCACCCAGGTGCCCCTCCAATATCATTCCCTTAAAAATACCTTTTTAATCATTTCACTTAGAATATGCCTTACTCTCCAACTCCTTGATCTATTTTTCTTCATAACTCTTAAAATGACTAACAATATATTGTATATTTATTTATTGATCCGGTTTATTTTGGGCTTACCCCATTAGATTAAGTTTCTGAGAACAATGATGTTGTATAGTTCACTTCTGTATTCCTAACATTAGGATAGTCTTTGGCATGCAGGAAGTGTTTAATACATATTTATTAAAAGGATGAATGACTGCTTCACTCCCTGCGATGACAATTTTATATCTTGGCAGTTCTCATAGGGCTCATTTTCCTCTTTCAGGGATTACAGTGCTTCCTCTCTACCCCAGGCCTGTTTTTATTTATTTATTTTTCATTTCTGGGGCTCTATGAACTGGTAACAATTTACATGTTACCAATTTACATGTAACCAACAATTTACAACAGTTTACATCACAGCCCAACTGTCTATATGTCTGAATGTTTGTTTTGCCCATACTAGATATAAAGAGAAATGCTATCTAAATGCTATCTGATTTCTTCACAATAAGCCAGTTCTGCCTGTTTTTTTATGATACCAGTTCAAAGTATTGATGGAATTTTACAAGGTTGGCTTGCTCTTATTCCCTCCCTCCCTCCCTCCCTTCCTCCATCTCTCTCTCTCTCTCTCTCTCTCTCTCTCTCTCTCTCCTCTTTTCTTTTGGAATAGCCATTCATTTAGAAAACACAACCTGAAACAATCTGTAGGAAATAGCCAGTAAGTGGACAATAAACATATTTGCATTTTTACAGTGTGTTCCATATCATTATTTTCATATAAGAAGGAAGCACAGGGGCGCCTGGGTGGCTCAGTCGGTTAAGTGTCTAACTTCGGCTCCAGTCATGATCTCGCGGTTCATGAGTTTGAGTCCGACGTCAGGGTCTGTGGTGACAGCTCAGAGCCTGGAGCCTGCTTCAGATTCTGTGTCTCCTTCTCTCTCTGCCTTTCCCCTGCTTGCTCTCTTTCTCTCTCTCAAAAAAAAATACTAAAATTAAAAAAAAAAGAAGGAAGCACAGTGGGTATCATTGTTCATGTAGGCATTATTAATACTATTGCTGTGATGCATACCTATAACCAACAGCAACTTGTCTGGAGGAGTTTGTCACTATGCCATTTAGATTCCAAAGTAGCATAAAAAATTGTCCACGAGCTGTCACCCTCTTACTCCTCCACACCAAACACGCTCTTCAGAGATATCTCTATTTGGAAAAGACATGACCATAATTCTAAGGGTATTTCTTTTAACAGTGTCTTTTTCTTGTGAAGAAGTGTATTTCTACTAAACTCCCCTAGAGGAAAAAAGAATGAAAGTTTTCTGGTTGTAGGAATGACTGGTTATGTGGCTGCTACTGTAATTTAACTCATCATTTTTGGATTTACTACTTATAAAACATAAAAATGCAAATTTTTTCCAAGTTGTATTTTAGTTCTTGGCCATAATTAACTCAGGTACTCCTAAACATTACTTGGGAAAATAACATCTATAAAGGACTATATGTTTCAGTTAAATTTTTACATCTATTTTTGGCCAGCTTTTAAAAAGAAACATTGTACCAGGTTTGTGATATGACCTACAGTGGAAGATTCTGAAACAGGAATCAATTTACGGTTTTAGATATGTTTCAGTTCATAACAGCTAACACTCCTTTCCCAATTCAGAAAACTTCCTCCACTTACTCCCAAGTGCTTGTTGCATTATCTCATAAGAAACATATTAGTTTTAGCTGTTCTGTTTCAATAAACATCAATAGAGGTTTCTTAGCTTAAAATAAGTCTATGTCAATTTGAAAAATAAGACTTTGATTGCAATGCAGAAGTGATTCCAAATAAGCTTTTTGCTTTGTGCTCTCTCTCTTTCCACTGTTCGGTTTCTGATGCAAACAAAGATCTATCTGTACACTAAAAGAAAAGGAATGTTAACATTTCCCTAAGTGTCATTCTGAAAATGTCTCAAAATTTATACTGGTTTTATGTCTTTAACAAAAAAGTCATTTACAACGTAGTCAATGACTGCCAGTTGTGCACCAGGTTGGATCTAGGTACGTCTTTCTATTTTAGAGCTGGAATATAAGCCCAGAAAAGACTTTTAATTCCTCAAACCAAGCAAAATGATTTTTATATTTAAAGAAACTTCATTAGGGAAAAAATAATATATTAGCAGTTAATTAGATCATGAATACATTATTCTTTTTTTTTTTTTTTTTTTTTTAAGTTTATTTTGAGAGAAAGAGAGAGCACAACTGAGGGCCAGAGAGAATCCCAGGCAGGCTGCACACTCAGCACAGAGCCCGACATGGAGCTCCATCTCATGTCTTTTAGATCATGACCTGAGATGAAATTAAGAATCAGTCACCTAGCCAACTGAGCCACCCAGGCACCCCAGGTCTGCATTATTTTATTTTATGCAACATAGGAGTTTTATAAGCCAGAAAGAGGAAGTGTACATTAAGAAGCCTTGAAAGTTACAAAACATTGTTTAAAGATAAAGTAGCAAGCACACCTAAGGCACATATAGGAAAGATGGCATGTGGGCTCATTTTCAGTAGCATTTGGGTTCTCTTCTTAATCCCCTCTGAAAATATCACCTGTCACTCTCCATTCTCACATCTCCACTCCAGTCACAAGAGTTAACACTCTCTCTTTACTGTCCTTTGTACTCTTTTTCATTCTATCAGGAAATACCAGAACAGAAAAGCAATAGTACTGCATTACCCTCACCCTAAAATGTCCCCTGAATGCAAATTATCTTAAGAATTACTGTCACTTAAAAATATTTATGAAGTCTTTATAAAGAATACGATGTCAAAAAGTCAGGATTAGAAAATTTGATAGGGTACAAAGACTGACCTTTGGATGAGGAAGGATATTGATGAACAAGGAAAACAATACAGAAAGAAGAAAAAGTTTTCACAGAGATTGGGAGAAAATAAAAGGAATATTTCCCTTTTCCTAATAAAATCTGTTCAGATTATTGGTAGATTAAATATTTCTGAGACCAGGGAAGACAGCTGCTCAACAGCATAAGTAACAAAATCCTGGAGTACAGCAAGAGATCCTCAGTCAAGTCTTTTTCAGTAAGTGTTTCCCCAGGTTATGAAGCCATACTTAAGTAAACCAGGGGTAAGCTATATTTGAATTAGTATAACAGCTGATTTGAAGGACAGAAATACTGTAAAAACGGTGAAAAAATTGTAAAATTTGCAACCTGGATCTTCTAAGCCATAAAATAGAAATACTGTGCCTGAAAATAATACAGTAACTTCTGCATAGTACATTTGGTTGAGTGTCTATCATTTACAAAACACTGTGTCAGACACTAAGTGGGGGTGACAAAGATGAATGAGATATGAACTTGGAATTTAGGAAAAGATTTTCTAACTGAGCAAAGTTAGGAGTCCACATACTGGAAGTCATCATAAATTTTAACAAACGAATTCCCTTGCCTCCTAACATTTATGTTCAAAATGTCCAAATAAATATTGATGAAAATATTTATGAAAATATGAATGTTTTGTCTGCAAATTGTTGCCAGTAAAAAAAGCTCTGTGACCTTATAATAAGTTTCCAGAGCTCACCTAGGAGATGGCATATGTATCTTCCTTTTACTAATTTTCTGTAGAAGCAGACTGTGCCATGGTTAGACTGGATCAGCACTTAGTAAATATTTAATAACTTACACTTAGCAGTGAGAAAGCCATCTACACATTTTGCATGATGACTGTAATGCCTGAGAAAGATGATGAGTTCATTGGAGAGAAAGCAGCAAAAATCAAAGAATCTGTGCTATTAGAGAATTGCTACTGGATTCATCATGGAGAAATGCCATGGAAATCAGCTTAGCACAGATAAACTTCTACTATCATTCCACCTGAGTTTCTTAGGGTTCCTTATATCTAAGCATTACAGCACGTAGTATATGGACTTGAATTTTAAAATGTACCAATGTGGAGGGTGAAGAATAAGCAAGGCAAGAAGAGTACCATTGATCATCCTGTGAATGTAAAAATAAAGTCAAAAACCACTTCCTGTTCTCAAACAGTTGCTCTTTTGGCTCTTTCTAGTCTGTTCCTTTTCTAGATGCCCCATAAATTTTGGTGTTCTATGTTTTTGTTTTAACACTTCTCATATGACATACTTTGTAGAATTTCATTTATTCTTCTGCTATTCCCCCAAAATGAAAATAAATATGATATTTTTCTCTCCCAAGGCCAAAAGCAACCAGGATAATGAATAAAAAGAAATAATGCAGATGCCACATGTAGAGTAGAAAATTAAATTCTTTCTGAAATCCAATCCTTTGAATTCTGTGTTTATCCATCATTTGTTTACTGTGATTTGTATACTCAGTACTGACTCTAGCAGAATTTATCCATGCATTAAAATGTGGAACCAGTTTTTTGACAGGTTACATGAGAGGCAAGATATTCAAGACTAAACCTGGCATGGTTTGCCCACATCATGCTAACAAAATACTAATATAGCCTGCTTCTTCTCCTGGATTCTTTATCTTAATTACGTGGACATTTAACTTGGAAACCTGTAGCAATCCTTAACTTCTTCAACTTCCCATGTCCTACTTTTAATAAGATTCATGGATTTTACCTGTCAAATATTTTCTGGATACGTTCTTGTTCTCAATCTTCTTTGCCATTACTACCACTTTAGTTTGGTTCTCATCTTTTAGCTAATTTCCTTGCTCTTGTTTTGCCCTCTCTGATTCGTCCTGTACCTTGGCCAGAGTGATATATTTATCCCAGAGGATACAGCTTAAGTTTCTTAACCAAGCATATGAAACTCTCCATGATTATATGCTTCCACTTCTTGACTCAAAGTTCAGTAATATTACACTGCTTGTAAGTCTCCCTGCTCTGTGTACTCATCTTCCCCTACATAAACTCGATATTTTCTGCTTTGGTGCTTCATTGTATTGTTTCCTTTTCCTGGGCAGCCCTGCTCCGGTCCGTTTCAGAACCTTATTCTTCTTCCTCAGGATTCTTATTCCTCCCTTAAGGCACAATTTGCATTCACTTCCTCCAGAAAGCTCTTCCCGGGAACCTTTTCTGCTAGACTTCGTGTCATGCCTCTGGGGTTCCATAGCGATGACCTGCTTATATGGGTCTTCCTCACTCTACTGCAAATTCCTTGAAGACTAAGACCACTCCTATTTCACCAGTGATTTTCTAACTGAATTTAACTGATCACCGTTTGAACAATGAACAACAAAGGGGGTAAGTGGAAGTGATCAAGAAAGGAACAAAACTAGTCAGTTATGGACTCCACCCCTTACTCTGCTATACTCTTTACATTTACCACCTTAATGAATGTGGATTCTCACTTCTCACTTGTAGGCAGGTGGTCTCCAGTTGTAGATATGGCTGTATTCTTTCTCTAACATCTACTTGGGTACTGGATATGTCCCACTTGGAATTCAGACTTTTATCTTCCCTGGAATGGCATTATCATTCTTCTGTCTTGACATATTACTCTGAGTAATATGTCCATATTATCATCTGTCCTTTCCTGCAGTCTAATCAGTTAACAATCTGATATATTCTTTTCTTGTAGTATTTATTGTTCTGAAATTATTCCTTCCTTTAAAATTTCTCCGCCCTCATTCCATTTTAAATCCTTATAGCCTTGTTCCTAAATGGTAGTACACCACTAGATATCCTTCCTATCTGATCTAGCTCCAATCTGATTTTCTTAAATTTTTTAAAAAAATTTATCCAATAATTAAACTCTTTTTTTCCCCCTTAGGATGGTCTTTCACTAAGCTGTCTAAAACTGGGTTTTCTAAACTTTCTTTCACTAAATAATGAATATTATATAATTCATTTTTCTCTCCCCTCCCCCTTCTCTTTTATTTGTGCTTCACCTGTCAACAACTCGAACTTCTACATAGCTTCTGTAAAAGCAACCTGATGATAAATAATCATTAATTAATTGATGGAAAAGAAGGTGCCACATTGTTGGTTCTCTCTTGGGGTCAGTACCGTTGCATCTCTGATGCGTTACATTCATTCATGTCTTCTGCCTCCGCTTCTGTATCTTTAGCACATCACAGTACTTGCTCATTTACCACAGGTTAATTTGTGTTTATTACATTTAACCTATAGAGTCAGGTAGCTGAGTGGTGAATATTAGAGGACTGCTATTAAAGAATTTGAAAAACACTTTTAGAAAGCCTTAGATAATAGTGTCTGAAAAACTTATTCAGAATAGCCCTGGTATTTTTCTGTATAAAAAAACATAACTATTCCCATTGTACTCTTTTGTACACATCAATTAACATTGAATATCAGGGGGAAAGTTTTGACCTTGCTTTAGTAGAAGGATTTATTGCAAATCTTTCAGAAACGGTTTAATGCCCAGCGAGTTAAAATAGAACTACTTGGGACAGCTTGACAGGGGAGAGAAAATTCACATTTTAAAGTATTAAAACTCCTCAAAGAACTTTAGTTAAATTCAAGACTAAGCCAGAAGTCCAAAATAGAAGCCCTCTCAGCCCAGTTATTACCTTTTGCTGATGCTTTCTCTGTGGTTACTCTGTCTAAGCCAGAAGATTCTAAAGCTAGGAAGAGTGTTGTTTTTTAATAGCTATTTGGCCAGACCACCAATTGCTTTACGATACTGTAGCTCTGAATACAGTGCAGAGTATTAGATTAACAACTTTTGCTTTGACCAGCAAGAACAGGAGAGTTAGGAAATAAAAAGCAGGACCCCTGTTTTCCCTATTGCAGAACTCTTTGTTCCCTGAACCACAGGGAGGATTAGTTTGAATAGTGGTGTGTAAAATGGAGTCAGTCTTATAGATCCTATCACTTTTTATCATTCCAGTAAGGGAGGGTTCAATTTAATAAGACATGGTATTAACTGTATTTGGTTTGTTTAGGACCTTTATATAGATTAGCAACCCCGGACTCTTTCTCTGGTTTTCTTTTCTTTTTTTCTTTTTTTAACTGATGATAGTGTGATTAGCAGTAACAGGAGGTAATGGTGGTGGGAGTGGAGGGAATTTTGAAGGTGAAGCTTTGATAAATATCAGGGATTTGGGACTCACAGGAAGACACTGCATCCCACATCCTTTGTTCGGGAATCTCCATGATCAGGATCTGTCAGGGAAGTATCAGCGGTTTCTAATTTCTGCCTAATGGAATAAGCAGAAAAGATCTTTGCATTCTGCTACTAAGTTGTCTGTCAATTGATCTGCAGTCTCACAAATAGAAATTGAATGAACACAAAAGCAATTTTCCTAGTTGGGATTCTAGGCCTCATCCTCAGTTGCAACAACCATCGTGTCTCCTCTCTATACTCACAATCTCAATCTCTGTTTAGTATTTAATTTCCTTTCAACAAACACTTATTGAATGCCAGGCATTGTATTAGGTGTTGAAGAAAGATAGGAGATGAATATAAAACCTGGCCTCCGCCCTTGTTTTCATCACCTTGAAAACTCAATTGTGTCTCATAGAATGATTTATTTGTTTAGTAATCTAGATGAGAAACTAGCCACACAAAATACACCTGGAGGTATAACTAAGTTCAGATACTAAATACAGCAAGTCAGGTGATACAGGGTCATGTTACAGCATAAGGTAGATAGATAGGGTCCTGAACAACACCTGGATTCCAAAGAACTATAGTGAAGAGGCTCTCGTGTGGATCCTGCCAGGTGACTTTATTTCTTTGTGCCACTTAAGGTTAAAACAAACGTGTGTGCACGCATGCGTGCACGCGCAGACACACACGCGCGCGCGCGCGCGCACACACACACACACACACACACACACACACACACACACACACTGCTTCTGCCTGCAACCAGACATGCACAAAAGATATCTAAATGAGTTGATCGGCATCTGACATTTATAATTAACAGTTTTAGAAGGTCTTTTTTTGTTTAAAATTAGATAAACTGTGAATATCAAGATGAAAATGAATTGACCTGTTTAATTTCTTTGTCTAATAATACTGTTGATAATGATGATTTTCATAAATCATCCTTTTTTCCTAAAGAGACTTAGAAAATGCATTATATAGATATATTCTTTTCTGTTTCTTGTAAATTATAGATTAAACAAATATTACCATCTTTATCTTAGAGAAACTGAGACACATTGAACTGTGTAATGACTTTAAAAAGGCAGAAAACCAGGATTAGAGTTCCTAATTTTAGAACCAGATTTTACATTGGAGGTAGAAGTAGATTGTCCAAAAGAAATTTTTCTACTGTTCTTTGTTCTTTATCAGCTAACTTGCTTTCCAGCCAGATTTTAACACAGTCAAGAAATCATAGGAACAGAGTGATTGTACTGAGCAAGGAAGGAAGGAAGGGGGGAAGTGCCTCTCCTTTGTTTGGCAGAGCTCCTTTTATAAGAAAGTTTAAGAGGGGTGCCTGGCTGGTTCAGTCTGTAGAGCATTTGACTTTTGATCTCAAGGTCTTGAGTTCAGGCCCTACATTGGGTGTGGAGCCTAAATAAATAAATAAATAAATAAATAAACATTTTTAAAAAGGAAAGAAAGTTTGGGAATAAGAGGAAATGATTTTGAATATAACCTGGTACAGGTATATACAGAATACAACATACTACTTTTTTGTTTTGTTTTGTGGGTTGAACCAAAAATAAATTGTCCTGAGGAAGCAACGTTTCTAAATGGCAGAATGATAGCCAGGATCTTTGCTTTCTTCCCAAATTCGTTGCAATAGGAAGACAACAGAAAATAGTCACCCCTGACTATAAGCCCAGCTTTAGTCTTCTGATGACTCAGAGTCTAGGTATTTTAAATTAAGCATTTTTATTGTGCTTTAATTTTAAAAGACATATAAGTTTAAAAATAGCTGTATTTCCAAGATGCTGAAACAGTTTTGTAAATTTTATGAATTGTTTACACTTTTCCCTTTCATACTTCCAAACAGTTTGCAAATAGCTAAGAAATTCTTTGTGACAGTTTAAGCAGCCTGCTGTTGATGCAGTGTCTAACATGTTTTGACAGACATGGGAGCTTTCCAACACATAAATTGGTATTGTATTTCAGCACAACTCAAGTTTCAACCACCTGCATTAGAAACAAATGCAAGATATTTTTTGGCAACTGGTACTGCCTTTGGCTTTCTAAGAGGAACTTTGCAATATATAACCACACAGACCTATAGATTCTTAGGCCTGAGAAAGACTTAAAATAAATATCTGGTCAGTTCCCCTCTTCCCAAGCAGTTTCACCCCCTCCTGGTAGACCTTCACTTGCATGTCATAACATCAACCATTCCACCAATGGAGGCTCATCCCTTGGGTTATGTATTATATGTAAAGATATTCTTTTGAAACCTCAATAGACAGGAGATAAGGAAAGGTTTTGTGAAAAGAGAATAGGATCTGGGATCAGGAGGGCTTAGTTTCATGTCCCAAGTTTATCTCTGACCCTGTGTACAGCCTGTAATATATTTTTTAAATCATTGTGAGCCTCATTTTCTTCATCTGAATAATGGGGATAATAACAGTTTCATAAATTATTGTAAGGAATAAATTATACAACCTACCTAAAGTTTCTAGCATAGTATTTGCTACCAGATATGGGTATTTTATTTTATTTGGTCCTTACATAAGCAGTAGGAGAAAAATGTTATCTCTATTTTCTAGAAGAAGAATGTGAAGTTCAGTGGTGATATGGTTTCTCCAAATTTTTATGTTAAGTAAAAAATAATCACCAGGACAGCCAAATAACCTCTTACTTATCAGAGCAAGTGAACTTTGGAATCTTCATGTTTTCCAGCATTTTAAATCCATTGCTCAGTCACGTTGTAGGGTAAACATTGTGCCCATTTTTTCCACAGTTCATACACCAAAGGTAAATGAATTAAATAAAAATAGAATTAAGATTGCCACCTTAACAAATAGTTCTTTATCACTGAACACACAGACATTAATGGCAAGTATTAATTGGATTTTAAACTTTGATTAACAGTTTTCATAATTATGTATTAAACATAAATAATTCCCAGCCTGCTAAGCTGAAAGTTTCAGGAAAGCAAAGAACACATATGCCGTATCCCCAGTGCTTGGTACATCGTACTTATCTATAAATATGTAAATAAATGCTATTAATTGTGTAATAATACTTTTACACTGGTATAAAATTCCACTTTTTTCAGTTTATTCTTATTTCTATTTCTGGAATTTTTCTTCATATTCTACATTTTATTTCTTTTCTAAATAAAATAAATTCTCATTGCTAAGGAAGATTTTTAAAAAAATAGAGATAAGATAAAAGAAAAAATATTAACCATTTCATAGTTTGTTATTTTGCTTTTTTTAAGAATTGAAAATCAATTTTAGTTAGACTTCAGAAAGTGTATATGTTTCCCTGGGTATTTCTTGATCTAACCACAGGGCTCTCCCCATTACAAGAGATAAAGCTTAATAATAACATTATTTGCTTATAAATTTCAGCCACATGTCCCTGGGAAAAGTGTCAGAAACCCCTCCATGTTTTTTGTTCTGTTATCATTTTGGTAAGATTTGTTTAGGGAGCCACTTCCCTAAGGAATCTTAAAATTAATCTTTTATTTTCTATTGATTTTCCCACAATGAAGCAAGAGTATTTTTTATTAATACATATTATAACACCTCTATTCTGTTCAGGTTAATTTTGAGTCATCTTTGGATTATCTGAGAACTTCAAGCTATTTCTTTTAAGAATGCTACATAAGTAGCTAATATTTCAGCTCTGAACACTTCATAAAGTTTGAGTAAAAATATGTATCAGTTGTTTTTATAAATGGAGCAAGAATTTGTCTTAGTACTAAATTATGGGATAATAGCCTTTTAACACTGAAGCTCCATAATGGCACTTATGTGTGTGTGTGTGTGTGTGTGTGTGTATATATATATATATATATATATATATATATATACACATACATACATACATGCATATGCATGCCTGGGGGCTTGGGATTTTTAAAAACTTGGTAATTATAAAAATTTCCATGATGTATTTAAGGATAAATTACTTACTTTAATTTTCTTTGCTCTCTATAACTTTTTTTAAGCATACAACTTTTTAAAAATTATGTTGATTGTATTCTTTGATCTGCTTCTATTATTTTCAGTTCTTTCTTAGAACATCTAAGTATCTTTTTGTAATGTTTATTCTTAAAAAATTAAATTGGTACAAGTAGACAATTAATTACTCAAATAGAACCAAGGGCATTAAAAATAAGCAGTTCCTGGGGCGCCTGGGTGGCGCAGTCGGTTAAGCGTCCGACTTCAGCCAGGTCACGATCTTGCAGTCCGTGAGTTCGAGCCCCGCGTCAGGCTCTGGGCTGATGGCTCAGAGCCTGGAGCCTGTTTCCGATTCTGTGTCTCCCTCTCTCTCTGCCCCTCCCCCGTTCATGCTCTGTCTCTCTCTGTCCCAAAAATAAATAAACGTTGAAAAAAAAAATTAAAAAAAAAAAAAAATAAGCAGTTCCTTGCCCTTCACCCCTCTCTGTCCCTTTCTATACACAGTCCCACTCTCATTTAACTCTTTTCGCTATAAATTATATTACTTAGCTTCATGTGTTAAAGTAATATTTTTATACTGATATTTATTGATATATCTGTTTTAAATATGACCTGTTGAGGAGTTGAGTTGAGTTTGAGGCTCTTAGCACCATCTTTTTTTTTTTTTTTTTTTTTTGTCAATTAGCTAACATACAGCATAGTCTTGGCTTTAGGAGTAGATTCCCGTGATTCATCACTTACGTACAACACCAAGTGCTGATTCCAAAAAGTGTCCTCCTCAGTGCCCATCACTCATTTCGCTATCCCCCAACCCCCTACCCCAAGCAACCCTCAGTATGTTCTGTGTATTTAAGAGTCTCTTATGGTTTACTAAGAGACTATGGTCTCTTAGTAAACTATGGTCCCTCTTTGTATCTTATTTTCCCTTCCCTTCCCTATGGTCTTCTGTCAAGTTTCTCAAATTCCACATGAGTGAAATCATGATATCTTTCTCTGACTGACTTATTTCACTTAGCATAATACCCTCCAGTTCTATCCACATTGTTGCAAATGGCAAGATTTCATTCTTTTTCATCTTTGAGTAGCATTCCATTGTGTATATATACCATATCTTCTTTATCCATTCACCAGTTGATGGACATTTGGGCTCTTCCATAATTTGGCTATTGTTGATAGTGCTGCTGTAAACATTGGATGTGCCCCTTCGAATTACACTCCTGTATTTTTTGCATAAATACTTAGTGCCATTGCTGGGCTGTAGGGTAAGCCAATTTTTAATTTTTTGAGGAAACTCCACACTGTTTTCCAGAGTGGTTAAACCAGTATGCATTCCCATCAACAGTGCCAGAGGTTCCCTTTTTCCACATCCTCGCCAACATCTGTTGTTGCCTGAGTTGTTAATTTTAGCCATTCTGACAGCTGTTTGGAGGTATCTCATTGTGGTTTTGATTTATATTTCCTTGATAAAGTGATATTGAACATCTTTTCATGTGTCTGTTTGCCATCTGGATGTCTTCTTTGGAAAAGTGTCTGTTCATGTCTTCTGTCCATTTCTTCATTGGATTATTTGTTTTTCATGTGTTGGATTTGATAAGTTTTTTATAGATTTTTGATACTAACCCTTTATCTGATATGTCATTTGCAAATACCATTTCCCATTCCATCAGTTGTCTTCTAGTTTTGTTGATTGTGTCTTATGCTGTGCAGAAGCTTTTTGTCTTGATGAAGTCCAGTAGTTCATTTTTGCTTTTATTTCCCTTGCCTTCACAGACATGTCAAGTAAGAAATTACCGCGTCCAAGGTCAAAGAGTTGCTGCCTCTTTTTGCCTATAGGATTTTGATGGTTTCCTGTTTTACAGTTAGGTCTTTCATCCATTTTGACTCTATTTTTGTGTATGATGTAAGAAAGTGGTCCAGGTTCACTCTTCTGTAAGTTGCTGTCCAGTTCTCCCAGAACCATTTGCTAAAGAGACTGTCTTTTTCCTATTGGATACTCATTCCTGCTTTGTTGAAGATTAGTTGGCTATCTATTTGTGGGTCCATTTCTGGGTTCTCTGTTCTATTCCATTGGTCTGTGTGCCTTTGTGTGTGTGTGTGTGTGTGTGTGTGTGTGTTGCCAGTACCATACTGTCTTGATGATTACAGCTTTGTAATACAGGCTAAAGTCCGGAATTGTGATGCCTCCAGTTTTGGTTTACTTTTTCAACATTACTTTGGCTATTCAGGATCTTTTGTGGTTCCATACAAATTTTAGGATTGTTTGTTCTAGCTCTGTGAAGAATGCTGCTGCTGTTTTGATTGGGGTTGCATTGAGTATGTAGATTGCTTTGGGTAGTATCAACATTTTAACAATATTTGTTCTTCCAATCTGTGAGCATGGAATGTTTTTCCATTTCTTTGTGTCTTCAATTTTTTTCATAAGCTTTCTATAGTTTTCAGCATACAGATCATTTCCCTCTTTGGTTAGGTTTATTCCTAAGTATTTTATGGTTTTTGGTGCAATTGTAAATGGGATCAATATCTTGATATCTCTTTCTGTTGCTTCATTATTGGTGTGTAGAAATGCAAACAATTTCAGTACATTGATTTTGTATCCTACCACTTTGCTGAATTCATGAATTAGTTCTAGCTGTTTTTTGGTGGAGTCTTTCAGGTTTTCCATGTGGAGTATCATGTCATCTGCAAAGAGTGAAAGTTTGACTTCTCTTTTGCCAATTTAGATGCCTTTTATTTTGTTTTGTTGTCTGATTACTGAGGCTAGGACTTCCAACATTATGTTAAACAACAGTGGTGAGAGTGGACATTTCTGTTGTGTTCCTGATCTCATGGGGAAAGCTTTCAGTTTTTCCCCATTGAGGATATTAGCTGTGGCCCTTTCATATATGGCTTTTATGATGTTAAGGTATGTTTCTTCTATCCCGACTTTCTTGAGGGTTTTTAATAAGAAAGGATGCTATATTTTGTCAAATTCTTTTTCTGCAGCTATTGATACAATCATATAATTCTTATCCTTTCTTCTTTTAATATGATGTATCACACTGATTGATTTGCACATATTGAGCCAGCCCTGCAGCCCAGGAATGAATCCCACTTGGTCATGGTGAATAATTCTTTTAATATACTGTTGAATTTGATTTGCTAGTGTCTTGTTGAGAATTTTTGCATCCATTTTCATCAAGGTTATTGGCCTATAATTCTCCTTTTTAATGGGGTCTTTGGTTTGGGGATCAAGGTAATGCTGGCTTCATAGAATGAGTCTGGAAGCTTTCCTTCGGTTTCTATATTTTTGGAACAGCTTCATAAGAATAAGTATTAACTCTGCTTTAAATGCCTGGTAGCATTCCTCTGGGAAGCCATCTAGCCAGGACTCTTATTTGTTGGGAGATTTTTGATAACCGATTCAATTTCTTCTCCGGTTATGGGTCTGTTCAAAGTTTCTATTTTTTCCCATTTGAGTTTTGGTAGCATGTGAATGTATAGAAATTTGTCCATTTCTTCCAGATTGTCCAGTTTGTTGGCATATAATTCTTTATAGTATTCTCTAATAATTGTTTATGTTTCTATGCTGTGGTTGTGATCTCTCCTCTTTCATTTGTGATTTTATCTATTTGGGTCCTCTCTCTTTTCTTTTTGAGAAGTCTGGCTAGCGGTTTATCAGTTTTGTTTATTCTTTCAAAAAACCAGCCCTTAGATTCATTGATATATTCTACTTTTTTTTTTTTGATTCCATATTGTTTATTTCTGCCCTAATCTTCATTATTTCTCTTCTGCTGACTTTGGGCTTTCTATACTGCTGCCTTTCTAGTTCCTTTAGGTGTGAGGTTAGATTATGTATTTGAGACCTTTCTTGCTTCTTCGATAGGCCTGAATTGTAATGTATTTCCTTCTTAGGACTACCTTTGCTGCATCCTAAAGGTTTGGACTGTCATCTTTTCATTTTCATTTACTTCCATATGTTTTTTAATTTCTTCTTAGTTTCCTGGTTGACCCATTCATTCTTTATTAGCGTGCTCTCTAATTTCCATGTATTTGGGGGCTTTCCAAATTTTTTCTGTGGTTGATTTCAAGTTTCATAACATTGTGATCTGAAAATATTCATGGTATGATCTCAATTATTTTATATTTGTTGAGGGCTGTTTTGTGACCCAGAATGTGATCTATTTTGGAGAATGTTCTGTGTGGACTCGAAAAGAATGTGTATTCTGCTGCTTTTGGATGAAAAGTTCTCAATATATCTGTTAAGTCCATCTGGTCCAATATTTCATTCAGAGACACTGTTTCATTATTGATTTTCTGCCTAGATGATCTGTCCATTTCTATAAGTGGAGTATTAAAGTCCCTTACAATCACGGTATTATTGTCTATACATTTATTTATGTTTGTGATTAATCGATTTATATATTTGGGTGTTCCATGTTGGGGACATAAACATTCACAATTGTTAGCTTTTCTTGATGGATACACCCCTTAATTATGATATAATGACCTTCTTTATCTCTTTTTACAGTCTTTATTTTTTTTTTAAATCTAGTCTGTCTGATATAAATATGGCTACTCCAGTTTTTTTTTTGACATCCAGTAGCATGATAGATGGTTCTGCATCCCCTCACTTTCAATCTGCAGGTGTCCTCAGGTCTAAAATGAGGCTCTTGTAGGCAGTATATAGATGGATATTAGGGGTTTTTTTTTTGGTCTATTCGGATACACTACGTCTTTTGATTGGGGCATTTAGTCCATTTACATTCAGAGTGATTATTGAAAGATATGGATTTAGTGTCGTTGTGTTATCTGTAGCTTTGTGCTTGTGGTGATGTCTCTGGTCCTTTGTAGTCTTTGCTGCTTTCCACTCACAGAGTCCCCCTTTGGATCTCCTGCAGGGCTGGTTTAGTGGTTATGAACTCCTTTAGTTTCTGTTTGTCTGGGAAAGCCTTTATCTCTCCTTCTATTCTGAATGACAGCCTTGCTGGATAAAGGGTTCTTGGCTTTATATTTTTCCTATTCAGCACATTGAATATTTCCTGCCACTCTCTTCTGGCCACATTTCAGTGGGCAGGTCTGCTACTACCCTTATAGGTTAAGTCCCGTTTGTCCCTGGATGCTTTCAGACGTCCTTCTTTATCTTTGTATTTTGCCAGTTTCACTATGATGTGTCATTGTGTTGACCTGTTTTTGTTGATTTTGAAGGGGGTTCTCTGTGCCTCTTGGACTTGGATGCCTGTTTCATTCCCCAGATTAGGGAAGTTCTTAGCTATAATTTGTTCAAATAAACCTTCTGCCCCTTTCTCTCATTCTTCTTCTTCTGGAACTCTTATGATACAGATATTATTTCATTTCATGACATCGCTTAGTTCTCTAATTCTCCCCTCATGGTCTAGTAATTTTCTTTCCTTTTTTTTTTCAGCTTCAACATTTTTCATAATTTTATCTTCTATTTCACCTATTCTCTCCTCTGCTTCTTCCATCCTTGCTGTCACTGTATCTAGTTTATTTTGCACCTCTTTATAGCCTTTCTTAATTCATTGTGACTACTTCTTAGGTCTTTGATCTCTGCAGCAATAGACTCTCTTCTGTCTTCTATGTTTTTTTCAAGCCCAACTATTTGTTTTATGACTGTTATTCTAAATTCTTATTCATATATATTGTTTATATATGTTTTGAGCAATTCTCTGGCTGTTACACCATCCTTTCCCATTCTCTGTCTTCCAAAAAGTTTTGGTTAAATCAGCAATGTTTACATTATTATAATTATATAAATATTAGTCATTACTAATCCAAATAATATACTATTATATCAATAGCATACTACCTTTAGTTTGTCTTAGAGCTGTTAATTGCTTTTTGTTTTGCTCAGTTTTCTATGTGCCTATAAACATTTACTAAATGGTCCAGCACAGCTGGGAAATGCCTAGTAATAATCTTTCCCAAACATTCAAAGATATCATAGAGTCTGTAGTTTGATTTGTTATTCTTTCTGGGAACTGTTCCCTCCCAACTCTCTAACCTCATGCTCTCTTATGGACTCTTGCTCTCCAGACCTGCTGCACAGTTGCTGCCCTGGAACTTCGTGGTAAATCTTCTATGTTGAACCCCCAGTTTTCTATATATATATATATATATATACCCTGTCTGCCTCTCTCTTTCATTTATTCTGCTCAAATATGGCCTCCAGTAACCTCCCAAGAAGGGGGAAAGGAAATGAGCTGTAAACTTTTGAATTATTAGCTGCCTGAAAATATCTTTATTTTATTCTTCACTTGACTAGTAGTTTGGGTGAGAATAGACTACAAGGGCAAAAATAATTTTCCCTGGAAAGATGGAAGGCACCATTCTTTGCTCTTTTAGTGTCCAATCTGGCTGATAAAAATTCCAAATGCTATTATGATTCCGTTCCTTTGATTGTGTTTTGTTATGTTTTTGCATTATTTTCTAGAAGCTCTTAGAGTCCCTTTTATGTCTTTTGTTCTGTAATTTTTAAGTCATTATCCTAGTCATTCTGGGAAATTTTCATATGCATAATTTATGTCTCTAATTTTTCAGTTCATTATTTTGGAGGTGGTGTAGGGGTGAAATTTTGTAATTGTTGGATTTTGAAACTTTAAGATTGATTCTCAAAGACTATCATAGTTTATCTTATCTTTAACACATTCTTTTCTAAGGGATTTACTTGGTTTTATCTAATAGAACTTCTGATTTTTAATTTCAATTATGTTTTAATTTAAAAGCCCAATTTTTATTATTTTTCTTTCCTATAGGCCGTTAGGCTTGTTTATGTCTTTTAAATTTTTTTTTCAACGTTTATTTATTTTTGGGACAGAGAGAGACAGAGCATGAACGGGGGAGGGGCAGAGAGAGAGGGAGACACAGAATCGGAAACAGGCTCCAGGCTCTGAGCCATCAGCCCAGAGCCTGACGTGGGGCTCGAACTCCCGGACCGCGAGATCGTGACCTGGCTGAAGTCGGACACTTAACCGACTGCGCCACCCAGGCGCCCCGTTTATGTCTTTTAATATTTATTGCTTATTACTCTTTTAGACACTGAGTCTTCTCTTGATTCTCAATATATATTATATATATATATATGACATATATATGTATATGTGTGTATATATATATACACATATATATATATGTATATATATATATATTTTTCATCTGTTCTCTGCACTTAGTGTTTTCTTCTTTTTTAACATTTTTGTTAGAGTTTTGTTTTGAATTTCTTTGGTTTCTCCTTTTTATAATGAAAACATTCTTTAAATAACAATTGATCTTGATCTGTCCATTCATATTCCAGAGGCACCAAAAAGCTCATTGAAGGTGAGTGCCTTGTGGTAGAGTGGTCTTGTTAGTTGGCAAATTAGTTACATCTATACTGAGCAGGAAGGGAGCCAGTCTTTTAAATGAGGGGCCACAAAATGTCCCAATGAAGACTTATTTTCTTGGGCTATAGAGTTACACCCAAGACAATCCCTTTTCTAGCGCCTTGTCCAGGATGCAGAGGAAGATCCCTACATCCAAATTCTAGGCAAGAATAAGGAGAAGGATCCCAAAAGTGTGCAGTTTTAGACTCCCTTGCATCCCATTTTCACTCCTGCGTGCTCTCTTGCTCTGCATGGTACTCCTCTCACATATTCTAGAGCCTTTCAGAGAATAGACAGCTGTTGTCCCATCAGTGCAAGAGGATAGGGAATAATCTTCTGACCAAAGGCATGGAGAAGCAGACCTGAGATGTTCCAGCTGCACTGTATACAGTGTTCCAACCAATCTATCTAGTCCTCATCTACTTCACTTTCTTGGTAGCCAATGCTTCTAATGTTTAAGATTATCAAAGGCTTTGGGGCAAATTGCCTCATGTTTTCATAGTTTACCTGCTGGCAACTGGACTGTTATGTTACCCAAGGAAATCACTTATTTCTTCTTTTGCTTTCCATCCTCTAAATATTTATTAAAATCTTTATATTATCTCTTCTTTTGTGTTATTTGTCCTGTGGGTTAATGCCCAAAAATTATTTTCTGTAGTGTCATTTCTGAGTTTTAGTGCTAATACCTCAGAGTGTAGTGGTGTCAACAATCTTCCTTTCCTTCTCATCATGCCCTCTTTTCAAGGTATGATGTTCCATTTTCATGGAAGTTGTGTTGCCATACATCCTATGCAGATTTCCAAAGCATTTAAAAAATGCCTTTGGGTCTTGGCTTCACAGGTGATCTCTAACTTTGCCTCGTTAGTGTGATACTAATTGTACTCTTTCTTTTTATCTCCAGAAAATTCTGAGGCCCGTGTGTTGGTTCTTCTGTGTTTAGTTTAGCTGCATTCCATTTGGATGCTGTTTGAAATCTCTCCTAAAGTCTATGCAATTAGGCTTGTTTGTGCAGTTCTTCACACCCTTGCTTGCTGAGCCCATGCTGCTAGGCTGTGGTGGGAGCTTCAGACACTATGAAGTGTTTGAACTCCTTATAGAAGAGTCACTTACGACCCCTATTTCCAACATTTTCCCTGGGTTTTCTTCTTTTCCTTCCCTTCTTCTTTTCTCCCTTTCCCACTTTTCTCTGGGATCATGTACAGCACTGCCAGACCCCCACTACTTCCTGGCAGATAGTTTTAAGGGGATCCACTGTCTCTTTCTGGCTAGAATTGAAGCATTTATTGGTACGTTTGGGTGTATCAGACTGGCCCCAGAGGACTGTCAGAACAGCATTCATACAATGTCACAGATGGTTCACTTTTTCTAATGTTCAGGTTTGTACAGGTATTGCTGTTGTGTGTGCTGAGAGGGAGGAGATAAATGGTAAAGGTGTTCCTACTTCCCTAGTGCTGAGCAGAGCACTAGTAGATGAATGATTCATTTTAGTGTATGTAAAACTTTGTGGTAAGGGGATTTCCAGTGAATGTTGGCAGTGGTGACTTTTCTGCTTAATTTTCAGTGCCATTTCAAATTCTGGTCATCTTTCTGACTTACTAAATTCTTTTAAGGGACAAGTCAAGAGGTATCTTTAAGTCTTTTGCAAGACACCATTTTAAATGGTAACTTCACATAGTTTTTTTTTTTTAAGTGTTTATTTATTTTGACAGAGATAGAGAGAGCGAGGGAGCTGAGGTGGGGCAGAGAGAGAGGGATAGAGAGAATCCTAATCAAGCTTCATGCTTACAGCACAGAGCCCAACGTGAGGCTTGTTCTCATGAACCATGAGATCATGACCTGAGCCAAAATCAAAAGTCAGATGCTTAATCAACTGAACCACCCAGGCACCCCTATATAGTTTTATTTAGATTTTACACAGTAATGTTATGTTCAACATTTTCATTTATTCACAAAATACGAAAAGCTCTGTTCATTAAGAGTGAAGTGTATAATATATATAATATAATATAATATAATATAATATAATATAATATATAATATATTCCTAATATAATACAAAAATAATTGGTTGGTCATGCCTACTATGTATAGGTTCACAACCCTTTCAGGAGCTCTCTTGTGTAATTCAAAATCCAAATCATCCCTGTACGCAGAGTGTAGGGAGAGCAGGAAGAAAGAGGCAGGCCATGCCAGGCTGGTAGATGTAAGTTTTATGGGTTTTTTTTTTCATTTTTTTAAATGTTTATTTATTTTTGAGAGAGAGAGAGAGAGAGAGCATGGTGGGGAAGGGCAGAGAGAGAAGAAGACACAGAATCCAAAGCAGAATCTAGGCTCTGAACTATCAGCACAGAGAACATAGGGCTCAAACTCACAAGCCGTGAGATCATGACCTGAGCCGACGTTGGATGCTTAGCTGACTGAGGCACCCAGGTGCCCCAAAATATTAGTGGCAGTTTTAATACTAGCAAGAGGAGCTTATATATGAGGTTTGTCTTGGGTGGCAACAAGACAAATGGATCCCTGCACGAGCCCTTCAGATCTTAAAAGCTCATAAAGAGGCCCTAACTGGATGCAGTCATGTATACTGTGCACGTGTTTTCAACATCACTTCACCATCTCACGGTTGTGTCCTTGGAACAGCCTCTGGGAGGGGGAAAGGCAAGCAGAATCAACATTCCAAAGACAGGATGCAGGGTGAGGAGCCTCCAAGTGCTGGGGTCCAGCTCACAGGTCAATTGATGGTTACGTTTTTTTGATCACGTTTCCCAATGCTGTGTTTCAAGAAGGACAAAAATAATTACATCCTGATATTTCACCTTCTAAATTCTTAATGTCATGCAAAAGCCTTCAGCAAAATATCAGTTGCCATGCTTTGTAAAAAGAAAATTCAGTACCTATGAAATGAGGTGGTTAGAAGGAGAAAGGGGACAGATATAGAGAAAATAGATTGGTATTTTAGTTTTAAATTCCACTAGGGTCTATCTGAGTATACTTTTTAGTTAGCGAAAGTTGTAACTGCTGTTATAGGCAAAAAAGAAAATTAAAATAGAGAGCAGATTATGCCTCATAAAGATGTAAACAAGAAATACCTAATAGGAAAGCTTTAGCAGATAAAGTATCTCTGAATGTTGTTTTCACTGGCCCATGTTAGAATAATAGTATCACTATTATGATGCAGTAGCTAAAAGCAGACACCACCTTAGCGTAATGTTGGGTAAGTTATTTAGCGTATCTGATTCTCAGTTTTCTCCCGTGCAAATGCACAATCATAGGTTTATAATGGGTATTAAATAAGGTAATGTTACAGCATGTGGTAGCCCATGGTGCACATTTAAGTAAATACTTAAAAAATGGGGTAAGTTTTTGTAAAAAATAAATTCTGCGTATTCATACTCTGAGAAATTTTTCTTTTCATTGATTTCAATTTGTGGATTTAATAAATGTATCTTCCTTTCTTTAGTTTGGTAGCCCATGCTATATGAATTAATTACCTGTTCCTACTTGCTCAATGGAACTAGTAAAAGAAATGATGTGTTGATTAGACAGCAATGAGCTCTCTCTCTATAATTCCTAGAATAATGTAAGTGCATAATAAATAATTGTTGAATTAATTAATACCAAAAATTAAACCAACCCTTCTTTATTTATTTAGACCACACAAGTTTAACTGTAGAATATCGGGATAATGCTTAAGGACTACCAGTTACCTCTAAGCCTCATTCTTCAGTATAAAATATAGATGAAGGCTACTGATATAGATAATTTATCCATGCCATTATAGGTTGGGAATGTTTCCCCTATTCTTTAGGTAGAAAACAATTTATATATTCTTCATGAAAAGGTTACCTCCACTTTTTTTTAAACACCTGAAATGGTGACTATAATACTCCTTGTACCCCTGTCCGGTAGGTGATATTCAAGGCTCTGGGCTCATTGAGAGGTTAAAGAATTAAAACACATACTCCCTATCTCTAAAAGTTCATTAGATATTTGGAGATATTTACTATAGGACTCAGAAATTTTCAGTGCATTAATTGAATAGTATACCCATACTTTACAGATGAAAGAGATAGGGTTGAACAAAGATTTTATGAAGAAATTGACACTTGAGTTGGGCTCTAAGGGAAAGGTGCTATTGACTGTAAAGATAAAGGTAAATGGGAAGAGGACAGAGAGTGAACAAAATGGAGGAGATATGAATAGGCATGGTACAGAGTTCTTAAATTTATTGTAAATCTCTTTTCTGTTTAAAATGAGCATTGGTTTATTCTTACGTGAAGTTTGTTAGCAGTGAGCATATTTTAATTTGATGGTGTTTCTGGGAGTGATATGAATATATTGCCACTAAAAAATGTTAGGGAGGAAAAACATGATAGTGCATGTGAAATAACCAAAATTAGAATTCAGGCATATCTAGAGACTCAGTACAATTTTTTTCCTTCAGATTTTCCTTCTCATCTTTGGTTTAGGCTGTATTTATGATTTTTATCCCCATTGTAGTCTTACAATGGAAATCCACCTATTTAAACCATACCAGAAAAATAAAACTAGAGGTGATTCTCATGAGGGGAGTTACAGGTGAGTTTCTCTCAGTTAGCAGATTCTGATGTGAAGGGAAACCTGGAAAAAGTTTTTTTTTAGGAAGTGCTCTTGGAACATCTGTGGAAGATAAGGAGAGGAAGCAGGGTTCAGCCAAGGAAGAACTTTGGTCTTGATGTAGCCTTACTGAATGTCCCAGCTAACCCCACAGGTTGCTCTGAAGTGGGGCTGGAATTTCTCAGTTAGCCCACGATGTGGTGAGGGGCCAGGAAGGAGATAGGACTGGTATTGAGGCAGCTTTCTACAACTGAGGGCAATTTCTTGACAGACCTAAGACCTGAGTGCTGTTAGCACTCTTCCCATTTTTGGAGGAGTACATCCTTAGTCCTGAGGAGGGTCTGGCCAGCACACTGAAACATCTACTATAGGAGGCAAAGCTATTTTGTGGAGATTTGGATGTTAAAAGCATCATTTTCCCTGGATCCAGATTCAGGTAAAGGCGTGGATCATTCAGGCAACATTGCTAATGTCGGTCTCCAAGGGTCGCTACCACTTTACCGAATAAAGAGATGCTGTGGGTCCTGTGTTAGTTTGCTTGGGCTGCCACAACAAAATACTTTAGACTGAGCCACCAAACAATGAAATTTTATGTTCTATCAGTTCTGGAGGCAAGATAGGGTTTTAGCAAATTCAGCTTCTGGTGAGAGGTCTCTGTCTAGCTTACAGAGAGTGGCCACTTTCTCTGTATGTCCACACATGGCCTTTTTTATGAGCTCACTGAAATTTCATCACTTCCTGGGATCTTGGGTGGCTCAAGTCGGTTAAGTGTCCGACTTTTGTTCAGGTCATGATCTCGTGGTTCAGGAGTTAGAGCCCCTGTCGGGCTCTGTGCTGATAGCCCATAGGTGGAGCCTGCTTCGGATTCTATGTCTCCCTCTCTCTGCCCCTCTCCTGCTCGTGCTCCGTCTCTCTTTCTCTCAAAAATAAATAAGCATTTAAAAAATGTTTAACGTAATTACGTTCTTAGAGATCTATGTGTTTGGTCCATCTCCAAATACAGACACACTGGGGGATGGGGTTTCAACATATAAACTTGGTGAGGATGGGGGGTGGGGACAAAGATCTATAACAGGGCAAGTTAACTCAGATTTTCACATGCATTTCCTTATGAAACTGGAGAAATATAAATTATAAATGAATTTTTCTCCCCTAAAGAAGTGGGGTATTTTTTTTTAACATTGAGTAAAAAACAAAGTAAAGCATCAAAAAAATAACTATTCCTCCATTTCAGTCAACCTCATAAGTTTTCCCTGTATTGCTCTTTTGCAAATTGCCTAGAGTGACTTGTTATAAAAAAATAATAATTATCATTCATTTAGTCAGTAAGTATATTTTAAGTGACTACTGTGGACCCCATGCATTTTAATTTATATTTTAATTTACCACCCATCCTCATTCAAAATTACTGACATACCTTATGAGAATTAGAACAATCGCAAATACTTATTATGTTTAATTTTTAATTTAAAATGAACTTTTATTAGTGCCAACATTAAAAAGTTATGTACAACATGAAAATTCCTGGAATTGTGGTTAGAAATAACAGTAATTTGCTTTTCTTTTTCAGAGATGGGGGATAGGTTACAAAACATTTAGTTGAATCGATTGTTCTGGAAAAAAATTTTTGTGATTAAAATAATTGGGTTAAATGGAATATTTTATAAACATACATATCACAGTGTGCTTCCATAATATTTGACCTTTTAATTATCAAGCATATGCTCTGCTCAAGTCTTAATGGGCTGAAGGGAATTCACTACTTAAAATTGAGCTCTCTTTTCCTTTTGAGTGTTTATATGACAGTGCAATGTAGAAAGACACCAATTCCTTCAGTATTTGGATAAAAGAGCAAGAAGGATTGAAAACCTTACCCTGTGAATAGTGAGGACATGTTTTTTTAGGTTTTTTGGGAGCTGGGGAGGGGAGGAGTGTTTGGATAATGGATGGGGAACTAAGATGAGGAAATAGAGTAAAAATTTTTACACTACAGAAGTCTGAGTATTTAATAAGCCTCCCATGTCCTATTTGACTTTCTCTTTTGTGTTTAGCAGTTTATAGATAATGATAGATAAGGTTTTGAGACTCTCCTCTAAACCTGACCCTCCTGGCAAGTTATTCATAAAATCCACAGCACACTTTCTTCCAGACATTTCATTGGGGATCAAATCACATTTTAATCTTTTGTTTCGGGAATATTTCAGCTGGAGGGTAGAGAACAATTCCATTGTTCTCTTCTGTGACAGCTTTATGTATTCTTTAGAGGCTGATGAACAGTAGAATTTCTTTTCTTCTCTTTTCTTCATTTCTTCATGTGCCAGCTTTTAAAAGTTCGTGGATGAGATATGTGACTTGTCACATCCAGGCACTAACATTACCCTCCTATTGAATATGGAACATATCTAGTCATACTTCTTTAATGGATTCTGACCTGAAGGATAAAATAATCACAAAAGTTCATCTTTTGTGAAGTTAATATGAACTAGTTGGAATTCAGCCCTGTTGAGGGTATTTCACATACATCATCAATTATAAGCACTCATCTTTGTGGTACAAATGGATATTTGGAAATCCACATGTTATGCTGTGATATCTATATATCAACATGTTTATATTTCTATATATTCTTTCAAGTAATGTGTCAGTGGCACATTATATGGTCAAGGGTTAAAATTTATGAAACAGCCATAAAATAATTACCTGGAGCCAGAACAATACTGAAGATTCATAGAAGACATAGATTAAGTGTAAACCCTTAAATGATAGAAATATTAATCCTGAAAATGAAGTCACAAACAAGTGTGGGAGTGGGACTAATTAGACTCTATCTCAGAAACCCTGGGGAGATGGGTCTATGTCTAAATTGCTCAGAGGTGCTATGTTGAGAGCAAGGATGGTCTTTATATAGTTCACCATTTTACTTCCGATACCTTCATAACACAGGTTCCCAAGAGATATCTGTTCAATAAATGAATGGATATAAATTCAAGAAAGTGAAAAAGCCAGAGATAAGGCTAGGTGGGCCAGGATTATCTTCTGACCACCTTTAGATGAATATTTGACGTTGTAAGGGAGGCTTGTAAGTCATTTCATTCAACTGACCACTTGCCCTTTTCTGCCTGACAGCCAGATATACTAGTGACTTGATGTTCAATCCCCTTTTCATCTACAATCTTACAGCCTCAAGCAGATAATGCCATTTTGCCATGATGAGAGTCATGTACAAACTAGTGTTTTCTTCAATTGAACTTTTGAGGGAGAGAGGTTACTGATATACAGAGCTTAGAGCAAAATCCAAAAAGAAGCAGAAAAGACATGAGAAAGAGAGAGAAAAGGTCCCACTAAACGATATTTTATGTTGGTCTGTGCTTTACACATCTTCTCACAGCAAAGATGTGCTTAGAAGCCAAATTGTTGTTTCATCAAGAGACAGTTTTGATAGCAAGGAAAGCACCCAAGCAGGTCAATAGAAACAGACGGTGAGCTGACTGGTACTTTGACCCCTGTCTAACTTTCACACCCAAGGCAAGTGTGGAAGCAGGTTTAACATTCTCTGATTCAGGTGAAATAGTCAGAGAATGTTACACCTGCCTTAATCTTTGTAAAAGTTTAGTGATCCACCAGAGTAAGATTACTGTAATAGATTTTTAACAGTTCCCTACCTATATGTGTGATCCACTCTAATTCTTTCCCCACAATGTCAGATGCATGGTTGGAAAAGAGGAATCTGATCACATTGGCCCTATGAAATCCTTCAATATACCCTGTGGCCTTCAGCATAGTATTCAGTCATTAGGATAGAGTACAGAACCCATCAGGTACCCAACAGTTCCCTACTCTCCTTTTCTTTAATGAGCATTTATTGAATACCTACTGTGTTGAACTGAGCTCATTGCAAGGATCTGATGATGAGTAAGGAATATAGACCTGCGGGGTCATTTTCACCCACTTCTTAGCCCTAATCTTAAGGATATTTAAATGGACCGTTTTGCCTTTTTGAATAATAATCTTCACGCCCACCTTACCTCCTCCCCATTTTTTGCTTGAGTCATACTTGTTCTTAAAAATCCATCCAGGTCCCTGTCCACTTGTCCCTCTCTGGGACCTACATGCCAGATGCATATCTTCTCCATTGCCACAGGCATTGTGTTTTCCTGTCTTGTAGCTCCTGTGTGATGTGCTTTTCTCTGAGAGGAAAGCCCGTTTCTCATCTTTATCCCCAGCAATTTGCACAATGCCTGCCACACAGTAGGTACTTAATAGACTTTTGTTTCCCTTTTTTGATCAAATCGTCTTTTTCATATGATTTCTTAGATGATGTGGATTTTATCCATTCCTGCGGCAAACATTTCTTAAGAATCTGCTGTGTGTCAGTCATTACATTAGCCATGTTTCACTTTCCATTTCCTCAGTGATAGTGTGTTGAAGGAACGGAAGCTCAGATGTGATACTGTGAGTCTTAGATCTTGGCAGAAATGCTTCTCAGACTCAGATCCATGTGACTCCAAAACCCATGCTTGCTCTTTCTTTTTTCTTTTATGCTTTGCTTTTCCATCTGGGCTATAGCATAATATTCTGTACATTTTATGTAGCAAGTAAGAATATCCTACAGTTTAAATTCCATTGTAAACAAGCCCATAAGACCTCCAAGTTCACTTGTCGCTTGATTATAATGAGCGCACTGTTAAAAAATCCCTTTTATAGTCAGGATATGAACATAAGAAAATGGGCACTTAGGACTTTTTTGTTTGTTTTTCTGTTTGTTAATAAATCATCAGATGGAAAAATGAACTCAGGCTCAACACCCCTGCACCCCCAATGCAGGGAGAAAGATGCTGTACCAGCTGCATTCTCCTCGATCGAATGTACCAACTCTGGTTTGTTGAGAGAAACTGTTTTGTTTCTGTCTTCAGTCAATCCTCTAATGGGGGTATATAGGGAAAGATTTTTTCCCCCTGTTTCATGTCCCTGTTGTAAATTTTATATAAATCCAGGACCTTACTTGGTCTGTATATATTGTAGAAACGATAATGGATGAGTGGGCACTGAGGCAAACACAGAACAGAGTTAAAGCTACAGCTGATTTTTACCAGTGTTTGTACAGCTGATTAAAGATGGCTATAAATTCTTTGACGCTCTTCCTGTAGAGAAGAGAGGTTTATTTCTCCTCTCCCTGAATTTGAGCAGACTCTGGCTGCTTTGACTGATATGATATAACAGAAGAGATACATTGCTAATTTCCAGGCCCTTAATACATTGATAGTTGCTACTTTCTGGGTCACAGAACTTTCACTGTTGGAGCTCTGATGTATCATGTGAGCTGCACAATGTGATGACCGTGTAAGCAGCATGGCGACATGGGGTAGGGGAAGGAGACCACTGAGTCTAGTCTTCTAGGGTTCCTTTCAAGAAGCCAGGCTTGGACATCCCCTGCACCCTCAAGACCAGACCAGCCACCAGCAGAATACTACTGAGTGATAGCAAGGAATTATGCTACATTCTTCTGGGAACAAAAGAATCTTCCAGATGAAACTTTCCTGAATTCTTCAACTGTGTTAATCCACTGAAGTTTCAGGTAGTTTGTTGGCAATAATAGGTTACTGGAACAGTTTGTACTTTGTCATCAATAACAATTACTTCAAGTGATTCCACATCTACTTCAGGACTCATTGAGGCTGATTGGATATATTGTGCTTTCCTTTTCTTTGATGGTCACCAGAATAAACATGCTAGCTAACATGGAAGATATGGGTTATTCATGTGTTTGAAAAACAACAACAACTCTCTAACTGATGGTAATCATCCCTATTTATTTACCACATGAAAATTTCCAAATCACATTTACATCTATTGTCTCTAGGTATTATCAGATGTCTGTCATGGTCATTTGTCAAGTGTGGTTTATACCATCTTGCAGATGGTGAAGCTGAGGCACAGAGGTCTGGTTGCCTCTCTGTGGTCACACAGTTAAGATTCTCAGAGCACACTGTATTTTACCTTTGCATGATTCTCAAATTAATGACTTTTAAGAAAATTATATGTTTAATATCCATCATACTAACTAGACATTAAGCTCTAAGAGGTCAATGAACTTTTCTCATTCACCACTCTATACTTAGAACTTAGCCCAGTGCTTGACAGAGAAAATGTCCACTTAGTACTAGTTGAATGAATAAATTAATGAAGAATGACAGAGCTCTAAACCCTAGGTTTCCCAATTCAGAAGTACAGTCTCTTTTCTTTATACCAACGAGCGATGAGAGGGCATGAACCCTCCCCTCCCCATGTTCCCCTTTACAGCAGAGCATATCTTTATGAAGAAAATATGGTTTTTGAAAAATTTTCCTAGTAATTCGAATATGCCTCCTGTTGAGAACTAAAACTCAATATTATTCTTCCTCTTAATCATATTGTTACATATGAAGGAAATGGTCTGAGAAAATACAGTGGTTTTATCCTTGGAAAGAAAATACCTGAAAGCTAAGGGCTTTACCTTCATGATTAAATGAATGGAAGATTGAGGGCATATGGAGAATCTGAGTTAACCAATCATCAATGATATGAGAAGATAGTTCACTTTTAGGAATTTTAGTAATTCTTAGCGAGTAGGTACTTGAGCCCTCATAAAGGTAACTCAGTAAGTTCTACCATTGCTTTTCTAAATACTTCTGAACTCTAAAAGGCCCTTGAACTAAATAGTAGTTCCTAACAATTGATAGTGATCACTAGGAGCTGTCTGCCTGTCAGCACACTGGAGGAATAAGGAACTGCCTCCTAAGATCCCTTTTCTTGCCTTTTGTGCTTCTCAGGGTTCCCAGGCAATTGAGCAATGGCAATAACTGGCTAACAATTCAAGGAGCGAGTGCTATGAACCTTGCGTTTCCGGCTAGCCCAACTCACGCATGGGTTTCTTGGATTTGAGTGTCTGGTATGGATATGGCTCCATATATCTATATCCTATAGATAATGGTTCATCAGTCTGGAGTAGGCTAACATAATTGGAATAATTTTTCTCTAATGTTTGAGACTAGCAGCAGCTTCTTTCTGGAGTCAAAACTAGCCCCTCCAATGAGGAGGAAAGAAAGGAAGGAGGGAAGCAGGAAGGAAGGGAGAGAGAGAGAGAGAGAGTAAAAGAGTGAGAGAGAAAGAGAGAGAGAGAGAGAGAGATGAAAGAAGTAGAAAAGAGGGTAAACAGGAAAAATAAGGGAGATAGGAGAGAGGATAAGGAAAGAAGAGGGAGAAATCAAGAGGGAGAATGACCTTAGCTCTAAGAAAAAATAACTTCCTGATAATGTGTATGTATATATTCACACACATCAGTGAAAACACTACTGGATTGCAGTTATGTGTAAATTAAGGTGCTTTGAAGCTTGACTGATTCTAGTAGACAACTGATGGATTATCAGATACCAAACACCAAATTATAAGATAACACCAGGAAAGTTGTACTGAGAATCATAAGGATGGCTTCTAGACACCAATGGATGGTTTAAATATATTTTGTATGATCTCCTTACAAAGTTTGGGAAGTGTCAGTCTTTTAAAGATGTTTATTTGTTTCATACCAAAATTAACTATTAGAAGTATTTGGGGAAAGGCAACAATGACACTAAAAGTACTCAAAAGCTCATCTTTCAATGACAAATTATGTTAACATTTGGACTACCCCCTATTTTTTTTTTGTTGTATTGAACAAAAATAAATTGTACTAAAGCAGCATCGCATAAAGGGTACAGTTTATCTGTTGTGTCCCATTCTAGGCAAAATGCTCTTGTTTGCAATAGTCCTGTGGAGTCCAGCAAAATAATAACTTTCTATACCAATTTTAAAGGCTATTTCAATGAGGACTTTAAAAAAAGAACAAAGAATCTACTGCAAATGATTGGACACATACCCTATAATGATTTTATATATAGTTTATTATGAAGATGACATTGCCACAAATGTATTTTATAAATTATAATGAGTATGTCAGAGTCTGCTATAAACTTTGTCTTCCTCACCACCAAAGGACAAAAAACCTATGAGCTGTGGCTAAGAAAGTAATCATTGTTATGATCCATTCTGGATTCTTATTCCTCAAAATTTTATTAACCCTCCTTGATACGCTTTACACCACTTGTGTACTATGCTGATTTATGATGTGCTGTACAATTTTATTTGAACAAAATAAGATCCTTAATTAATCTTTGAACACTTTATAATCACAGTTACTCAGAGAAGTCTGTATTTAACTAATTAGTGTACCTCTTCTTCTACATTTTGTAGATGCCGTCTATTGTCTTGTTTTACACACCCTATCAACAACTGCTCTATAAATTTAATGTTGTAGCTTCCCTCCCCTCTCACCTCTGTACTCTCTACTGTTGTCACTTTATTTTCTTATCAATTAGCATTTCTTTTGTATATCAGAGGGAAAGTGGATGTTTTAGATATTTTGTGACAGAAAAAATAATTTCCTCTTTAGGATTTGAGATGACTAGCTGGTGGATGATGCAACTTAATAGTCTATTGCTCTGCTCCACCCCATCCTGTCCTAGTCTATAGCAGCTTAGTGAGGTAACACTGCTTCACTTTTTATATAGCATAATTTTTTAAGGATGGCCTTTTATTTTGAACATAATAATGTAATTATGGCCATATAGCATATTTTTATTCTTTTTCTTTACACTTAACATTTTATTGTATCCTAAACATTTTTCTACTTCCCATAAACTTAGAATGAACCAAAGGTATATTATTTAACTCTTCCAAAATTAACATAAGCTGACAAATTTATGTTACAAAATTAACATAAATCCACTTCAAAGTTGCAAAGTAGAGGAAAGAAAAAAAATTCCAACACTTTTTTATGCAACATTTTATTTTGTATTTTGCCATTTACTTTGCACCAGAAATTATAAGTATATGGATAAATGTCAATATTTTTTTCATATTTAAATATTTTGAAAAGCTAATTTTTGTTTACATGCCAATTAATAACACACTTAAAGTGTGTTACATACTTAAAGTGTATTACATACTCTAAGCCATATGCAGAAGTAAAACATACGCCAACAGTAGTACTGGAGCAAAGAGATGGAGAAATACTCTTGTAACCTTGTTATAGTAGATGTAATGGGGCATTATGTCATTTGAAGGTAGACTGTTAAAGATAAGCTGAAGATGTGTATTATATACCTGAAAACAAACACTAAAATAACCCAATTGTTATAGCCAATAACCCAACTAAGGAAAGAAAATGGAATCATTAAATATAATCAATTAATCCAAAAGGCAGAAAAAGAAGGAAAGGGGAACAAAGAACAAATGAGACAAACAGAAAGCAAATGATGACCTCATCGATTTAAACCAAACCATATAAATAATTACATTAAATATAGGTGTTTTTGGCATCCCAATTTAAAATTTTTTTTTCAACGTTTATTTATTTTTGGGACAGAGAGAGACAGAGCATGAACGGGGGAGGGGCAGAGAGAGAGGGAGACACAGAATCGGAAACAGGCTCCAGGCTCTGAGCCATCAGCCCAGAGCCTGACGCGGGGCTCGAACTCACAGACCGCGAGATCGTGACCTGGCTGAAGTCGGACGCTTAACCGACTGCGCCACCCAGGCGCCCCGGCATCCCAATTTAAAAGGGAGAGTCAAATTGGATACACACACACACACACACACACACACGCACACACACACACACACACAAGAATATTATGCAGCCATAAAAAAGGGGAAGGTTATGCCATTTGGGAAAATATGAATGGACTTACAGGGTATTATGCTAAGTGAAATAAGTAAGACTGAGAAAGAGAGATGCCATATGATTTCACTTATATGTGGAATAAAAAAACCACAAATGAATAAACAAACAAACAGAGCGGAGTCAGACCTATAAATACAGAGAACAAACAGATGGTTGCCACATGGGATGGAGATGGGAGGGATGGGCAAAATGGGTGAAGGGAAGTTGGAGATACAGGTTCCTAGCTATGAAATGAATAGGTCATGGTAATAAAAGGCACAGTGTAAGGAATATAGCCAATGGTATTGTAATTGTGTTTGTATGGTGACAGGTGATAGCTACATTTGTGTTGAGCATAGCATAACCTGTAAACTTGTTGAATCACTATGTTGTACACCTGAAATTAATGTAACACTGTATCAATTATACTGAAATAAAAAAAAATAAAAAAAGGAAGACCCAACTATATGTTGCTTACAAGAAAATCTTGGAAAATAGAAGAAAAATCACTCACTCATAATGCCATCATCGCTGTTCTCTAGTTTGTATTTATTCCTTTCTTCTTTCATAGGTATGGTTTACCTTGTTGCTATTGTGGTGTGCATAGAGGTTTCATTCTATTTTTTTTTGCACTTAAAGTATGTGGTTGTATGGAAATGGGTTAAAATTCACTGTTTTTCAATAGTCCATTCTCTAACAGTTACAAATTCAGAACCAAGTTTCAAATATTAGCCAAATAAAAACTTTTCAAAGTTGGCTTATACAATCAGTAATAAGGTGGATACAAAATGTAAGAGGATTCCTGTTCTCAAGAGATTAGAAATATCATTCCTTATAAGGGCCTATGTTTGGGTAAATGGCTTAAATCAGTATTCAACAATAAATGTTGATCACTCAGTGATCCAGTTAGAGCACTTATTCTTAAATATATAACTATTTTGAACTAATCATAATCTTTCTTTTATGACTTAGAAAGTTATTTTGAAGTGTGTTTATCATGTTTAGGATTATCTTATAGCATCATTTATATCTGAACTATGAAAACACAAGATTTCCTAGTAATAAAACTTCCAGTTCATAGACTATTGAATCAACCACTTTTTGATGAGCATCTATGTATAACTTCAAGATCAGCACTTAACATGTAGTATTCACTTGTGAAAAACTATATTTTTTTATTCATTATACTGTTTTTATACTTTTATTTTGGTATCAGTATAAAAATTTATAATAAGCTTTTACAGATTCAAGTACACATTCTTAAAAATATAACTTGCACAGATGAAGTGGAAATATTTATAATTTCAAAGGAGAAATGTCCAGAAGTGAGATTTAGTAGGTCATAGGTTGTGAATGGTTTTATAACTTTTCATGCATTTTGCCAGTTTTATTTTTCAAAGCAGATGAACCAACTTACCCTGCCACCAACAATATATGAGTATAAAAGTTCCATTCAAATTTTGTCAATATTTGATATCACCATCAATTTCAGTTTTACCCCAGCTATCAAGTTTCTACTTTATTTAATTTGAAATCATTGGTAAAGAGTTGAGTGTTTGAAGGCCTTGCACCTTTGAATACTTTGTTAGAAAGTTATGTTTGTGATATGCTCAGATCTGTTTATTATAACACACTCCTGTTTAGACTAGTTCAAGATTATAATAGAATATTATTTTCTCTTTTCAATGAGAATCACTAAACATCTCACGTCCAATGTTAAAATTAAAAAGTAAGCCAAGATTTTAGCAGAAAGAAATTCAGAAGGAAATTGTCCAGGCTGGAGGTGGAGGCTAAGTGCTGATATTTTCTTCTTCACCTTCACCTCTGCAGGAGTGCTCTTAACTCTTGCATGAGCTCTGCCTTCATCATGTCAAGCCACTGACATATCAATACAACCGTGAGGTTTAGGTGACCATGGACACCGAATCCTTTCCCTTGGATTGTCTCACCATAACCAAAAAGAACAGAAAGGAATCAATTTGAGAGGCAGTTTAGCCTGTGTGCTAAAAATTAAAAAATATATACATGAAGAGATCATGGAATTCAAATATACAAAAAAGCATAAAATGTAAATTAAGGCTTGTCCCCATCCCAGTTTTCCTTCTCAGAAGTTGGCAGTATTACTTCTTTATGCGTTCATAAGCAGTTTCTGCTCCCTCTTCTCTCACTCTGCACACATGATAGTATTCTGTCTGGCTACTTGGAAATGATCAAAAGCTTTGGCCTTAGCAGAGACAGTAAATGGCAGAGCCAGACTCAAAACTATCTGTGTGACCTTCAGAAAAAAAGTTCGTCTTTATGAAGTTTGTTTTTTCATTTGTGAAAGTGGAGGAAATGATGATTACCTTGGATGATTGGTTACCTCAAAGAAATTCAAATAAAACACTTAGTACAATGACTGAAACATAGATGGTTCGATAAATGATTATTATGTGTATCATTATTAAATATATTATTGCTATTTTTATTGATTTTATTATTGAGAGATTGAAAACAGAAATGATGAGAGAAAATTCTAAAAGCATAAACAAAGAGAAGTATCCTCAGTGAGGAAATGTCAGAGGAATCCAGGAAGAGTTTTAGTTGACTCCTAATCCCTCTAGATGTTGGGGACTTCTTTCTGGTTCTTATCCAGGTCTCTTTCCTCTCATAACAAGGTTGTCCCACAGCATCTCCTCCTAGAATGAAATTTTAAAAACCTTTGGTTTAAAATCCTCAATTGCTTAGCTTCTTTTCTCTCAGTTTATGTTAGAGAAACTTACTGGACTTAATTGAACTCCCTCACCTTTCTGATCTAAGATGTCAGCTCTACCTATCACTCTGGGCATTATTTATGAAAACTTGATAATGGGAAACTCCTCGGGAAGAGAAATGGTCTTGAGAATGATAACTATGCTTTGTTCATGAAAGACCCATGAGTTTCTCATGCTCCATGAGGGTAGGGAATGTGATGTTCAGTGTCACCAACCCACGTCTGGCAATTAGCAAAGTGCTTCCCATAGAATATGTATTTAGTAAGTGATTATTGAGTGATGCATTTCTGACTCATAAAGCAAGGGACACCTTCACTACAGAAGATTGATCTTGATTTTGGCTGGCCTATGTCCTAATTCTACTGCCTATTAAACAGCCATGGTCCTCTTTAAAAAATATATTTATTTATTTTATTTTTTATTTGAAAGAGAGAGAGAGAATGTGAGTGGGGCAGGAGGACAGAGGGAGAGAGAGAATCTTAAGCAGGCTCCATGCCATGCTCAGCATGGAGCCTGATGCAGGGCTCCATACCACGACCCTGGGATCATGACCAGAGCAGAAACCAAGAGTCAGATGTTCAACCAACTGAGCCATCTAGGTGCCCCCAACCATGGTCTTTTAAATATTCTTATGACATGGTTATCTCCCATTTTTTTAGTCCCTCTTCTCTAGATGTTTGTCACCCAGACTCATTAAGGGACAAAGACCCAACAAAACAAACAAGCCAAACAAAACTCCAAAAGTCTTTCATCCTGTCCAAACAGGATGCATCAAACATCTTTCTTCCTTGTCCTCACTGTGTACTGCATTTACATTGCATTAGTTTTTTTTGTGTGTGTGTGTTTTTTTTTGTTTGTTTTTTAGGTATAGGACGCTTTCTTCAGCTAGAAAAATCAGATATAGAAATCTTCTCTGTTAATATTGACCCATTTTAAGTTTTTCAACATCAATAATTGCCTGTTTTCCCCTGCACTCCCTGCCACTCTACCCTCCTCCCCCATCCGCAAAAAACAAAAAACAAACAAAAAAAAAAAAAAAAAAAAAACCCACAAAGAGACAGTTCATTCTCTGGAAATCTCATTTGTTTTTGTTTTATTTCGTTTTCTCAGTGGGGAAAAATTGGGGTCTAACATAGATATTGTCTTTAAGAAGTTAAACTGCTTTAAAAAATTAATGTATATCAGCTATAACAACAGAGTGGTGAATCTATGCATATTAAGCTGGTAAATCCCCCTCTTCTCTTTCTCATTGTAAGTTACTTCTTATCCTGCCATTCTCTTATCTTTAAATCCTATCATAGGCAGAATATTCTTACTCCAATTGCTAACCATGATAGTAGTCTTTCTACATTATCTGCATTAGAAATGTAATTGCCATTTATAAGGACATATCAGAAGAAAACATAAATGTATATTATATATGTAAAGACTAAACTTGGAATACTATTCATAAATAGAAAGTAACTCTCAGCAAATTAATCAATTAAGATCATCCTGGTGTTTCTATTGTGATGGATAATGAAGGATAGCAATTTAGCTTCTGTTTTTACCCTTTTGAGATTGTCATTAATGGAGGGATTGATACACAGTGTACCAGGAAAGTTGCAATTGATTTTTATTTACATTTTTTTTATTCAAGAATATTGTATCAGATAAGTAGTGATTACTGGAATAAAGAAACTATTACAAGAAGCTAAATAATATTGTTGATAACGGGAGGGTGCCTCCAATTAACATACTAATTTCTGTCCTTTCCAAACTTAAAACTCCGTTCCTTTCTATTTTTTAAACATTGCCATTTTTAAACATTAAATATAAAAATTATTCTGTTGTATAAAAATAAATGTGGATATTCCAAAACATATGAACACAAAGATAGCCCTTCTGTGGAGTGAGTCTGAACTCTGTAGAGAATGTTCTGGAACATGCTGAAGTCTCCTTTTGTCTGTTTGCCACCTTTCCATGCTGTTAGGGCAGGAGTGAGGGGAAGGAAGAGGAGAAGGATACAGTGGTAAGGAAGCCATAGAGCACGTATTTTAGCATCCACTTGTGAGCGTCTATTTTCAGATGAGTAAACATGAACTTATCCAGGGCAGAATATTTGAAATTGTGACTGTGATTGAAAATTTCAAACGTAAGTCATGTAATTTTTCTTCTTTTCCTTTATGATTTTCTATAAAATATTGGAAACCATTAAATGCAAAAAATACCACAATTAAGTTTCTTTTGCTTAAGCAATCATTTTAATGATAAGCATGTCTGCTTAATGAGTATCCCTTTACTAATCAAAATGTTACATATGCTAAAGAGGAAAAGGTATTTTTATGCCAGCTGGCAGAGAGGAATATTGCTCAATTTTATGTCTTGTTGTATATTAAATAATTATTAAATCCCAAAGCCTTATCTTTTTCAAATGGGTTTTGGAATGAGGTGGGACATACAAATAAATATAGCTCAGGCCATATATTAGGCTACTGGGGGCAATAAAACAGATTAATAGAAAGGATCTTGGTCACAAGGAATAGCAATTTCCTCAGTGACTTACAGTGTTTTGTAGCAATAAGGATTATGTAAATTAAAAACAAGGTTTCACTTTTATTTACCTATCACTTTGTTTTATTTTATTTTTTTATTAAAATAGAAACAAAATATGGAATATCCTGGCACTGATAAGTAGCCCTAAGGGACAGAATGAAAGAGCCATTTGTGTTTAAGGCAAATTCCTTGGTCTTGAATGGCCGTGAAGAATGCTTATTTTAACACTTAGTCTGGTGTTCGGCATATAGTGGTGAATCAGTTAATGTGACATAAAGGAGTGGATGTGTGAGCAGCTGACAAAATGAGGAAGGGGATTTCAGTGAGTCATTGGAGAGCAGTGCTCGATGTTAGGGGAACTGCTGTGATTCTTCATTGATGGTTGTGAACCTACTTTGTCTCTCAGTTTCTGAATAGTTGCAAATAATTATAAAGAACCTCAGTCACATTTATTTTTTTCCTTCATTCACATTTTATGTAATAGTTGATCTATTTAGAAAATGGGGCATGAAAATAAAATAAGCTCTCATGAACTCAAGAACCCGAAGACAAGAACTTGACCTTTAAACATTGAAGCTACTTTTGTTTGTTGTTCCTTAATCCCATCCTTCTGCCATTTTTTTTTTTAAGTTTTTTTTTTTCAACGTTTATTTATTTTTGGGACAGAGAGAGACAGAGCATGAACGGGGGGAAGGGCAGAGAGAGAGGGAGACACAGAATCGGAAACAGGCTCCAGGCTCTGAGCCATCAGCCCAGAGCCCGAAACGGGGCTCGAACTCACGGACCGCAAGATCGTGACCTGGCTGAAGTCGGACGCTTAACCGACTGCGCCACCCAGGCGCCCCCTTTCTGCCATTTTTATATGAGTAACTATTATGTCTTTTCCCCACATATTTTTACCAGATACTTACAGTTTTACCACATATTTATGTTTTTGTGTTTGATTTATTTTGATTTCTTGAACTTCATGAAAATTCTATCATACTACAGGTGGTATTTTTACCTATATCTGAGTATATTTATTTTTAGCACTGTATAATATTTATAAAGTGATGATCCATTCTCCTTGTATGGACATTTGAGCTGGCTGTGGTTGTTTTCATTTATTGATTGATTGCTATTACCATGCTACCAGAAATATGCTCCCAAAATGTAAACTCTACCCAAACAGGGATTTTTTTTCTATTTTTTTTTTTTAACCTAAAAAGTCACCTGGCTTATGAATGCTCAATAAATGCTTGTCATTTGGGGGCAGAAAAGAAAAACAAAAAACAAGAAAATATTGTATGTGATGTCTAAAGGTGCCTGTACAAAAGGTTTCCTGTTAGAAATTTTGCTCACATATCCCCCAATAGAAAATGAAAACCTGTATCCCTTAATACATTTTTAGTTGATATCTAAGACAACAGCTATATTAACAACTATTTAAGTGATAAATTATAAACACTAATTATAAGTGCAGTGATTTCTGATATAGCTGTATACTGATATTTTAAATTTATACTGTGGTATCATTATTTGAAATAGATCCAATGGAATCCAAATGCCATTGTGATTTTTTACCTTCATTTACTTATAAAATGCAGATAAAAAGGTTTTAAAAAAAACAGAAATTTTATTTTTTTCTCCCCAAGTCATATTTCCATTTTACTGTTCCCACAGAATTTTAGCCTAGTGCAATATATATTTGCACTTAATTTTTTTTAGTGGTTACCCTATTATACTTTGCAACAAAAGTTATGTAAATAAACCTGATTTGTAGCAAATTTAATGTTACTTTAAAACTGTTAAGTATTAATTTTTTTCTGGATTTAGTTATCACAACAGTTGTTATTTGTACACAGTTCATTAAAGCCATTTCAAAAAATAGTCATTAAACATAAAGTAAAACTTTGGAAATGATTCTCAAGATGGATGGGACTATCATTGTTCTATTGGATGGATGCCTATCACTGACTAGTAGAATGAGACAGGATTCAGTGGAAATTCACAGTAAGAGAACGTATTTATTAGGCCACCAGTGTGTGCAGTGTTTCCATAAAATGTTGTAGGGATCATTGCTAAGTATACATTATGTATAATAGACTACACTTTCTATTCTCATAGGAAGGAATCAACAAGTACAGAAGTGGTTGACAAGTGCCAGAAAGGATATTATTAAGTTAAAAAAAAAAGTACCATTTCTAAGTGTTCAGTGATTTTTTTTTTTTTGTAAAATGCAGGGAAATGTTTGTCCTATGAATAATAAGTGTTCCAGAAATACAAGACACTTTTTACCTCTACTATATGTTCCATTTTCTTAAAGATGTAATTCTGAGATGTCAGAAATAACAAACATTTTAATTTTTATTTTTTTGAAATCATGTAAAATATTCAGTTGAAACATAATCCTAGATAAATTTAGGGCATGAGATTTGGAGCACAATGTTTTAGTTCTAGGGTACCTTAAAAATAATCTAGATATGTTAATTCTGTGATAGACTGATAGGACATGTAGCCTCATCGCATGCTTGTTGCTTTTATATTTCTTACCCTCATGCTGTTTTGTTTTCCTCTTGTAGATAAGGGTCTCTCCCTCAGGTACAGTGTGCTTTCTTCCACAATCACAAGGCATGGGAAAGTGAAGCTATTAAATGAAAATTGTCATTTCCTGTAATCCCACTCTATAATATATATGCATTCACTGCACCCTAATATGGTGTGTGTGTGTGTGTGTAGGGGGGTTCTAATCCCTCTTTGTCCTTAATAGAAATACAGTTCTATAGAAAACTAGGAAAGATACAAAGCCATACAACTAAGATAGCATTGCTGACATTACCTTCATTAAAGGAGAATTCTCTGCTTTTAATATTTTGGATTGTTCCCATTATTTGGCTTCCTTTAGGATATTGCATCACTATGAAATTGAAGATGAGTGAGAGGTATTTTTTTTCAATAATATGGAAGAAAGGATGATTAAGTGAAAAGAGAGGTGAGAAGTCATTGTCATGACATGTAAAGCCTCTACTAAAGGTACATTCTCAGACAGATAACTTCAGAATACATACATTGTAGGGGTGCCTGGGTGGTTTAGTCAGTTAAGCAACCAACTCTTGATTTCGGCTCAGATCATGATCTCATGGTTTATGGAATCAAGCCCTATGTTGGGCTCTACCCTGACAGTGCAAAACCTGCTTGGGATTCTCTCTCTCTCCCTCCCTTTCTCTGCCTCTCCCCACCCACTCTTTCTCTCTGTCTCTGTTGCACTCTTTTTTTTTTTAATTTTAACTTGTTTTATTTTTTATTTTTTTTAAAAAATTACATCCAAATTAGTTAGCATATAGTGCAACAATGATTTCAGGAGTAGATTCCTTAGTGCCTCTTACCCATTTAGCCCATCCCCCCTCCCACAACCTCTCCAGTAACCCTCTGTTGTACTCCATATTTATGAGTCTCTTCTGTTTTGTCCTCCTCCCTGTTTTTATATTATTTTTGTTTCCCTTCCCTTATGTTCATCTGTTTTGTCTCTTAAAATCCTCATATGAGTGAAGTCATGTGATTGTTGTCTTGCTCTGACAAACTAATTTCACTTAGCATAATACCCTCCACTTCCATCCATGTAGTTGCAAACAGCAAGATTTCATGCTTTTTGATTGCCAAGTATTACTCCATTGTATATATAAACCACATCTTGTTTATCCATTCATCCATCAATGGACATTTGGGCTCTTCCCATATTTTGGCTATTGTTGATAGTGCTGCTATAAACATGGGGGTGCATGTGTCCCTTCGAAACAGCACACCTGTATCCCTTGGATAAGTGCCTAGTAGTGCGATTGCTGGGTTGTAGGATAGTTTCTATTTTTAGTTTTTTGAGAAACCTCCATACTGTTTTCCAGAGTGGCTGCACAAGCTTGCATTCCCAGCAACAAAGCAAAAGAGATCCTCTTTATCCACATCCTCGCCAACATCTGTTGTTGCCTGAGTTGTTAATGTTAGCCATTCTGACAGTGTGAGGTGGTATCTCATTGTGGTTTTGCTTTGTATTTCCCCAGTGATGAGTGAGGTTGAGCATTTTTTCATGTGTCGGTTCGCCATCTGGATATCTTCTTTGGAGAAGTGTCTATTCATGTCTTTTGCCTATTTCTTCATTGGATTATTTGTTTTTTGGGGTATTGAGTTGGTAAGTTTTTTATGGATTGTAGATACTAACTCTTTATCTCATATGTCATTTGCAAATATCTTCTCGCATTCTGTTGGTTGCCTTTTAGTTTTGCTGATTGTTTCCTTCCCTGTGCAGAATCTTTTTATTTTGATGAGGTCCCAGTAGTTCATTTTTGCTTTTGTTTCCCTTGCCTCTGGAGATGTGTTGAGTAAGAATTTGCTGCGTCCAAGGTCAAAGAGGTTTTTGCCTGCTTTCTCCTCAAAGATTTTGATGGCTTCCTGTCTTACATTTAGGTCTTTCATCCATTTTGAGTTTATTTTTGTGTATGGTGTAAGGAAGTGGTCCAGGTTCATTCTTCTGCATGTCGCTGTCCAGTTTTCCCAGCACCACTTGCTGAAGAGACTGTCTTTATTCCATGGGATATTCTTTCCTGCTTTGTCAAAGATTAGTTGGCCATACGTTTGTGGGTCCATTTCTGGGTTCTCTATCCTGTTCCATTGGTCTGAGTGTCTGTTCTTGTGCTAGTACCATACTGTCATGATGGTTACAGCTTTGTAGTATTGCTTGAAGTCTGGGATTGTGATGCCTCCTGCTTTGGTTTTCTTTTTCAAGATTGCTTTGGCTATTCGGGGTTTTCTAGTTCCATACAAATTTTAGGATTATTTGTTCTAGCTCTGTGAAGAATGCTGGTGTGATTTTGATAGGGATTGCATTGAATATGTAGATTGCTTCAGGTAGTATTGACATTTTAATAATATTTGTTCTTCCTATCCAGGAGCATGGAATCTTTTTCCATTTTTTATGTCTTCTTCACTTTCTTTCATAAGCTGTCTATACTTTTCAGTGTGTAGATTTTTCACCTCTTTGGTTATATTTATTCCTAGGTATTTTATGGTTTTTTGTGCAACTGTAAATGGGATTGATTCCTGGATTTCTCTTTCTGTTTCTTCATTGTTGGTGTATAGGAATGCAACCGATTTCTGCGCATTGATTTTATGTTCTGCAACTTTGCTGAATTCAAAAATCAGTTGTAGTAGTTTTTTGGTAGAATCTTTTGGGTTTTCCACAGAGAGTATCATGTCATCTGCAAAGAGTGAAAGTTTGACCTCCTCCTGGCCGATTTGGATGCCTTTTATTTCTTTGTGTTGTCTGATTGCAGAGGCTAAGACTTCCAATACTATGTTGAATAACAGTGGCGAGAGTGGACATCCTTGTCTTGTTCCTGACCTTAGGGGGAAAGCTGTCAGTTTTTCCCCATTGAGGATGGTATTAGCATTGGGTTGTTCATATATGGCTTTTATGATCTCAAGGTATGCTCCTTCTATCCCTACCTTCTTGAGGGTTTTTATCCAGAAAGGATGCTGTATATTGTCAAATGCTTTCTCTGCCTCTCTATTGAGAAGATCATATGGTTCTTGTCCTTTCTTTTATTGATGTGATGGTCATGTTAATTGTTTTGCAGATATTGAACCAGCCCTGCATCCCAGGTATAAATCCCATTTGGTCGTGGTGAATAATTTTTTTAATGTATTGTTGGATCTGGTTGGCTAATATTTTGTTGACGATTTTTGCATCCATGTTCATCAGGGAAATTGGTCTATAGTTCTTCTTTGTAGTGGGGTCTCTGTCTGGTTTTGAAATCCGGGTAATGCTGGCTTCATAGAAAGAGTTCGGAAGTTTTCCTTCCAATTCTATTTTTTGGAACAGCTTCAAGAGAATAGGTGTTAACTCTTCCTTAAATGTTTGGTAGAATTCCCCTGGAAAGCCACCTGGCCCTGGCCTCTTGTTTTTTGGGAGATTTTTGGTTACTAATTCGATTTCCTTACTGGTAGTGTATATGTTTCTAGGAATTTGTCCATTTCTTACCAATTGCCCATTTTATTGGAATATAATGGCTCATAATATTCTCTTATTATGGTTTTTATTTCTGCTGTCTTGGTTGTGATCTCTCCTCTTTCATTCTTGATTTTATTTATTTGGGTCTTTTCCTTTTTCCTTTTGAACAGACTGGGTAGTGGTTTATAAATTTTGTTAATTCTTTCAAAGAACCAGCTTCTGGTTTCATTACTCTGTTCTACTGTTGTTTTTTTGTTTGTTTGTTTGTTTGTTTGTTTGTTTGTTTTTTTTTGTTTTTTTTTGGTTTCAATAGCATTGGTTTCTGCTCTAATCTTTATTATTTCCTGTCTTCGGCTGTTTTTGGGTTTTATTTGCTGTTCTTTTTCCAGCTCCTTAAGGCATAAGGTTATGTTATATATCTGAGATCTTTCTTCCTTCTTTAGGAAGGCCTGGATTGCTATATATTTTCCTCTTATGACCACCTTTGCTGCATCCCAGAGGTTTTGGGTTGTGGTGTTATCATTTTCATTGACTTCCATATATTTTTTAATTTCCTCTTCTTGGTTAGCCCATTCATTCTTTGGTAGGATGTTATTCAGTCTCCAAGTATTTGTTACCTTTCCAAATTTTTTCTTGTGGTTGATTTCGAGTTTCATAATGTTGTCCTCGGAAAATATGCACAGTATGATCTCGATCCTTTTGTGCTTACTTAGGGCTGATTTGTGTCCCAGTATATGGTCTATTCTGGAGAACATTCCATGTGCACTGGAGAAGAATGAATATTCTGCTGCTTTAGGATGAAATGTTCTGAATATATCTTTTAAGTCCATCTGGTCCAGTGTGTCATACAAAGCCATTGCTTCCTTGTTGATTTTTTGATTAGATGATCCGTGCATTGCTGTGTGTGGGGTGTTGAAGTCTCCTACTATTATGGTATTACTATCAATGAGTTTATTTATGTTTGTGATTAATTGATTTATATATTTGGGTGCTTTCACATTTGGCACATAAATGTTTACAATCGTTAAGTCTTCTTGGTGGATAGACCCCTTGATTATGATATAATGACCTTCTGCATTTCTTGATACAGTCTTTATTTTAATGTCTAGTTTGTCTGATATATAAGTATGGCTACTCTGGCTTTCTTTTGTTGATCATTAGCATGATAGATGGTTCTCCATCCCCTTATTCTCAATCAGAAGGTGTCTTTAGGTCTAAAGTGGGTCTCTTGTAAACAGCATATAGATGGACCTTGTTTTCTTATCCATTCTGTTACCCTGTGTCTTTTGATTGGAGCATTGAGTCCATTGACTTTTAGAGTGAGTACTGAAAGATATGAATTTATTGCCATTAAGATGCTTGTAGAGGGGCGCCTGGGTGGCGCAGTCGGTTAAGCGTCCGACTTCAGCCAGGTCACGATCTCGCGGTCCGTGAGTTCAAGCCCCGCGTTGGGCTCTGGGCTGATGGCTCAGAGCCTGGAGCCTGTTTCCGATTCTGTGTCTCCCTCTCTCTCTGCCCCTCCCCCGTTCATGCTCTGTCTCTCTCTGTCCCAAAAATAAATAAACGTTGAAAAAAAAAATTAAAAAAAAAAAAAAAAAAAAGATGCTTGTAGAGTTGGAGTTTTGAGTGGTGTTCTCTGGTCCTTTCTAATCTTTGTTGCGTTTGGTATTTATTTATTTATAAATTATATATATATATATATATATATATATATATATATATATATATATATATATATATTGTTTTTTTCATCTTTTCTCCCCCCCAGAGAGTGTCCCTTAAATTTTTCTTGCAGGGCTGGTTTAGTGGTCATGATCTCCTTTAATTTTTGTTTGTCTGGGAAACTTTTTATCTCTCCTTCTATTTTGAATGACAGTCTTGCTGGATAAAGAATTCTTGGCTGCATATTTTTCTGATTAGCACACTAAATATATCCTGCCACTCCTTTCTGACCTGCCAAGTTTCTGTGGATAGGTCTGCTGCAAACCTGATCTGTCTTCCCTTGTAGGTTAGGGACTTTTTTCCCTTTGGTGCTTTCATGATTCTCTCCTTGCCTGAGTATTTTGTGAATTTGACTATGATATGCCTTGTTGATGGTCGGTTTTTGTTGAATCTGATGGGGGTCCTCTGTGCTTCCTGAATTTTGATGTCTGTGTCTTTCCCCAGGTTCAGAAAGTTTTCTGCTATTATTTTCTCACATAACCCTTCTACTGCTATTTCTCTCTCTTCATCTTCTGGGATCCCTATGATTCTGATGTTGTTCCTTTTTAATGAGTTACTGATTTCTCTAATTCTTAAATCGTGCTCTTTTGCCTTCATCTCCCTCTTTTTTTCTGCTTCATTATTCTTTATAAGTTTGTCCTCTATATCACTGATTCTCTGTTCTGTCTTATCCATCCTTGCCGCCACTGCATCCATCCGTGATTGCAACTCAGTTATAGCATTTTTAATTTCATTTGGACTATTTTTTACTTCTTTTATCTCTGCAGAAAGGGATTCTAATTTATTTTATACACCAGCTAGTATTCTTATTTCGTGATTTCTAAATTCTGGTTTAGACATCTTGATTGTATCTGTGTTGGTTAAATCCCTGGCTGTCGTTTCTTTGTGCTCTTTCTTTTGGGGTTAATTCCTTTGTTTTGTCATTTTGAAGGGAGAAAAGGAATTAATGAAGCAGAAAAATTAAAATTAAGAAAATATCAAAATTAAAAAAAGATATATTAAAATTAAAAAATGAAAAACACACACTCAAAAAAAATCTAATAAATGATGCTAGATTCTAGGTGTGTTTTGGTCTGGGTGTTGAAAGTGGTTTGACAGAGTAGAGAAAAAAGGGTGAAAAAAGAAAAAAAGGAAATCATTTGAGAATTTGAAAAAGTGAATACAGACTAAAATGAGATGATGGGAGTAAAATAGAATTTGAAAATATTTACACGAAAGTAAAGATTATAGTAGAATAAAATCAGAGAAAAATATTTTTAATAAAATTTAAAATAATGAATTTTTCTCTTTCTGTATTCAAGAAAAAGAAAAGCAATGAAAAAGAGAAAAGAGAAAAAAAGAAATCATTTGAAAATTTGAAAAAGTGAATACACTGTAGTAGACTAAAATGATGGAAGTAAAATCGAATTTGAAAAAAATTACATAAAAGCAAAAAATTTAGTAAAAAAATTAAAGAAAAATAGAAATTTTTTCTACTTTAATAGAAATTCAAAGTAAAATGAAGTTTTTCTCTTTCCGTATCAAAAAAAGAAACAAAAAAGAGAAAAAAGAAAAAGAAAAAAGGAAATCGTTTGAAAATTTGGAAAGGTGAATACACTGAAGTAGACTAAAATAAAATGATGAAAGTAAGATAGAATTTGAAAATGTTACACATAAGGAAAAAATATAGTAAAATATTTAAATAAAAATACTTTTAATAAAAATTGAAAAAAAATGATTTTTTCTCTTTCTATAATCAAGAAAAAGGAAAGTAGTGTAAAAATAGGAAAAGAAAGAAAGAAAATTGAATAGCTGGACCTGCTAACAGATTGAAATAGGACTGAGATTACTTCATTTTCCCCTAGAAGTCAGACTATGTAGCGCTTTATAGTCCATAAACTAAGTTGGCGGTGAGATTTGTGGTCTTGAAGAGTGAGGTTGGCCCAGTTGGGGGGGGGGGGCTCAGTGTAACTGCTCCATTCTCCACTAGATGGCGCTGCTAGCCTACTGGGATGGAATGTTGTGGCACTAGTAGGTGCATATGCGCATGTGCGGAAGTGGTGAAAATGACGTCACCCAGCTACCCTGTCTCTAGTATCTGAAGGAACTCTGTTCTCCCGGATCAGAAATTGCGCACCTTTCCTCTCTTCAGCTTTCATCCACTCCCTGATTCTTCACTGTCAGTGACCTGGCCCCAGGGAGTACCTCTCTCCCGAGTTTTGTCTCAGATGCAGCTGTTTTCCCTGGCCCGTTACTTCTGAAGGACTGCGGCTTTGACCCGTTCCACCCCTCTGTGGGAGGGTCTCACCGAACAATGGCTGAACAATGGCTGAATGTCCGCTGCACCCAGGAACACTTGTTGGACCCTGTTGCTGCTGGAGCTCCAAGACTGTGGCCAGGTGCCAGCCTGCCTCAGAAAAAGTTCACGAGATAGTGTAGCAGCAGCTTTTCAGAGATTATGGAAAATCACAACACACTTCTGGCACCAGTCTTCACCCTTAACAACCTTATTCCAGCACCAACAAATGTGGCTATTTTCTGGGGTCTGCTGGGACCAGGTGGCTTCAACAGTCTCTACCAAATATCCTTCCAGCAGTGGAACCACTTTTCCCTGTGTGGCCTGAGAACCTCCCGGACCCCACTCTATTCCTGGGGATTTGCCCTTCCCACCAGAGCACTACCAGGTATCGAGCTGCGGAGTTGCAGACTTTGTGCTCTCCTTGTTTATAGTCTTAATGGAATTTAAACCCTCTCCTTTCTCCTTTCTCCCTTTTTAGTTTAGTCCCTGCGGCTGTTTCTAATTTTCCACTTTCTCTTTAGCTACTTTTGGGGAAAGGCTCTTTTCCTATATTCTACCCCCCCCCCCCCCCAGTCTCCATCCTGTCTCTGCCTGCAAAAGTGGCTCCCTGCCAGCCTCCGGCTTCTCTCTCTCCCAGTTCACCTCTCCGTGCCATGTACCTGCTGAATTCTGTGGTTCAGGTTGTGCAGATTGTTGTGTTGATCCTCCAATCAGTTTTCTTGGTTTGCAGGATGGTTTTGTGTTGGTCTGGCTGTATTTCATGGACGTGAGACACACAAAAAAAGTCTATGCTGTTCCACCATCTTGGCTCCTCCTCCTCCTGTCTCTCTCTTGCTCTCATAACAAATAAGTAAATAAATAAATAAACAAACAAAAAACAAATAAAAAATAATATATACATTGCATATGGAATCTGGGAGTGTGCAGTTTATTCCCTTAAATGTATCTGTGCCTATGAGAAACTCATGTACCCCAGGGTTATACATACCCAATTTGGAGACTTTTGATACTTGCGTGGAAATAGGTGCTCAGTCATGGGATATGCCCTTTTCCCATTTATAAGACAACCTCCAAATTGCTTACCAAAATAATCTCCAAATTAACACTCCAACCAAATGGTATGAGAACATTCATTTTCTCTATACCTTTGCCAATACTTATTGTCAGATTTATTAATTTTAGGTAAACTAATAGATATAAAATATTATACCTTGTTATTAAATATCATTTCTGTGTCATTAATTTACTAAAGAGATTGAACATCTTTCCTTGTTTATTTGCCATTATTCCTCTTCTGTGCAATGCCAATGTATACTGTTTTGCCCATTTTTCTAGTGGAATGTTTGTCTTTTTGTTATTATACCATAGAATTTATTTATAGACTCTGGATTTTTTTTAAAAAAATTTAATGTTTATTTATTTTTGAGAGAGAAACACACACAGAATGTGATCAGGAGAAGGGCAGAGAGAGAGGGAGACAGAATCTGAAGTGGGCTTCAGGCTCTGAGCTGTCGGCACAGAGTCCAGCATGGGGCTTGAACTCACCAAGTGTAAGATCATGACCTGAGCCGAAGTCCAATGCTCAAACAACTAAGCCACCCAGGCTCCCCTAGATTCTGGATTTTAATAATTTATTTGTTAAATATGTTGCAAATATCTTCCCCTAGTTTTTGGCTACTTTTTTCACATTCTTTATGGAATCTTTTGGGGAACAGAAGCTCTCGAATTCAGTCAAATTGATCTTTTTGTTTATGATTAGAACCTTTTTATTTGTTGAAAAATTCTTTTGTACTTAAAGTGTATATTGGTATCTTCCTCTTATACTTCCTATAAAAGTTTTAAATTTTCTTGTTTCACCTTTAAGTCTGTAATCCATCTGGAGGTGGTTTTTGTCTGTGATTTGAAGTAGAGGTTTGAGTTTAGTTTTTCCCATCAATAGCCAGAATTGTTTATTGTTTAGTGCACCTCTTGCCTAATGATCTTCAGTACTGTCTCTAGTATATATCAAGTTTCATGTATGTGCAAGTTTGTTTCTGCACTTTCTTAGTTTTTGTTTCTTGTTTTGCTTTTTTAGTTTTTTTTTACTTTCTTTTTAAAATTTCTCTTATGGCTTTATTATTTTAAGTTTGTTTATTTATTTTGAGAGAGAGAGAGAAAGAGTGAGTGAGAGAGGAGAGAGAGAATCCCAATCAGGCTCTGCACTGCCAGCACAGAGCCTGACTAGGTGCTTGAACCCATGTACCATGAGATCATGAGTCGATCATGATCAGATGAGCTGAAACCAAGAGTCGGATGCTTAACTGACTGAGCCACCCAGGTGACCCTCACTTTCTATGTCTATGCTGATACCACACTCTCTTTACTATTTTAGTACAATAAGTGTGGATATCTATGGCAGATTAGAGATGGCAGCACATTTTTGACATGTTTCACATCAGGCAGTGGAGTCTCTTCTCCTCCACTGGAAATTATGCTCCTCCATGATTGCTTTGACCAGTAGAATATAGCTCTAGAACTAGGAAGATATCTATCAGTTTTCAGTGTGGTTCAAGGGATTGCTCTGCTACCAAGAAGGAAGTCTAACTGCCCTGCTGGAGATACCAGATGTTGAGAACTTTCTGAGTACATGGAGAGTAAGAAGGGAGCAGCTAAATTCACTCTGCTGGCTGTTCCTGACAAGATCCTAGGGTGAAGCTGTTTTGGATGCTCCAGACCAACTAACATCCAGCTGAGTGTATCATTGAATGATCCCAGTAGACACTATGTGGAGTCAAAAAATAATAATAGCCTAGCTCTATAGCTTCCTGATATGTCCAACTTGGCTACCATCCCCCTTTATTCAGTCAAGCACTAATTTAGGTGCTACTGTAAAAGGATTTTGCAGATGCAGTTAAAGCCATTAATCAGTTGATTTTAAGTAAGGGTAATTATCTTGGTAGGCCCAATTTAATTTGTTGGATCACCTTCAATGCAAGCCCGTGTGTTTTCTTAGGGAGAGAAGAAATTCTGCCATTAAGCAGCAGCATTTGCCTATGCTTACAGAATTCAGACCTCTATACAATCCTTCTTTCTCAATTTCCCCCTGTACAGACTTATTTAGGCAGCCCCCAGAAGTAAGTAAGCCAATCACTTGAAATAGGTAAATATTTGTAGTAAATCCTACTGGTTTTACTTTCTTGATTGAACTTTTACTGATAAATGAGCCAAGCCCTACCCAAATTCCTGATCCAAAAAATCATGAGATTAATAAAATAGTTGTTTTAAGCCACTAAAATTTGGGATAGTTTGCTATAAAACAGTAGATAGTCAAAACTAAGGACAACTTCCTTCCTTCCTTCCTTCCTTCCTTCCTTCCTTCCTTCCTTCCTTCCTTCTTTCCTTTCTTTTGTATCATGGCTATCCTTGGTCTTTGCTTTTTCATACAAATTTAAAAATCAACTTTTACAGGGTCTTTATGAACTCTATTGATATCTTCATGGGGATTGTATTACATCTAAAGACCAATTTTAGGGCAATGACATCATTATGGTATTGTATCTTATCCATTTATTTATGTCTACATTTATTTCTTTAATGTTTTTCAGAGTCAAGAGTGCTAACCATTACACCATGGAATCCCATAATGTTTTTCAATAATATTTAAAAATCTCCTCCAATAGGCCTTATATATTTTTGCCATATTTTTCTAGATACTTCATATTTCTAATGTTATTATATGGAAGTATTTTCTTAATTAAAATTTCTGGTGTATGAGGGGGGAGGGTTTTTATATAGTAATTTTGTATTTCTGCAATTATGTTAAACCTCTTACTAATTTTTAAAAATTTTTTTAATGTTTATTTATTTTTGAGAGTGAGAGAGACAGTGTGAATGGGGGAGGGGCACAAAGGGCACAAAGGGAACAAGGATTCTTTTTTTTTTTATTTTTTTAAACAATTATTCATTTTTGAAAGGCAGAGAGAGACAGAGCATGAACAGGGGAAGGGCAGAGAGAGAGGGAGATACAGAATCTGAAGCAGACTCCACACTCTGAGCTGTCAGTACAGAGCCTGACCTGGGGCTTGAATTCACACACTGCAAGATCATGACCTGAGCCAAAGTCAGATGCTTAACCAACTGAGCCACCCAGGCACCCTGACTCTCTTACTAATTTTAATATTTTGCCTGAAGAATCTTTTAGGTTTGCATTTTCTGTCTTATTCGTACCTCCTTCTCTTTATCCATGTCTTCCCTTTATAAACTCTTTTTTTATAAACTTTTTTTTTTAATGTTTATTTATTTTTGAGAGCAGAGAGAGAGGGAGACACAGAATTCAAAGCAGGCTCCAGGCTCTCAGCTTTAGTACAGAGCTTGACGCAGGGCTGGAATCCATGAATCCTGAGATCATGGCCTGAGCCAAAGTCGGAAGCTTAACCAACAGAGCCACCCAGGTGCCCCTATAAACTCTTAAGTAGATGGAGACAAAAAGTTGATTTTAAGTTTACCCATGGTCTAATTTGTAGGTATTGGTAGTTATGGTATGTGTACTTTTAGAATACTGATGTATGTTCTTCTTTGGGCCTTTGCAATTTAAACATGTGCTTGAGAACAATTAGAGTTAAAAAGAAAACATGTTGGAAAACTTACAGTGCACTTAGAGTTAATATCCCGGCTGTATGATTTTAGATAAATTACTTCACCTTCATAGACTTGCTTTTCTCTCCTCTAAGATGGGCATTAACATAGACCTAAACCATGGGGTTGTCTTAAGGACAAAATTTAGTGTGTGCATTCAAAATTCTCACCCCTTTTCTTTCTTTCTTTCTTTCTTTCTTTCTTTCTTTCTTTCTTTCTTTCTTCTTTCATGTTATTTTGCTTCATTTTCTATTTATTTATTTATTTATTTTTTATTTTGGAGTGATTTTAGATTTATAGAAAAGTTGCAAAGATAGTACTGCAAAGATAGTAGTTGCAAAGATAGTACCCACATACCCTTCACCCACTTTTCTCTAATGATGACATCCTAAATAATTATGATACATTTGTCAAAAATAAGAAGTTAACATTGTACATCACTGTTCACTGAACTCCAAAAATTCTCATCACTTTGAAAGCACTCAGTAAATGGTGGCTGTTGTAATTGTAGGCAAATAGCTATCTGTATTTAATTAAAAGTGTTTATGAAGTATTTATAACTTTTATATGATTTAAATCATACTTTATTGCAAGATATTTAACATTTGAATAGTGTATTCTCACCCACATGCTCCGGGAGGCTGGCAAAAAACAGGTGAAATTGGTCTCTTATATTACCCTTCCCTCTTTGGATGCTCTGTACTTCTGTTTAGTCATTTTCCTTTTATGTATTCAGTGTTCTCATATGGAGAGGAGGCAGTCTTAGGGGAATGAAACTCATAAAATTCATACTAAGGAATTTGTGATTTATGTGATGTCCATGGCAGATAGTTTCTTTAAAGATTACTGTGTGTGTGTGTGTGTGTGTGTGTGTGTGTGTGTACCTATATCCAATATAGTATGCTCTTCTTACAATTTGATGTTGATGCACCTTCATCAGGAGATAAAGGGTCTTTATTACCTCCACTTGAAATTGGGTGGGGTTTTGTAAATGCTTAACTAGTAGCATGTGGAGAACTGGTGCAGTTTGACCTCTGCAGCTAGATCATGAAAGCATTATGGCTTCTGCTTGGCTATTCTCTGGACACTTGCCCTTGGAACCAACTACCATCTGGTGAGGAAGTTCAAGCCATGTAGATAAGGTTTAACAGTTTCTTCAGGTCTTCATTTCCTTATGAAAACTCCTGTCATGTAAACCTTAAATTAATGTGTATGCTTTTCTGTTATTAATCTGTCATCTGTTACAGGTATCTCAGCAGATAATTTAAAAGGGTAAAGGAAAACGATATATATTTTTTTCTACACCTTTTTACTTTTTGGTGTTTTTTTGGTGAGCAAAATCTTTCATGTTGATTAAGACCAATTTATCACTCAATCTTATAATGATAGTAAGCAGTAGAAAGAGGCTAGAAAGATTTGTCAGCCTAATTTACAAATATATCATTACATGAAAGACCAAAGGTGAGACCTTTGTGCTTGCTTTATATTATTTAATGTTTTGAAGAATAGCACATATGTAATGTAATTTTTCAAAAAAAATATATTTAGAATGGCAATACAATTCTGTTTTGCTGCTTAGCTCTGATGAAAAGTTTTTGTAAATTAAATGAGTATTTCTTTTCAAATGTAGATTTGACAAATTATATCCTTAATGACTTTTTAAAAATAAGAGTATGCCAGCTCAAGAAAAGCAACATTTTGGAATTGAACTAAAAAATATATGTAAAGTAAACTCAAAGTGAAAGATCTAGAATTATAAGAAATTCTTCCATAAGGAAGTGTGTGGGTGTGTGTGTGTGTTTGTATGAGAGAGACAGAGACAGAGAGATATAGAGACAGAGAGAGACAGACATAGAGAGCATTTGTGCATGCGTTTGCATTTAAACAGAGATTATCCTGTCACTGTCCTTCCTTTCAAATTGTCCTGACCCTCAGACAACAGAGAACCAACATAATAGGACTGCATAACTCTTTCTACAACCAACTCTTAAAGGGAGACATTGAAGAAAAAAATAAGTCTCCATTTGGATTTCTTTCTTTTCACCATTATGCACTTGTCTTTTAATCAGACAAACACCTCCTGTGGTTTTATTTCATGAATAAGTGTGCACAAATGGCATATGTGGACTGTGTGTTAGAGAAAGGATTATTACCTTGGAGCAAAGCTCCAATAGCCTGACACTAATAATGTCAAGTCAGGCTTACAATTAAAAAATGAATATTTAAATGATGTTTTGGATGTTTTCTCTCTTGATTGCTTTATGGGATTAAAAGCCTGAAACCAGTATCTCTGTGCTAGTAATAAGATTTGGCCAAAGGTGAGGGAAAAAAAACAAGACCCAAGCAAGCTGCTAATAGCAGATACCACTGGCATATTTAGTGGGAATATTAAAATTTGATCTTACTTATAAATGCATTAAATGGTTCATCTGCATTTTCTATTGAGTGTCAGAGAACATATAATTAAGAGAAACTGTTTGTAATTGTAAAGTACCCTATTATAGCTTAATAATCTTCTTATGAATTGTTTAATGTTGTTTAAAATGTTTCATTCTGTGGAAAGGGTCATGCTCCCTTTCAGGGGTCTAGCTGTGTCTAAGGACAGGTTTCAAAATTATAAAAGGTTGGTTTTATGTAGATGCTATAAATTAGAAAATAACTATTAGCTGGTTATCTAATAAAAAGAGATCAGATTGCAATAATTTATGCAGTTGGAGAAAACTGCTGAGAGGAAAAAAATTTAAAATATTAATCTGTATGACTGGTTTCTGTTGCTGTGAGTACCTTTCCATATGTATTTTGTCTTAAAATTAGAGAAAAATCATGAAATCATTGTAAAGTAGATTTAAACAGAAAGACAAGAGGATGTCTGCTATGGACTGAATTGTATCCTTCCAGAAATCTATAAGTTGAATCTAAACCCCAATGTAACTGTATTGGAGATAGTCTTTAAGAAGGTAATTAAGATTAAATGAGGTCATAAGGGTGGAACCCTAATCTAATAGGACTAGTGTCCTTATAAGAAAGGGAAGAGACACTAGAAGTATGTGTACACAGAGGAAAGGCTATGCTAGGACACAAGGAAAAGACAACTATCTGGAAACCAGGAAGAACAGTCTCACCAGAAATTAACCCTGCCAGCACCTTGATTCTAGACTCCCACCTTCCAGAACTAGAAGAAAATACATTTTTATTGCTTAAGCCATCCACCTTGTGATATTCTGTAATGGCAACATGAGCCAGCTGACACAAGAACTGAATAGGATCTAACCCCAAGAGTTTTAACATCTCTAAGTTAGTGTCAGTGTTAGTATCAGCTGGATATATCCAACCTTACTTTACCTTTATATTTATGACTAATTAAGGTGTTACTATGTATCAACATTTAAAACAAGTACGTATAGTTGTTATTAGCTTATAAAATATTTGCATGTTCATTTGATTCTTAAGGAGTGTGATGTTCTTGGAAAGTCATATTCCAATCACCCTGCTATTTATCCTAATGAAATCAGTAAATATAAACACAAGGAGAAATCTATAGATAAGGTAGTAACATGTTAGCATCTTGCTTTGCAGCCAGTGAGGAAATAGAGCGTTTATAAATAGACTAGAGACTTACTACTCAATGTGTGGCCGCATATATCAGTGGCGTCAGCATCACCTTGAAGTTAAATAAAAAGGTAGAAACTTCGCTTCTACCCCAAACCTACTGAATCATGACAATGAGTTATCACTTCTCATCTGTTAGTATGGCTATTACGAAAAAGACAAGAGATAGCAAGTATTGATGAGGATGTGGAGAAAAGAGAACCATTGTACACTGTTAGTGGGAATGTTAACTGGTAGAGACATTACAGAAAATAATATAGAGGTTCCTCAGAGAATTAAAAATACAGCTATCATATGATACAGCAATCCTATTTCTGGGTATATATTTGAAGAAAATGATATCACTGTAGCCAAAATATGGAAACTACGTAAGTGTCCATCAACAGATGAATGGATAAAAAAGATGTGATACACACACACACACACACAAACACACACACACACACACACACACACACACACACAATGGAATATCATTCAGCCACTAAAAAGAAAGAAATACTGCCATTTGTAACAACTTGAATTGACCTTGTGGGAATTATGCTAAGTGAATTAAATCAGAGAAAGAAAAGTATTGTATGATTACACTTATATGTGGAATCTAAAAAAAAAAAGGCCAAACTCATAGAAACAGAATATAGAATGGTGGTTGTCAGTGGCTGGGGTGGGGGAAATGGGGAGATGTTGGTGAAAGGGTACAAACTTCCAGTTATAAGATAAAGAAGTTCTGATCATCAATTATATAGCATGGTGACTAGAATTAACAATATTATATTATATACTTAAAAATTATTAAGGCAATAAATCCTAAATGTTATTATCACAGAAAATATGTTGCAGTTATGTGAGGTGATCGATGTATTCATTAATATACATTATTGCGGTAATCGTTTTTGTAGTATATATGTGTATCAAATTATAACATTGTACATCTTAAACATATGCAATGTGGCATGTCAGTAATATCTCAGAGGAAAGGACTTACTGCAAAGCTACCATCATCAAGATAACTGTTGGAACTGGACAAGGATAGACATATAGTCAATAAAAGAATTAAGAGAATCCAAAAGAAACCTTTACATTTATGATCAATGTGGTCAGAGGTGCCAAGGAAATTCAATAAAGAAAAAAAAAAACTCTCTTTTCAGTAAATGGCTCTGGGACAAAAACTATCCACATGCAAAAGAATAAGTTAGATCCATTCCTCACACCATATCCAAAATTAACTCAAAATGGATTACAAAGGTATGAATAAGTTAAAACTATAAAACTCTTAGAAGAAAATCTAGGAGTAAACCATGTGACTTTAGTTTAAACAAATTCTTTTTAGGTATGACACCAAAAGCACAAGTGGCATCAGGGAAAAACAAACAAACAAACAAAAAAAAAAAACAAATTGGACTTCATTGAATTTAAAGTTCTGTGCTTCAAAGAATACCATTAAGAAAGTAAAAATGTAATCTTTATAATGGAGGAATATTTGCAAATAACATCTGATAAGAGATGGTAGATTCAGACTATATAATGATCTCTTACCAGTCAAAAAGACAATAATCTATTTTAAAAATGGGTGAAGGATCACTTCAAGATATATTACAAAGTTGTAGTCATAAAAACAGTAAGGTACTGGCACAAAAACAGACACATAGATCAATGGAATAGAATAGAAAGCCTGAAAATGGAACCACAACTATATGGTCAACTAATCTTCAGCAAAGCAGGAAAGAACATACAATGGAAAAAGACAGATATACAGTCTTCAATAAATGGTGTTGGGAAAACTGAACAGCCACATGCAGAAGAATGAAATGGGAACACTTTCTTACATCATACACAAAAATAAATTCAAAATGGATGAAAGGCCTAAATGTAACACCTGAAACCATTAAAATCCTAGAGGAGAACACAGGTAGCAACCTCTTTCACATCAGCTGCAGCAGCTTCTTAGTAGACACATCAGAAAAGGCAAGGGAAACAAAAACAAAATGAACTATTCAGACTTCATCAAGATAAAAAGCTTCTGCGCAGCAAAGAAAACAACAAAACTAAAAGGCAACCTACAAATTGGAGAAGACATTTGCAAATGACATATCTGATAAAGGGTTAGTATCCAAAAATCTATAAAGAAATTACCAAACTCAACATCCAAAACACAAATAATCCAGTGAAGAATGGACAGAAGACATGAATAGACACTTTTCCAGAGAAGACATCCAGATGGCTAACAGACAAATGAAAAGATGCTCAACTTCACTCATCATCAGGGAAATACAGATCAAAACCACAATGAGAAACCACCTCACACCTGTCAGAATTGCTAATAACAGATGTTGGTGAGGATTCAGAGAAAGGGGAACCCTCTTACACTGCTGGTGGGAATACAAACTGGTGCAGCCACTCTGGAAAACAGTATGGGAGTTCCTGAAAATGTTAAAAATAGAACTACCCTATGACCCAACAATTGCACTACTAGGTATTTGTCCAAAGGATACAAAAATACCGATTTGAAGGGGCACATGCACCTCGATGTTTATAGCAACATTGTCAACAATAGTCAAATTATGGAAAGAACCAAAATTTCCATCAACTGATGAATGGATAAAAAAGTGATACACACACACACACACACACACACACACACTGGAGTATTACTCAGCCATAAAAAGGAAATGAAGGGCGCCTCAATGGCTCAGTCAATTAAATGTCTGATTCTTGATTTTGGCTTAGGTCATGATCTCATAGTTATAAGATCGAGCCCCACATTGGGCTCTGTGCTGGGTGAGGAGCTTGCTTGGGATTCTCCCTCTCCCTCTCCCTCTGCCCCTCCCTTGCTTGTGTGTGTGCTTTCTCTTTCTCTTTTAAAAGAAAAAAAAAAGAATGGGGCACCTGGGTGGGTCAGTCAGTTAAGCATCCGACTTCAGCTCAGGTCATGATCTCATGGTTTGTGAGTTCATTCCCCACATCAGGCTCTAAGGTGACAGTTCAGAGCCTGGAGCCTACTTCACATTCTGTGCCTCCCTCTCTCTCTCTGCCTCTCCCCTGCTGGCGCTCAGTCTCTCTGTCTCTCTCAAAAATAAATAAACATTAAAATTTTTTTAAGTGGTATCTTGCCATTTCTTTATTTTATTTTTTTTCAATATATGAAGTTTATCGTCAAATTGGTTTCCATACAACACCCAGTGCTCATCCCAAAAGGTGCCCTCCTCTATACCCATCACCCACCCTCCCCCCTCCCACCCCCCATCAACCCTCAGTTTGTTCTCAGTTTTTGAGAGTCTCTTATGCTTTGGCTATCTCCCACTCTAACCTCTTTTTTTTTTCCTTCCCTCCCCCATGGGTTTCTGTTAAGTTTCTCACGATCCACATAAGAGTGAAACCATATGGTATCTGTCTTTCTCTGTATGGCTTATTTCACTTAGCATAAAACTCTCCAGTTCCATCCATGTTGCTACAAATGGCCATATTTCATTCTTTCTCATTGCCATGTAGTACTCCATTGTGTATATAAACCACAATTTTTTTATCCATTCATCAGTTGATGGACATTTAGGCTTTTTCCATAATTTGTCTTGCCATTTCAACAATGTGGATGGAATTAGAGTGTATTAATGCTAAGCAAAGTAAGTCAGTGAGAGAAAGACAAGTACCATATGATTTCACTCATATGTGGAATTTAAGAAATAAAACAGATGAACATAGGGGAGAGAAAACAAAGGGGAGGGAGGCAAACCATAAAACAGACTCTTAACTATAGAGAACAGACTGAAGGTTGCTGGAGGGGAGGTGGGGAGGGGATGGGCTAAATGGGTGATGGGTGTTAAGGAGGGCACTTTTTATGATAAGCACTGAGTGTTATAGGTAAGTGATGAATAACTAAATTTTACCCCTGAAAATATTATTACACTAAATATTAACTAAATAGAATTTAAGTTTTTAAATGTTTATTTAATTTGAGAGACAGACAGAGACAGAGACAGAATGTGAGCAGGGGAGGTACAGAGAGAGAGGGAGACACAGAATCCAAGGCAGGCTCCAGGTCCTGAGCTGTCAGCACAGAGTGCCATGCAGGACTCGAACCCACAAGCTGTGAGATCATTACCTAAGCCAAAGTCAGACACTTAACCAACTGAGCTACCCATATGCCCCTAGAATTTATACAAAAACTTGAAACATTTAAAAAATGGGTCAAATATCTGAATAGGCATTTATTCTAAGAAGATATACAGATGCCTAATATGCATATGAAAAGATGCTCAACATTATTAACCATTAGAAAAATACACACTAAATCCATAGTGAGATACCATCACACTCACTATTATGGTAATGATATTAATAATAATAATAAGCATAGATAACAAAGATGTAGTTAGGGAAATTGGAACCCTTAAACATTGCTTGTAGGGATGTAAAATGGTGCAGCCACTTTCGAAAACCATCTTTCAATTCCTCAAAGGTTAAACATAGGTTTACCATACATCCAGAAATTCCATTCCTAGGGAAAATACCAAGATATGAAAATGTATGTTCACTCAAAAACTGAATACAAATACTCATAACAGCATTATTTATAGTAGACAAAAAGTAGAAACAGCCCACATGTCCATGAACTGATGAATGGATAAATAAAATTGGGTATATTCATACAATAGAATATTATTCAGCAATATGAAGGAGTGAAGTACTTATACATGTTACAACATAGATATGCCTTGAAAACATTATGCTAAATGAATGAAGCCACTCACAAAATACCACTATTGTATATGGCATGCTCTTCATAGGCAAACCTATAGGGACAGGAAGTAGATTCATTGTGGCCAAACTTTGGGGGTTTGGAAGGAAATGGGAAATGACTATTAGCAGGTACAAAATTTATTTTTGGAGGGGTGAAGATATTCTAAAAATAATTGTGTTTATGGTTTCACAAACCTGTGAATATAGTAAAAAAAAATTAAACACACTTTGAAATGGGTGAATAATATATTAATCATATGTCAATAAAGGTATTATGTTAAAAAATTTGCCAGTGTTATCTTTCTTCATTCCATACCAACATTCATTCTACCCAGGGAGTTTATTTATATATTTTTTCATTTTTTATTTTTTAGAGAGAGAGAGACAAAGTGTGAGTGGGGGAGGGGCAGAGAGAGAGGTTGACACAGAAGCTGAATCAGGCTCCAGCCTCCCAGCTGTCAGCACAGAGTCCAATGTGAGGCTCGAACTCACTAACTGTGAGATCATGACCTGAGCCAAAGTCAGACACTTAACCAACTGAGCCACCCACACGCCCCTACTCAGGGACTTTAAAAGCCATGATTTTACAAATAAAAATTTGTGATCTGTCAAGTGTGTTTCATGTACTTTTATTTTATTTTTGTCTTTGGCTGTGATTTTTTTTTTTCCTCCTCTTTCTTTCTTTCTTTCTTTCTTTCTTTCTTTCTTTCTTTCTTTCTTTTGTTCTCCTCTCTCTTTCTTCCTTCCTTCTTTTCTTTTCCTTTCTTTTCTTTTCTTTTCTTTTCTTTTCTTTTCTTTTCTTTTCTTTTCTTTTCTTTTCTTTTCTTTCTTTTGAGAATGAGTGGGGCAGAGGGAGAAAGAGAGAGAATCTTAAGCAGGCTCCATGCTTACCCCTGAGCCCAACACAGGGCTCAATCCCACAACCCTGGGATCATGACTGAGCCAAAATCAAGAGTTGGACGTCTAAACAACTGAGCCACCCAAGACGCCCCAGTTGTATGCTAAACATGAAACTCTTCCTAACTTCTTTGTGTCCATAACTTATTATTTAAAATATTATTGTATTAGTACAATTATATTAACTATTGCCTATGAAAGTGGTAAAATTAAGAGCTTAAATATTTTCTAGAACCATCATTAAAATTCTTATTGGAAAATGAAAAGTAATGAGAAAAATATAGTTTGGCAAACTCAAAAATTAAAGTTTTATAGAATCTATAAATTGGTGTGAAAGAAACATCTTGAAACTGAAACAGCAATGTTATGTCATAGAATCATATTATTTCACAGATAACTTCAGCTGTAATTTAGGTGCATCTACCAAGTATAAAAAAATACCATCCATATCTTTCAAATTGATTGACCTCCTGAAAGGAATCACAAAGAGGAGATTCTCAGAAGTGCAAATCTTTCGATTTCCTTCTTTAAATAATGTCTTTGTTATCCCTTAGTATGTCATTATATCTGAAGAGTACAGTTCTTGCTCAGGTGTGTCAAGCTGCATCATTTGGAATTGCAAATCCATCAATGCTGTCTAATTTTATTTTATTTAAAAAAATTTTTTGGGGCGCCTGGGTGGCGCAGTCGGTTAAGTGTCCGACTTCAGCCAGGTCACGATCTCGCGGTCCGTGAGTTCGAGCCCCGCGTCGGGCTCTGGGCTGATGGCTCAGAGCCTGGAGCCTGTTTCCGATTCTGTGTCTCCCTCTCTCTCTGCCCCTCCCCCGTTCATGCTCTGTCTCTCTCTGTTCCAAAAATAAATAAACGTTGAAAAAAAAATTTAAAAAAAAATTTTTTTTAACGTTTATTCATTTTTGAGAGGCAGAGACAGAGTATGAGTGGGGAAGGGACAGAGGGAGGGAGACACAGAATCCGAAGCAGGCTCCAGGCTCTGAGCTGTCAGCACAGAGCCTGATTATCAATGCTGTCTAATTTTAAATAGGTTTTATTTTGAAAATTGAAAAAAGATGTTTATTTATTTTTGAGAAAGAGAGACAGAGCATGAGTAGGGGAGGGGCAGAGAGCAAGAGAGACACATAACCTGAAGCAGGATCCAAGATCTGAGCTGTCAGCACAGAGCCCTATGTGTGGCTCCAATCCGTGAACTGCAAGATCATGACCTGAGCCAAAGACGGATGCTTAACCGACTAAGCCACCCAAGCACCCCATGATTTTTATGATTTTTTTTAAACAAGGAAATGTCACCTGAATGATACAGCTCAAAGTTGTTTCAAATTTTTCAGTGTGTTGGACCTGTTCAGAATCCAAAACAAGACACTAATAAGACTTCAGCCATTTGTCTACTACCAGAAGGAATAAATAACTTATTTGAAGGAAGGAGTAGAATTAGCAAAAATGAGTAATCAATCAATCAATAAAACATACTGTGCTAGCAAACATACCATCCTTGTTCAGAATGCTAGAGGGGCACCTGGGTGTCTCAGTCAGTTAAGTGTTGGATTGGCTCAAGTTATGATCTCATGGTTCATGAGTTCGAGCCCCAGGTAGGGCTCTGTGCTGACAGCTCAGAGCCTGGAGTCTGCTTCAGATTCTGTGTCTCCCTCTGTCTGCTCCTCCCCTGCTTGCCCTCTGTCTGTCTGTCTCTCTGCCCTTCCTGTGCTTGCACTCCATCTCTCTGTCTCTGAAAAATAAATAAACATTTAAGATATTTAAAAAAATGCTAGATCTTTGGTAGTCTGGAGTTTGATATATCCCTTTTATAGGATACTATTTTTCTTTAGCATGAAAGTCTGACACTGCCAAGTTGTTGAGTGAGTACTAATTTTCCCAAGTGGGGTGGGTCGAACATATCAAGAATGGTAATCTGAATTCCTAGATACCATTGCCCCATTGCTTTACAATGTGCTTATTGATCATTGGTACCTAGATAGCTACCGGATTGCTTGTTTGTTGTTACCAGGTAGCAGATTTCAGATATCTCAGTAACAATATGTGTGTCCCTGTTTACACTGATGTTCAAAATCTAGTCACCCTTGGCTGTTTGAAAACAAAATTCAGATCTGAGTTTTTAATTCATCTGGGAAGAATCCTAAATTGCAAAATGTAATTCGGACATTTGTTGCTCCTTTATCCTAGGATGACTGAGGTATTATCTAGGTGTTGTTATCTCTGTTTCCTTTCAGGTATATTTATATGCAAGCAATTCTAGGCTGCTAGCACATTAGAATCCGTCCCACCATCAGTGAAGGTGGTGTTATCTCATCTCAGGCCTCCTAGGAGTACACAAACTCTCACATGTATGCAGCTATTCCAGCTTAGCCTGAGGAGAGATAATTTTATTTCACTGAGGTTAAGATTATTTTATAAGGATTTTTTAAATGAAATGAAGTAAAAAAGTCAGTGACACCTAATAACTTATAAGGTTAATCAAGCTATAGACTGGGGCTAGGGAAGGAGATAGGCAAACACCAAAGTTTATACATGGTTAATCTTCCATCACTATTTCTTTTAGCTCCTGCCTGGAAAGGGCTCAGGAATTCACGTCCTTGAGATAAGGCTGTGAAAAGAAGCACATTTAATAAGACAGAGAGACTTGGGTTTGAATTCTAGCTCTGCCTTTAATGGTTTCTCATTGTCATTTCATATAACGTCTCCAAGCTCAATTTCCTCCTCTAATCCTAGTTAATAGCCAGTGTGGTAGTGAGGATGAAATGGGACAACCCAGGTTTAGCACACAGAAAATACAGAAAGTGCTCTACGGCATGTTCATTCCTTTCGTCTTCCTGTACAGTCTCCAAGACATCCTCTGAATTCACTTTTTCCTCCATGCACAAAAACGGAGACAGAAACAGGATTTCACCCTTGCTACGGAAAGAGGGTCCAGGGGAGCATTTACAAAGCAAACGTGAGGGCTGTGGTTGAAGAACAGTCCCTTTCTTGGCTCCCACTCACAGCAGTTTCTTCTTACTCTTCTCAAAGTAAAGTTTTAGCTGAGTCATAGTGAGCTATTTCTCTGCTCAGGTTTATACAGTACATATTTGTATTGGAGGTAGAGGGATGTGCCTGATACACTGTGCTCTGAAACATTCTGATTAGTAAGTAAGGTGCACAGCCGTTTTGTTGTGTTGTCTTATTTTCTCTTTCTGCTTTTCCTTAATTGGAAAGATCACGTGTGCCTACACTAAGAATGTACACATATACACATGTATAGATGCCAATTTAGTTTAATTAAACACATAGAAACTGACATAAACTGTTGTAAATGATCATGATTGTGCACACTGTTTTGTGTCCATCAGAGGCTGGCTTAAACCGATTTAGAATTTTCTGTGGACTTTAATGCCATTCCATTGCTGATGCACTGCCATCCATCTCCTCCCTTTGTAATGATTGCCCTACGGCTCCCTGAAAAACTAACACTCCAGCCCACCTTCCCTTTGACATCTTTCTGTAACACTTGCTGGCTCTTTCTACTCTTGGTCCCTGAATGTAGACATCCTATTACAAAGTTCCAGCATATTTTCTTCTAAAAAACCTCACCTTCTAAATCTCTCATGACTTGCCCAGTTATTTGAGTCTTAAGTTATACCCATATTCCTAATTGTTATACCTATATCCCTGACTGCTTGCAGGGCATTTCACATTCTTCAAATATAAAACCAAGCTCATCTTATAGCAATGCCCTCCTCATTTCTAGTCTCTATTTCTCGCCTGTAACACATACTCAGAAAAATGTCTGGGTTTTTTCTTTTCTTTATTTCTTTTTTTTCTTTTTTTTTTCTTTTCTTTTCTTTTCTTTTCTTTTCTTTTCTTTTCTCTTCTCTTCTCTTCTTTTCTCTTTTCTTTTCTTTTCTTTTCTTTTCTCTTCAACAGCACTAGTCAGTAACTAAAAACCTTGGAAGTTTATGTTAGAGTGATTCTATCTGTCATATCCAATTTTTGAATCTTAGTTCAAATACCTTCCCAGGATTAAAAGTTTACTACCTGATTTTTTTAACGTTTATTTATTTTTTGAGACAGAGAGAGACAGAGCATGAACGGGGGGAGGGTCAGAGAGAGAGAGACACAGAATCCGAAGCAGGCTCCAGGCTCTGAGCTGTCAGCACAGAGCCCGACGCGGGGCTCGAACTCACGGACCGCGAGATCATGACATGAGCCGAAGTCGGCCGCCCAACCAACTGAGCCACCCAGGCGCCCCTACTACCTGAATTTTAAAGGCTAAATTACCATATTTTACCTCTTCTTAGACATTCTGTTCATTCTAATCTATTTAGCAATTAGCCCACAGAACTCATTCAGTTTTTTAAGCATATATTGTTTAATATTGTCATACTTTTTACATACCTGTTCTCTAAAACTGGAGAACCCTAAATTCTTGCATGGCATTGTTAATGATCTAATGCACCAAGATTCCTCAAATCTGGTGGCATCCTGGTTCCAGAACAGGGCATTTACTACTGCTTCTCACAGATAGAAGATATAAACCACCTTTCTTTACTTTTTGAGTTGGACTGGTCTTAAAGAGTAATTAAATAATAAATCTCATTGATGCTATGTGATCTGGTGACTAAATTTAGTGTGGTAGCTACTTTAGTTAGATATTTTATGTATTTTATATTCTAGTAAATTTTAAGTATTTGCTCATATTTTATATATCTTACATGTTAATCAATAAGAATTGAATATTATACCTAGTTTATCATATTTATCTCACATGGTTTGTCTTTTTGACATGTCTAACAGAGAAATGGTCCTGTAACTTGAGATAAAAGTGTCAAAGCAATGTTTTGCCAGTTTGTCTGTTCGAGAGTTGGATTTTTGCTCAATTCTTAATGAGGACTTAACATAACTTGCTTCTTTTTTTTTGTCGCTAGCATTTTTCACAATGCCTGACATACAATAGGAACTCAATCAAAATTTGTTGAATAGATGAGCAAATGAATGAAGAAACTCAAATTCAATTCAGATATTCAGAGAAAGCCTAACTGATAATCTTCAACAAATTACTTTAACAGTCTGGTAATTTTCCCACTTGTGGTTGAGTTTCTGGAGTTTATTTCAGTCAGAAAGAGAGAAATTATATTCACTTGAGAATAAATGAACCTTTCTCATCTATGTTAGTAGGAAATTTCACTGTCATTTGGTTCCCCAAAATGTCCAAGGGTAATGTCCCTAATATTTTAAGGATTGTGTTGTCTCATAACACGAGTCATTAAGATCAACTAGATAGCCTCTAAGTGGTAGATATCACACTAGCTTTTAAAGCTACAAGCAGTCATCTTTGTAGAGGAATTTTCTTCTAACCTGCAATGGTTTTCCTCACTGTTATTAATTCCAGTGCTGAGAATGACATTCGGCTGAGTTCTGAGCCACTGGTTGTACTGTCTGCAATATACTTTCTTAATTGTCCAACTGAATTACAAAATTACAAAGTACATCTGATCAAGATAGCAATTATTTCAAGTGGTACTTGTATCTGTAGATTTCATTTTGTATATATCCCCAGTAACTGAAATATGTCAATTCAAATTTCACATATTCATGTCTGCATTAGTCACACTCATCTTTTTGCTCCAATTTATTAAACACCTATCTTAAAATATAAAACACAAGTGGGAAGAAATGAGGTACCATTTTACATATAACCATATAATTAATTTCATTTCTTTTTTTTTTTTTTTTCTGGGACAGTAGCTTACTCTAAATTCTGTTTCCTTTCAAGTATTTTTCCCCTTGTCCTCCACATGGAGCTGACTTGTGTCATTTTTATTCTCATCTAATATATACTTGTAATTATTGTCTCTCTCTGTAAGTGGTTGGGTTTTTTTTCAGTTTAGGATAATTTTTTTTTTTGAGGTGGGTGCTTTTCCCCAGTAATCATAACTAAAGGGCTTCCAAATTTAAGATCTCTATTACTGTATTATTCTATTTCATCCATTCTTATGGGACCAAATTCTTCATCTTTGTTGGCAATAAAGGTACCATTTTGTCAAGGGCCTACTGTTTGCCCTTTGATTTGTATGTACTATTTAATTTAATCTGAGGTATTATTATCTAATCTAATAAATGAGTAAAAACAAGGCTCAGGAAAACTATATAATTTGTCTTGGGTAAGGCAGCCAGATTCTCCCCAGGACTGATTCCAAAATCTCCTTCCTTTATACTATCCCAGAATCTCATAATGCTTACAGATATATATAGTTGTTCTTAAATGTTTGACAAGACTTTTTCCCAAGTTTAATAAGTTTGACTTATTATTGCTATGTATTAATTCCTGTAAAAGATAAATATTTTAAATACATATTCACTTTATTTAGTAGTTTCAATCTTTTTATGTGTTTGAAATATGGTGGCCATTACCTCTGAATAATTGGTGATGCAGAATGTCTGAGAAATGAACAGAATTAACTATCAAAATGTCATCAATAAATCCAGATCTTAGGAAGTGGCATATATATATAAAGAATCAGCAGTCTAGTTCTTACCAGACATGTCTCACAGACAAGGGAAACAAAAGCAAAATTGAACTATTGGGAACCAATCAAAATGAAATCTTCTGCACAGTGAAGGAAGTAATCAACAAAATGAAAAGGCAACCAATGGAATGGGAGAAAATACTTGCAAGTGACATAGCAGATACAGGGTTAGTATCCAAAATCTACAAAGAATTTATCAAACTCAACACTCAAAACACAATAATCCAGTGAAGAAATTGGCAAAAAAACAGGAGCAGACACTTTTCCAAAGAAGATAGTCAGATGGCTAACAGACAAATGAAAAGATGCTCAACATCACTTATCATCAGGGAAATACAAATCAAAACCACAATGAGATACAGCCTCACACCTATCAGAATGGCTAAAATTAACAACTCATTTAACAACTCAGGAAACATCATGTAGGTGAGGATGCAGAGAAAGGGAAACACTTTTAAACTGCTGGTGGGAATGCAAACTGGTGCAGCCACTCTGGAAAGCAATATGGAAGTTCCTCAAAAAATTAAAAATAAAACTGCCCTATGACACAGCAATTACACTACTAGGTATTTATCCAAGGGATATAGGAATGCTGTTTCAAAGGGGCAAATGCACCCCAATGTTTATAGCAGCACTATCAACAATAGCCAAAGTATGGAAAGAGCCCAGATGTCCATTGACTGATGAATGGATAAAGGAAATGTGATATATCTGTATGTATATGTATATGTATATGTATATGTATATGTATATGTATATGTATATTATCTATATCTAATCTATAATGGAATATTACTCAGTGATCAAAAAGAATGAAATCTTGCATTTGCAATAATGTGGATGGAACTAGAGTGTATTATGCTAAACAAACTAAGTCAGTCTGAGAAAGATTAATAATACCATATGATTTCCCTCATATGTGGACATTAAGAATCAAAACAAGTGAACATAGGGGAAGTGAAGGAAAAATAAGATGAAAAGAGAGTGGGAGACAAACCATAAGAGACTCTTAAATACAGAGGACAAACTAAGGGTTTCTGACAGGGATGGGCTAAATGGGTGATGGGCATTAGGGAGGGCACTTGTGGGGATGAGCACTGGGTGTTATATGTAAGTGATGAATCACTAAATTCTACTTCTGAAATCATTATTACACTGTATGTTAACTAACTTGTATTTATTTATTTTTTTTAATTTTTTTTCCGTTTTTATTTATTTTTGGGACAGAGAGAGAGCATGAACGGGGGAGGGGCAGAGAGAGAGGGAGACACAGAATCGGAAACAGGCTCCAGGCTCTGAGCCATCAGCCCAGAGCCCGACGCGGGGCTCGAACTCACGGACCGCGAGATCATGACCTGGCTGAAGTCGGACGCTTAACCGACTGTGCCACCCAGGCGCCCCACTAACTTGTATTTAAATAAAGTTTAAAAAAAAGAAAAAGAATTAAAAATTTAAAAAGGCCAAAAATGTTATTTGGAGCATGAATTAGTCATTGGATAGAAGCCTTGTTATTAGGTCCTCATAAAGGGTAGCAACTGAAAGGATCTTTGCAAATATAATCTTGGAGAATTATAGATGCTATATAGACTTATCACACCAAAAAAGATCCTCAAAGCTCATACATGCCATCTTGCCTTCTGAAAGAACACACCTTACCTCAAATGTAAACTGGGAATTTTATTGTCTTCTAAAGTTAATCAGCACATGACTGGGAGGGGACACTTCTGGCAGATGAATAAACAAATTCTTGATAGTATGTTTTGATTGGGAGCATCCAAGTACCATTTAGTAATCTTGACCAAAAAAAAAAAAAAAAAAAAAAAACCAAAAAACAAATGAAGTCAAATATAATTGTCATAGTACAAGTGAAGATTCTCATTATTTATAGTATGTTTTGGCCCATCAAGATTCTTGAAGATTCTGTTGCTGGTGAGAAAGTATCTGAACTGATTCTGTGCTGTTACTCAGTGAGTAAATATAAAGCAATTATTTTTAGTCCAAGTGAGATTGACTTGTACGATGTGGTCATGAATCTTTCTCAGACAGTAAAATAAGAACCCTACTAACTTTCACACTTTTGTCTGGAAGCTCAGTTGAGCTCCATAGATCCCTTTTCAGACTTAGTAAGCTGATGAAACCTTACGCTTCTGTGAATGAAAATGACAAGACTGATGTGTTTGAAAGAAAGTTGTCAGAGCATAAAGATGTGTGTGTGTGTGTGTGTGTGTGTGTGTGTGTGTGTGTGTAGGTACATATGTGTGTATGTGTGCATGTAATGTGTCCTCTTCTTTAAAAAATGTCAGGAAATATTAGTCATTTTTCAGTATATGCAAGAACAAAAAAAAAATCCTGGCTGAAAGGAATAGTTTTCTTTTTTTTTTTAAATTTTTTTTCAACGTTTATTTATTTTTGGGACAGAGAGAGACAGAGCATGAACGGGGGAGGGGCAGAGAGAGAAGAAGACACAGAATCGGAAACAGGCTCCAGGCTCTGAGCCATCAGCCCAGAGCCTGACGCGGGGCTCGAACTCACGGACCGCGAGATCGTGACCTGGCTGAAGTCGGACGCTTAACCGACTGCGCCACCCAGGCGCCCCAGGAATAGTTTTCTTTTTTTTCCAGAAAGTTAAAGCAAGTGTCTGAAAATTGAACCTGTAATAGAATTGCTTTCTCCAACAGAATTATAGCATAATTACTGAGGGGACTTAAGATATTTTATACTGTTCTATTAGAACTTTCTCGTATTTTTTATCCTTTAGAAGATTTTGCTAGAATGAATTTAGAACAGAGGTCACAGTCCACACATCTGCCAAATAAGTACAAAAGTAATAATACTAAATAGAAAATGCTTGCAACTACATTCCACACAATAATGCAGTGCCACCCTTAATCCTGACTTTAGTTATGGTAACTCATCACCTAACCCATCCAAGTTTCAACTAAATAAAGAATTCAGTAATGTATACCATAAAACTACCTACTCCCATGAGAAAGTGTTTATTTTTAGAATCTTTTGGATCTTTATATTCCCTAATCTTTTTAGTAGAAGCAAACTGAATAAACATACCTATCCCATCTAAGAATTTGTAGTTGAATAGAAGCATGCTTAGAAATAAAATGCACTTGATTATATATCTCAAGTAAAATGTACTTCAAAGAGCCCTTTGCCATCTACCAAAGGAAATGCCATTATAAGGAATGAATTATATTTAAGTGAAAGTTTTCAGGAAAAATTTAAAATACTAAAGATGAAAAATTAAATAAACCTGTCTTTCAACACTCAGTTTCTTCTCTGAAAAATCAATCTGTTTGCTGTCCCATATGTCTAATTGGACTGATTTGGTTTAGACTATTTATGGTGGTAATTTTAAACTTAAATGTGGGTTAAAGTCTGTATCAATATCTGTTATTCCAGAAAATTTGTGACTGAAACTTGTGGAGATAATATAACTTTGGGCTGTCATTTTCTGTTTTTGGAAATTCTAGATCTCCTTTGATTTGTAGTTACTACAACTGTGTGACATAAATCCCAATTGCCAAACAGGTTAATAGTAAAACTTATTCTCAAATTCTAAAAGGTTTCAGTTCATTAACTGTTTAATAATAGAGACATCTCTCATCTATGTTCCCACATCTAGTGTTCAACTTATATTGTCTTGCCAATTTGTATGTAGTAAGGAGTAGGTTGGGATTACTTTCAAGTTATATGTAAAGTAAGAAAAACATTCTACCATTCTAACACAACTTTTGTACTATTAAAACTACATGTAACTATTGCTCATGTCTTCATATTTGTCCATATAACTGTTTATTTCTTTATGATACTATTTTTATGAAATATCATAAATAAATTGTATATTCAGTTTATAAGGGATAGTAAATAACATCTGAAGTGTCACTACTTACCTTCAATATCACTGCAACCATTGGTGATGCCCCACCTTTCATTCTAGAAATAGTTACAGTGCTGATATTTCTGATTATCTTCCCTTGTATGTTATAATTTTACTTACATGGATATATTATGTATTTACAAATTTAGAAAGGTATATTTCTTTATACAGTGATCTTCTTGATCTCTAGTTATGCTTTCTTTGGTAAAGTTTATCTTTAAGGTTTTTATATAGCTATACCAGCTTAAGTTTGCTCTAGGAATTTTCCTTTGTATATTTATTTTTTTCCCCCCATCTCTCTGTTCTTGTTTTAAGTATACCTCCGGTGTATGGCCTGTGATTGAATTTTGTTCTAATAAGATCTTTGTGATATTATTTTAATTTGGAAATTTTAGTGTATTTACTTTGACTACCAATATACGTGGATTTGTTCTACTATCCTACTTTGTTCTATTTCTTTTTTCTCTTCCTTCCTTCCTCCCTTCCTTTTTCTTTCTTCTTTCTTTCTTTCTTTCTTTCTTTCTTTCTTTCTTTCTTTCTTTCTTTCTTTCTTTCTTTCTTTCTTTCTTTCTTTCTTTCTTTCTTTCCCAGGTTTTCCAATATTTATCCCCCCCCCTACTGTCTTGCCTTCTTTTGGATTGATTTTGAATTGTATTTCACTTTCTCTTTTGTTCCTCTAATCCTTTGGAGGTTGTGTAGTTGATTTCTATTCTTTTAGTGGTTACTTTTGAAATTTCAACAGGTTTACTTAACTTAGCATTAGAAATGGTTAATCTACATTTACAAAATAAGTTTCCCTAATTAAGATTTTGGAATCAGGGGATAGAGTGATTTCATAGCTTTAAAAATATACTGCTAAATTGTTATTCAAAAAGTTGTATGAATGTATTTTGCCACTGGCAATCCATAAATGTGTATTTTCACATTTGTGGCAAATGTTGAATATTGTGATTATTTATGTATTTATTTATTTTTATGCTAATTCACTTGTGTGATGTTACTCTTCATTGTTGATATTTTTTATACATTGCCAAATATCTTGATCAGTGAGTTCGTTTTTCCAATTTAGCATTTAATTACCAAATTTTATGTGCTCACTATAAAATGAATCATTTATTTGAGGCTGGTTTTTTTTAGTGTCTATGCAATAGTCTTGAGTTTGTTGGTTAATTTATCTTGAAAGTTTTCTACATCTTCATGATGATACTTTTATCATGGCATCTACTATTTAAGCATGCATTTGTTTATGTATCTTTCTCTCCCCCCAGACTGGGGCAATATTATATTCAAGTATCTACTTATATTACCTAACGGGATGTTCATGAGGGTAATCCTAAATGTCAGATAGTGGTCTTTTTTTTTTTTCCGAGCTGCCAACACTGTTTTTGAGTGCTATAAATCATTCCAGATTATTATTATATTTCAAATAATGGCTCCAAAGAGGACAAAAGTGAATGTGTTTAGTCAATTTGCCCTATTTAACTAGAAGTTGACTTCAATTTAAATGTTTTATTCTATTACATGTTACTTTATTGAATGAATTTGAAGTGAAGATGGAGGAACATGGCTCATATTCCTCCTATTCCCTGATTTTTCCTACAATATGATAGTGTCTTCATAAATGTTAATTTCCATTAAATGATATCATTTATAAAAGGAGTTCATGCCAAATAGCTGCTACTATTCTAAATATTAGGAATTAAAATTTAATTAAGATATTGTTTTATGTCTCTTTTGTAGTTGATTCTGGAAATGCCTATTTCCATTTAGTTATTTCCTTGATTTATTAGGATATGACTATATAATATTACTGGGGTGGGTCCACTTTTGATATTTACTTATTTATTTATATTTGTAAATAACTGTTTCTTCTTTCTATCTTTTTTATCCTATTTTAGTTTAGTTTTATTGAGGATTCACTGACATATACAATTGTAAAATATGTAAAGTATACATCATGGTGATTTTTTATATGTATACATTGTGAAAAAATTCCCCCCAAGTAGTTAGTGAACACATCCATTGCATCACATATTTATCTTTTTGGGTGAGAACATTTAAGTTCTATCTTAACAAATTTAATTTATAAGATACAGTGTCATCAACTGTACTCACCATGTTTTACATTAGATTCACAGACCTCATTCATCTTATAGCTGAAAGTTTTACTATTTTGCCAACTTCTCCCTATTTTCCCCACAACTCCACCTTCTGAAAACAACCACTTTTATGCTTTTTGTTTCTATGAATGTGGCTTTTCTTTTTTAAGATTCCACATATAAGTAATACCATATAGTATTTGTCTTGTATTTGTCTTTCTCTGTTTGTCTTATTTCAATTGGTATAAAGTCCATTCATGTTGTTGCAAATGGCAGTATTGCCTTCTTTCTCACAGTTGAATTATATTTAGTAGTGTGTGTGTGTGTGTGTGTGTGTGTGTGTGTGTGTTTGTATGTATCACATCATCTTTATCCGTTCATCTTTGACAGATACCTAGGTTATTTCCATATCTCAACTATTGTGAATGATGCTGTAAAGAACACAGGAGTACAGATATCTCTTTGAGAGTCTGTTTTCATTTCCTTTGGATATATAGCCAGAAATAGGAATGATGAATCATATGGTAGTTTTAATTTTATTTTTTTGAGGAGACTGCATACTGTTTTTCATAGTGGCTGCACCAATTTACATATCCATCAAAGTGCTCAAGGGCTCCCTTTTCCCCACATTCTTGCCAGCATTTGTTATCTCATCTTCTTGATGATAGCCATTCTAACAGGTGTGTGGTGATATCTCACTGTGCTTTTAACTTAATAGTTGTATTTAGTAATATAGTAAGCATCCATGAAATCACCACTCCAAACAAAAACTACAATATTGGCAATAATCAACTTCTAAACACCTGGTTTTGCCCTCCTATCAACTCATTCCTTTACCTCCTCTCACTCAAGGCAACCATCATCCTGAATCCTCTATTCTTTATTCTTTGTTTAAATGTTAGTTTTATTTCATCACTGTGTATTAATAAATGTGTGTGTGTGTATTTGGATGTTAAATTAAAAGGGCTCAGAGGCAGAATAAGGAACCAGATTGTCAAATCAAACTCAAACAAATCTAAAGTTTATCAAGTACCAAACTTTACTAATAACTTCAACACTACAAGCAATCAAGTGGAATAGGAACAACAAGAAAAAAATCCAGTATATATAGCAGGACTCCCCAGTTCTTGTTTTCTGTTTTGGACACCCACTTTTTAGCTGAGAATAACATATGAGGAGGAGTCTAATGAAGTTCAAGGCTCACCTCAGAGTCTATGTGATTTTCTCCAGAAAAGCATGACTCATAAATCTATAGATTTATAGATTTATAGGAGTGTTTACATTAGACAATACCAAATCATGGGTATTCTATTCAAAGTATTACAAAGGTAAACGTTCTTTTCCTAAAATACACTAGTTTATATGCCTGGGAATCCAGTATTATTTACAAGGAAATTATACTGGATCACCTGCCTTATTTCCCCAGGAGCATCCCTCCTCTCCCCATTGGTAATTGGGGAAAAAATATCTCATATCTGCGTTACCTCTTCACTGCATGTGATGAGAAAACAGCTATTTTGCATTGCTGCCTAGACACTTTACGGTATGACAACTCTGCTCAGACTAAGTCTGGATATTTGGAAAAGGACCTGAGCTTGGAATTCCTAGCACAAGTTGGTGCTTGACTTTTCCCCTGGAACCTTTTAAAATAACCACTAAAATGTGAACCCATGAAAAGTTAGTAACATCTGTCCCAACCACCTTACAAGTAAGAGGAGCTTGCTACCTTGCTATCTTCTACCCTGTCATTACCTGGGCTAGAGGACTGTCCGTTCCCTAGCCCATTGAGCCCTAATCTCCCCACCCCATTTTTGAGATTTGTAAGTAATAAATCTTTACTTACAAAGATTTATTGGCTTTATTTCATTTGTATGAATGTACTGAAACTGTGCCTTCAATCAGATCAACCTTGCAGTTTTTCCTTCCTCAAAATGGCAGTTTACATGCTGAGAGAGCTACCTACTGATTCTCTGTGAGTGCTTCCTCATTCAGTAGCTAAGAATCTGCATATTCTTGGGCGCCTGGGTGGCTCAGTTGGTTAAGTGGCCGACTTCGGCTCATGTCATGATCTCGCAGTCCGTGGGTTCGAGCCCCGCGTCGGGCTCTGTGCTGACAGCTCAGAGCCTGGAGCCTGTTTCAGATTCTGTGTCTCCCTCTCTCTCTGCCCCTCCCCTGTTCATGCTCTGTCTCTCTCTGTCTCAAAAATAAATAAACGTTAAAAAAAAAAAGAATCTGCATATTCTTAATTTAATACACAGGGTATAAGGCTACTGACACACTTCTCAGATGCTTTCTATGGTATATCCAGCTAAGCTGGACCAAAGAAGACATTTCCAGAGATGACAAGAGAACGAGGGACCCATGCACTCGTAGCTTCTAGGTGTATAAGTTGCTCCAAATGATACTTTCATGATGTATTATTCTTAGTGGTCAGTGTGTCAGTGTGCTATTGCACAACTTGATTACATTCATGCTGTCCATTTACAATGGAATAGTTACTTTTTGGGGCACCTGGGGTGCTCATTCGGTTGAGCGACCAACTTGGACTCAGGTCATGATCTCATGGTTTGTGAGTTCGAGCCCCGCATCGGGCTCTGTGCTGACAGCTCAGAGCCTGGAGCCTCCTTCTTATTCTGTGTCTCCCTCTCTCTCTGCCCCTCCCCAACTCATGCTCTGTCTCTCTCTGTCTCAGAAATAAATAATCATTAAAAAATGAAAAAAAAATGGAATAGTTACTTTTGTAAGAATTTAATTTTATTGGTTTACTGACTGCCTGGTGAAAATGAATACATAAATAATACAACTTTGAATATTACAAAAGGTAATAGTGTTTGATGTTCCAATGTAAATACAGAAGATGAATTTTTATGTGCTGGGATAAATAAATCTATAAGCAGAAAGTAAAAGGAAAGTGAACATAGGAAAACCTTATGAATAACTGAAAACTGAAATTTATTAGCCTTCTAATCTTTTTGCTTTTACTCTTCAGTGTATTTATTGTCTAATATAAAATGCTATAAATTAGTGGTATGTATGTCTTTTTCAAATGTAACAGAGTAACCTCTTTGGCAAAACAATCAAGCTTCCAAAAGTGAAGGAAATTAATTATTGGATAGGAAAGGCAGAGAAAAGATTAAAAATATAAATGCATGATTCCAAGGTATGCTCCTGAAGGCAAAAATATTGTCATAAGTTGCATAACTACTGAGAATCTTAAAATATGGAATATATGTTAATATTATGATAAAAATAAATCTTTTTTATAGATGATAATGCTGGAAATCACATATCAGTATATGATATAAAATATAAAAAGATGATTGCTATCATATATTTTACTTAAATTTGAATAGAACTGTTGACATGCTGAAAATGAATCAGCTCATTGCATCTGTTTATAGGAGTGATAATTGCTTGACTACTTTTTTCTTGTTTATCATTGAAAATCTATAATACAAGAAAAAGGTTTTCTCTTAATTGATCAGTTTAGTGAACCCTTGGGTAGTGAACCGTTGGGTGGACTAGAACAGCTACAATGGCATCAAACTCATAGAACTCCAGCTATACATTCAGCAAGAATGGAGACTGATAGGCACATTTTTGAAAGATTAGAACTAAATGATAATTCACATGCCCTTATTTATGGAGAAAGCTCACAGTTATCAAGAGATATCAATTCAGGGGCGCCTGGGTGGCGCAGTCGGTTAAGCGTCCGACTTCAGCCAGGTCACGATCTCGCGGTCCGTGAGTTCGAGCCCCGCGTTGGGCTCTGGGCTGATGGCTCAGAGCCTGGAGCCTGCTTCTGATTCTGTGTCTCCCTCTCTCTCTGCCCCTCCCCCGTTCATGCTCTGTCTCTCTCTGTCCCCAAAAAAATAAATAAACGTTGAAAAAAAAAATTAAAAAAAAAAGAGATATTAATTCAGAGTTGAAGGAAATAGTGAAGAATGTAAATACTTTTCCATCACAGCTATTTTGTTTATTTTTTAATGTTTACCTGTTTATTTTGAGACAGAGAGAGAGAGAGAGAGAGAGAGCACATGTATGCACAAGACAGGGAGGGACAGTAAGAGAAGGAGAGAGAGAATCCCAAGCAGGCTCTGTGCTGGCAGCAGAGGTGGATGTGGGGCCTGATCCCACGAACTGAGATCATGACCTGAGCTGAAATCAAGAGTCGGTGCCCAGGCACCCCCATCACATCTATTTTAGTGTACGTATTTTTAAGTATGTTCTATGAACTCTGTATGAGCAGGTGACCAAGACTTTGTGACTTGAACCCACTGATTATATGGCAGTAGGAATTGATTACAATGTGAGAATGTGATCAAAAATATCCCTAGAACTACTGGGAAGAAAAAGGTCTCTGCCCCCCTCCTTTCTGAGGGTATTTTGAGAGGCAAAAATCACAGACATTACCAGACCAAGAGTTGAGTTTGCATGAGAATGGAGCCAAAACAGAAATAGGTGTGAGATATGGAGAAGACTTGATCACTGCTTGAAGATATTGTTTGAACCAATGGATTTATTTATAGTTGAATCCACATTTACCAAAAATTTTTAGTTTTTATTCATTAGCCATTTGAATGTTGTATTTTGCTACTTGAAAAGGAAGGAAACTTTTTTCTTCTTATTTATTTATTTTTAATTTAGTTTTTAAAATTTACATCCAAGTTAGTTAGCATACAGTGCAACAATGATTTCAGGGGTAGATTCCTTAACACCCTTCACCCATTTAGCCCATCCCCCCTCCCACAACCCCTTCAGTAACCCTCTGTTTTCCATACTTAAGAGTCTCTTATGTTTTGTCCCCCTCTCTGTTTTTATTTTATGTTTCCATTCCCTTATGTTCATCTGTTCTGTGTCTTAAAGTCCTCTTATGAGTGAAGTCATATGATATTTGTCTTTCTCTGACTGACTAATTTCACTTAGCATAATACCCTCTAGTTCCATCCACGTGGTTGCAAAAAGTAAGATTTCATTCTTTTTGATTGTCAAGTAATACTCCATTGTATATATATACCACATCTTCTTTATCCATTCATTCATTGATGGACATTTGGGCTCTTTCCATACTTTGGCTATTGTTGATAGTGCTGCTATAAACATGGGGGTGCATGTGTCCCTTTGAAACAGCACACCTGTATCCCATGGATAAATGCCTAGAAGTGCAATTGCTGGGTCATAGGGTAGTTCTATTTTTAGTTTTTTGAGGAACCTCCATACTGTTTTCCAGGGTGGCTGCACCCGTTTGTATTCCCACCAGCAGTGCAAAAGAGATTCTGTTTCTCTGCATTCAGGCCAACATCTATTGTTGCCTGAGTTGTTAATGTTAGCCATTCTGACAGGTGTGAGGTGATATCTTATTGTGGTTTTGATTTGTATTTCCCTGATGATGAGTGATGTTGAGCATTTTTTCACGTGTCTGTTAGCCATCTGGATGTCTTCTTTGGAAAAATGTCTGTTAATGTCTTCTGCCCATTTCTTCACTGGATTATTTGTTTTTTTGGATGTTGAGTTTGATAAATTCTTTATACATTTTGGATACTAACCCTTTATCCGATATGTCATTTACAAATATATTCTCTCATTCGTCGGTTGTCCTTTAGTTTTGCTGATTGTTTCCTTTGCTGTGCAGATGCTTTTTATTTTGATAAGTTCCCAATAGTTCATTTCTGTTTTTGTTTCTCTAGCCTCTGGAGACATGTGGGGTAAGAAGTTGCTGCGGCCAAGGTCGAAGAGGTTTTTGCCTGATTTCTCCTCGAGTATTTTAATGGCTTCCTGTCTTACATTTAGGTCTTTCATCCATTTTGAGTTTATTTTTGTGTATGGTGTAAGAAAGTGGCCCAGGTGCATTTTTCTGCATATCTCTGTCCAGTTTTCCTAGCACCATTTGCTGAAGAGACTGTCTTTATTCCATTGGATATTCTTTCCTGCTTTGTCAAAGATTAGTTGGCCATACGTTTGCAGGTCCATTTCTGGGTTTTCTATTCTGTTACAATGATTTGAGTGTCTGTATTTGTCCAGGTACCATAGTGTCTTGATGATTACAGCTTTGTAGTACAGCTTGAAGTCTAGGACTGTGATGCCTCCTACTTTGGTTTTCTTTTTCAAGATTGCTTTGGCTATTTGGGGTCTTTTCTTGTTGCATACAAATTTTAGGATTGTATGTTCTAGCTCTGCGAAGAATCCTGGTGTTATTTTGATAGGTATTTCATTGAATTTGTAGACAGCTTAGGATAGGTATTGCACTGATAATGTAGATAGCTTTTTAACAATACTTGTTCTTCCTATTCAGGAGCAAGGAATATTTTTCCATTTTTTTGTGTCTTCTTCAATTTCTTTCATCAATAGTGTTCAGTGTGTAGATTTTTCACCTCTTTGGTTAGATTTATTTCTATATATTTTATGGTTTTCAGTTCAGTTGTAAATGGGATTGATTCCTGGATTTCTCTTTCTGTTGCTTCATTGTTGGTGTATAGGAATGCAACAGATTTCTGTGCATTGATTTTATATCCTGCTACTTTGCAGAATTCATGTATCAGTTCTTGCAGTTTTTTGGTGGAATCTTTTGGGTTTTCTATATAGAGTGTCATATCATCTGCAAAGAGTAAATGTTTGACCTCTTCCTGGCCAATTTGGATGCCTTTTATTTCTTTGTGTTGTCTGATTGTTGAGGCTAAGACTTCCAATAATATGTTGAATAACAGTGGTGAGAGTGGACTTCCCTGTCTTGTTCCTGACCTTAGGGGTAAAGCTCTCAGTTTTTCCCCATTGAGGATGATATTCACGTTGGGTCTTTCGTATATAGCTTTTATGATCTCCAGGTATAATACTTCTATCCCTGCTTTCTTGAGTTTTTTTTTTTTATCAAGAAAGGATGCTATGTTTTGTCAAATGCTTTCTCTGCATCTATTGAGAGGATCATGTGGTTCTTGTCATTTCTTTTATTGATGTGATGAATCATATTGATTGTTTTCCAGATATTGAATCAGCCCTGCGTCCCAGGTGTAAATCCCACTTGGTTGAGGTGAATAATTATTTTTTAATGTATTGTTGGATCCAGTTGGCTAATACATTGTTGAGGATTTTTGCATCCATGTTCATCAGGGAAATTAGTCTATAGTTCTCCTTTGTAGTGGAGTCTCTATCTGGTTTGGGAATCAAGCTAATGCTGTCTTCATAGATAGGTTTTGGAAGTTTTCCTCCCATTTCTATTTTTTAGGAGCAGCTTCAAGAGAATAGGTGTTAACTCTTCTTTAAATGTTTGGTCGAATTCTGCTGGAAAGCCATCTGTCCCTGGACTCTTGTTTTTTGGCAGATTTTTGATCACTAATTCGATTCCTTTACTGGCTGTGGGTCTGTTCAAATTATCTATTTCTTTCTGTTTAAGTTTTGGTAGTTTATATGTTTCTAGGAATTTGTCCATTTCTTCCAGGATGCCCATTTTATTAGCGTATATTGGTCATAATATTCTCTTATTATTGTTTTTATTTCTGCTGCGTTGGTTGTGATCTCTCCTCTTTCATACTTGATTTTATTTTTTTGGTTCCTTTCCTTTGCCTTTTTGATCAAACTGGCTAGGGGCTTATCAATATTGTTAATTCTTTCAAAGAACCAGCTTCTGGCTTCATTGATCTGTTCTACTGGGTTTTTTGTTTTGGTTTATTTTGTTTTGTTTTTGTTTTTGGTTTTGATAGCATTGATTTCTGCTGTATTCTTTATTATTTCCTATCTTCTGCTGGTTTTGGGTTTATTTGCTGTCTTTTTCCAGCTCTTTAAGGTGTAAAGTTAGGTTGTGCATCTGAGACCTTTCTTCCTTGAAGACCTGGATTGCTATATACTTGCCTCTTATGACAACCTTTGCTGCATCCCAGAGGTTTTGGGTGTGGTGTTATCATTTTTGTAGCTTCCATGTATTTTTTAAATTCCTCTCTGACTTCTTGGTTAGCCCATTCATTCTTTAGTAGGATGTTCTCTAGTCTCCAAGTATTTCTTACCTTTCCAAATTTTTTCTTGTGGTTGATTTTGAGTTTCATAGCATTGTGGTCTGAAAACATGCACAGTATGATCTCGATTTTTTGTACTTGTTGAGGGCTGATTTGTGTCCCAGTATGTGATCTGTTGTGGAGAATGTTCCATGTGCATTGGAGGAGAATGTATATTCTGCTGCTTTAGGATGAAATGTTCTGAATATATCTGTGAAGTCCATGTGGTCCAGTGTGTCATTCAAAGCCATTGTTCCTTGTGGATTTTCTGTTTAGATGATCTGTCCATTGTTGTAAGTGGGGTGTTGAAGTCCGTTACTGTGATGGTATTATTATCATCAATGACTTTATGTTTGTGATTAATTGATTTATATATTTGTGTGCTATCACATTTGGAGCAAAAATGTTTACAATCCCTAGGTCTTCTTGGTGGATAGACCTGTTAATTATGATATAATGCCTGTCTTCATCTCTTGTTACAGTCTTTATTTTAAAGTCTAGATTGTCTGATATAAGTTTGGCTACTCTGGCTTTCTTTTGTTGACCGTTAGCATGATAGATGGTTCTCCATCACCTTACTTTCCATCTGAAGGTGTCTTTAGGTCTAAAGTGGGTCTTATAAACAACATATAGACACATCTTGTTTTCTTATCCGTTCTGTTACCCTGTTTCTTTTGATTGGAGCATTTAGTGCATTGACGTTTAGAGTCAGTACTGAAAGATAGAATTTATTGCCATTATGTTGTCTGTAGACTTGAAATTTCTGGTGGTGTTCTCTGGTTCTTTCTAGTCTATTGCTTTTGGTCTTTTTTTTTTTCCATCTTTTATCCTCTCAGAGAGTCCCCATTAAAATTCCTTACAGGGCTGGTTTAGTGGTCACAAACTCCTTTAATTTTTTTGATCTGGAAGCTTTCAATCTCTCCTTTTATTTTGAATGACAGTTTTGCTGGATAAAGAATTCTTGGCTGCATATTTTTCTGATTCAGCACATTGAATATATCCTGCCACTCCTTTCTGGCCTGCCAAGTTTCTGTGGATAGTTGTGCTACAAACCTGATCTGTCTTCCCTTATAGGTTAAGGACTTTTTTCCCTTGCTGCTTTCATGATTCTCTCCTTGCCTGAGTATTTTGTGAGTTTGACTATGATATGCCTTGTTAATGGTCGTTTTTTGTTGAATCCAGTGGGAGTGCTCTGTGCTTCCTGGATTTTGAGGTCTTTGTCTTTCCCAGGTTAGGAAAATTTTTCACTATGATTTGCTCACATAAGTCTTCTACCCCTTTGTCTCTCTCTTCATCTTCTGGGACCCATATGATTCTGATGTTGTTCTGTTTTAAAGAGTCACTGATTTGTCTAAATCTTAAATAGTGCTCTTTTGCCTCAGTCTCCTTCTTTTTTTTCTGCTTCATTATTCTCCATATGTTTGTCCTCTGTATCACTGATTCTCTGTCCTGCCTCATCCATCCTTATTGCCGCAGCATCCATTCAAGATTGCAGCTCAGTGATAGCATTTTTTATTTCATCCTGACAGCTTTTACTTCTTTTGTCTCCACAGAAGGGGATTCTAATCTATTTTTGACCCCAACTAGTATTCTTATTATCATAATTCTAAATTCTGGTTCAGACATTTGCTTGTATCTGTGTTGATTAAGTCCCTGACTGTTGTTTCTTCCTGCTCTTTGTTTTGTGGTGAACCCCTTCATTTTTTCATTTTGTAGGAAGAAAAGGAATTAATAAGGTAAAAAAATTAAAATTAAAATGTTAAAAACAACAGACACACACACATACACACAAATCAAATAAATGATGCCTGTTTCTAGGTGTGTTTTGATCTGAGTGTTAAAAAGAGTTTGATAAGTTAGAGAAAAAAAGAAAAAAAAGAAGACGTTTGAAAATTTTAAAAAATGAATACAATGAAAAAGAATAAACTGAAATGATGGTAGTAAAATGGAATTTGAAAAATTTACAAAACATAAAAAATTGAGTAGACAAAATTAAAGAAAAATATTTTTAATAAAAATTGAAAATAAAAATATTGTTTTTCCTTTCTGCTTTGAAGAAAAAGAGAAGAAACGAAAGGGAAAAAAGAAAAAGAAAATTGAATAGATGGACCAGCAATCAGACTGAAATACAATTGAAATTACATCCTTTTCCCCTAGAAATCAAACTCTGAAGCACTTTATAGTCCATAAACTAAGCAGGTGGAGAGACTTGTGGTGTTCCTGAAAATAGAGGTTGGCCTATTTGGGCGGGGCTTATTGTAATGGCCCCTTTCTCCACTATATGGTGCTGCTCTGCTTACTGGGGTGGATTGTTGTGGTGCTTATAGGTATGTATGTGCATGCCCAAGAGGGGTGAAAATGGCATCAGCCAGCTACCCAGGCTCTAGTATTGGAGCTCTCTTCTCCCTGATCAGCAATTACCCATCCGTCCTTTGTCTCCAGCTTCTGTCCACTCTTCCCTTTTACACTGGCTGTGACCAAGCTGTCATGTGCCAAGTGTCACTTCCCTCCTGAGTTTTATCTCTGATGCAGCTGTTTCCTGTCCTCTCACTTCTGAGGAACTGCGGCTTTTACCTGTTTTGACACTCTGCAGGAGGGTCTCACCAAGCAATAGCCAGATGCCGGCCTGCCCCCAGGAACATTCATGATACCGTGCTCCTGCCGATGCCCAGAGACTGCAGCTGGGTGCCAGCCTGCCCTAGAAAAATTTCACGCAATCATGTAGCAGCAGCGTTTTAGGGACTATGGAAAATCACAACACACATCTGTCACCAGGCTTCACCCTTAACTACCTTGTTGCAGCACCAGCGAATGTGTTTTTTTTTTTCTGGGATCCACTGGGGCCTTTGCCTATGGGGTGGCTGCACAGCCTCTACCAAATGGCCTCCCAGCAGGGGAACCACCTCTCCCCATGTGGCCCAAGGACCCTCTGTACTTCACTCTGCTCCTGGGGATTTTTCCTTCCCACCAGAGCACCACCAGGTATTGAGCTGTGGAGTTTCAGACTCTGCTCTCCCCCTGTTTATAGAGTCTCCTTTCTCCTTTTTCAGTCCTTGTGGCTGTTTCCACTTTTCCACTTTCTCTCCAGCTGCTTTCACGGTGGTTCACGTTTTGTAGATTGTTGTGTTAATCCTCAAGTCAGGTTTTTAGGTGTGCAATATGGTTTAGTATTGATCTGGTTGTATTTCATGGGCTTCAGATGCAAAGAAAACTTCCATGCTGTTCCACCATCTTGGCTCCGCCCCCTCAGAAAGGAAAGACTCTTAAGCACAAAGTAGAATGTGGCAATTAAAAGCTTATATTCTTGGGTAATGCTAAATAGACTTAAATCCTGGCCTCCCACTTACTAATTGTATGGCCTACTAGTTTCTTAAAGTATTTATGCTTCAGTTTCATTATTTATAAAAAATGAGGACAATAATAGTACTTACCTCGAAGAGTTCTTGTGATGGCAAAAGAAGATAGTATATGTAAATTATAATAACTGTAAATTTAAAAATATGTAAAAGAACTCAGTATCTGGCATATACTTAGGAATTAATGTTAATTTTAATTATTTTTATCTTTATTACCATTTATATGAATGGGAATTCATTCACTAAAATCCCAAATTTAAACTGTAAATAAGCATTTCAGGGGTATGTAGGAGAGGACAAACAGAGCTGGCAAGGTAGATGGTAAGTGTCAGAACTGGTGCCCACCAGCATCAAGCCAACTAGACTGAAGGGACACAAGCAAATGGCACCTGTGCTAGTGCTTCCGTTCCTACAGAAATTTTCTACAGACCGTTGCCCCTCTAGCACATGCTGCTCTAAAATTAGTCGGTAAATCTTCATGTGTGGCCCATGTACTTTTTAAATTGCTGCCTCTGCACGTGGTCTTGGGGTGAGTGATACTGTTCATGGGCTCTCCTGGACTTAAGCCCTGCCGATTTTCAAAGCTCCTGGAGTTAAACCTTGCTGATTTTCAACGTTTATTTATTTTTGGGACAGAGAGAGACAGAGCATGAACCGGGGAGGGGCAGAGAGAGAGGGAGACACAGAATCGGAAACAGGCTCCAGGCTCCGAGCCATCAGCCCAGAGCCCGACGCGGGGCTCAAACTCACGGACCGCGAGATCGTGACCTGGCTGAAGTCGGACGCTTAACCGACTGCGCCACCCAGGCGCCCCAAACCTTGCTGATTTTCAAAGCCAGACATAGTAAGTGCTTGTCTTCCGGATGCAGATTCCAAGGGCAGGAGGGGACCAATCTGGGGCTTGAAACTTTCAGTCCTCAGGGAGGACCTCTGTCACTGTGATATCCCTCCAGCATCTGGGCTGTAGTGCTGGGAGGTTGATTCCTGACTGCTTGTCTTTTCCTAGTGCCTTTCTCAATGTGGATTTTTTCTCTATATCTTTAGGTATGGAAGTGCTGTTTTGCTGGCCTTCATGCTGTTCTCAGAGTGAGTTGTACTATATGTAGTTGCATTATTTGTGTTCATGGAAGAAGGTGGGCTCAAGATCCTCCTACTTCAGTATATCTCTCTCTCGCCAGGGCTTTGATAAAAAAAAATAATTTCATAGTATCCATCTCCAAAGTGAATTGTCCAGCAGCATGTTGTACTTTCTATTATTTAAAAATATTTTTACTTTTAAAAATTAGTTCCTAAATTTCTCAAGAAGAGAAATATAACTTTGATGTACAAATTAGATGGGAAGTAATGTCTACCAGTTTGTTCACATGCCCATATTGATTTGTTCAGAGCTCATTTCAAATTTAAATTTTTCATATAGTGAGTTCTTTATATTTAATTCCCCTCAGTGCTAAGTATATCCATTCTCCACTTATGGGTACTTAAGAAGGAATTGTTATCAACTCAGCAAGCATTTAAAAGTTGGAAGATTACCCCCAAAGAAGTACATTTCCAAGATGGTACATAGAAACTCTCTCTTTTTGTTTGCTGACCCATGAGACTGTGGGATCTTAGAATAAGTTTCTGGGATTTTTGGATTTGCTTTTATCTTAAAACTCTTGCAGGTAAAATATTCTTCATCCTAGGATAATTGAACTCACAGATCATCAGAATGACAGGTAGATAAAAATAATACAATAGTATATGCTAATTGTATCTCAATGTTACAAAAAAGATGAAATAGTACATTCATAATTCAAATATATGTAGTGATGAAAAAGAATGAGCTAATTCTACATGCAAAGAAAGAAAGCATGAAAGTGCTACACTAACACACACACACACACACACACACACACACACACAGTGGAGGTTGAAAGTTTCTTGGGAGGTTCCTTAGAAGCCAAAACATAGGGAGAGTAAAAATCTTGCCCTAAGTCACACACCTAGTTAGTGAAGGAGGTGGGATTATAAAATTTACCTAGGAAATAGCATTTGATAACAACATGCAGATTTTATAATAATAAGGTCTGAGGAAAAGGCTTTCACTTCTATATTTCTTTTACCTTTACCACTTGGGGTGCATTATTAGTGTCATTAGTATCTGCCACTATTTTAATAATATTGTAAAAGCAATTATTTATTCAGTACTGATTTTTTTTGTGCTAAAATGAAGATTATATTTAAGAAATCATGTGGATTTTCCCAAAATAACTATATGGCTAAAATGAAATTCTAGCCTTGAATATTTAAATCAGGAAAAAAAGAAAGGACCAGGACACCTGGGACTACCTGTGTGAGCCATTTTTCATAAGAAAAAATTTTCATTTTTCAATTTCATAAAAATTTCACAATGAATGAAAAATTTTATTTTTCATTTAATTTCAATAGGCTTTGGTTTCATAAAAAATATTCCATGTCATGTCACAGAATTCTGTTTAAAAAAATAGAAAACAACAAGTGTTGGAGAGGATTTAGAGAAATTGGAATACTTGTGCACTGTTGGTAGAGATGTAAAATGGTGTAGTCACTATGGAGAACAATATAGTGGTTTCTCAAAAAATTAAAAACAGAATTACCACATGACCCAGTTTTTTTTTTCATTTCAAAAAAGTTGAAAGCAAGACTTCAAAGATAATTGTACATCCATGGCTTAGAAGCATTAATCACAATACCCACAAGTGGAAGCAACCAATGTGTCTATCAGTGGATAAATGAATAAAAAGAATGTGTTCTATATACAGTGGCATATTATGTAGCTTTAATAAGAAAGAAAACACCGACACATGCTATAACATAGATGAACCTATAAAGCATTATACTAAGTGAAATAAGCCAGTTACAAAAGACAAATACTGTGTGATTCTACTTATATAAAATATAGAGAGTAGTCAAATTCATAGAGACAGAAAGTAGAATGGTGGTTTCCAGGGACTGTGGGTAGGGGAGAATGGGCAGTTATTGTTTATTGGGTACAGAGTTTCAGTTTTGCAAGATGAAAAAAACTCTTCTGAAGATCATCACATTAATGTGGATATACTTAACATTACTGAACTGCACACTTAAAAAATGGTTAAGATGATAAATTTTATGTTACGTATGTTTTGTCACAATTATAAATAAATACAAATCCAAGGAAAAAAGTCATTCTGGATGATTGTAGTGTTGCAGCCAGAGTTTAGAACCATTTTCCTGTCTATACCAGTGGTTCTCAAGGTGTGTCCCTGACTTAGCAGTATCACTGTAGCCTAGGAACTTCAAAAAAATTTTTCATTGAGTGTTTCATTTACCCCACTTAGTAGGAAAAATCAGAATCTGGATAAATAGGGGGTAAACTCTAGTCCCCATTAAAAATAAAACTCATAGTGCAGTAATTTTTTTGTCAAATGAATAAAATTAGTATAATATAAGAATTCAAAAAATGTTAAATACTGTCTTATGTTTACCTTATATTTATCTATGAACGGTTTCAATATTTTTGAAAGTATTCAAAATAATTTTTTTCTTCTAGTTTTATTGAGATAAAGTTGACATATAGCATTGTATGTTTAAGGTATATGACATAATGATTTGGTATGTTTGTACTGTGAAATGATTTCTAAATAAGCTTAGTTAGCATCGATCACTTCACATAGTTACATTTTATTTTTCTTGTGATGAAATCTCATAAGTTCTACTCTCTTAGCAGCTTTTACATATATGATACAGTATTGTTACACATGGGCAAGTCTTTGGAGACACTGGCTTGGTGCTAAACTTAAACTCTAAATGCTCTCTAGTGTTCCAAGTATTGCCTCTTTGGTTTCTAGATGATGAGAGACAAGAAGAGGGATATTGTGGTAGCATTGGGTGGCAAAGCCCACTTGAAGGTTTCAGAGAACCCAGTAAATGTCATTTGGAGTGTTGATTTCAACACTTTCTCAGTAATTCACAACTGGCCTGGATGTAGTGCTGTATACTGAGGAAGACCAGCCCTGGCTATATTTTATTGGCTTTGGAAAGTTCATGATCACATGCATCTGCTAAATAACTAATTAGTTTTAATACATTACATTGAAAATATAAAAATGTCATAAAATGCAATGTCTGGATTTGAATTAGATCAATGCTTTGGAAGGTTGGAGGTATCAATACAGTAGTAGAGATTGGATGGTTAGAATTTCAGAATTAAAATCAGAGTCAGGTACTCCAAAATTAGCATGTAATCTTGCAAAATAGTAATAGTTCAGTGGTTTTCACAACCTACTATTTAACTGTGTTAAATTGGTCTGAAAAAGGGGGTGAAAATGCTTAATTACTTTGTGGAAGTGGCTAAGTTAAAAAAAAAACTGGCTAAATATAAGAATAATTCACAGTGATTACTTTCAATGATGAGTTTTGAACATCCTGGTGAATAATGTTACTATTCATGAATAGTTATTCAGAATAACTATTTCTGTGTAGTATATATGTCATATTAGCTTTCCAGTCATGGATAATTACTATTAGTTTTACATTGACACACATAACTTACCTTCCTGTGCATTTGTAAGCATAACTCTATGCTATATCTCATAAAAACATAAAAAGATTTTTCTTATATCTAGTAAAAATAGAAAAAATTTTTTCTCAGTGTGGAAAAATACTAGTTTCTTTACTTCATGGCTCTAATGAACCCTCTAGGAATCTAGTAAAATATAACTAAAATAGTACTGAGAGTTTTTTTTTTTTTCCTTTTATCTTGAATCACTTAAGGGTAAGTTAAGTTACTTACTTAAGGGTAAGTTACTGACAATGTACTTCAACATTTCAGAAGACTCTGGAATATATTTCCTACAAACAGGATCTCTTACATAACTAGACTATAGTCTTCAGAGTCAAGAAATTAACAGTGATACTTGATATCATCTAATAAGCAGACACCACTCAAGTTTTGCCAGTTTTCCCAATAATGTCCTTTGCTATAAGCAAAGTATCCAATGCATGAGTGCATGTTGCATGTATTTGTCACATTTCCTTAGATTCCTCTAATAATTTTGTAAAATATCCCCCAATTTGCAGTTGTTGTATGTTTCCTCGTGATTAGATTCAGGGCATGCACTTTTGCCAGGAATATCCCAGAAGTAATGCTTTGTTTTTATTGTATCTTATCAGGTAGTACACGATTTGTTAACCTTAATCACTTTATTAAGGTAGCGTTTGTCATGTTTCTCCATTTTAAATCACTCTTTTTTTCCTATGTATTCAATACATATTTTATTTTGAGGTTTTTGAAACCATCACATTAAAATATCACATTGCTCTGCAAATATTTACCTACTAATCTTAACATCTCTTGATGTTTTTTTGGTTGAATTATTCATTTTTTAAAGTTTCCAAATGGTGATTTTCCAAATGAATTGTTCCTTCTATATTCAGACATTGACATTCTATTGTATGTGACAGTTTCACTCGTCTCAATTATCAGTGTGGACTTTTAGATTTCTATTTTCTTTAATGAGTGAAAATTAGTGACTATTGTTATTTATTTAATTATATACTTTGCTTTAAAAACGATGTTTTTGGGGGTGACTGGGTGGCTCAGTTGGTTAAGTACCTGACTTCGGCTGGGGTCATGATCTCACAGTTTGTGAGCTGGAGCCCCACTTTGGGTGAGTTCCAGCCCTGTTTCAGGTGAGCTCTTGCCCTGCTTCAGATGAGCTCTATGCCCAAGCTTCGGGTGAGTTCCAGCCCCTTTCAGGTGAACACAAGCCCCGTGTTGGGTGAACATGAGACCCACTTCAGGTGAGCTCCCCTTCTCTGTCTCTACCCACCTGTCACTTGCTTTCTCTCTCTCTTTCAAAAAAAGGAAGTAAAATTAATTTTTTTGCAATATAACATACCTTAATAAAATGATTCTATTTTAAGTGTATTGTTCTGAGTTTTGATAAATATATACACATCTGTGTAACTACCAAACCAATAAATATATAGATCATTTCTTTCACCTTACGTTTATTTATTTTTTAGTAATCTCTACACCTAACATGGGGTTCAAACTCACGACCTGGAGATCAGGAGTTGCATGGTCCTCTAGCTGAGCCGGCCAGGCACACCCATTTCTTGACCTTAAAATGTTCCTTCATGTTTCTTTGCAGTCAGCTCTGCACCCCCCTAACATGACTCCAGGCAACTTCTTTTGTTTTTGGTCACTAAAGTATGCTTTTACCTATTGTGGAATTTTATGTAAACGGAACCTTGCTATAACAGAACGATTTTGTGTCTGGATTGTTTTTCTCACTATAATGATTTTGATACTTACCTATGAAGTTGAGTGTATCAGTAGTTTTTTTATTGCTGTGAATTTTGCCATTTATGTACCAAAATTTATTTATCCATTCACCAAACAATAGACATTTTGGTTGTCTTCAGTTTGGAGATAAAGCTGCTATGAACATTCATTACAAGCCTTTTTGTGGACTGTATATATGCTATTCTTTCTTTTGGGCAAGTATTTATGGTTAGAGTTGCTAAGCCATATGATTATATTTAACTTTATTTATGTTTATTTAGCTTTATAATAAATTTCCCAACTGTTTTCCAAAGTGGATGTACTAATGAATATTTCCACCTGCAACATGTGAGAGTGCCAGATGTTTCACATCCTTATCCATAGTTGAGATTGTGTTTCTTAATTTTTACCACTCTAGTTTGTATGCAGTGATATCTCATTATGGTTTATTTTTTTGTATTTCCCTAATGACTCAAACATGTTTTTATTTATTTATTAGCTATACATATATCTTCTTTTGTGATGTGTCAAATATTTTGTTCATTTTGTATCATGTTGTTCATTTTCTTCTTACTGATTTGTAAGAACTCTTATATTTGTAATCCAATTACAAGTATCAAGTATTTTCTCCTATTTCTTCATTTGTCTTTAATTTTCTTGAGGGTGTTTTAGGAAGAGCAAAAGTTTTTATTTGATGTACTCCAATTCAGTTTTTTTAATGTTGTTTTTCGTGAGTGTTCTCACTGAAAAATCTTTGCATATTCAACAACAGCCTCAGTGAGAGTCCTAGACAGAATTCTGAAACCTTTCTCTATGATATTCTGTGTTCTGTAGTGCTCTACCCTGTAAATCCCATCTGTTTCTCCATTCCAGAACTCCAGTCTTTATCAAGAGGTTTTCTTTTTCTTTCTTTTTTTTTTTAAGTTCCTAAGTCACTTGAGCTAAGTTACTAAAGTTACTGAACACTCTAATATATTCACTATAAGTCTTTTAAAACTTTTTTTGTTTCTTTATTTTTGAGAGAGAGACAGAGAGTGAGCGGGGAAGGGACTGAAAGAGAGGGAGACAGAATCTGAAGCAGGCTCCAGGCTCTGAGCTGTTAGCACAGAGCCTGACACGGGGTTTGAACTCATGAACGGTGAGATCATGATCTGAGCCAAAGTTGGACGCTTAACTGACTGAGCCACCCAGGTGTCCCTTCACTATGAATCTTTTATGCTCTGCTTAGAGTTCAGTCCAGGAAGTATCATAGAAAGTCTGGGTGACTTTTGAGCTCACCTAATTGATTTCCCTTCTCTCAAGGATGACAGCTATATGCTGCATGTTACCCAATGTATCAAAAACAATGGCTCTATATATTTTTTCCCGTTTGTGGGTATGGTAAGAGGGCAAGTTCAGTGCCAATTATTGCATCAAGGTTCAAATAGAAGTTCTATAATAGACTATTGATTCAATTTTGAAATAGGTATTTAAAAGTAAAATGTAGGAGCACCTGGGTGGCTCAGTCAGTTGAGTGTCTGACTCTCGATTTTGTTTGGCTCAGGTCATGATCTTACAGTTCATGAGACTGAGCCCTGCGTTGGGCTACATGAAGACTGCATGGAGCCTGCTTGGGATTCTCTCTCTCCATCTCACTTTGCCCCTCCCTCGCTCGTGTGGACTTTCTCTCTGTCTCTAAATAAATAAATAAACATTTTAAAAATGTAAAATGTAAGCTGCAACACCATTCTTTCTAAGTGATTGCATCTTATAAAATTAAATCCCTAGATGTCTGAAGCTCTGAAGTATACTCTGAAAAATCCTACTGAGCACTGCTCTGTTCTAGTTGGAGCTCTATATCAGCTTTTTCTCAAGTCAAAATAGAGTCTCAGCATATGGTGTCCAGAATAGAAGCAAATGGAGCAAATACTTTAATATACTTTCAGGTATCAGGATATTAAATACATGCATACAGAATGTGTGGGAGGGTCCTTCATGATAAATAGAAGTCCATACACATTCTTAAAAGACCTAGTAAATAACCGAATGCCTTACCCTATAATGCTGAGCAACCTTGTGTTAAAAATATAAATTTGAAGATATATTGAAGTGTAATAATGTGCAAGGAATAAGCTAATCTTCAGAAGATAAACTTTTGCGGGGCACCTGGGTGGCTCAGTCGGTTGAGCGTCCGACTTTGGCTCAGGTCATGATCTCATGGTTTGTGAGTTGGAGAGCTGCATCATGCTTTGTGCTGACAGCTCGGGTCCTGGAGCCTGCTTCAGATTCTGTGTCTTCCTCTCTCTCTGCTCCTCCCCTGCTCACACTCTGTCTCTCTCTCTTAAAAATAAAGATTAAAAAATTTTTTTTTAAAAATAAGATAAACTTTTGCTTCTATGGAAAGTTTTTCACTTAACTTATTCCATTCCCCCTCCCACACACACTCTTTTAAACAGCTCTTTTTAAAGATTATAAGTCACACTATTTTTGAACCATAAAAATTGTTCATTGTGGATTTTTTACCCTGTCTTTATCCAGTAGAAGTAACGTACATTACTGAACTTTGACTGTGGTAATGAAGATTTTTTTTTATGCCACATAATCTTTATCACAAATATTATATATATTGCTAAGAGTTTTGAATAAGGAATGTAACTGTCTCACAGAAATTTATGTCATTTCTAGATTCTTTCACTAGATTCTCCCACAAAATTTTTGGTCAAATTGTTCCAGCCCAGTATTATTATAGCTAGACACACAAGAAGGTGTTTAAAGGAAGTATAAAGTTACTTAACTTTCACTTTATATAGCAGAATACATAAATTTAGATGGACTGCAGTTCACTGCCCTCTTTGTCCCCATTCCTTTCTCTTTTCCTTGGCCAGCTTAATGGGATTTATGCAGTAAAGGAGGGAGCATGTGATATTGGCTGGCAACAAAGCTAATGCTCAGTACATACAAGTTATCTGTGCATATTGTATTTTTCTGAACTATTGACTATTGCTTAGCAATTAAAAGACTCTCCATCATGATGACTTAGTTTACACATTAATAAAATATATTAAATCTAAAGAAATATCTTTATTTGTCTAACAATCTCAGAATTTTTTGTGGGTTCTTAGGAAACACTATGAAATCAAATATTTTCATGATGACAGAATAGAATTACTTTCCAATTTCCCTACTGTATCACAAAGCTAGTGCTTCTAAATTTTCATGTACATGATAATTACGTAGAAGGTGGGCTTTCCCTCAGATTTGCTGATTCAGTTAGTCTGGGGTAGGGCCTGAGAATTTGCATTTCTGAGAGGTTCCCAGGTGGTGATGATGGTGTTTGGAGGAGCACTGCTTCAGGAAACCGTATTATCGGAAAAAACTAGTTCTTTAGGCAGACTATTCCATAAGTAGTAAATATATTTGCTCACTTGGCTAACTGCCTGCCTTTGAAAATGAATTATAAATACTGATTTTCTCTTAAGTGTAAGTGTTTTAATTACTGTATTTGTAACAATGATATTTTTGGGGATGATGCAGTTTACATCTATTATAATTCTTTCCACAACTAAAAAGGTTCTTTATTCTAGGAAAGCCTAGGCTTTTGTATTTTATACAAGTTTTATGTTTGTTTATTTTCCTTGCCAGGCCAGGTCTGATTTATGAATTTGCTCTGAATATATGCCTGCACTGTGATATGTAAATTAGAGTGCTATAAGTCAGTAATTCAGTTCAACTGTACATTGTACCAATAACTTTTTTTTCCTTTTCTCTACAATATGGTCTAAGATTTTCACACCATGTTCCTTTCTTTCACACATTGATCATAATGTACTATTTTCCACTGCTAAATGGAAATAAATTTAAATGTAGATTATTAATTAAAGCCTTTTCATCAAAATACAACTTTTAAAAGATCACTCTCTTTAACACATTTGATTCAATTATATGCTAATTTAGACTTCTTACTAAACCTTTCTTTCTTTCTTTATTGTTTTCTCCTTTCTAACACACATACATATGTATGTGAGGACACACACACGATATATATACATGTATATACGCCACTGTTTAGCCATTATAATATCAGTGTATTTATGTAACACTTGCAGTTACAAACATAATATACAGTAAAATGTAACATTTACATAAAGTAGAGAGATAAGGCATGTGATTTCCTCTCTGTCACACAGGAAATAAGCATGGCTTAGTTTTATGGGAAATTTGATGTTTCTTTGGGGTCACCTGTTTGGCATGAAGCATATCATACAATGATAGTCCCTTTCACATCCCATACATACACAATGACATATATTCAACCCTTTATCTTTCAAAGGTAATCTCATTAGTGGTGATTTTATAACTTTTTTTTACCTTTCCAAAAATGATTATTTTAATATCCATTATCAATAAAGTGAATTTTAGAATTATCGAGATAACAAGTTAGAGTCAACTGTCACATACTAAGTATCAGTTATAAAATGACATTTTTTATTTTGGTTCATAGGAACCTAGGTTCAAGTTACCATAGTATGTCTATATGAATAGTCACCAAATCATAGTAGTAAATAGAGATATCCATCTAAACACATGCATCTCATAAGTACAAGAAATGACATATTACATAATTCACTTTGTCAATATTTCTGGTGCATTTATCACATTATACTGGGTACTGAACTCTCAAAAATATAATGTTCTTACAGAATAACTTATGTATAGAATTTCTCTGTTATTTTAAGAATCATTCTGTGAAATAGCACTATGATACACTTTCCTAAGAATAGAAAGTGAAACCAAAAACGAGACAATCACATCAGGCTATAGGAGTAGAATGATCTTAAGCAGTATCACAAACATTTAATCAAAGTAAAATTATCTCTAGATTCTGACAAATATCCCCTTATTAGCAACACCAGCCTACTCTGGGGGAAAAATAAATTTTTAAAGGACTTCACATGTGAGGTTGAATGCTTCCAGCTTCCATGATATTTTTTTTTCCACCTTATTTAATCACTACTGAGATCCTTGTCAGTCGTTCTCATCATAAACTTTTGGGATTTTAGAATATTAACATTGTAAGGAATCTTTGAGTACATACAGATCAACTTTCACTTCATAGATGAGGGAAACCTATACCCAGAGGAAGGCATGACTTTGAAAACTTGCACAGTGATTTGTATGAGAATGGACAGTAGAGCCTCTGCAGATGACTTCCACACTATTATGTACCAAATTACATGGTACAAATTACATTACTTGGTCAAGACAAATGGAATTGCTGGTGTTCTGGGCTCCATGGTTACCCATTCTTTGTTTATTCCTCTGTGTCACTTTGACACTTACTGTTCACAGTAAGTTAAGTCCTGAGCACAGGAGGTTTATAATGTTCCATAACTTTCAATTCTATTGAAACATTACCTTATTTATTATAGCAGCAGCTCAAAAAGAAACTTATTTTAACATTAAAAAACATGAAAGTGATGATTCAGTTTGGAGTGTTAAAGAAAGTTGAATAAATTGGTATCTATAAAAAGCTGCTTCCTATTGGGTTAGTACAAAGAGTGAACTTTGAAGAAGCCTATAATTAAAATCTAAATTCTCACTTAGTTTTCATATAAGGGGGCCAGGATCCCCGCTTTTAAAAAGATGACTCTTTAAAACAATGACTAAACGTCTTATCTTGTTCAGTCCAACTTCTCTTTATTCCTTCTTCCATAGAACTGGTAACATTACATTTTCAGGTCACTAACTCAAACCTTGGGGCTTTGCCATGTTGTGAAGCAAAGGATGGGAAAGGAACTATGATGTAAATGTTAACGTCTGAGTTCAAAGAAAACTGGACATAGCCATGAGCTAAGGCAATTTATTTCTTAAATTGATAAAATAACAACAGGTAGAATCATGTATTTTCAAAAGGTAAAGACAAATTCACATGTGATTATTTATTATCAACATCCCAATGGAAGGCAGGGTAGAAAGTAGAGGAGGAAGTTGTGAACTTGGGGTGAGAAAGTCTGGATTTAAATTACCAGTCTGTCTCTTTCCAACAAGGTGACTTTAGGTAAATTACTAACCCTTCCTGAACCTCAGTGTACTCATCTGTAATATGGAGACAGTTATATCCATCTTCTCTGCCTACTCAAGTATACACACATACGGCATTATTATGATTATTAAAGATGATAATAAATTTAAAAATGCCTAGAGTATCATGTGATATGTAGTTGTTAAAATGTACTTGAAATTTAATGGTAGGACATAATGAATGATGTAAACTCATACCTGGATATTACAGACCAAGTATTCTGGATATCTCAATCCTGTCATCTGAACATCAATATTTTAACTCACTTGGAAAGTACCTTTGAGACTATGGCCAAGCAGTAGAACACATTTTAGTCAGATAGATGAATATATAGTCCTTTCAGCAGTTGATATAGGTGCTTTATGAAGTAGACATATCCTGAGAAGAAAGGGTGTAAAGATATCTATCATTTGAATCATTTTCTCATTGGCTCCTACCAATTTTTAAAATGGTGTTCCAAAGGGACAAAATGGCTCTGGGATCTAATAAAAAGCAGACAAAGAGAAAAAATGTTGTGAAAGAGGCATCAAATTTTCTCTGTTTTGCAGTGAGCTGTGTCAGTTTTAGGACAGACAGTATACTCTTTGGATGATAGAAGAAGCGCTGTGGCTGACTCTCATAGCATCCCTTGGTAGAGCTGAATCACCAGTAGTAAAGTACAGGTTAATGATGTCATCCTGGGACTGGAAGTTCCTCCTTCGGGTCTATCTACAGGCTTATGATTTCATGGCAAATGAAGGGGTGAGATGAGACCAAGCCATGCTATTCACTCTGACACCCACGCTTAAACAATGTCAGGAGACAACAGGTGGGGAGTGAATATCATGTTTCCAGAATATTCTAGTCTGTTAACAAAGGTATCTACTGATATGATGAATATGAACTTTTCAAAAACATTCAACTGACTTTCTTCTCAGTTTTCTCTTGTAACTATAGCAAATTTCTACAAGTGTATTTTTAAAAAATGGAGTCCAGTTCTGTAACAAACATTGCATTTTATGATTCTAATGTTAAAAGGAGCCCCTAATTACTTCTAGCATGTTCAGATTCAGGATCATACTTAGATGAATGCCTATATGAATAAAGCTGTCTTTCCCATTGATCCTTCTCAGATGTATGGAAGGGTCTTGTAAGTGACATGGGACAAAGAAGACATCTTTGGAGCACATGTTGTTATTCTACCTTTCTAGAATGCTGAACGAACATTAAATATCTCCATGTTCTTATATCATATGCAAACTAATTTTTCCCCTCTAAGATTAACAAGGATGATCCAAACCAGGTATCTTAGAATCCTCTGTACCAGTGAATAGATCTGTAACATTCTGCAGAGTGGTAGAGATAGGTTCTCAAGTTTGGGCATAAATGGTGGTTCTCAGACACTGCTCAATAGGTCAGTGCAAGCTAGCACCTTGTGCTCAATTGAAGAAGCTTTTAGAAAGTATAGAATCCCAGGCCCCACACCCACAGTAGATCAGAATAGGGCACTGAGATCCATATTCTTTTTCCAAGTAGAGTGTGGTTTGGAAACAGCTGATCCAAGGTGTGCTGTACAGCTTTGAACCCTTCAGTACACACGGGCCTAAGGGATGTGAATTTATTGGTAAGCTATAAGAAAATATAGGCGAGATATGTTACTGAATGATAATAATTACACTCAAGCATTATCAGTTACAACTATAGGGTGTTATATGGAGGAACACTAAAGTTTCAGACTTGAACACTTTCAGTTGTTCAGTTTAAATCAACAATGTTATTGAATGTCTTCTTGTACCCATTTGTATTTAGGGCTTCATTTGTACCTCAATGAAAAATTAAGTACCTGTATTTCAGTCTGTAGCAGGATAACAAGTATTTCCATTTATTACTTTTTCCTAAGACCTTTAATATGTAATCCTGAAGCTATTGTTAAATTAAACTTCAATTTGGTAGGAATGGACATCAACATTTTAAGAGGCCATTCTATTTTATTCATTTATCAAGCATTTATTGAATACCTGCAATATGCCAGGCACTAGACAAATGAACAGTGACTCATGAATAATGTTCCTTTTCTAATGTAAGAGGCTACAAAATCAGCTCACCTTAATGGAAAAGTAAGTTACTGCTTTAAAAGGGGACAAACTTTTAATAACTTGACATAGCAAAATCAATTAAAAGCCAGGGAATGAAAGAATGGGAAAGAAAATGGAATTTCAGTATGGAAAAATATACATTACTTATTTGGAAATGTTAACCAGATTAACGATATACTCTCTAAAATAAGACTTTACTTAAATTACAAAATCTAGAATTTGAATTGTAGGTTAAGTAAAATTCTGTGAATGGGTTTGACATCTAGTCATCTTTGGTTTTAGATGCAGGCTTCAAAGGCATTTTCATTACTTACTCATCAACTGTGTTTTGTTTCACTGGTTTCTGACAGACTAGCTGGCAGAGGATGCTTGGATATGTATGGATAGATAAAAAAAGAACAGATTATCAGTCAAGGAAAGGTTAGTGAACAAGGTAAATTAGACAGAGATCTGGAGTCATTATAGGTCTAGATCCAAAGGAAAATGCTGTATTCTTACTCTGAGGTTTAAAAATCCATACAAAAACATTTATTAAAAAAAAAAAATAAAGAAACCTGGGGCAGATTACAGGCAGTTTATTAACTAAGAATGCATGTTGATTTGATCTGATGATTTAAACCTCCAGAGACTTTTTTCCTCATTTACTAAATGGCTGTGACATACACACAATTCCAAAAATCCAAAGGGGTCTAAACAGAAAGATTTTTCATTAATCTGACAACAAACTCATTTGGCAGCAAAACTGGACCTGAACTGACCAGAAGAAATGTATGATATTACATATCCCACTTTCCCCAGTAATATTCCTAAGTATGTTTTTGCAGCAGAAATGTTAATGTGGTTGATTATACCTAAATCATTGTGTGTGTATGTGTGTGTGTGTGTGTGTGTGTGTGTGTGTGTGTGTGTATGTCTGTGTGTCTGTGTGCATCTGTGTGTCTGTGTGTTTAAAGTGGGACTTCAGTAAGAATCCCCAAATCACAGAAGGGTTGTTCTTAGCACTGAATGATTATAAAATTTATATGAAAGCAAAAGACCAAAAGTAACCACAGCACTAGTGGAGACAAAGAAGCAGTATACAGCATGTTAGTGGTAATAATGTTCTCTGGAGCCAGACTGCCTGGTTTACAATCCCACCTATGGTAGTTACTCATTGTAACTTAAACATGTTACTTAACCTCTCTGTGCCATAGTTTCCTCATCTGTAAAATCAGGAAAACAAAAATACCTATCTTATAAGACTGCTTTGAGCGTTGACATGAGTTAATTTGCAAGGGGCTTAGAACAATACTTGACATAAAATGGGTTCATAGTGTTGATTAAAAACAAAACAAAACAAAAGGTTGTGAGGAATTGCCCTATATGTCACACATTAATTAAGGCAGAATAATACTGCTGCGAGAAGAGGACAAAGCAAACTACAGGAACTAAATTGACATCCCAGGAGAGACTCATTCTTGGATTTAACTTTGGTTTTGTTTTTATAACATTCCTGTGACTTATTTATCTTATAACTGGAAGTTTGTACTTCTTAATCCTCTTGCCCTGTTTCACCATCCACCAGATTGTTTACTATTAGTCTGTTTCTATTTTTTTTCATTTGTTTTGTTTTTAGATGGTGTATGCAAGTTAAGTCATATTATTTGTCTTTTTCTGTCTAACTTATTTCACTTAGCGTAATATCTTGTTAGGTCCACCCATGTTATCACAAATGAGAAGATTTCATTCTTTTTTACAGCTCAGTAATAGTCTGGTGTGTGTGTGTGTGTGTGTGTGTGTGTGTGTGTGTGTGTATCCTGTCTTCCTCATCCATTCATCTATCAATGCACACTTGCGTTTGGGTTGCTTCCCTATCATGGCTATTGTAAATAATACTGCAATGACCATAGGGGTGCATATATCTTTTTGAATTACTGTTTTCATTTTCTTTGGATAAGCACCTAAAAGTGGAATTGCTGGATCATATGGTAAACTTTGATATATCACTGAGACTTACTTGAATAAAACTTTGATATATCACTGAGACTTACTTCAGATTCCTGAGGGAAGGAGAAATATTCAATAAATAGAGCTAAGAATGGGTCATTAATAAGGAAAAAATGAGATTGAGTTTATCACACAAATTATACAAATCAGCTTTATATAGGTTAAGAACTTTAAAAAGCAAAATCCAAAACTTTAAAACTTTTAGAAAGAAATATAGTTGCATGCCTTTATGATCTTGGTTCAGATAATTTTTTATAAAAGATTTCAAAAGTACAAAACTTAAAAAACCCTGAACAATCATATGATGTGAAAATTAAGAGCCTTTGTTTCTCACAATGCACTTTAAAGAGAGTGAGGAGAGTGTGAGAAGTTATTTGAAATTCTTATAGTCAGCAGAGGACTATAATCAAGTATACATATATCCTATAAATTAAAATAATACAGAAAATTAATAAAATGGGCAAAAGTATTAATAGACACATCACGAAAGATGTATATAGCCAATAAACTTCTGAAAAGTCACCCAACTTTACTAGTAATTGGGAGAATGTTGATAAAGAACTTGAGATATCATTCTCCATCACTCACCAATAGAATTTAAGAAATCTTCTGATGGAACTGTCATTTGGAGAGGACACGGATCTTTTACCCATTTGTGGTAAGAGTGTAAAATGATACAACCACTTTGGAAAACAGTTTGGGCATTGTTTTATAAAGCTGAACATTCCTGGATACATACCATTCTTAGATATTTTTGCAGGAGAAGTTCTTGCACGTATGTGCTGGAAGATGTCACAAAATGTTCATCATGTCACTGCTCATAATAGCAAAAAACTGGAGACAACAAAAGCATACATAACACCGGAATGAATAACTATATTATGGAATTTTTATAAAATGGAGTGGCATACAGCAATAAAAAATTGATCTATAATTAAACATCATGGATGAATCTTAGCATCATAATCTGAGGTGAAAAAGGCAATATAGCAAGTATTAGAAGACTCCCTACTCTATGGTACTCTTTTTAAGAAGTTCAAAAACAGGGGCACCTAGGCGGCTCAGTTAGTTGAGAGTCCGACTTCAGCTGAGGTCATGATCTCGCAGTTTGTGAGTTTGAGCCTCGTGTCAGGCTCTCTGCTGAAAAAAAGCTGATAAAAGTTAGAAAATTTTTAAACTTTATATATTAAAGCTTATATATAAAGTTTCTAAGCTTTATAAGTTGAATAGCAGAAAAGTTTTTACGGGAGCCCAAATCCCTAGTTTTCTTTTCCACACAGTACACTGCATCCCCGTCAGAGTGAATATTCTCTAGATTAATTAGTGAAGCAAGTAAGTTTGTATGCTTCTTTTTATATTATCCTGAAATATTTGCAACTTGCGTAAATAAGTGTCCTAATATTAATATTTTAATAACATTATGGACTATAAGCAGAAAAGAATCCCAAAACAAGTAATGAGTTAAATAAAATAAATCAAAGTGTCTCTTAGAAATACTACCAGTCAAATCTATCTAATCAGCAAGAGAGCTCATATATAAATTTGGATTAGATATTTCCAATAAGACTGAGTTATTGACCATGTCCTATCAAGGCAAATTTGGTGGTAAGTTACCATTAAAAAAAAAAAGTCACATCCGTTCCATTATGACCTGGCATCCCTAACTTGCAACAACCTGAGGAAAGAAATTGTGGGAAAATGTCAAATTCCACTAAACCTATATGTAAATCCATGGATTAAGATAAAAGGGCACATGGAAAGAGGTTTTCTGAAAGAAAAGTCTAAATGAGACATAGCCTGAGGCTTAGAAACTTCTACACTGAAAATCTAATGACATTCAAGAAATAAAATCCTTGTTAAGTAAGAGTGATGTAAATTAACAACAACAACAAAAAGACTATTAGTGTATGAATTTGAGCTCAAGTCAGTTTGCAAATAATCTAGGTAGGAAATATTTTTGAAACTTGTTATGAGCCAGGTATTCTGTTTTGCCTGAACATTGGTACTGATTCACCTCTGCAACCTTGGGCAATTAAATATCTTAGTTCCCAAATGCCTAAAAGTGGGATAATTCCATTAATTTTTTATTATTATTATTAGTTTTACATTATGGGAGTTTTGATAAATGGAGTTTTGATAATGTATGGAAGGATTTTAAGTTCTAGGAAGCAAGGCGTAAATATTTTCTTAGTCACTGTTCTGTATAGAAAGAAGCTTTTTGGTTTGCTGGAAAAAGCGAGAAAACTCCCCATGTTTGAGTTTTGAGAAATGGAGTCCACCAGGTGAAAAAGAAATCTGAAAATATTCTTCAGGATGCCAATTTGGAAGAATAGAATTCCCTCACTTATTTCCTCTTATCAAATAATAAAATGATACACTAAGTGGAAAGTGAGGGTATGAATTCTTTGCTTAGAATTCTTGTCTTTGGTCTGAGAGATCCTTTTTAAGTAAAACGGCCAAGCTGAAAATACTGGTAAGCACTCTGAATGCCTTTAAACTATGATAGTTTTTGTGAGTTCATAGGCAGCAACATCTGTGTGTGCTTTTGTCCCCCAATAACATTATTAAAACAGTAAGTGAAAAATTGCAAGAGCACAAGAATGGTCCTAGAGGACATAGAAAACATGGCCTTTAATAGAAAAGGATTTTTTTTTACAAATAGGTTGATTTCACAAAGGATCTCTTGGATTGTCATGTTTTTCTCTCTAAGGAGGAGTCTGATTTTCTCAGAGTGAGGCAGAAACAAAACAGAAAATCTCTTGTGAAATCATGTTTTAAACCACATTAACTTTCCACTGTGAGGACAGTGCTTCAGCCACAGCATATGTATACCTATGGTTTATGAAAAGGAATGAGTTCAAGAGATGAACAGTTATTGATTCTGGTTGAGAATTTTACCCCCTGAAAACATAATACACTGGGTTCTCATAGTGTTAAAATGTTGGCCAAGTTCACTAGTAGTCTATTTATCTCTGTTTCATATTTCAGTAGGTTACCTCTTCCTGTGGTGTCACAGGAGATTTGGCATTAAACAAGGATCTCTAAACAAAATTCCTTTGGTGGGGAAGCTGAATGTTAACAAACACAAACTTAGGGAGGGAAGTGACTATTGATGACAAGTTACTGTTCTGCAGGAACAAGCAGCCATTCCTTGAGAACTGGATGTAGCTCAGCTTGCTTGAGACGTCTGGAGGCTTTCTGTGCCTCTGATGTGACCCAAATATGTAGCAAAATTGAAACACAAGTAGGAGATCTACAGAGAAATCACTCAAGGTACAAGGTGAATTTTTAAAAGCCTTCATTTTCTGGATACGAACTTAGTTATGACCATTTTCCTTGTAATGGAAAGTAACTCTCTCCTATAAGAGTAGATCTACCCATTGTTTCTTTTTGTCTTATTTCTTAACACGTTTTCAGTAAGACTTAGCAATTTATTTATCTAGATTAGCAAAAAATAATAATCAAAATCCCACCTTTGAATGTCTTAGTTTTCAAATGAGTAGCCACTAACACAAACATTAAACCACTGTATAGTCCTGGACCAACGGCATTGACATAATCTTTGAGTTTGTAAGAAATTCAGAGTCCCAGGCCCCACTCCAGCACTACTGGGTCTGCATTTTAGTAAGATCCTGAGGTAATCTCGTGTACATTAAAGTTTAGAAGAACTACCTTCTATTAGAAGGTATTAGATTGGCAGATGTCTTTTCACTTCATAGCTGGTAAATATAATTGTTCTTTAATTCTGTCAAATTAGGAGCTGCATTATTATGTATATGATATATGTATATGTATAGCTGTATTCTTGAGGTTTATAATTTAGAACTTACCGGAGATATCCGTATAAAAATTAAGGCTACAATTGGATGTGTACAAATCATACTTTAATTTTTTTTACATATACAAGTATATAAAAATTTATCAGGGATTTCCTGTTGTCAGAAGTCAGCCTTTTTTTAATTAGGTGTTTTTATTTTAATTCCAGTGTAATTAACATACAGTGTTATATTGGTTTCAGGTGTACGATACAGTGATTTAGTAATTCTATACATTACTCAGTGTTCATCATACTAAGTGTACTTTTAGTTTTCTTTACATATTACAGCCATCCTCCCATCTACCTCCCCTCTGCTATGCTTTATTTTAAATGAGTTCCCTCAGTTAAAGTTAAGAAATAAGCCTTTTGATTGAAGGATTATATAGTGTATTCTCTACAGATTGTAACATAGTTAAAGGCAACATCCCTTACTTGATGCCAGACACTATAATTAGCTAAAAATTGAGCAAAAGAAAATGCAGACTATAAGCAAATCTGTTCATTCCTTCAGGGAATGACATGGCTCATGATATCAGCTAAATACTAGGTATATAACAATAAATAGCCTATTGTGGGTTTAAATAAATATTTGTTGAATAAATGATTATGCTCAAGTGTAACTCTCACTTGCTTAGATCACAAGTCCCTATCTGGTGGAATCATTTTGAACTCCCAGGCCTGCCTTTGCCCTGTAGGATCCTCAATTGCCATTATCTTTCATCCCTTCCATCATGTATAACGCTCTAATTTCATGAGGTGGTATTTCAATATGTAATTGTACTGACTTTGCTACTACCTTTCAAAAGTATATAAGATATCGCTACTGGGATTTGACATGGTATCATCCCTCCTTACATTGACGCAGATATTGCTCCCACTGAGGAGACAGAGGGCTTTCTCCTTAATAGATTTGTTCACTTTTATTAGACTTCCAAATGAACAGCAGCATTTCAGCCTTATAGCCTTCTCTTAAATAATTTGAGAATTTGAGACATCTAGCAAAAACATTTAGTCAATAAGTATGTATACAGTACCCACAATACTTAAAGTTGTTTTTAGGTCACTTTTGGGGAATAATGGACATGAATGAGAACAAACATGAAACTGACAGATGGTGATAACAATTAGAAGGAAATATATAAACAAAGAGATGTGATGGAAATAAACTGGTTGTGGGAAGCTATTTTAGGGCAGGATGGTGACTGAAGTTCCCTTCAGGAAGTGATGATGCTTGAGGCTTGTAGAAGTAGAAACCAGAAAATTGTAGGGAAAGAGTGAGGGAAAGAAAGGAATCAAGAGTGGTATGTAGGATTTAGCTTGAGTAACTACATGGTTTGTTTTGTGATTTTTTGAGACAGTGGGTTCACAATAAAAATGAATGAGTTAATAAACGAATGAAAATATTAATGAAAAAGTTAATGAACCTATGAAAATTTTCCTGTATCTGTTTGTGAGGATATTTGAGTGATATATCACAGTGTCCCATTCAGTGTTATTCCTCATAAATTCTACCAGTATATTGTCAAAGCACCTTGATTCTTTCCTATTTCAAGGTGAGTTCCCAACACCACCACCCCAGTCTGGGGCATTCTCTTGGAGATTGGTAACAAACGACCTTATCCTCTCTATTTATTAATTCCCATAATCTTGTATTGATTCTAGTAGGCACAACTAGTTCTGACAATCCTGAAGGTAGATATGTAGAGACATTCCTTAGGATACTTATTTCACAAGATAGTACTTGAAAAGTTGGTTTAAAACGTGTGAGAAATGTCTCACAAATTTAATAACACAGCAACACATTTTTGGTTCTATGAGCACATATGGAGCCACAATGCTGCCCATCTCTATCATCTCTCATGTTGATTTCTCCGTATGGACCAACATGTATTGATTTCAGATATAAGGAGTAGCTGTGCTCACGTCAGTGGTCTGTGAATAGAATACAAAAGGAGTGAGCTGTGCTCACGTCAGTGGTCTGTGAATAGAATACAAAAGCTGAGTCCTTACTTGCAAAGAGAGGTAGGATGTGTTGTGGAAAATGCTATGAAATTATGTGAATTACAGTTTTCTAAGACAGCAGATGAAAGAACCAAATTCAGGGTCACGGTACTTTTCTCTAAATGCAGTTGTATTTGAATATCTTTGATTCTTATGATCTCTTAATATCATTGTCCCATGAATATTTGGATATTTGATATTTAGGATTGTTTTCTCAATTATGCTGATGATTCTTAAAGTTGAGCCCATACAGATAGTCATGTGCTATATCATTAATTGATGAGAATTTTTAGCACAAGATGATTTAATTGCTCTTTGATTAGGAAGTATATAAATAAATCAGCTGTGGAGTAGTCAGAACTTGGAATCAATGACTTAATTAAAAAACATATATATATATATATATATATATATATACACACACACACACACACACACACACACACACACACACCATCCAACGCTTAATGTATGCAGCACACATATGACATTACTCACTCTTAAAATTTAGTTGATTACTTTATCCTTGAGGTTTCCTAAAGGGTTTTATCTGCCTTGAAACTAATAGGATAATAAGGTCCTGGCTGGTTTCTACCTCTAACAGAAGAGAAACTATTCATGTCTTTCTCACACAGAATAGGCTTAGATTCATTGCTGAGTTGCTTTTGGTCTATGGATGTTAAAAGAAAATGTATTTACAGTCTTTCAGCCTGTTTCTAGATATACTAGATGTTTATCTTGGCTAAGAACTCTATCTCCCCAGTTTATGATTTAAAACTGTGATTATCATAGATTACTTAAATAAATTATCATTAGTAATTTTTATTTTATTTTTTTAAATATTTTTTTTTTGAGAGAGAGAGAGAGAAAGTGCACAAGCACGGGAGGGGCAGAGAAAGAGAGAGAGAGGCAGAGAATGCAAAGCAGGCTCCAGGCTCCAAGCTGTCAGCACAGAGTCTGACATGGGGCTCAAACTCACAACCATGAGATCATGACCTGAGCTGAAATTGAATGTTTAACCAACTGAGCCACCCAGGCACCCCAGTAATTTTTATTTTAAATTATAGCTATGACATGTGTCTTACCAGAAGCACATTTGCTTGAGAGACTGAGCTGTCTTTTAGAAGAAAATCCATCCTAAGAGAAAGGGGAATCAAGTGAATAAATATGACCCCCACAAATTTTTAGTTTTTAGTATAGTGATGGTTACTCAGATTTGTTGCCAGACCCAGATCTCTTTCAGTTTGTTTTAGTGTTCTGTGATAAAAGAAATTTCATTGTAAGTCAGAGAAGACACATATCAAATGTTTTCACTCATATGTGGAACTTGAGAAACTTAACAGAAGACCATGGCAGAAGGGAAGGGGAAAAATAGTTACAGAGAGGGAGGAAGGCAAACCATGAGACTCTTAAATACAAAGAACAAACTGAGGGTTGATGGGGGGTGGGAGAAAGGGGAAAATGGGTGATTGGCATTGAGGAGGGCACTTGTTGGGATGAGCACTGGGTGTTGTATGGAAGCGATGAACCATGGGAATCTACCCCCAAAACCAAGAGCACACTGTACACACTGTATGTTAGCCAATTTGACAATAAATTATATTTTAAAAATAAATAAAAATAAAAGAAATCTCATTTAAAAACTCTGTGACAATGTTAGTACATGAACAGCACTTTTTGGATATCCGTTTGGAAAAGTAAAATAATAAAATGGAGAAAAGCATTTCTTTACCACAGGATAGAATAAGCCTGGTCACGATCACGTGGAGTGTTTCAAAGAACACATCACTTTCTGACACCCAGTGGTTCCAAGCATCAACTGCCTACTAGTAGCAATGTCTAAAAGAGGAAGTCCTAGTGTCACTCCAGTAGACAAAGGGGCCCTGTTGGGAACAGAAATACCAGGACAAGTGGTTTGTGACTATATTCTTCCTAGTGACAGTGGTAGGAAAATGGCAAAGTGAGATGAACCAACTTTGACAAGTGACCTGGTTTGAATTCTGTTCTATCCACTTAATAAATGTATAACTTGGATAAATTATAATTTTGAGTGAGTTTTTAATCATTTTAATCCATATATATATATATATATATACACACACACACACACACACACACGCACACATAATATATATACAGTTGTGTACTGCATACCTTATATGTTTGCTATGCAAATTAAATTGCACAGTGGATATGAAGCACCTAGCATGGTGCCTTCCTTGTTGAATGAGTTCAAAATGTTAGTTCTCTTTCTCTCCTTTCTCTGTATTGACTAAGAACCAAAGAGAAGAAGCATAAGGCAAATGGTGGGAAGAAAGAGAATCTAAATGAAAAAAAAATGAACAAGAGAACATGATCTACATGAAATATTGGGAAGAGAGATGATTGAGAGACAGATGAACTATTGAACACATATACTGCCTTATATAAATGATATTGGAGAAAGAAGAGTTAGAGAAGGGAATAGCTGATTGATGATAGAAAAAAATAAAACAGGAAAATTTGCTAAATGTGTAAGATAAAAACTATTATGAGAAATTACAGTGCATTGAAGAACAAGTGCCTATTAGTTTGCTAAGAACATGGAAACTGCATAGAATATTGTCAAGAGAGTTGTATTACATTATTTGAAAATAACATTTTTATTCTCTCTTTTGATTAAATCCTCCTAGAAGCTTGGAGTCTAACAGGCATAACATATCTCCCAAAGTTAGACACTGACTGCATCAGAGTCTTTAAAACAAAAACAGCAAACAAACAAAAAACCAGACCCTTGCCTGAAAAAAAAAGAGTAAATGCAGATAACTCCGTGGTGATTGAAGCCAATTCATTATTTCTAAAAACGGGTATATAAAAAGATATTGAAATTAGTTTATGTGTTACAAACAGGATTTATACTGAAAGGTTTTCTACTCCATGTTCTAGAGCCTATATAGGAAAAACAACACACACACACACACACACACACACACACACACACACTAAAATAATTTCTGGTAGTTCCTAGGGTCACATATTGATGTGATACATCTAAATGATGAATTTATCTACATGGCAGATTAGCATCTAAATGGAATTATTAAAATTCTTCAAATTATAGATTCATGCAGACCGTTTATTGCTCTTTGATCAAGGTTTAGATAAAAGAGTCTTAGAGTAGATATTTAAGACACAATTTTTGAAAGGTCATTGATGATTCATAGGTATTTTATGTAAATGTAAAAGTGTTTTCTCCTTTTGACTCAACTCACTGTGGTGTAAAATTTCTTTAAATCTTTATTTGAACCTCAGTGTTTTTTATATTACTTATTTGAACTTTCAAAAAATATCAGTAGAGTAAAGTTAAAGATAAGTAATGGGCCAGTATAAGTCAAGTTGTACCTGCTTTGTTATTAATAACTATAGATTGAATACTTAATTATATGTCCTATTCAGTCATCCACATCTATATGCAATGATTAAGCTAAAAAACTGGCTAAAAATGATTAGTGATAGAATTAGAGTATTTCCCATGTTCCTATTATTAGGCCAATCATTTAAGAATATGCAAATGTATGGAGATAATGGAGGGGAATTTAACAGATACATTTCACTTCTTTATAGCTGTCAGTGGTAAAGATGCATATTATTTCTCTCCTTAGACCAGCTTGTTAGCAGAACATAGTACATAATAGGGGTTTGCAGTAAGGATCTTGTACCAGAGACAATAACCTTCCCCAAAAAAGCTTAAATAAAAAAAATTTTTTAAATGTATAGGAGATCATCTTTTAGTTCTGCCCTTAGTAAACCGGCAAATGTGTTTTGTAAACCCAGAAAGGATATTTATTTTTTCTTAAATTGAGGACAAAAGAGTCCACCGTTATTTCAAACTATCCAGTTAAATGGAAGATTTACATAAACAAGGGAAAATGTGTTTATTTCATAGGAAATAGTGGCTATCTTTGCTTCTGAAATTTATTTTGAATGTAAATAAATTCAATAAATTCTGGCTGTTTCCTCACTTCCTGAATAATGCTAAAACTGGATAATTTTCAGTGGTGGCTACAGTTACTTCTCAGGTTAGGGGAATTAAATTCTGCACTGTTAATAGTGGGAATAAATAAAACAGTGCAGCGTCCAGCTCAGGTTATAATGTTTTTTTGGCACTTCTGCCAACTTGACTAACACCGGAAAAAAAAGGGCTTTTTTGAAGGGACACCTCCTGTTGAGCAACAGTGCCTCCCCTAATGTTATTTTTCTGTCTTCTTTATTATGTTCACCTTAAGCAGCTATTGCCAGGGACCCTGGTGTTCACCCCCTGTTGGAAGTTGCTACTGCTGAAAAGAATGCAGAGTCAGAGATTTAAGAGGGTTTCCTGGTGCCTCTGGCTCAAGTCCAGCACTGCTGTAGCTTCTCTGTTGCTGCAGTTCTCCATGAGGGTATTTACTACCAAAAGACCTAATGCATGCAAGTCATTTAGAAAGATGTTAAAGGCATTTAAAACTGAAGTGGATGAGAAAAAAACAATATGTATAGCAATAAACATCAGTGTCAAGCTGTGGTGGGGACAAAAGGAAAACCAAAAATGTTGCCTTGTGCTTGAGGTCATGTAGTTCTCTTCCTTGCAGGCATGTCTCTGCTTTCTCCCTTGCTGGGAAAATTCAAGCCACTGAATGCTCAGCACGGAGTCTCTCCTCCCAGCATTCCTACCTGCACACTCTGGCTTCCCTTCTGTTACCAACCCTATTAGTCTTTAAGGATAAATTCTTCCCTTATGTACTAGATCCTACCCTTCTCTCTTACTTAGGGATGTTGCTCAAGTTTTCTTCTGTCTCTTCTGTATCAGCAAAATTCTCTATTTCCTGGGTCAAGACCATCAAACATTAAAATATGCTAATATTTATATCTTAAAATTATTGTGATTTCAAGCCCATTGTAGTTATGACCCATTGCACTGTCCTTACAGAAAAATGCTTAGAATGGAATTAGTGCCCACTACCAGCAATTAGTTTCTTCCCAGACTCCCTTAAAACTACTCTAATAAACATTCCATTCCCACCATGACACTGAGACTAACATAACCGAAGACTTTCATGGTGCTAAATCCAATAGTTAATACGCAGTCCTGATCTTACTTAGACTTTTAGTAAGTAATACTTTCTTTTCCCCCTCAATGGTGTACACTCCTTGTTTCCTACTACCAGTTGGCCCCTCCTTTGCTTTTTCCTCTACTGGTTCTTCTTCCTTTTCATGACTTCTAAACTTTTTGAGAATGTTCCATAATTCAGTCCTTTGACTTTTTTTTCATTTCTCACTCATACAATGCTATAATTTTAAATAGTGTCCATATGCTGATCACTCCTAAAATTTCATCTCCAGCCGAACCTTCTTCTCATCTCCATTTTGGTGTCTAATAGACACCTCAAACTCAACATGTGGAAAAGGAAACTCCATAGCTCACATCAAACCCTCTGGCAATTTCTCTCATCTGTACCTTCAAATTATATCTTAAATTGTACCACTTGTCACCATGGGTTTGCCTCCTTCATTTCTCAGTGAAAGCACTGCCATTAGCCTCTCTCTTTCCTTGATTTTTGTCTTGCCCCCTTGGAGCCTATTCTCAATAGAGAAACCAGAGTGATACTATTAAATGTAAATTTGATCATGTCTTTCCATTGTTCAAAACACTCTGATGTCTCTTCATCTCATTCAGAATAAAAATCAAAGCCTTTTTCATGGTGTACATGTCCTATAAGATCCATCTCCCCATTAATTTTCTGGCCCCTATATATTCCAACTCTGTCTCCTGCCATCTCTGTCCCTTCCATGCTGGTCTCCTGTCTCTTTTAACATGCCAAGTATTCTCCCACATCAGCGCTTTTGTCTTCACATTACCTCTGCCTGGGGTGCTCTTCCTCCCTGTGTTTGTAAGACTTGCTCCTTCACTTCAGGTTTTTGCTCAATGACATGCTTTGTATGGATTTTCCAGACCACCCTACTTAGAATGCAACTCTTCATCACCCTCTTTATTTTTCTTTTCTCTATAAAATTTACTACCTTCTAATATATTATAATGTCTGTCTTTCTCTTATAGAATGTTTAAATTTACAAGGGTAGGGGAATACTCAAGTACTATACCAAGTACTTAGAATAGTATGTTGCATGGCATGGCATGTAATAGGTTCTAAAAGGTGTATTTGTTGGATAAATGGATATATTTTCATCGGACTGAGTGAAAGATACACAACTTTTTGTTTAATTTTGAGAAGGAAATCTACCAGATTTCTTCTGGGTCTCTTCTTAAGGACACTGCATAACTTAGAGGGCCAAAAACATTTTAGACTTTGATAAACCACTAACCTCCAATCTATTTTCAGGCAGCTTTAAAAATTGATTGTGACATTTTCAAATTCAAACAGAGTGGTAGAATCTGAATTTTGGAGTCATACTGCCAATGAATTCAGCTCACCAACTTGTGGAATATTGGGCAAGTCATTTAATGCCTCTGTTCAGTATCCTCTTCTGGTAAATAGGGATAGTAAATAATAAACCATTTACATTATTTATAACATTTGACTTACCAAACAACACTTTGATATAAAGTCTGTATATAATATCTAGTACATAAGATTAATTAAGTTGTAGATGTTAGTATTGTATTACTGCTTTTGACATTGCTTGATGTGTGTGTGTTTCCTTCTGTCTGGCTCACTGTTGCCCTACTTCCTACTTGCTACAGTGGCTGGTTGATAGAAGAGAGGGAGTCTGAGGGTAGAAGAAGCAGTAGACTTTAAGAAGGGCCAGGGTTTGTGATAGGTCATCACACAACAAAGTGCCAGTTATTCCTTGATTGTTTGGTGAGTACAGGTTTAGATATACTAATGGCCAACAGCAATTTAGACAGAATTTGTTCCTAAGTGGATACAAGACAGAGTTGTTTTCATCCTGTGACTCTTTTCCTGTATAATGCGTACTTCAAAACTCCATTAAGATGCAGTTGATTTTGGGGCGCCTGGGTGGCGCAGTCGGTTGAGCGACCGACTTCAGCCAGGTCACGATCTCGCGGTCCGTGAGTTCGAGCCCCGCGTCAGGCTCTGGGCTGATGGCTCAGAGCCTGGAGCCTGTTTCCGATTCTGTGTCTCCCTCTCTCTCTGCCCCTCCCCCATTCATGCTCTGTCTCTCTCTGTCCCAAAAATAAATAAACATTGAAAAAAAAAAATTAAAAAAAAAAAAAAAAGATGCAGTTGATTTTTAAAGATATTTGCACCTAAGGCACCTGGGTGGGTAAGTCAGTTAAGCATCCTACTCTTGATTTCAGCTCAGGTCATGGTCTCACAGTTCGTAAGTTCCAGCCCTGTGTCAGGCTCTGTGCTGACAGTGTGGAGCCTGCTTGGGATTCTCTGTTTCTTCCTCTATTTCTGCCTTTTCCTTGCTCTTCTCTTCTCTTCTCTGTCTCTCTCTCTCTCTCTCTCTCTCAAAATAAATAAACAAAAAAATAAAGATATTTGCACCTGATTTTTAATATTGATTCCAATCAGTATGACAAAGAGTAGAAATTAGAGAAGGCTATTTAGAAATTACCAGAAAACTTGTATAATAGCATGTGTCATACTTCTAACATGTACATAGTTACAGCATTGTTCTTGGAATCTTATTTATGGAAAATGATGTTATTCTCCAGGTCCATTCATTCCCCAATGGTGAAGAAAGTGGAAATTTTTTCATTCTTATCCCCAAACAGAAATTAACAATTGCAATGTAAGGAATGTAATCATGACCGTATTCATGATCATATTGAAATACAACATGCACTTTATTTTAAAAATGAAACTACTTAAAATCTATGTCAAATAGCTTTCTTTGACATCAAATTTGATTAATTAGGACCCAGCCCTGAACTAACATCAATGAGTGTCATTATGCTGAGATATCCCTGATAGTCATACTTAAAAACTCTAATCCTATCTTTGATTCCAAAAGCACAATATAGATCTCTTGACACTCTGTTACTTACAACCTGATGAACATGTATAATCTGCGTCTATGCTTTATCATGTATCCTTTCCACTATATTGGAATATATGCTTCTGACATGAAAATTGTCAACACACATAAACAGGCTTAGTTTAGTGTATATATAGAAATCTCTGTTTGCTGCTATATATGTGTCTGCTAGCCTAATTCTTGCAATAGAACACTTCTTGCTCTGTAATTTTATTGTCTGCTTCTGTATTTCCTGCTTTATCACTTCAAAACATACCAAAGTTCTTGAACATCTCCATATCTAAGTCAACAGGACACATTTAAGTTATGCTTATAATTAGGAATTTCTATTCCTCTGTAAATGAGAAAGAGATTCTGAATATTTCTAACCTCTCAAAGTCAAATGTATGCATGTTGTTTCTGAAGATCACTATCATTCCCCAAGCCTGTGGTGTTCTCATTGAAATAAATTAATTTCCAGTTGCACAGATGTGTCCAAATGCTTTTCACTTGAAAGTGATTTGCTCATTCATCTCAAGTGCTTTATTATGTAAACGTCCTATAGTTATTCTTTAATTAAATAATGACACAGGTAATCTAGTAGTGAAGATATTAAGGACACTTAACATATAAATGAATTATGGAATGATGATACCTGAAGCAGCACCTACAACAAAGAGTGCATAAAGAAATAAGATGTTATGAAAGAGTAAAGCTTTTTTGTTTTCTTTTTGTTTGTTTTTTTGCTTGTTTGTTTTTAATCCTGTTCTAAGATAAATGAATAGAAGCTAAGATCTGGGAAAGTTAATTGAATATCTTTCAGTCCAAGGTTGCCAGTTCAACCTGAGAAACCTCTTCAGAATATGAAAACAACACTACTTTTAGATTCTCCTGCTGTTTTTGATGACTATTTAGGCTAGTATGTTTAAATTTTTTACTGTGTTTGCATGGTACAATTTACTGATGTAAAAAAAAAAAGAAAGAAAGAGGGCTCTCTTTCACTTGCTATCCAACTTCTGTTTATTTCAGTCTTCTGTTTGTTGGTTTCTCAATATTAATTGATTAATTAAAATAAAGATTTGTGGTGCTGAATGTCCAGGTACTTTCCTATCAGCTTTTTTTAGATTTCGGAAACTTGTGGTATTGAGGGAGGAAGATAACAATTCTCCATTCAAATATGTTGAATACTATATCTACTATTGACATTTTTGTAAAAAGGAAAGAAACTTGGAGTATGTTCTCTGTTTCTTCAGGAACACTAAAGCCTCTGGAAGAGGTTCTTCTCTTGTGGGCCTCAAGGTGGTATAATGACTTTTCTGAAACTCACAGGCCTACATTTTTTTTTTCTCCACTAAGCTCATACAACTTTGCCTTTTGCCTTGGGTTTAAGAACCCTGCCTACCATGAAGTCTCTTATTTTGGTCTACTCTGGGTGCCTCCATGAGCATCTTTGGAACCAAGCAAATTCAGGATGTCTTAGACTCTAAGATGTCTAAGACCCAGTGTGGCTCTTTACTCTTTACTCTTTACTCTTTACTCTGTTGTACTTTTTGTCATTAAAAAAAGAGAGAGAGAGAGAGAATTTACTCTGGTCCATTTAGTTGCAGGTTTTTCAGCTGAAGGTTTTCAGCAAAATTGTTCTTCTGCTATGATATAGTCAAAGCCAAGAGCTTTTCCTATAGGCCTATCTGATGAAAAATCCCAGAGGGAGATTCTATAATAAGAAGACTACTATGCATGTTTTTTGAATGTGAAGAAAAGACACACTACTATGTGTTCAGCAGGAAGGGTAGTAACAATGATATGAACTAAAATTTATTGATCACATAGTAGGCACCATGCCCTTACTATTTGCTTTAAATATATTATTTCTACATTATAGATATTTCTGTGAGGTAATTATTATTATTATCTTTATTTGACAGTCAATAAGGTGCAAGCTCACTGGGTTTAATTACCTGGCCAAGGTCACACAGTAACTTTGAAAGGATGGCAGTCCCGAATCTATATTTCTCTGACCGTTTCCATAGAATCACATTGCCATTGTCTAATTGTTATTAATTCTGCTATTAAAGCTTTACTCTGACCCTGAAAAATGTACCCTAGTTACTTAATCTTTGAGAGTCTATGGAATATTTCCTGTAAAATTCAAATAATAATCTTATCCTCGTCAATCAACACAAGTGAAGAGAAAATAAAGTCATGTATATAAATAGCTGTGTAAATTATAAATCACTATTAATAAACATCTTAGTAGTATTATACTATTTTAAAAACAATTATAATTATTTCTCAACTGATTGTGGAGTGAAAGTAATGGAGGCTATGAATAAGCCCAAAAAAATCATATTTAGTTCAAACTGGGTTAAAATTGGGTATAAAAGTTATTTAACATAGATTCATTTAATTAAAATTAAATCCTGCATTTGAAAACACATTTGCAGAAAACATTTTTACAGATATTACCTCAAAATGTAAAATTTAAAAGAAATATAATAGTTAAGGAGCACTACAAGGACAAAAATTATGAACAAGGACAAAAATTACCCTCACTGTGCTAAAATAGACCATTTTTCTACAGACAGGAACATTTTCTACAATGGAATTCTAATTTTTCTGCATTACAATTGGATCTGGATTAACCAGGTTTAATCCAAGTCTCTTTCTCATCCTTTCTTCACTCAAATGTCCAACATATCTGACAGATCCAATTTAACCACAAGTTCTGTGCCACTTGTCCCTCACCCCACCCTAGTTCCTCAATCACTATCAAGAAAAGGAAGTGAGCATTGTTCCAGGGCACTGCAAGGCTGATAAAACTACATAATAACCAACGTGGCAGAGTTCATTGTCCTCATTTCAACATGTCAACATGTTTTTTCTCCCCTCTGCCCCATAACTCAATCTGCACATCAGAGGTGAAGCTACATTTCAACATCTTTGAGGTATTATTTGCCTATAATTGAACAACTTGTTTACTCTCTCTCTTTCTGTCTTTCTTTCTCTCTTTCTCTCCCTCCATTCCTCTTGATGATAGATAGATAGATAGATAGATAGATACATAGATACATAGAAACATAGATACATATATAGATAGAGAAAGGGATTCAACACACACACACACACACACACACACACACACACACACACAGAGTCATCCCACCCTGGCTATAATAATATGTGCTTGACTTCCAATCCTAACTTTCCTGTTGCTTGAGCCTAGTTTCAAAATAATTTTCTTTTCAACCTCACCTGGCACAGAACACTAACAATAGGACAATGATGGGTAAAGGGAACATGAAGAATGGATACTTATAGTCAGAGAGAGAAATGAGGCTTTATGTTACATTAAAAAAAGAGGTTATGAGGCCAAACTCCTTTCTAGATTCCTACCCCTCACCACTGCCACAATCATACTACGCCTCTGAAAGAGGGTCTGAATATAGTAAAGATGAATTAATAAGACTATATAACTGCATAGAAAAAACTGAAACTGTACCTTCAGTAGCCCACCGGATTGCCCTCTCTAGCATATTGATATTTCTGCTTACAATGCTTCTGCTCCTATAAGTGACCATAGGCTCTTACGTTTGATATCTAAGGCAGATTTGTCGTTAACAAATTCTACATATTTCACAAAGAACAAGTTATGTATTGTTAGAAACAATATGCTAATCCTTTAGTGTTTGTAACAGCTTAGTGATGAAATGTTTGTAAAGTATACAAAGAGAGAACTTGACTGCAACTGAAATTTGTGAGTCAAGGACAGGGTCACGCATTCTAGTGAGACACACTTTAACAGCCTATATGAAAAAAAAAGGGACAGAAATTCAAAAGATGCAAAGGTCGTCTCAAGTCTTATGAGGCAGTTGGAATTTCTGCTTATGCACTATAGGAAAATTCTATGTATAAAAAATATAATAGAGTAAGCAACCTGTATGTCATCTTAAATAAGTCATTATCAATCACTATGCAGGAAAAAACTGTTGTTTTCAAAATATCTCAATCCAAAGTTATCCTTGTTATTATTTTTTAATGAAGGCACAATACATGTATTTTTCAAGTTAGAAAGAGAAGTAGATGAATTTCATAGTTTAAAATAATGTCTCATTTTGCTATTTTAGCTTCTTTGGAACCACAACAAAAGTCCAAATGAAGCTTAATTATTTTATTTAAAATATTGTTTTTAAGCAAACAAGACTATTGAGATTAGTAACAAAATTGAATACTTGAAATAGTATGATCCATTTTCCTAAATGTCACTTGATTATATTGTATTAAATGATGAGTAATTTATGATGCTAAATTTTAATGTTTTGATATTTAAACTTTTAATTTTTTAAAAGGATTTATGTATGTATGTATGTATATATGTATGTATGTATTTTTTTCTTATTTTTTTATTTTTTATTTTTTATTAATTTTTTTTCAATATATGAAATTTATTGGCAAATTGGTTTCCATACAACACCCAGTGCTCATCCCAAAAGGTGCCCTCCTCATGTATGTATGTATTTTTGAGAGAGAGAGAGAGCACATGCAGGCAGGCAAAGGGCAGAGAGGGAGAGAGAATCCCAAGCAGGCTTTGTGCTCAGTGGGAAGCCCAACATGGGGCTCCATCTCATGACCCTGAGATCATGACTTGAGCCGAAATCAAGAGTTGGACTCTTAACCAACTGGGTCACACAGGTTCCCCTAAACTTTTAATGTTTAAATGTTAAATATATGGATTTTTAATGAAAATAATTTGGTCTTAATAATCAAATTCTGAAAATTAAGTCATTAAGTCTGTCTACATGATAATGAGGACCTAAAAGATCTATTGAATAATGAGTGAATCACAGAAACCATCCCTTAAACTGTATGCTGGTACTTGATTTCAAATCCTAAGTTTTTCAAAGATATATATTTTTTTTCATGAATCTAAAACAGAAATAAACAGACAAAGACTCATGCTTGGAGTCCGATAATTAAGTCAAATTAAAAAGTCTAAGGTGGCCGTATCCTAAAGCAGGGTGGGCATGACTTGGCATATATCTACACATTTGGTTTGCATTTTGAATACCTGAATGGTATGTGATGGAGAAGCCTGGAAAATTTTAAGCAAAAGAGTGATATAAATATGTTAAAAAAATTACTCTGGCAGTGAAAGTTTTCTACAGGAGTCAGGGAAACTTTTACAAGACTACTAAAATAATCCAGTAAGGCAAGGTGGTGGGGAAAAGATGAGAGGATTTATTAAGAGGCTTTTTGATAATTGGAGTCTATAGAATTTGCTGATGATTTAATCCAATGCAAAGTTAGAGGAGGAGAAAGAATCCTATGGTGAATCATAGATCAGGTAAGTAGAAGTGAAATCCTTCCCAAGATAAAACCAAGGGAGGAGGGACAAGTTTTCCGAGAAGATGACAAATCTTTTTTGGGGCACTATATATGATTGAAGGGACTGTGGAATATCTTGTAGAGATGCCTGTTGAGGAGACAGAAGTTTAGACATGGATGTAGAATTGAGGTCAGAGTTGTTCATCATTTGCTTATAGGGAATCATTAAAGGATACCTGTAATACATTAATAAATGAACTCATACACGTAAAGCTGGAATAATGACTGGGACATGGAAACAACTCCATAAATGTTACCTACTATTACAATCTCTAAGAGTTTTTCAAGTGAGAAGAAAAGTGAGACAGACCTTAGAAAAAGGCTTGTCCTCTGAAAGTCATGTTATAAAATCGACACATAGTAAATGAGGACTGAGATATGAAAAGTCATTGCAGTGAAAAATGGTTCCCAGAAGGCTTGACTAGAGTTACTAATGCAGCTATCAGGATTGCCTGGAACAGTTGCCATTGCTAGGTCCTTCTAATAATTTATACATATTTTTTAATTATTTATTTTCTGCATCATGGCAGATAAAAAAAAAACATTCAAAACAAAGAAATTCCCAAATGTTAGAATAATGTGTTTCCAGTTTTTCCTTTTGGCTGTTTACTAGGTAATATGTATTGATTACATGGGCTACATCTACTGCATATTTTTATTCCTCACAGAACCTATCACAATATTTTGGATATAGTATACTGTTTTTTTCAATGTTTATTTATTTATTGAGAGAGAGAGAGAGAGAGAGAGAGAGAGAGAGAATCCCAAGCAGTATCAGCACAGAGCCGAATGCAGGGCTCCATCTTGATCCCGTGAACTGTGAGATCATGACCTAAGCCAGAATGAAGAGATTAACTTACAGAGCCACCAAAGCGTCCTAGACATAGTATAATTTAAATAAATTAGTTGTGTATGGATGACTAAATGAACACTTACTGTGCCACTTGTTAAGTTGTAAAATGATATTTCTCCTTACCATTGCCTGAATATACCATTGCCTGCTTGGTTGAAAAGCAGTGAAGAATTAGTATAGAGACAGTACAAGCAAAGGAGAGAGAAGAAATTTAGATAGTTAGGGTGAGGGGAGTCAGGTTTGGGGGATCAGGTAAACTCCGGTCTGAGGTCTGAAGGCCAAGTAACATTACTAAAGGAGTCAAGGTCACAAGCCCAGAGACACAGTTCTATGAGTAAACATAGAGTCTATTTTCAGGCTTATGTTTAATACTGTAGCCAGACTTTCCTGAATTAAAGATTTATCTGTTTTTGCTTTGGAGTATGTGCTATTGATAGCCGCCTGAGAATAAAATTCCCCATATTTAAAGTATCTACAATCTCATAAAGAGATTGCAGCTTTCATACTAAGTACCTGCATGGCACCATGGAAAGCAGGATTTTTTTGGTAAAATGATCAATAATGCTTTTTTATATATGAGATATTTTGAGGAAAAAAAACATGACACACGCAAGGCACAATTTTTCCCACTTGATAACAGTATGGGGGCCACTCCTACCCTCTTCTTTACTAAATGATATCAGTCATAAGATGTCATTACTTCTTGGCTGCTAAAATGTTACTACTTGAACATACATGAGAAGTGGTTATGAGGAAACAGTTTTCTGTATCGTGAATTAACCTGTAGTTTCACACTTCCTTGGTGTTAGTTGTGTGCCAGCCTCTATGGAACTGAGTTTCAGGAGGGCTGGGATTTTACCCCCTAGGCATTGAAGATTTAGCTGTGAATTACATCAATGCAAATATGGCATTCCTACCACTAAGCGTGCATTGTAGGCATGCTCAATGAACTTTTAAGTCAATGAATGGTGATACTGAAGTGAATATAATTCTTACTCTGAACAGCAGGGGAGGACATCTAAGTCCTGGAGCAGCATACACATTGGAGGGACTCTGTGATAGTTCTTGTGTTACCCTGTACGGTGTTTGCTGGCTTCTAGTGCTAGGAGTGTCCAGACAATTCCCACCTATTTTTTGGCTTGCACCTGTGTAGGATGAGTAAATATAGAAAGGCTGTACTCTGCCTGGGGTGTTTAGTCTGATGGCACCCTTCTTATCCTCCAACTACTACCTTTTCTTTTTTTCTCTCTAGTCCCTGCTTAGGCTGAGCTGAAAGCCTCCTTCTGAATGTAGAACAGGGACTCTGAGCAAAGTTAAGAAAGCCATGTGAGGGCTACAGACTAAAATGTGACATTTGCAGCAGCAATGGACATCACCAGCGCAGAATTGAGTGCACACCAGAATTTTCCTGAATTAGAATATGCATTTTAACAGATCCCCAGGTGATTCCAATGAACATTAAAGCTTGAGAAACAGCATCTCAGGGTCTCTGGAAGATGAGGTTTATGTTCATATAAGTCATTCCCTGCGTCTGGGAATGGGGAACCAAATGGAATATATTAGGTATGTCTCTATTTTACAGTCTTAGAATAAGAGAAGTAGCTCAGTAATCATGTGATCTGACTTCTGAATTTAAACTGGGATCCGTGCAGGCTTCAATACAAACTGTCATAACAAAATGAAAGACACAAGTTCTATTTTTTTAATGAAATATTTTAAATTGAGAAGCTCTTGGACCAGTTGGAATGGAGCATAACTTGATTTGCTTTATTAATTTAAACCCTCAAAATTAGAAGTTGGCTGAAGGAGAGATATCAAATATTAAAGAGTTTCTGAGGCAGGAATATGGGGGAATTTTCCATGTCCCAGAGAGTACCTCGGTGTTCTGAGATGTGGGCTAATTGCATGCCCAGGGCCCTCCACTGCACTGCTGCACTGTATATGTGCATTTTCAGCCTCATCACTTGTCACAAGCTACCACACATTCTGCATTTCAGCCTGCATTTCAGGTTTCTGAAAATAATACAAAACAGGACAAGACAAAGTTTCTTTCATGCCTCTGTGCTTTGAAGCTACATGATTTAAATGATCAGAATAGGTTCTATGTCCTCCCCCTGAAAAAAAAATTATCTGGTGATGTCTTACACTTGTGGCAAAACTCAAACGATATGATGCATATGGAAGGACTGCGTGGGTTCTGAAGAGCCACCCCATGTCAGGATGCTTGATTTGGGGGGGGGGGGGGTTGTTATTGTGATCATTGCTAAACTTCTTAATAATTGTAATTATTAGTAGCACCACTACTATTGCTGTTATTACTACTGAAGCTTCTGCTGCCCCTTCTGTTGTATTAACAATGAGCAGCTGAGTGATATGCTAATAGAGTAAATGCCTTGGAGCAGGCCTTCCAGCTCCTGGCTAGGAAAATCTGAAGAAGTCATTTGATCTCTATACAACTTATTTCCCCATCTCCACAAGGAAATTGGCAGTGGCCTACCACATAGATTTTACTTCAGTTTGGGTGTTCTCCGAGAGTAAGAGTTGGTTCCAGTGGAAGTAGTTGATCTTAGGGGGAGTGTAAGGAGCCCCAAAGGGAAGTGGGGAAGTGATACAGGGGAGGGAGGACTGCTGACGAGGATCACATTATTAAGCCAGAGGGCAACAGCAGCTTAGGCCTGCAGAGAATTTTTTGACAATGGGATGGTGGCAACAGAGGTAGGAGTGATGTGGCCAACCAGCTGGGAAATGCAGGAAGCCTCTAGAAGCTGGAAAAGGCAAGGCAAGAATACTTCCCTTCAGCTTCCAGAAGGAATGAAGTCCAGCTGACACATGCTGTCTAGCCCAATGAAACCTGTTTTGGACTTCTGAACTCCAGAACTCTTGCTTTAAGATACTAAGTTAGGTGTAATTTATTACAGCAGTAAGAGGAACTAGTACAGATTTTGTGAGAGAAGTGTACCTGGTAGCCATTCCCCCTGAAGGACAGAGAGCCAAGGTATTTATATACCATCTTTTAAGTTTTTTCAGGTAAGAGCTACTTCTTGTAGTCTTTATTCCTTTCAAATAAGGAGAGAGAAGTACCTTTCGCTGTTGTGGAATAAAGGCCTCAGGCATAGCGGTGCAGAAAATGGCAGCTGGAAGTTAGCTGAGAAAGGGTGAAGAACAATGCTGAGCAGCTGATGCAAGCATTAAGTGCGATTAGGTAAACAAAAACATGCTTGGTGTCCCATAAAATGAGTGCAGGATAAATGTTACCTTCTCCCTCCTCCCTTTCCTATCTGTCAAAACCATACTTTCCCCTAAATCCAGCTCAGATATCGCCTTTTTTTTTTCTGAAATCTTCCTACATAACAGGAACAGTTTATTTTGGTGTATTATGTGCATACTTCACTGGAATACTACTATAATTTATTTTTATTATTTATTTACATATTTATTATTGCTACTGAATTATTAATTCTTGAGAGCAAAGACCATGTTTAATTCATTCAAAACTCCCAGTGTGTGTAAAAATTCAGCCACAAGTAACATTTGTTGAATGAACAAATCTTTATTTTCAAAACTCCGTTCCCATCTCACATAGAGGTTCCATTTTACAATTATTTCACACCTTGTACACTATCATCTAGGTTCCTGTATCATATTTCAGAGGATTCTAGATCCTTGTCTTGTTTTTACATCAGCAAGTTCACCAAGAACCCTCCCCCAAGACAGAGTACTTTGATGCCCCACATTGTCACCCCCATTAAGGAGTCATTTTCATTAATCTCACTATACTTCTGTCACTGAAAATTTACACTGGATAACAGAAACTAAAATAATCTAATAAGTGCTTGGGAAACATTTTTTTTTAATCCTAAACATCTGTAAAACTAAGGAGGCTCTCCACGAGATGTATTTTTATTTATTAAGTAGAGAAAATACTGAGTTGCTCCTAGCAGTCAAGCTGGCAGAATGCAAGAAGGTATATACTTTATTCTTCTTTGTTTCCACAACATTTATAACCTCTACAAAGCAGAGAACAGCTGTTACACTGGCAATCTGCAGTATATTTTGGGCAAGTAGGGCAGCAGGGTGACTAATGTGCACTGTAATGGCATTATAAGTGACTCACTAGAGTGCAATTATCAATATAGTTGCCACATGCTTGGTTTATGATTAGGTTAATTGGTTCATCAGCTGATTTCACTCTGTGTCTTCCTCTGGTACACTGAACACTCTATTCTCTTGCTTGGGAACCTAGGCATAGGCTTCCCTTGAGGTTGTCCCTTTGTTAAATTTCACATGTCACCTTTGTTGCATGTTGCTATTTTCCCTGGGTCCTGTTTGACCCCACAGACCAATTTTCAAATGGCACCACAGTGCAAAATTCAATCAATGCCGAATTCCCAAGGCATCATGCATCTTAGCAACCAGGAGTCTCTCAAGGGAGCACGCTACTCTTCTTTATTGCTTTTCCAGCACTTGTTATTCATGGTCATCAGGACACACAGGGAGGAGATGGTGTTAATTCTTCACATAGAATAGGCATCTCATAGGCAACTCATGGGCCCCTTAATTTGCAAATGACCAGAGGAGAATGCTTTGGGGAGTAGTCCTTGAACTGTGGCCTAATATTAGAGAGGCAATCAAGGCACTACCGTCAAGTTCTATTTCTTTAATCCCTGTATTTATTTGGAAGCAAAGCTGAATTTTCTCCTCTTTTTAATATGACTCTGATCATTTCCCACCCCTACCCAAAAGTTCTTAATGTGGGCGCCTAGGTGGCTCAGTCAGCTAAGCGTCTGACTCAAGCTCAGGTCATGATTTCATGGTTTGTGAGTTCAAGCCCCACAAACCTTGGGCTCTGTGCTGACAGCTCTGAGCCTGGAGTCTACTTTGGATTCTGTGTCTCCCTCTCTCTCTGCCCCTCCCCCACTTCCTCTCTCTCTCTCTCTCTCTCTCTTAAAAATCAATAAATATTTAAAAAAATTTAAAAAGTCCTTAATTAATTCCTAATTGTTTCAGACAGAATTTTAATTTTCCTAACATAGCAATCATAGTGGACAGACTCTAGGGTGTCTCCACTTATCCCCATCTCTGTGTATGCTTTGAAAGAGGGCAGAGTCTGTAACTTGCTCTTAACCAATAGTATCCAGCAAAGGTGATGGTATATATTTCCATGATTATGTTATATTCTGTTAGTGTAATACTCTAAAGACTCCTTTTGGTGCCTTGGTGAAGTTAAGTAACCATAACAGGGCAATCTACGTGGCAAGAAACTGTAGTGGGTATGTACAAACTAGGGCAGCAGCTGGGAGCTGAGGGTGGCTTCTAGCCAACAGCCAGCAAAAGAAACTGAGGCTCAGTCCCACAGTTTCAAGAAACTAAACTGTGCCAACAACTCTTTGAGCAGGAGATGGGATATTCCCCAGCTGAGCCTCCAGATGAGAATACAGCTAACCCACACATTGATTGTAGCCTGTGGGGCCATAAACAAAGCATTCAGTTAAGCTGTGCCCAGATTCCTGATTCACAGAAATTTTGAGGTAAATAATGTGTGTTGTTTTAAGCACTAAAGTTGTGGTAATTTATTACACAGCCATTGAAAACTAATAAAAAAAAGGGCTCTATAATTTAGTTATCTTTTTAGCTTCTTATATTCATGCATGTGTTGTAAATCGCTGTCATACAAGATATTCTCTAAGTAATCAGCATTCTTATCTACAAAATACAGATATTAAGTAACTCACTGGTGTACAATTATATTCACAGTAATGGGGGATAATGCTACTTGAAAAGTTTTTGTAAGTATTAAATTATACGACACATGGAAGCACTTACTGCAATTTTTGGAACATTGTAGACATTCAGTAGATATTAATTTCTCTTCTTTTTTACTTTCCTTCCTTTTCCAAATAATCATTTTGGCTCCCAGTCTCTATGCCTTTAATTTTCCTGTTCTTTCTTTCAAGAATGCCCTTCACACTCATCTCCATAAGTAGCCACTTCTTTAAACTTTAGCTCAGATTTCACTTCTGTGTAGAGCATTTTTTCCTCACAAGAATCTTAATCTCACTCTGTCTCCTTTCATGACTTAAAAATATAATAACAGCTGTGATTGAGGTATAAAGTGGCTTATAATTATGTTTCTCTAGGAGAGAAGAGATGTCTATGTAAACAGTTGAGTGTCTCTCATATTTACACTGTCAGTCTTTGCGAACTTCCTCCCTGGTCTCATCTGTGTCAAGCTCCATCACTAGTGTCCAGTGCAGGCCAGACATTGGGAACTGATACTGAAGATCTGAAACTTCTGTTACATGCTTGTTCTGTTTCCTCCAGATGCACAACCTCCACTGTACAGGTCTTGCTTTTCTTTGTAAGCATCTCACCTTTTTTGTTGTTGTTTACTTTGTCACAACATTACGGTAGGAATGGATAAAGAGATCTGAAGTATTTAGCCATTTGATTTTTTTTTAGTTTATTTATTTATTTATTTATTTATTTATTTATTTATTTATTTATTTTAAGAGAGAGAGAGAGAGAGAGAGAGAGAGAGAAAGAGAGAGAGAGAGAGAATGAGCAGGGGAGGTACAGAGGGAGAGAAAGAGAGAATCCGAAGCAGACTCCATCCTGTTAGTGTGGAGCCCATCGCAGGGCTTGATCTCATGAACTGTGAGATCATGAACTGAGCCAAAATCAAGAGTTGGACGCTTAACCTACTGAGCCACCCAAGCATCCCTTTAGCATTTGATTTTTAAAAGGAAATAGGAGGATAGAGACTGTACTAAACAGAATTGTTAACTGGTGAGGTAAAGGGTGGACTATATTTTTATTGTTGTTATTCAATTTATAATATTCCATCTGGGTACGGTCACACATTCCATAGACCTTCTCATGATTATGCTTTATATTTCTTTCTTTCATATGATTTACATGAGTTTCTTCATCCATAAAAGAGACAAAGTTGAGCCTGGAAGAAAAGGAAGACAAAAATAGCATTTGTGGAATAAAAAATGGCAGTAGAAATACCACTTATTGGGGCACCTGGGTTGCTCAGTCAGTTAAGCGTCCAACTTCAGCTCAGTTCATGATTTCATGGTTCATGAGTTCAGAGCCCTGCTCTGTCAGCCCAGAGCCTGGAACCTGCTTTGGATTCTGTGTCCCCCTATCTCTCTGCACCACCCCTGCTTGCGCTCTGTCTCCCTCTGTCTTTCAAAAATGAATGAATTTAAAAAAATTTTTTAAAAGGAAAAAAGAAGTACCACTTACTTAACGCTCACAAAATGTCTTTTTTCCTCCCTGTAGTTGTTGCCTTTAGAGCTTGATATGGCATTGGCATCTAAAATGATCATTATCAAACATTTTTCTCTTCATCCCTCAAATGTATACAGCTGTAAGTTTTTCATGAGGGTTCTATAATGTAATTGAGAAAGTAGTAGTTACATTAAGACAGATTAGCTTTGGAGAGAAAATAAATGCCTCTACTTTTTTTTTTTAATTCACTAACTTTTTTAGGATCATATTTTATTTTCTTTAGATAATTTCCCTTTTGGTACAACCCGTTGTGTATTGGCTGAGTGTAGTTTTTCCATAAATTCTGCACATGCATATATTCTAAAATGAGTGGCTGTCTAGCAATGACAGGTGGGAAGATGTTCTACTGTGTGCTGAGCTGTTCCCAGGGGCTTTCTGGGCTGTTGCCATGATTCTGTAGCCTGCAATCTAGTTATTTATCTCCTCTTCCTTTGTAAGTGTACAAATAACTCGATCACAATTTTTTTTAAGTAAGTGTTAGACTGAAGTTTGAGGGCTGAATCTTTGACTTGTCTGGTTATATTAGTATCACAGAATATGAACACACTTGAACTATTAAATAAAAAAGGAAATAAAATAAGGTTCAGTCTTACTCAAAGTAATATAATATCTAGTCTAGCTAAACTTCTAAGTATATTATTCTTCTGGCAGTTAGCTTGAATTTATAGGTTGAAATCTACAATAGGAGAAACACACAAGATCCCCTTAGCTATTTCAGAAACAAGACAGTGCTTATTCAATGGAGGCATGGTTTCATTCTGAGTTAATCTTTGGAACATTGGGAACATTTATTTACAATTTAATCCCATCAGAAGTGTTCCACGTAAAAGCACATATAATATGCTGTTATTTAACAACCCATTTTAACTGAGAGAAAATTTGTTCTGAACAATCAACTGCTGTCAAAGATACCCTTTTGAGTTTCAACTGAAATACCTTGTATTTATCAATATGATTTGTCTTTCTTCCACACTTTGTCCTGTATTTGCCACTATTGTCTGCCAGTACAATTTGCCACTATTGCTGTGAGGTTAAATAACTAGAATGCATCCATAATGCCAAAAGTTTTGTATACACCATCCTATTAAATACTAGAAGTTTTGTTCAGATCCCTAAGAGTTACTATGAAAAAGACATTCACAGGACTACTATCTTGTAAAGCCTAAATATGCGAGACAAATCCACAATCCATAAGACCACACTGAGAAGGATATTTTGGAGAATGGAAAAGTGGAAATATTTGGCTGCCTATCTCTTCTGAAACTTCTTCAGACTGCCTTCAAATATTTGAACATCTGAAGATAAGGATTGTGTTTATTTCATATATCTCAAATGAGTAAGGTCAGTGGAAAAAAGGAGGTGATTTTTACTGTATTAGCAGATTTCTTGTAGTGTGGCCATCATTAAGCATGCTAAGTAGAATCTTGGAAAAGATGTCACAGATGGGACTCAAGTACTAGAGAACCATTAAAGCTCCTTAAAAACTTATGATTCCATCGTTAGAATTCTTTAAGGACCAAGCCTCCAGTTTCCCAAACTCTGATCTGGTTACTGAATGGTTTCAGGTTGCCTTTCTTTTTCTATCTGTGACTTTTTCTTTTTTAACTTTTTATCATTCTTTATCAATAATCAATATTATAATATATTAGAATGTCTGTGGAGAGAATCAGTGATGTCCAAAGGGGTAAGAAAATACTATGTTATGACACACCATTGATTGGATCTATTTTTTTTTTAATTTTTTTTAACATTTATTTATTTTTGAGACAGGGAGAGACAGCATGAACGGGGGAGGGTCAGAAAGAGAGGGAGACACAAATCTGAAACAGGCTCCAGGCTCTGAGCTGTCAGCACAGAGCCTGACGCGGGGCTCGAACTCGCGGACCACGAGATCATGACCTGAGCCAAAGTCGGATGCTTAACCGACTGAGCCACCCAGGCGCCCTGATTGGATCTATTTTTGAATAAAAGCTATTCACTATCAATAACCTAAGAAAATAAGCATATAATCCAACATGGAAGATGGGTGATATTTCATTTATTTTTAAGAATTGCACTTTTCCTTTGATGAATATCTGTGTTTTCCCTGCTCATAATCCTTATTATTAATTAACTAATTAATTAATTTATTTTTGACATTTAATTTCTGAATAGATATAAGAAGGTGATTTTAATGACTTTTAAAATCAGATATGATTGATCTGTTTATTATAAATAGAGAAGAAAAAATTAATTAAAGGTATATTAGTCAGTGTTCTACAGAGTAACAGAAGCAATAGGATGTATATAAGGAGAGAGAAAAAGAGACAGAGATTTATTTAAGGAATTGGCTCATGTGATTATGGACCCTGGTAGATCCCAAATCTGCAGTGTCGGCTGGCAGGCTGGAGACCCAGGAAAGAGATGATGTGGCAGTTCAGGTCCAAAGACCATCTGCCAGGGAATTCTTCTTGCTAGAGGGAGGTCAGACGATGGTTATATTTAGGGCTTTAACTGATTGGATGAGGCCCACCCATTTTGTGGAGAGCAGTATGCTTTACTCAAGCCCACTGATTTAAATGTTAATCTCATCTCAAAATATCCTCCAGAAACATACAGTATAATGTTTGAGCAAACATCTGGGTACTGTAGTCCAGCCAAATTGACCCATGAAGTTAACCATAACTATGGGAATATATCCACTAAGGTCCTCCACAATTTGAATTTCTTTGTCAGGAAAATGATGCTTCAGGATATTTCTTCTTTCCTTTCTCCAGACTGTGTCTGTTGTAATGTTATACATCATATTATTAGCATAAAGGAACCTGTAATTCAGGGTTTTGTGTTATGAAGGTTCCACTACCTTGTCACTTTTTTTTTTAAGTTCATCTTCACATTGCAATTACTGGATAAGAACTTGCCAGATCTGTGAGAAACAAACCTAACTTTTGTAGTTACCTAGGTACTTTCAACTACTTTATGTAAGTAGTTGGGTTTTTCAGACTGTGCTCTTCAAAGTGTGGTCTGTGGATCATTGACTTTGAGTAGCAGTGTTTTGGACCTCCCATGGTGCCATTAAGAGTGAAGATTTTAAGCCTTGGCATCTAATTGTTTCTATTTGTTGGTTTGATTATATGAAGTTTCTGAAATCCTATCTCATACAGGTAAATATTTGTAAATTCATTATTTACGTGTCACATTCTAATATCATCATTTAATTAGACTGATTTGGAACCTTGTAAGGATGCTAAGAAATATTTTATTTTCAACATTTAATCACTAGAAAATATCTGACAATTATTCTAATTGGTTACCGGATAAATGGTCACTTTGGTAGATATTAGTAAGCCTCTTACTTATCAGTGTGTCTTATTTGGGAGAAAATAATTTTCAAGTGTATATTTTGACATTATGTGGGAATCAATGATTTTATTTTTTTAATTCATAAATACTTCTCTACTTACCTCTGTGAGACATTATTCAGAAGTTAAAAGATGGACACAACATGCAAAACAAAAAATAAATTAAAATGGTGTATTCCTTTTCTCATTTAAAATATTCATGCCAGCACCTTCCTTTGGGTGGGAACATAAATTTGTAAATTCTGGACCTCCCTTCCCACATCACTACAAATATATTTAAAGGATTTGTTTAGTTAATGATTTATTCTTAAGTAATTATTTCCTAATATTATTCAGTTCAACAACTTGCCTAGTTGTGAATAGTGGCTCATCTATACCCTTCCTCAGATATAGTAGGATAAATTGTCTAATATTTATAATATGTTTATATTATTTTATAGATAATGGTATGCTCCTGTGGTGTTTTTAACATAATCCTCACAACAATATGACAAAATCTGATTATTACTTTTTTATAAAGGCTAAAATTAAAGTGTAGACAACTAGGTTGAACACTGCTGAGTAAGTATTAAAATTCACATTTTATAAAAGCTAAAACTTGGTGACAATTGGAATTGACATTCAGGGACATATCTGGGTGATTCCACAGCTTGTGAGTCTGTGAATGCTCTTGATGCCTTTATCCATAGAATATTGAATGTGGCCATCTAAAGGATCAATGAATCCAAAGAAGCCTCACTTTGAGTAATAATCTTTGGCTTCTAAATCTTGGCTAAAATGAAAACCTTGAATAACTCCGTACATAAGAGCCACATCCAAGAAAACATATTAGGTTGTCTAAAAACAAGAAAAGTATCACATTATGATAGTCAACTACATCCTGAAGCAAACGGTCTCATGATAATTTTGCCATACATTTTCGTTTAATAATACTTTTTTAACATAATTATGTTGCCTAATTGTGTATTCTATCCACATTTATACTACCAGAATTACCTATATAATACCTTAATGTTTTTTTCTAACATAGAAAAATAATGGTATTTTACTATTTGCTTGACTTAGATCAAATGCTCTATTTTTCCTCTATTAAATACAGAAAAAGTTCAGGAAGAAGAGAAAAATAAGAAATGTAGGTACTTAACTTCCTTGAGGCTACACAGTCTCAAGAAATCCTATTTGGAAAATATGTAAATAATAGCATTGTTGAGGATTGACTCATGAATGTTAACTTCTCTGAACCTCTAGATTAAGACTTTATCTACCTAAGTAGCCACAGAAGGATGCAAGCCTGAGAAAGAAAGAGAGGGAAAGAGACAGAGATGCAGACAGAGACAGAGAGAGACAAAGACAGAGGGAGGGAGAGAGGTAGATTGAGATCATGCCACCCATTTGATCTGTAGTGCTGGCTATGTATTGTGCTGAACTCAGGTGGGTAATGGGGATGTGGGGTGGTGGATAACAACCATTTGGAACAGCCTGTTCTACACATTAATCAGTTGTCTTCATGGTTCATACTGAGTGCTAAGAAAAAAGACCTAAATTAAGAGGGTTAATGGGACGAGCCATAGTCTTGTGGCTGTAATTGATATTCATCATCTTTTCCATCACTCAGATTTCACTCACCCAAACCCACGTCAATTGATCGAAGTTATTTGCCTGGTGAAGAAATCCAGACTTTTATTGCTGATTCTTGATTGCCTTGACCTTGTCAGATTGCACTGACACAATTGCCCATTTACTTTTATCACTGAAGTGGAAAAAAATGAATCTACTCATTTCTAGAGGTACTCTTCTTTGCCTCTATTATGTAAGAACAATATTAACTTATATGTAAATATATATATTTCTTTTTTATACATATATATCATACATATATTTCATATCTACATGAAGATATATAGGAATAAGTAAGTATATATGTTCAGTATGCATATCTTATGTGTATAGTGATAGATATATATAAGATATACATACTGAATGCACACGTACACACACACACACACACACACACACACACACACATGCTGAAAACAGAAAGTTTTACTTTGGTCTATTCTTCCCCTATATAAAACTAGTGAACAAGTGTATTTCTCTACTTCCTGAGAGGAGTTTCTCCTGCTACTGTCCTTAGAGCATCTGTCCACCTACAAGTGAGGTTGAATGAAATAGCAGTATATTTTATTCACACCAGCATATAAAGATGAACCAGGGCAGAGTTGTATTATTCTCCATTCATTGCTTGAAGATACTTTGCTATTACCCCTACCAACCCCAGCACCCCTACCCCTTGAAGCCTTCCTTATGTGTGAGCTGACAGTGGTGTTATAATGTAACAATGGTGGATGACATGGTTGGCTTGGATCAACTATCCACATGATTTACTTTTGGCTTCTGGACTTGCACAGGTTCCATGACAAATGTATAATTTCTAGCATATGACAGATTGGTGATACTCCTGCTCAACGTTTGAGTTGGATGATTTGACAATATCACCTCACTGTGAACAGCTCCAGTTTGTCTCCTGATGTTTCAGTCAGGTGCTGAGGTTCTCCTAGGCCCCAGGAACATAACAAGAGCATATTTTCAAACAACTATTAAAAAAAAAAAACAACTTATATCCAGACTTTAAGAATCTATGCTGCAAATCTCAGGATTTGCTAGCGATTCCACAAGGCATCCTTTAGTATGATAAGTACCTCTAGCTCAATTTGACCTATTAAGTTATGTGGTAGGAAAGTTTGACTGAAGCATGATGCTGAGCCCTTTCTTGCTGTGGACTCCACCTAAATCTGGAAGCCTTCTAAGTTACACAGTTAGAAAGAGAATAAGTCCTATGTATGGTATATGCTAAGTATAAAATCCAAAGAGGTATACTCAGAACTGCTGTTTTAGTGGTAGGGGATACAGAGTGTAATAACATATCCTCTCCTGGGAAAGGACATCCTCACATCTTGAAACCCTTGAAAATTCACTGATATGGTAGGCCCTGAATATTTCGGGCGTGTATCTAGGCATACAGGGTGTCTTTCTAGGCTGTCAAGAGTTCTTGTCTCTCACTGCTTTCCAGGTCCAATTAACATGATATCATCAGTATAGTGAACAAATGTGATGTTCTCCAAACTGTTAGGACAACTGAGGTCCTTGCAGATCATATGTCACAGAGAGCAAGAAATTTAATATGTCCCTGGGACAAGGCAGTAAACTGAACTCCCTTGTAAAAACAAACTCTTTTACTCTCCCTCTTTACTTATCAAGGTAGGAAGGAATGCACTTGCCATATCAGCAGTTACACACCAAGTTCCCGTGCTATATTGATCTGCTTCAGATGATATCACATCTTGCACAGTAACTGTTATTGAGGCTACTGTTTATTAAGTCTGTGGTCTACCCTTGCCTTTTGTGATCTATCTGGTTTTGCCACACAGAGAAACATGGCAGATGTTGGGAATCTTAACCCTCACACACATTAATTCTTTGAGGGGGAAGTGACTTGTGAAATTTACCCCAAATAGAATATTGATTGTGATTTGTGACTTTAGATGGGATGAGCATTTTACTCAGCCCTTCCTACGATAATGATTCTTACTCCAGAAGTCAGAGAAGGCTTTTTGAGGAAATGGCTACAGAGTGAATCCACAAACCTACTGGGCTGCCCATGAAAGGAACCTGGGCCAGGGCTCCATTTATAATGGCTTTCATAAACCCCAGTCTTATGGAGGGCTTTGATAGTCTCTCAGGTCTGGATATTGTCCTTTTTACAGTGTAGATCTTCTCTGGTAAATGACTGCAGGTTTTACTGAGGGAAAATATTTCAGGTGTATTCATCATATAAAGTTGTGGTGGTGTTATAAGTCCCTACCTCAAGGAGACCTGGCCTCCCCTTAAATTGATGGGCTCTGTGTATGACAATCATGTCAGATCAGAAAACAGGGTGAGAGATCTGATTTTCTCACTGCAGTATATGAAAAAAAATTCCTTATCCTCAGCCCCCAAATAATCTGAAACAAATAAACATAAAACTGAATTTATTGCTTGCAAGGGATAACTGGTCTTGGAAAGCACTGTGTCTCCAAACAATGATTTTATATAGTATTTGAGAAGTATAGAATTCAGGAATCAGCTAACATCCAGCCAAATAAGCATTTAGGGATTTGTTGGGTTTTAGCCGTGGAGGCACAACCACCAGAGCAGCCTCTGTTGATTGTGTGGCTTTAAGAAGCATGGGCTGCTACTGACTGGCTGACTTCAGAGGCATAAGTACTGAAGCAAAGCTGTCACCGATCAGTTGGGATGGGTTTTACTTTCCTATAATAGTAGGTGTTCGTGGTGACGTTATAACTAGAAGAATCAATATTTTTCCTTAATGAAATTTCAGAATGGAACTTTGTTCTCAAATAGCTGACAACAGACTTTTGCTTATGACAGCTTGATTTTTTTTTTTTCTGGATACATAAGCCAGAATTGTACACTAGTTGTCCATTTGTTTTGCCTCTGTGAACACCATTAGCCATGGTCACAGATACCTATGGCCAAGGCAGCCTGGTAATCTTGGTGCCTGGTGTGGTAATTACATCCACTTTGCTTCTGCTCTTCTGTAATCTTCTCATCCTGTTGACACTAGTGTATTCAGTTTTATGGTAGCGCTTGTTACTGTCAAAAATGGCCTTTAGAGAATAGTCACTGCTGAGATTCTCAGGGATGCCAGTGACCTCCCTCATCAAAGGATTCCTCCAGGCCTTAATGAAAGGGGTTTGCTTTCGGCCCTCTCAAGGAATATAGTCAGGTGGTAGTTCTCCACACTTGTGTAAATCTGTCTGAACATGTTTACATCCCTGAGTCTTTTGACCTTTTTCTGAATACTTTGCAAGGGCAGTCCAGAATTTCTACATTATTTATTTTGGCCATTGTGATTTCTAAGCTTTAAGAAGCCCTTACCAGGAGTGTATCATGACAAGCTCCTACCTTGCTAAGTCCCGAATCATAAGCAAGTGATCTAATATCTGTAAATTCTCTCCTATCGGGCTTTATTGTCCTCTCCCATCCTGGTCCAGTACAGTCAACTCTGCTCTCCTTTGTGTTTTGCTAGTTTCTCAGGTACATTTTAGTCACTTTCTGCAATTCTTTTGGTAAATAAGCAGAGACTAAATATTCCCTCTCAAAAAAGGCTGAGCAATGGCACCTAGTTATTGAACTGGAGGTAAAGAGGAAAGGAAGGGAAGGGCCTTGGGGAAGATGAACATTGTATTTTAAGACAGCTATCTGAAATAAAGTCCTTACGCAGTCTTTAGGAAAGTTAGACAACTCTAGCAAGAGGGAAAAAAGATGATTCTTTGTACCCATAGAGTTTGGCTAATGTAAGGTTCAAGAATATGAGGCATATACACTCAGATGCCTCTATGCAAAGTCTCAATAGCCTCTTCTTTGTGAAGTCCTTGGCTTGAGGGAAGAAATTGACATTGTGAAGGTAGGGGAACTTAAGATATTTAAGAATACAATAGTACGAGTTACAGGTGTGTAAGAAGTTGGATGTGTGAGGAGAAGAGAATATTATTCATGATGGAAATTTTTAGAAATTATAAGAAATAAGTGTTTAAATCATAAAGTAAAAGATGTATTTTAAGAACATGAACAAACAGATGTTCTTTCAAGGAAGAAGGCAGGAAAAAAACACAAAACAAAAACAAACAAACCTTTGTTAGTAGTAAGGACTGAAGAAAAAGAAAGATCAGAGTTTGACCCAGAGGGTCTGGATTGCCTCAACCAGGAGGCAACCTTACAACTTACATATAAAGGGAGAATATAGGATGAGGGACTAAAGTTTTGGAATAAATGATCTAAGTAATATGATAGGGATACATTAAACCATAGAGTCATAAATCCATTATTCAGCCTATTATAGTTAGGAACAGCAAATGTTGGGGTGCCTCCGTTAAGCATCTGACTTCAGCTCAGGTCATGATCTCGTGGTCAGTGACTTTGAACCCCGCATCGTCGGGCTCTGTGCTGACAGCTCAGAGCCTGGAGCCTGCTTCAGATTCTGTCTCTCTCTCTCTCTGCCCCTCCCCCACTCACACTCTGTCTCTCTCACTCTCAAAAATGAATAAGCATTAAAAAAATTAAAAAAAAGAAACAACAAATGTTTATGAAGTCACAAAAATAATTTGTTGTGAATTTTACCACAATGATCTATAATCTAGATGATTGTGTTTATGAAATGAAGTTGAAGGAAATAATGGAAGAATATAATTCAATGAAAAGAGAAAAGCCATATGAGCATATTGGATATTCAATTAATGATCGATACATTTTATTATTTCTATAGATTTTGAAAAGATGTTTATTAAAATTTGACATTTATTCTTGATTAAAACTCACTAAAGTCAGAATCCAATGCTGACAACACACACACACACACACACACACACACACACACACACACCCCAGATACCCAGCATCATGCTTAATAGCAGAGCAGAGGTGAGGGAATAAATAGCAGCATTCTCATCACAGTTAAAAATAAGACAAGAAGAACCTTTGTCACAACTATTATTTACCATCGCTCAAGTGAATCCAAAGAACCCAATCAGGTAGAAGAAAGAAGTAAAAGGCATACAGTTGAAAATCAGACAAAATATTTGTAGATGACATATTTATTTACCTAGAAAAACCCAGAGAGTTAATTAGAGCATTATTATAAGTGTTGAGAAATTTGAGGAAGGTGTGTGGGTATAAGATTATTATTAAAGACACTCTTTCATATTTATAAACAGAAGAAACAGTTTGAAAATCTAACGAAGAAAAGACTGTTAGTATTATATACTTAAAATACCTAGGAATAAAATTAAAATAAATGTGGTAGATCTATGTGAAGGAAATGTTTAAAACACAAGGTGTTTCATGTTTCAAACATACAGAAATAAGCAAAATAATAGATGGATCTCCATACATTCATCTTCCAATCACAGCAATATTGTTTCACATATATTCCTATCCTTATTATTTTGAACCATTCCAAACATGAAATAATTTTACGGATACATGTTTCTGTATGTATTTCTTAAATCATTAAATATGCAATTGTCCTTTAATTATTCATAATATCCAATTATCCTTCATAAAATCCTATATATATGAATAAAATCATATATATATTAAAAATATATATCTATACATATAGTACAAGTATATTTGTTGAAGAAACTAGAAATTGTACTATTTGTCCTGTGTAGTTTCATACAGTGTAGTTTAACTTATTCCTCTGAGGTCTCTGTTTTTTATAAGTTGGATCTACAGCCTTGATCTGATTTGAGTTCAATTTTTTAGCAAGATTATTTTATAGGTAATGTAATGTTCTAACATTGGAAGACACATAATGTCTGGTTGTCTCTATTTTTGTAATGTTAACAGCTGTTCATGTTCAATGACTAGATTCATTCATTTAATAGAAGTTGCAAATGGTGATGTGCTAAGTCTAACATTAATTCTTAATTTACTAGCTAAGATATTTCTATAAAGACCAACTTTCCTCTTCTCTGTGGCAGAATGTGTTTAGGAAAACAGGATAAGTTTACCTTTTTCCCTAATTAGCAGTTTGCAAAAGAATGTATTTTTTTCCGGGGCGCCTGGGTGGCTCAGTCGGTTAAGCGGCCGACTTCAGCTCAGGTCATGATCTCCGGGTCCGTGAGTTTGAGCCCCGCATCGGGCTCTGTGCTGACAGCTCAGAGCCTGGAGCCTGTTTCAGATTCTGTGTCTCCCTCGCTCTGACCCTCCCCCGTTCATGCTCTGTCTCTCTCTGTCTCAAAAATAAATAAACATTAAAAAAAAAAAAGAATGTATTTTTTTCCTAGCATCTTCCAATGGGAACAATTAGATCTTTTAAAATAATATTTTAGTAGCTAATGGATTTAATAATGTATGATGTATTTTATTTATTGTGGTTATTACTGTTAATATCAATGACAGTCTCTTTATCAGGAAAGATAGAAGTAGAATATCATCTAGTTATTTGTTTCATTGTACATTACAGGTAAAAGTCTCAAATAACACTACCATCAGTGACACCACCGTCAACAATGTGATTGCTAAAAACATTTTTTGAAGTTCTTCTATCTTTATACTATAATCCCCTGGGATATGCAATCAAATTACAGTGTTCTCTTATGTCACTTGGAATAGATCCTTTGTACTGATATGCCATCAACTGCATACAAAATTATTATCTCTGTTATTTTCAATTTTTGGAGATTTATTTAATAAAAAGGGTAATTTTGTTTTATGACTGTATAAATATTTAGAATTTCCAAAATAAAGTCTCTAAAGTAATGCATATTCTAAGAAATTTAAGTTCTCTGTCTCTTTTTTTCTTAAGTTTTTTTTTTTTAAGTTTATTTATTTAAGTAATCTCTACACCCAATGTGGGGCTTGAACTCATATCCCTAAGATCAAGGGTCACATGTTCTTCCAACTAAGCCAGCCAGGTGTCCCAGTTCTCTGTGTGCCTCCTGTATTGAGTGACCACTGTTATAAATACCAATTTGAAAAAAAAAATGATGGCGTATTATTCCAGTGGCTTTTTGTGTGTTTTCTTTTTAAATTTTTTAAATGTTTATTTTAGAGAGAGAGAAAGAGAGATAGAGAGAAAGAGAGAAGAGAGAAAGAGAAAAAGAGATAGCATGAATGGGGGAGGGGCAGAGAAAGGGGGACAGAGGATGTGAAGCGGGCTCTGTCCTGATAGCAAGAGAATCTGATGCAAGGCTCAAAGTCATGCACTGTGAGATCACAAACTGAGCTGAAGTCAGACACTTAACTGACTGAGCCACCCATCTGTCCCTCTTCCATTTGTTTTTATTACAAGCATATGTATATATTTATTTATATTACCCTATTTATCAAATAAATGGCACATATACTTTTCTTAATCTTTCTCTCTTTTTTAAATTTAGTAATATATCTTAGATATAATTATACAGATATTGTTTATTATAACTGCATGGTATGCCACTGTGTGGACATACTATTGTTTGTTCATCCAATATCTGAGAAACAGGGTTTTTAAAGAAACCTCTTATAATACATATAGTTGCATGTAATAGAATAGTATTTTTATTTCCTGTGCTAGAGGCTGAAATTGTATTAATATAGTCTAATTGTTTGGAGTTAAAGTTAATAAGAATAAAATTACCTTTTAAAGTAGATATCAACAGATGTGGTACATAATCTTATTTATCTGATTTTGATTGCTTGGAACAGACCATATCTAGAAACTTGCATGTATCTTTGTTACTGTTTTCTTTACCTTTTTTAAATTGTTTGTTTGTTTGTTTATTCACTTATTTTTAAGAGAGAGAGGGTGCAAGAGCATTAGCAGGGGAGGGGCAGGGAGGGAGACAGAGAATCCCAAGCAGGCTCCATGGCCTCAGCATAAAGCCTGACGTGGGACTCAATCTCAAACCCTCAGATCATGATCTGAGCTGAAATCAAGAGACAGACGCTTAACTGACTAAGCCACGTAGGTGCCCCATCTTTGTTATTGTTTTCAAGCCAATCTTCTTCTTTTAGGATGTAAAAAATCTTTTTAAATGTTGATTTTTGTTCCTGTTGGATTTGTTGAAGTTACAATTTTGACAAATACACTTTCTATTACCTTATTAAAATAACTGCTAAAGTTGTAGTATATTTTTGTGTTTTTTTAAGTAGGATCCACACCCAGCATGGGGCTTGAACTCATGAGCCTGAGATCAAAAGTTGCATGCTCTACAACTGAGCCAGCTAGGCACCCTTAAAATTGCAGTATATTTTTGAACCAAATACATGATCTGAGATTACCACAATAGTGTTTCTTCCAAAGGACAATGACCCATCAATCAATAATGCTTGGGTAGTTTTCAGTCAGAAATGACTCAACATTATTTTAACTATCCAAAATTCTTCAAATATTCCTGAGAGTAGGGAGACTTTTTTTTAATATTGAATTTTAAAATATTTTTAAAATTTAAAATATAAAGGAGTTAAGATGCCAGGAGTTTGGATGTCATAATTAAACAGATTAGATTCTAGAAATAGCAAATGTCTAGGATACTAGCAATGTATAAACTGAATACAACAGTTATTGCCAAATATCTGGAAAGCAAAATGTGTTAGTGATAATACCTTAGATTTTCATAGTACTTTTCAAGTTGCATAGCACCCCCAGTCCTTCATTTACTTGACCCCCACAATAACTGTAAGATGAAGACAGGGCAAATCCAATCATCTGCATAGCAAAACTCTGACTCAGAAAGGAGCAGCTTTCCCTAGTGGGCATACAATCAGTTAACTGGCAAATTTTGCTACTTGTGCATTCTAATTCCATTACAAATATCATGCAGAAACCAATTTCAATGAGAGCAAGTCTCAGCGTCATTTTGTGAGTGAATGTCTGGCTTTAAGCAACCATTTAACTGACTTCTTTGAGAATAGTCTAAGGAAAATCTGAAAATTTAAGCACTAAAAAAAGAGCTGCTATTGAATTGACTAGAATATCAGCTAAACTTCTTTTGGAAAGAAGTAATATGAAAGTAATCTGAAGGAAACCACACGTGTGTGCATGCATGCTCGCATGGATGCACAAGCACGCACACACACACACACACACACACACACACACCTGTTGAAAGAGAAAATGCTAAACTATAACACAGTTTCAAGCTGAGACTCTTAAAACCACTGTCATTAGAGATAATGCAGGAATGAAAAACAAACTGTATAAACTCTTTGTGAAAATTACTTTTTCCCCTGTGATCATGAAACAAACTAAGCTTCTGAAGCTATTTTGATCCTCGACTATGGTAAGTTAAGAGCGTAGCCTATGATCCTTGACTATGGTAAGTAAAGGAAGAATGTGCCCAATAAATTGTCTTAAACCAAGTTGGAAGGGTAGAATTCCCGAGGAAAGCTGGCACTGGCATCAAACAATCTTCAATAATGGTGGCTTCTCCTGTATTATCAGGTAATATGGTGAGGACAGAACAGTCTGGCTTCAAGAAATCTGAGGGCTTTATTAACCCCAGAATTCCTACCGCTGTCATGCTGACAGCTGATGTGTCTTGGTCCAGATCAAAGAAACAGGGTTTCACAAAATTTTATCTAGGTTGACTTCTCTGTATTATACCTTCCCACCTTGCTGTTTGTCACCTGTGTACCATAATAAGCAGGGTAGTTGTTAGTAAAGAGGATAGAATGGGTACATTATGTCATCCACTCATTTCATATGCTATTGACATACTCACATGTGTAGCAAATGCCAATAGTTTCTAAAAGCTACGTTATGATTCAGGCTGTCTTGTATTCTTGGCTTAATGGACATTCTTAGACCCATGCATCTCCTTCCTGGTATACAATCTCAATAGATAAGCAAACTCAGAGTACATGGATCCAACACAGCAAATATAAAAAATTCCAATTTTACCCATAACTTTTGATGACAAAAGAACTATAAAATGTGTGAAGGAAAAGCATATATGAAGTGGTGAAAGCAGTAATAGTAATTATGGAAGTCACTTATTTAGAGAAATAAAAGGGATATAATACAGTCCAAACTGGTAACATGGTTTTATAGTATTTTATAATTTCATCCCTTCAGCTGTCAGCCCAATATATTTTAAGCCCCTACAACAGAAAGGAAAAAACCCCTCTTCATTAATAGTTGATTGACATGCAAACATATAAGGAGTTGCTAATATATAATATTAAATATTGTTGTAAATATATAATAAAGAATATGGGAGATTCAGTCAGAATATTCTAAAGTCAACAAATCACCATGTTGACTGTACTTAGAGTTAGTATTTCCTTGCTGAAGTAAACTCTATTTCTAAAATAACAATCATATGTGTATTTCACTGCCACTGTGGTATGATTTGTTGATTATTTACAAGTTTCATGCCAGGTACTTAAACACACAACAGGAATGTATTTACACTGTGTTGTAATTGTTAGAATGTCATGGAGAATTCTCTCTTCCTTGGAACCTGTGTGCTTTATTAGTAATTATGTTACAGAGTGTTTGAACATTTAGAATCACTGCCATAGCTGCTTAGACATCATGACACCATTTTTAAAGTTTTTTTTTACATTATTTGCATTTTGCATTACTTTATAATACTGAAATATGTCATATTTTAATATATTTAGAACAGAACATACCATTTTAACACAAAATCTTTCTTCTATATTATTGTATTATTATTATTATTATTATTATTATTATTACTAGAAATGAGGTCTGTGTTAGCAGCCTATATAACTATTCTTAAGAAAATTTAGTTAACTCTGAGATCATGAAAGAACAGGTTCTTCTTCAGAATTAGAAACAATTAGTTTGAGATTCTTATTGCAATTTGCCAAAGAACAAAGCATAAGATACTAAGTGAAAAAATTCTTTAGAACCAATGTTGCTATATATTTTCCTTTTCATTTATCCCATTACTAAAAAGAAATAATTCTTTAGAAAAGGAAAAAATGTTATTGGAGCCTCCTTTTGTGAGGCCTCAATATTGCAAATGCTAATAGTAATTATTATTTGACACCTATTGAACTCTAGGTGTTTCTCATACAATAACTCAACCCCAGCAACCCTTTATGGTATTATATCTCCATTTTGTAGATGAAGAAACTGAGGGTGAAAGCCATGAAGGTAAAAACGCAAATGTGAATTGCAATTTGATTAAAAGAGAGTTTATATATTAAGTTAGATTTTCTTTTTCTGGTTCCAGTTGGAGCTTTTCCTTTTCTTTCTGTATAAGTGCTATATTAGGAACAGAAGATAAATAAAATCAGAAAGATTTAGCATATGGAAAAATAGGCAAGCATTTGAGCCTGGATGTTAGAATAGAAATAATTCTCTCCGAGAAAGAAAATACAGTATTTACTGTATCTACATGACCTTCACAGAACCATTGCAGGATCTTCCAAAGAAATGTCATGAGTTTCACCCCCCACAGAAGCGTAACAGCCTGGAAAATTAAGTAGTTTTGGAAGTAAATGGGATAATAAGGATGAGATAATCTTTGAATTGTAGTGATGGAAGAATGTCAGAAGCACTGTCAGCATTTGGACTTTCCAAGCTGTGCTGCCTCCTCCGCCAGCATCCAGAACGGTCGGCAGCCCCAGTCGTGTTTGGCTGTGTGCACTGGAGGATGCTTTTTTGCTGTGCTTGGTAGGAGGCAAAGACCTCACCTATTCACCTTTGATGTTGAGCATGGAGCATGGTGTCTGGCATGTATGGGAGCCATTATAGTAAGTGTCTGTTTAGCAAACACACACTCCAAATGAATAGCAGGAGCAAATAATTACAAAATCATTTACTGAATAGTTTCTTTTACAAAAAGCAAGTAGAACAATGGGCTCCTCTCCACTCTAAAAAGCTTTTAACAGTGAAAACTTTTTTGTGTCATAAAGTGCAATTAGGTATGTTACAAGAGTTCACATCTATATGCTTTGGTATGTTATGGCAGCCTAAGTATGTTCTTTGAGATCTGAACACAGCTTTCTCTAAATAAAAATGTCTATAAAAATAATTGTTTTCAGAGGCAGCGGGTTAGGACAGGGACACCTACTTCTGAAGTAAGCGTTCTGGAATATAACATATAAACACTTAATACCTAGTTAGAGACAGCTACTATATGTAACTATTAACTCTTAGTAGCATTTATATATCCTTTTTGTTACTTATAAAGGGGTCAGGAACTGCAATATACAGAAATAAGTTATGCATTGTATGGCAAGTCTCACTAGACTTGAATTAATTTTTTGTTAATTTTTACTTTTTAATACGATATCACATTTTGTCAGAGGGAGACTTTCTGCTGAGCAGTTTACATATGTGATCCTCAAATGGAAGTACTCATGATGGATGAGGCTAGTAGGGCTAAATTCAATGTTGATTTGTCTGCCTTTAATCTGGGTAATACTGATGTACCCTTGGAATTTGTAACCTGATGAATAGATTCTTGGATATTCTCAGAGTGGAAAGGAGCTAGAATTAAATCCAGATGGAGCATGGCACCTAAAAATAAATGAAGTTACAAATATTTGAGGGGCGCCTGGGTGGCTCAGTCGGTTGAGCATCCGACTTCAGCTCAGGTCATGATCTCGCAGTTTGTGAGTTTGAGCCCCGCGTCGGGCTCTGTGCTGACAGCTCAGAGCCTGGAACCTGCTTCAGATTCTGTCTCTCTCTCTCTCTCTCTCTCTCTCTCTGCCCCTCCCCCACTCACATTCTGTCTCTCTCTCCTTGAAAAATAAATAAATATTTAAAAAATTTAATATAAGACTGTATGTTAACTATACTGGAATTTAAAAAAAAAAACAAAATACAAGAGGGACAGAGATTTATAAATGATGATAGGCAAGGGTGAAAAAGTGGATAGAAAATTATTAAGAAAGTGGTTAGGTATCAAGTGTGGGGGAAGAGGAATTTTGTTGGATAATAGGGTTCAAGAGATTGTCTCTAAATTGGCTTAGCACTATTTCTTGTGAAAATTAGGCTCAGTAGGCCAAAGATGGGGCCAAAAAAGTATTCAGAGGACTCTGAACAAAGTTTGGTTCAAGTGGGGATCCTTGTCCATATCTGGAGGAAGAGAGTGCCACGGAAGAAGGCAGCACGATTTTCTCTCACAAACTCTGCTTGATAATCTTTGTCACTCCCTACCTGCACAGCCTCCCTGGCCCCATTATGTAAATAATCAGACTCTTTGGACCAAAAAAACCTAAGGAATAAACTCTCTCAATAATATATCCATTTTTCATAAATTATTTGTGCTCCCTGATGCCACTATTCCTAGACAAAGCTCCTTGCTGAAGGCCTCTGCTGTGAAGAAAAACCATCAGGTTAAATGCTCTGGGAATTAAAACCTTCCAGTCCACATTTCTTTAGCTTGATAAGCCAACATTCTTCATGATACTTAAAATAGATCTATCTTTAAACACTGTATCCAGTGTTTAGGTAACTGTGTACCAGTGGTTCCAATCTCATGGAATTACTTGGAAACTTTGTAAATACATAAATATTCAAACATAATATGGGAATCAGAACTTAGCTAACATGGGTTGAAGACAGAGGCAGCCTTCTGTATTTTTACAGAGTTCCCAGGAAATTGTGGTGACTGTGTAAGTTTCAGAAATAGTGATCTTGACAACTGTCCTCAAGGGCAGTACCCATACCCCGGAGCTCACAATAAGTATGCTGGGTCATCAAAATACTGAAAAAGGAAGGGAATAGATTTGCCTTCATGTTTTCTTTGGAGACTACAAGATAATTGTAATAATTGTGCAATTGTAGTTGTAGCTAACAATTATTGAGTGCATTCTATTTACCAAGCTGTGTGCTTTGAGCTTGTGTAGTCCTTACACTGGGCCTATAATATTACTGTCTTCACTTAGAAATGAGAAAACTGAGCCTTTAGAAGCTATGTAATGTGGCCAAAGTCATGCAGAGTGTAAGTGACGGTGCCAGGAATCACAGTAAGATCTGCAAAAGTCGTTTCTCATTCTTAACTATTATGTAATACAGTCTTAATATTCTATCCCCTAGAATTTTATAGTTACCTACCGAGGTTGGAAGCAAGAGAAAGGAAAAATACATACATACATACATACATACATACATACTTATACTCATTATGCAGTTAACGACTGTTAATAATTTGAAGTAGTTATACATCTCTTTGCATATTTTTATGTTGTATGTGTAGCTTTTATTAGTGATGTGATATGCATACAGGAATATGTTCTACTTAAAAAATACTATTTCTGGCAAGCATTTCCTCATATCATTATAACATCTATAAACATTTTACCCTCAAGGGTTGCCTAATATTATGTTAGCTTAATGTTAACCATTATCCGGTATTTGGAATCTTTGTTTTTTCAATTAATTGCTATTATAAATCACATTGAATATCTCAATAAAGCTCTTAGACACGAGATAATATTGCAGTGAATATGTGAATATATATATGTATATATGTATATTTGTATATGGCTATATATATATATATATATATATATACACACACATACACACACAGTTAACCCTTGACCAACATGGGTTTGAACTTCATAGGTGTGCTTATACACAGTTTTTTTTCTTATAAATACAGTACAATACTGTAAATGTATTTTCTCTTCTTTAAGATACTGTTAATAACATTTTCTTTAGCTTTATTAAGAATACACATAATATACATGACATACAGAATATCTGCTAATTGTTTATCAGTGAGGCTTCTGGTTGAGAGTAGGCTGTTAGTAGTTAAATCCTTGGGAAGCCAAAAGTTAAATAGATTTGCAACTATGGCAGGGGTGGGGGCAGTGCCCCTAACCCTTGTGTTGTTCAAGGGTCAACTGTATATATATATATATATATATATATATATATATATATATATACACACACACACATACACACACACTCACATAACACATATATATATCCATATTTATTCAAATATCTATTTCTTTAGGAAAAGAGTTATTTTATTTAAAAAGGAAATGATTTTAAAAATCTAAATATATTATGCAAAATTCCTTACTAGAAAGACATATAAACCTATAACTAGCAGTATGTGAAGTGACTTCAATGATATTCCTTTCTTCATTGAGCAGTATCATTGTTCATCTTTGCTAAGGTGATAAAGATGTCTTGAAATCATAGTTTTCGTAATTCTCTTTTAACCATTTTTTTTATTTTATTGGATAAATATTGTGTTTGTATCCTTGATTTTTCCTCAGTATTTTTATCTAATCATTCAACAATTTATATTATGGAGCACTTACTATAGGCTAGCCCTCATTTAAAAGCTTTCCATGGATTACCCAACATTTTCTCAGCAATAGGCTTGTGCATAAATACTCTTGATGTTGATAGATTTTACGTATCAGGAAACTCCTCAGAAGTCAGGAGATTTGCCCAAGGCTACACAGTTAGTGTGCCCCTTTTTTATATTGTGGTGGTCAATAATTTTTCTATAATAATGGGTTTTTTTTGCAGGTAATTTGCCAAATTCATTATTTACCTTTACAGATGATTCATATTTTTTAAATGTTTATTTATTTTGAGAGAGAGTGAGTGTGGAAGGGACAGAGAGAGAGGAAGAGAGAGAATCTCAAGCAGCCTGCACACTCAGCACTCAATCTCATGACTGTGAGATCATGACATGAACTAAAATCAAGAGTCAGATGTTCAACTGGCTGAGCCATCCAGGCACCCCCACAGTGTTTTTACTGTGCAGAAATTAGGAGTTTTTAGGCATGCAGATTATGTTTTTAATGATTTCTTCCTTTCCTTCAAAGACTACAAAATAATTTATCTATTTCAAAAACACATTTTCTCCCATAATTCTAGTCTTTGATGCTTTTGTAATTTCTTTAATATACTTGGCATGTACTATGTAAACAATATGAGATGGGAATTTAAACTTCTGTTGATTTTTTCCACAAATAACCCCTACTTTAAAATTAGTTTACTGAACAATACTTTATTTTCCTATTGGTTTATGATAGCTCTTTTATTATACACCAAATTCATATACAGTATATGCATTCTGTTAAACTACTTCATTTCCTCTTGAAGCCATATTACATCATTTCAATTATCATACTATTATAAAACTTGTAAACACTTTTTAGAGTAAGTGTTCAATTCTGGTAAGTGTTCATTCTGGCAGCCACAAGGGAAAAAAGAAGAAAATAGAGTCATAAGAAACAGCAAATGAAAGATAAGTAAAATGAAGTCTATGAGATCAAGATTAGCATTGCTTAAAATCTGTGCTGTCTCACTCTGAGACATGCATACATGCACACATGTGCTATAGACCCACAAACTGTATAAGGAAAACTGCTTTGTAGTTATCCAGGAGATAAACTTGTAATGGTATGCAGAATTGATATTTTTTTTGCTCAGGAGCTGTTAAGTGTGAAAGCCATGTTGAAAAAAATGTTAAGTGGGAGGCATTCCAATCTTTCATGTGCATAAACCATAATATATTCTAAATAGGCTTTTATTATTAAACTAGGGGACAGTATTGTGTATAGTTACTTACAACAAGATAATTCCTATTTTCAAATCACATTATCAAAACGTTTTCTTCTACTAGGAAAAAAAGTCACTTTATCTTTACAAATACATATTGAGAACATATTATGCTAAGTATTAAGAATGAAAAGATAAATAAATCATAGCTCCTGCCTTCAAAAAGTTTATGGTTTCAAAGAACTGAAAAGCATATGAAACAGAATTAAAACATCCTTTGGTATACTAATAATAACAGATTGAAATAACTCTTACAAAAGAGGAAATGTCCAGTTAAGGGAAAGGTGAAATCTTAGAGGTGGTGATATTGTAGTAAAACACAGTGTAACCTTACAAATAATACCATTCTGTATTACTGTGTATTAAGCACCTGAAAACAGGTTTTAATACTGTAATAGTTTTCATCTAGGAATACCTTAATTTAAGAATTTCATTGGCTGATAAACAATGCCTTTTAACAAAATACAGATCAGAAGACATTGTAATTACCCTTCCTGATTTTCTGTCACTACAGCCTTACTCAATTTTTTTCTGGCATTTGAAGTTTTTGCTGTTTTTCAATACTTTAATCTTGGAGGTTGACATGCTCCCACTACAAAAATGATATACTACCTTATGCCACCCTATTTGTTACAGAAGCCTTTGAGTCATACACCAGAAACTTTGTCAAATCTTAGAATATTATTATTCTAGTCAATGCTTTTTATATGAGGAATAAAGAGACTGAAAAGGTACATAGGTTACATGTGTTTTGTGACTAAACAATTCAATTGAAATGCACAAGGATTTATTGAGTTTTTACTATATGTCTGACACTGTGCTCCAAGCTAAGGATAAAAAAATCCATAGCACATAGACTTGAATAAGAATTTTCTTTCTTGGCCGGATTCTTAAGTAGGCCACATGATATTGGTTATGAAGTAATTAAACCCACCATATCTCTGTGCTGCTACAGGCAAAACAGACCTTGCTTCAGGAAACATTTTTTCCCAATGCAATCCTTATGCAATTGAGACCCTAATCAGGAAATGACTATCTTGTTGAAAAAGGTTTTAACTCCAGCATTGCTATCCCCTCATTATCACATTATAACCCAGACATAGAACAGAGCGTCTAGAGATTGACAAAAAAGGCCATCCAAGGTTATTAAGTAAATAATAGTAGCTATTTTATAGTTTTACTGCAGTAAACAAATCTCTGGATAAATCAATTAATAAAGACAGTACTGAATGTGAACTTATGGAGTGACAGAAAAATTGAACAATATCTCTGAAACAAATATCTCCTTTGAAGGCAGAGAGCCTGGGATAACAATTTATGGGACATAGAAAAAAAAAAAAACAGGTGATAAAAAATAGAACCGAGGCAGATCTTTAATGAAGAACTGGAGATCCATATCTGAACCACCCCACTATAGAGACTTTAGTATTTGCTACATATTTTCAGTAGAAATATACAGAGTGTGAGGCAGCACAAAGGCAAGAAAATGGTCAGTTCAAAAAGCCCTAAGTCAAAGAATTGCACGTGAACTGGATAGAATGGACATATTATTTAAGTTTAAGATTTTGTTATTTTGTTGTAGGTGAATAAGCTAAGCAACTCACCTAACCTCCAGACAGCATCCTAATAAGCCTTCTACTTTAGTAGGCTACATGTTACACTCCATATGAGAAATTCACTTTTTTTTCTGAGACCTCACTGAAATTTTCTTAATCTGATATATCGATGGTGTCAAGTCAAGACATGGATAGTATCAGTAAAGAAGGCCCATTCTGTCCTATTTAACACATGACTCTTCTATTGCATATGACGTTGTTGCAGAAATGCTCCTAGAAAATTGCAACAACAATGGGGTTTTAGCTTCCTGAGGAACGATAATGTTGAGATCCTATATCAGGCACCTCAGTGCTTCCTTGGGATAAGAGAGGACAGGGGAAGAAGGGTTCTGATGAGCCACAAAGTAGCTCACTTCAAGCTTCACATTATTCTTAATTGATCTCAATATCTTATAAAGCAGCCTATGAGCCTATAGCTCAAAACTGGAAGCCAGAAATGCACAAGAACTTCATGAGGACTGGAATTGTTACCAAAGTGGTGGGTTCTTTCACTACTCAGTATCATTTGCCAAATAGCCAAATAGCAAGATAGTATTTGATGGCAAGACAGTAATTTATTCAATGGCCAGAGAATGAGCAAGGGGACCTCATGCCCTATACGTACCTTCTCACTGAGAGGCTGAGTGGTGTAGATGATGTGGCTGGGGGCACAGTGGGGGATGTTTCGTGTCAGCCAGATTCTGGGGAAGGGGTAGGGATTTTCAGAAACTTAGGTCACGTTCCTTTATCCTTTCTTCTTTGATCAGGGGTTTTCTGGCATGGTGCCTGTAGAGAGGAGATTTTAGTATATTAATGTATTATAAGGAAGGAATAATGTGAACTTTGACCCACTTTGTTGGCCATCTTGGGTCTGTCTAGTTTGATCTGGTTTTTGTGGTCTGGCAGCGAGCTTATGGGCAGGAACACCTGTAGGGGAGATATTAAAAACAAACAGCTTAAAAAAAATTCTCTGTGACAGAAGAATCACAGAGTGTGAGTCAGCATACTGTGGGGTTCTTTGGGGCTCATCTGGTGACAGAACCAGTAACCAAAGAGGCAGAAAGAGAAGCATATGCCACCCAAAACATGCCACTTCGGCATATTGATTATTTTGAACTAAAGTTACTTAAGAAACAGCAAGAAAGACACACTGACCCTCTCTTGCTACCCTGAAAGCAGGAAATAAATACCTTATGTGAAAGGTACTCTCCCTGTAAGAAGACACCCTTATCACCAGAGATGGGGAATTTAAGGCAGAGAAGACTGTATAAACAAAATTTGTTACTTCACTAATTTGCACCCCAAGGCAAAACCCCTTTGTCTTGCCAATTCTTTACAAATTTATTGTTTCTTTGTCTAAAAGATATAAAAGCTACCTACTTTGGTCATTTCTTTGAGTCTCACATGTTTTTTCAATTTTTAAAAAATGTTTATTTATTATTGAGAGACAGAGGGACACAGAGCATGAGCAGGGGAGGGATAGAGAGAGGGGGAGACACAGAATCTGAAGTAGGCTCCAGGCTCCGAGCTGTCAGCACAGAGCCCAATGCGGGGCTTGAACTCACAAACTGAAATCATGACCTGAACCGAAGTCAGACGCTCAACCGACTGAGCCACCCAGGGGCCCAGACTCTCACATTTTTTATGGAGCTTATGTATGTACAAAATTAAATTTGTTTTTCTCCTATTAATCTCATGTCAATTTAATTATTATGCCAACTAAAGAACCTAGAAGTTAAGAAGGGGAGTTTTCCACCCCTACACTACTCAGTTTAGTCTTATACTTTCTCATCAACACAGCTTTCTCTCTTTGTCTCTCTTTCCTTCCTTTTTCTTATCCTTTCCCTCCCTCTCATTTTACAGATGAGTTATTTCTATTTTAGTTGTGTGTATACCACCTCACCCATAGCACTAGAGGGCTTCTCGGTAAAGCAGTCAACTGAACTTGTTCAGTGGCGCCAGGTCATATACATATTCAAAATATCATATAGTGTATACTTGAGCCAGCTTGGTTAAAATGTCCCTTCTGATTCAATCAGCTCAAGTTGGTACCAAAGGAATGGATAAGAATTTTTTTTTTCTGTAAAGCAGAAACAAAAGGATTGATAGATGAGATAATCAATATCTTTTTGTGCTGCTAACATTAATAGTGTCAAGTCTGACTAATTCTCTGTAGTAGTCATGGTGTAAAACCAAGAGATTGGACTAAGCATTCTGAAGATTTTCTAAGAAATAAAGGTAAAGTCATGAATTCCATAGTGACAAAATATTAATAATAGTATTTATTAAATAATTAATTCATTATTCATTGATAAAGTATTTAATGAAATGACCAATTTCACAATAGATTCTTAAGTACTTTTCATATAAAATGCACTTTATTATGTCATTTATTGAGTTATATGATACATCACATTATAATGCTATTATATGTATCATGTATTTTATATAATGTATATCACATCATATGTAACATAGGTCATGCCATTACATAATGACATGTATATTATTTATTTAAAACTCATCTATAAGGGCACCTGGATGGTTCAGTTGGTTAAACGTGCAACTCTTGATCTCGGCTCAGGTCATGATCTTACATTTTGTGGGTTTGAGTCCTGCATCGGGCTCTATGCTGACAGTGAGGAGCTGCTTAGGAATTTCAATCTCTCTCTCTCTCTCTCTTACCCCTGCCCACTTGTCTTTTTTTTTCTCGCTCTCTTTCTCAAAATAAATAAACTTGAACAATTTTTTAGAAGAAAAGATTTTCTCCTTTCCCTCTGCTCCTCCCCATGCTCACTCTCTCTCTCACTCTCTTTCAATAAGTAAATAAATAAATAAATAAATAAATAAATAAATAAATAGGTGGGTGCAAATTTATCAATAAACGATAAGAAAACTAATATTTAGAAAGTTAAGCTTGCTTAAGACTACTGCTATAAACTGAATGTTCGTGTCCTACCAAACTTCATATGTGGAAACCTAATCCCCACTCTCATGGATGGATTTTGGAGGTGAGGTCTTTTAGGAGATGGTTCATTCATGAAGGTGGAGCCTTTCTGAATGAGATCAGGGTCCTTATAGAAGAGACCCCAGAGAACTCGCTCTCCCATAATTTAAGGTTACAGTGAGAGGATGGCTATCTATAAACCAAGAAAGGAGCCTCATCAGATACTGAATCTGCTGACCTCAATCTTGAACTTTCCAGTCTCCAGGAATATGAAAAATAAATGTTTGTTGCTTAAGCCACCCACTCCACGGTGTTTTTGCTTTAGCAGCTTGGATGAACTAAGACAGAAATTGATACCAAAAAGTGGAGATGCTACTGTAATAAATATCATGGAAAAGGTTTTGGAACTGGGTAATGGGCAGAGGCTGGAAGAGCTTTGAGGTACATGCTAGAAGAAGTCTCCATTGCTGTGAACCATCTAGTAAGGATGATTTTGGGGAAAGCTCAGAAAGAAAAGAGGAGAACTGTAAAGAGAGCTTCAATCTTCTTAGAGAATACAAAACATAAGTAACCCTGAACATGACATTGGGAGAAATATGGATGGTAAAGTTCATTCTGAGGAGATGGCAGGTGGAAATGAGGAAAGTGTTATTATAAACTGGAGGAAAGGACATCCTTGTTACAAAGTGGCAGAGAACATGGCTGAATTGTGTTCCTGTCCTAGTGTTTTATGGAATGTGCAACTTGCAAATGATACTATTGGATATTTAGTTGAAGCTATTTCTAAGCCAATTATTGGTGGTGAGGGTTGGCTCTTCCCGACTGCTTATAGTAAAATATGAGAAGAGAGAAATGACTTATAGACAGAACCTTTAAGCAAAAAAGGAGGCAGAACTTAAAGATTTGAAAAATTTTCAGCCTATCCATATTATAAAAAATTATAATGCTATTGGTGTGGCCAAGTGACAATGCTGAGTATGGATCAGCCATCTCAACAAAAGCCAGGAGCAGTTTCCCAGGACAATGGCAGGATGATCCCAAAGGTGATTCAGAGATGTCAGAGCTGTGTTTCCTATCACAGGCTGAGTGCAAGGGCTCAGGGACAGAGAAGTTTCAAAGACAAGTCTACTGGCACCTGGGACCCCAGTTCACACTGCCTGTGTAGCAGGTTCCTCTCCTACATGCCAGTGCAGCACTCCTCAGTTGTCCCAGGTGTGGCTCTGGTGGACCCCAGTACTGACTGCCTGGAGGCTGCAGGTAGCTAACTTTGGCAGTGTCTGTGCAGGGCAGTCCCTGCCAGTGACTGAGTGCACAGGCCCAGGGGACATGGCTGCCTCTGCCTACCTTTCAAAGGATAGAGCCTCCCGGAGCCATGGCAGATATAGGATCTGGACCCTGGAGAGCTACCGGCAGAACCCCCACAGAGAGCTGCCCCTGGAAGAGTCAGAGGCAGTGCCCAGGTAGAGAGTTGCTATGAGGTTGTCATGCTGAGCAGTGGCGTTGATGTTGCTACCCTAAAGGGGCTGAGGGGCTGAGCATCGTGTCACAGAGTATTATTCTCAAGACTTAGGGTCTAATGGAATTTATTTCTTTAGGTTTAGGACTTACTTGGGTCTGTCATTTACAATAGAGACTCCAGGCACTCGTCCCTGCTGCCATATTAGGACATGGAGAAGGCAGTCATCTATGAAGAGGGAAGTGAGCTCTTGCCAGACACTGAATATTCAGTTGCCTTGATCTTGGACTTTCCAACCTCTGGAAATATGAGAAATAAATGTTGGCTAAGCCACCAAGACTATGATATTTTTGTTATAGCAACCTGTATAGGCTAAGACAGCTACCCAGATAGTAAGTTATAGAGGCTTGACCTCAAGGCAAGTTTGACTGTAAAATATACTTCCTGTTTTATTTTAGAATTGTCAAATTTGTTCTAAGTTTTTTTCAGTTATGTTTTTCAACACTTAAGTATTAAGTGTTGAAAATATTTAATATTAAATATTAAAATATAATAGTCAATGAAATGAATTACATAAATGAGTCTAGTTTTACTTTATTTCTACCACTTTGTGTTTAAAATGCATCTGTATAAATTAATGTACATATAAATATATACACATTTACATTTATAAATGTAAAAATACACTCATAAATATGTATACACCACACACACACACACACACACACACACACACACACACTCACTTACCTGTATGGAAAAGTTTTAGAATTTACCTTTTATGATTTAAAGGATTGTACCCTATGGCACAAAAACAGACACATAGACCAATGGAATAGAATAGAAACCCCAGAACTAGACCCACAAACGTATGGCCAACTCATCTTTGACAAAGCAGGAAAGAACATCCAATGGAAAAAAGACAGCCTCTTTAACAAATGGTGCTGGGAGAACTGGACAGCAACATGCAGAAGGTTGAAACTAGACCACTTTCTCACACCATTCACAAAAATAAACTCAAAATGGGTAAAGGACCTGAATGTGAGACAGGAAACCATCAAAACCTTAGAGGAGAAAGCAGGAAAAGACCTCACTGACCTCAGCCGTAGCAATCTCTTACTCGACACATCCCCAAAGGCAAGGGAATTAAAAGCAAACATGAATTACTGGGACCTTATGAAGATAAAAAGCTTCTGCACAGCAAAGGAAACAACCAACAAAACTAAAAGGCAACCAACGGAATGGGAAAAGATATTTGCAAATGACATATCAGACAAAGGGTTAGTATCCAAAATCTATAAAGAGCTCACCAAACTCCACACCCGAAAAACAAATAACCCAGTGAAGAAATGGGCAGAAAACATGAATAGACACTTCTCTAAAGAAGACATCCGGATGGCCAACAGGCACATGAAAAGATGTTCAGCGTCACTCCTTATCAGGGAAATACAAATCAAAACCACACTCAGGTATCACCTCACGCCAGTCAGAGTGGCCAAAATGAACAAATCAGGAGACTATAGATGCTGGAGAGGATGTGGAGAAACGGGAACCCTCTTGCACTGTTGGTGGGAATGCAAATTGGTGCAGGCGCTCTGGAAAGCAGTGTGGAGGTTCCTCAGAAAATTAAAAATAGACCTACCCTATGACCCAGCAATAGCACTGCTAGGAATTTATCCAAGGGATACAGGAGGGCTGATGCATAGGGGCACTTGTACCCCAATGTTCATAGCAGCACTCTCAACAATAGCCAAATTATGGAAAGAGCCTAAATGTCCATCAACTGATGAATGGATAAAGAAATTGTGGTTTATATACACAATGGAATACTACGTGGCAATGAGAAAAAATGAAATATGGCCTTTTGTAGCAACATGGATGGAACTGGAGAGTGTGATGCTAAGTGAAATAAGCCATACAGAGAAAGACAGATACCAAATGGTTTCACTCTTATGTGGAGCCTGAGAAACTTAACAGGAACCCATGGGGGAGGGGGAGGAAAAAAGAAAAAAAAAAAAAAAAGAGGTTAGAGTGGGAGAGAGCCAAAGCATAAGAGACTGTTAAAAACTGAGAACAAACTGAGGGTTGATGGGAGGTGGGAGGGAGGAGAGGGTGGGTAATGGGTATTGAGGAGGGCACCTTTTGGGATGAGCACTGGGTGTTGTATGGAAACCAATTTGACAATAAATTTCATATATTAAAAAAAATAATAAAAAAAAAGAAAAAAAAAAGAAATGTAATCATTGAGGAAGATCAGGCCCCCATTTCTCCTTCTCTGTGGGAGAGTAGAAGTCTAACTTTGGTAGACAACTTTGCTTCAAGTTATAAAACTAACTCCTATCATAAAGATATAAGCAAATTTACTTACTTTGGGTAAGGCAATTAGCAAACACAGGTGGTCTATGAACCCCCACCTTAGGTCTTAAAGCCACTCCTAAAGGTTATTTTGGTGGAGGAGTTGAACTAGACTTGGTTCTGGCCTCTCTTCTCTGTTGCAGTAGCCTTGAATAAAGTCTTCTTTACCTATTCAAAAAAAAAAAATAAATAAAGGATTGTACCCTGAGCACTATAGTGATTTGTAGGTATATAAGTTATGTTTTTCTTATTCCTATAAAGATGTTAGCCTAAAGACAGCATTCAAAGCTTTCAAAATGAAGAGGCAACCTGCCTTTTCTATCCTAAATGAAAATGTGATTCAATTTTCCAGTTACTGATTCTGTAAGAAAATGGCATGATCGCCAGCTATGAACCAGCAGCTTCCTTGAGTGACAGTTGTGTCTCACAAGTCTTTTGGTACTCATTGAATATGGTAGATTGTTATTTGTGTGTGTGTAAGTTTTGTCTTTCAAGTAGATTCTATTTATTGATGACATTATCCTTTCATCTCTTCCCAGAGACTTTTATGGGAACTTTTCTATTGTCTCCCACTGGATAATGTTTCAGCAGAAGAACAGAAATCCACAGAAACTAGTAAAGTAAGTAGTTGGTTTATTTTAATACTAGATCTCACAGAAACAAAGGTCAGGAAATACAGCTAGATTTCATGAGAAAAGTAGCTTAAACTGTAGAATCAGTCAGTGTAAATGATATTGAAGGAAACTTTTTCTTCAGCTTTTCTAATTGTCTGTAATTGCAGTTAAGGCTAACTATAAATTAAGCTCACAACAGACTCTACGTGCTTCTGAAAGCCCAGTATATTCTGAAGAGAATTCCAGTGAACGATCCACAATGGTGATTAGACTTCTCTCCATAGAGCTTACCTACAACTGTCCCACCACTCCTTCCCTAGTAAATAAAAAGGGAAATGTGAGGGCAGATGAAACAGTCTCGGAAGTACAGATGGGCGGAGTGTACTGTTGACCAGGAATGGTGAAGCACTGAAATGTAAGCAAAAGCATTTATTATTAGGTCTTAGAATTGTAATTTGAGGAGCACAGATTCAGGTAGAAACCCAAAAGTATCCCACTGAGAAAAAATGGTGAGGAGCTTTTAAAGAAAAACATGAGAAAATGTCTATGAATTCCATAAGTTGGTTTTTAATTATTCTGATTGGAGGGTAAATAATTGGAATTTATAATCCATTGGCTTACTTAGGCATCTCATCAGTTTTTAAGAAAAAAAAAACATTTTTCATAGTTCTCATCAAGTCGTTTCTTAGCAATTTTAGCACTTCTGTTTCCTGTTGGCATCAGCAAAAGTTAAGCAGCAACTTCCATTCAGCAAAATGCAACAGTGAAAAAAAGATGGAGTCACTTAGGTTGTCTTGTCAGTGAGACCTGTAGCCTACCCTTCACAAAACCAAAACTGGTAGGAGGCTATTCAGTATCCTCCCCAGACACCTCCTCCTTTCTCAACCGTGGGAGAGAGAAAGTGAGGTCTCCTTACCACCACCAAAGCCAAGTTTGAGGGGTGATCAAAGAGAACTACTAGGACAGATTGGGGTTTTCTAAGAAATATAACAGGGCATCTCATTCCCTGGGTGGATGTTGGTCAAATTGCAGAACTTGAAGGCCCATTATTTTGTGATGGTGAGATGAGGGTAATGAGAAGGCTTTCGGTAGACCTTAACTTGTATTCTCTTGAGTTTGGGGTGTTGCCCATTTATTGTGTACAGATTTTGGCAGGCTGAGGAGTATCTCATGCTTTTGGGCTTGGGGAAGAATGCTAAAGCATATTTGGAAAAAGATGGAGATGACCTCTGTTCCATCCTTGTTCTCGTTGACCCTCAGTTGATGAGAGAGAGGATCTCAGTAGTTCATGGATATTTGTTGGAAGGAGAAAGGAAATTAAGTGACAGAGGGCATAGAGCTGTCCAGATACCGTCCACACAAAGCAATGAGATGCCCAACATTAAAAAAAAAAAGATAAGAAACTAGATTTCAAGCAGGACCACATTGGGACAAAGCTGCCTCTGTTTGAGGGGATCACTAACAGTGGAGGGGTGTTGGATCAAAGTGAAACCTATTTAAAGAAAAATCACACTTACCATCTCCTCAGGGATTTCCAGCATCAGATAGGACCAAACTGAACCAAAACGTCCAGGGATAATTATCACCTGAGATAACCTTGCTCAGATAGCCTGGGCATATTTCCTCATTTTCATGTCTTTCTCCTCTACCCCCAAGCCATAAAAAAAGCAAGCGACCAGAAAGGGTGGATGGGAGTGGGGCACTATGGGGAGTAAAAGCTTTGAATGAGATGTGAGAATGGAGTATTAAACTAAAGTAAATTCTAATACCTGACAGTGAACCAGAAGATATAGAAACTTTCTAAAGCAAAGGAGTAGGATTTAACAGGGCACATTTGAAAGGAATAAGTGAAATATAAAACTAACAAATGTTAATAAAATCTAGTCTTATTAAGGTCAATGAATATCTACTTCTCTCATGCGTTGTTTATTTTTTGCCTTTTTCAATCTCAAGTGTGATACAGTCTCTCTCATTCTCTTATTTCCTTTACCTTTATCTCCTCTCTACCTGCATGAGTTTGTCCTGCTTGAATATAACTTAACATGGTCCCACGGTTACGTGGCCCCAGTGCCAACCACTATATGACTATGGTTCTCCTAATAACACATTTTTGAGAGGAATTATTTAAGTTGCTTAACTCCTCTAGCAATTGATTATCTGTAGGTGCATCACTGGTCCCCTTAGCTTTGGCCTTAAATGTGGACACATGGTATAAACAGCAACAAACATGGAGGGTTGTTCTAAGTTTTCTTAGAAGGGGACATAGCAAGTAGGTAATAATTAGAGATTACTCAGACTAATTAGAGATTACTCAGACTGAGTGTTCCTTTAGTATTTTTCGTATTGTGGTGCCTTTTGGATGAGTCCATTTCTTGAACATACATCTGTAGCTTTCTTAAATCATGAAGTGCCTCTCTGATATCACTTCAAGGTGAATCATAATAGATTTGTTTACCAATCTATTGCTTGTGAACAAAGAGGAAGTCTTGTTAAGCAGGTCAGGTATATGACATCTCTTTCTGGTTAGGAAGAAGAGACGAAACAAGCAAAATAATCTTCCTGTAAATTACTTGCTCATGATTAAGCCAAGATCTTCAGGTAAATGAAAAGTGCAATTGCATTAGTAATTTACTTGTTCCTCAAAGTGGAATATAAAAAATTATATGTACAGCTTAATATCACTATTAGAGAAGCACTGAACTTCATGGGGTCAGCAGGGCCTGAAACTCCGATATTGCAGTGTTTCTGAGTGATATCTCGCTCACACCATGTCCTTGAGAGCAGCTGAGGGTTTTGCATTTGATATGCATTGAGGAGACACACACACACACACATGCCTGACACTGTATTTTCTTGTTACTTGGCAACAGTTTCTTTTTCTTCTTAGCAACAGTGGAGTGAAGAGCTTTTTGAAAACTGAAAAGACTAGAGAACAGAAAAAGTCAAAGCCTTTCATATTCCCTCTGGCTGGAGGGCATATTAGAAGGGACTGGATTCAGCTATGTATAAAATGAAGTCTATTTGTTATCTAGTTATGAGTATGTTCCTATTGAAATTTAACCAAAAGTCATAATGCCTTAATCATTTAACTGTTTCACTCCTCAACCACAGTTAGTTAAGTATTATGAAACACAGGCTCTCAGTGAGTTTATGTTCATATCAGTTTTCCCGGTATGTGTGGCTCACACTGAAAAGAAACATATCAGGAAAGGCAGTAATTTTCAGGTAACTTATTATTTGGTTAATCAACCACTGCCTAGATTTTTCACTTGTAAAGAGATCACTCATCTTCATCTTGTTTGGTGTCTTGGTAGAAATTATGATTTTTTTTGAAGCAAGAAATAAACTTTTGGGGCGCCTGGGTGGCTCAGTTGGTTAGGCGACCGACTTCGGCTCAGTTTGTGATCTCACAGTTTTTGAGTTCCAGCCCCGCGTTGGGCTCTGTGCTGACAGCTCAGAGCCTGGAGCCTGCTTTGGATTCTGTGTCTCCCCCTCTCTCTGCCCCTCCCCTGCTCACTCTCTGTGTCTCTCTTTCAATAATAAATAAACGTTAAAGAAAATTTTTTAAAAAAGAAAGAAACTTTTATTAAGTCACTGAGAATTAGGATTTGTTATAGCAGTTTGTGTCACTTAAGTAGTATACTAGTCTCCTGAAAAAAAAAAAAAACTTACTTGAAGGAGTATCATATCTCGGGTGATCTTGTTTGGGGGAAAGATTCATTGCCTTAGCTGGTGAGAGGGACCACCAGGACTGCACAGTGTCGCCACAGTCATAACAGTGAGTGCCCCCACCTCACTGAAGTGAAGCCTCAAGTCTTTCTTGTTGCTTATGTTTGCTTTTTATAGGGAAACACACACAGTGTACATTTCCGTGAGATTGAGTCAATGTGTTCCCCGTATAGTCACTATGTCAATTAAGACAGCAACCATTTTTAACACCCACAGAGTCCCCTCTGCCACACTGCTAATCAATGCATGCTGCTACCCAGGCAGTCAAAGTCATGATATTTACAACCACAAATTGTTTTTCCTTGGTCTAGGATAAATGAAAATGGAATCATACCATATAGATTCTTTTTGTCTGGCTTTCTTCACTCAGCAGGGTGCTTTTCCCCCCATTCATCTATGTTGTTGAATGTGTCTGTAGTTTGCTTTTAAAAAATTCCATAATAGTATTCCATACCACAATTTGTTTATTGATTATTCTGTTGATAGACATTCCAATTGTTTCCAATTTGGGATTGCTATGAATAAATCTTCTATGAGCATTCATGTAGAAGTCTTTTTGTGGACATAGTTCTCAAAATCTGTTGGGCAAATACTTAAAAGTGGAATTGTGAGTCACATAAGTGTGTGCTTACTTGCGTGAGAAGCTACTGAACAGTTTTTCAAAGAGGCTGCATCATCTTACATTTCCACCCACGGTGTGTGAGTTCATCTTACTCCATATTGTTGCCAATACTTGATGTGCTGCTTTTAAAAAAATTAGTGATTCTCCTGTGTGTAAAATGGTATCAAATTATGATTTTAATTTTCATTGTGCTGGTAACGAATGATCTTAAGCATTGTAAGTCTTCTTTTGTGAAGAGTCTTCTAGATACTATTTTTCATTTTTTATTGAATTGTTTTTTTTACATGATTTGTAGGAGTCTATTTACATGTCCTGAATACATATGTTTTTTTCAGGCTCACTAACCCCCTGTCCTACTCCCCACACATTTTTTCCCCAGTCTGTGTCTTGCTTTTTCATTTTTAAAAATGGTGATGATAAGGGAAAGTTTTTATTTTTGGTGAAGGTCAATTTAACATGTTTTATTTTAGTGCTTTTTTATTCTCTCTGAGAAATTTGACCAATCGATGTTTTCTTCCAGAAGATTTATAGTTTTTCTTTTATACACACACACACACACACACACACACACACACACACACGTGCCTGACAATGCCTAATATTTTTTAGTTCTTCAAATGCCCCATTCCCTCTAGACCTCCATGCATCCCATATTATGTAAAAATCACCATCCTTTCTGCTTCATAGAAGGCAGTGTAGTGTAATAGAAAATCATGGATTCTACAGGCAAACTGCTGAGTTCAAATATTAATTCTCTTACTAGCACTGTGCTTCAGTTTCTTTGCTTGTAAGATAGAAATCATAATAATTCATTTTTATAAAGACTGAATGAGTTAAAGTATGTAGAATAGAACAAATTGTACCACATTGTGAACACCGTATAGATCAAGATGGAGATATATTCACTATACCATATTATATTTCCAGGCTCTGTTCCAGTAGCACTTCCACTAGGAAACTTTGTTAGTATTTCCAGTCTGGGTAGGAGTTTGCCTGCAAAATTTCTGCATGATACTCCCCTTCTACACCCAAGGTGCTGGAATACATCTACCACTTCCTTTAAGAAAATACAAATATAACAATGCAAAATCCTGAGACCTATCTGAGCAGCACCGGTGTAACAATTCAATATTTGAATCTCAGCAGTAGGCATAACTTTTGCTCGATCTCTGCCCTCACCCACCCCTACCCCCGACAAACTGGCACTGCTTTTCATTAGTGTGTATGTGAGGAAGATATCTGCTTCCTTTTTGCTTTCTCCTTCCATTGTCCTCTTTCTTCTTCTCCTTCTCTGTTCATGCACACGAAAGGAACAATTACTAAGATGATTGGGCAGACACGAGAACATTGCTTAGACCACTTTCACTAATGGGTAAGCTTACTTTGTGTAGACGCTCACTGTGTGTGTGTCTATGAGCAACTGTCTCTTCGACTCCAGGCAATGGTGAGCCAATTAACAGCCCTCTTAGAACTCATCCATCTTGTTTTCCACTCTTCCTTGCAAATGAGTTGAAGTACATTCATTAATACTTTCATCTCCTCTACTACCCATCCATCCCAAGATTAACGAAATGCCAGAATTTTAGTTTTGTGCATCTTCTCTTGGGCCTTTATACTTCACCACATTTTCTAACTCAGCTTGACCAGATCTCTGCTTTGAGCATCTCAAGCACAAGACTAATAAATAACAAATTGACATGTTTACCCATGTATACTTATTCCTTGTATGTAGAATGAATTTCATAGTAAATTTATAGGGAACAGTGCCTTGTAAACACAGGATTAGTGCATTCCTGGATTTTTTTCAGAAACTGGGATGAGACTTGGTTATTATTACTGGTCTAGAGTTGGCTTTATTCCCAGCTTCTCTTCTAAGATGAATTCATTTTGATACACAAATTACTTTTTGTAAAATGGATGTAAATGCCATTAACAGTCATAACTCAAATTTGTAGAATCATGTAATGCTCTGAGAGAGCTGGGCTCTAAATCCAACTCAACATATAATAACTTAGTATAGAATTATGTGAAATTTGGCAAATCATTTAATCTCCAACATATTTCTCTCAAAGAAAGAGCTATATAATACATTTTACTCAGGGTGCCTGCGTGGCGAAGTCAGTTGAGTGTCCGACTCTTGATTTTGGCTCAGGTCATGGTCCCAAGGTCATGGGATCAAGTCCCGTGTTGGACTCCACACTAAGTGTAGAGCCTGCTTAAGATTCTGTCTCTCCCTCTCTCTCCCCCTCTCCCTCTCCCCCACAGGCTCTCTCTCTCTCTTCCTAAAATAAAAAATAAAAATACATTCTAGTTAATTTAACATATTATAATGGTTTTAAATATATATATATGGTTTTAAATATATATATATGTAAATTATAACTGTTATAACATTTTCTAGGTGAAAATGATTTTAAAAAATATATATTTAAATTATATTTAATTTATATATATTAATATTTAAATTATAACTGTTATAACATTATTTTCTAGGTGAAGAACCTGAAAAGTTAACTAAATTATTCAAAGATACAGAGTTTGCCAGTAGAAGGAACTAAATTTCAGGCCAGTACTCTTTGCCTCCATTTCTTTGTCCTTCAAAATGAAGAAAATTCTATAATGTGAGGCAATGCAGAGAAGCAAGTAATTCTGTCTTACAATTCTTGTGCTGGAACTTTAATGTACAAATGCTTGTTTTGACTGAATGTTTTCACTTGCAGAATTAGAGGAATATCTAAGCAACACTGTTGATCAGATATATTATCTTGTCACCTACACAGTAACATATTTTGTAGGATATTTTGTGGGATGCCCCAGTCTCTCAATTTCATGACGTTTTTATCATGTCTTCCCCAGGACCATTATCTCCTCTGTGCCTATACCACTACTCCTACGACTAAGCTCTGGACTTCAAGGTCAGTAAGTTCTAAGCTGTAACAGTCCTCACTGGTGAACATGGCCTCCGGAATCGGGGTCCTTTGCCTGTTCATCTCATGTACAGGTCAGGTCTCTCACCACTCCCTGATTTGATGGATTAACAGTATCAAAGCTAGAGGCCTATAGTCAATTTAGACAGAAATGGACCCCTTCCAGAGACTATGGGGTTTCCCCTCTCCAGCAGAGCCCCCAGAAACCTAAAAACTAAAATCCATGCAAGCTGTAACTGACATTGAAATTCTTTTTCTAACAAAGAGAAAACAACCCTATCTTGGCAGCCTGTCAGGACCACACTGTCCTCAGTAACCCATCAATCCTTGCCTCGTCCCATTCATATCTTTTGCCTGGGAAACTCACTTACCACTTATTACAAAACTTATTTTGAATGTTTGTCCTCCAGATTCAGTATATCACATTTTGTAATCTCCTTTATGTCCTTGATCATCACAGGGGCTGATTTTTACAAACCACCTGGTCCCACATCATCATTCTTGAGGTCTGTCACCTGGATCATCTTCTTCCTGTCATTATTAGCCAATTTTGCTATTTGTGTGAAAGGCCTATGTAAAAACCTGGCCTCACACTTTCTTGGCCTCCTTTTTTCCAGGATCATTACCCCCACTTCATTTATATTAGTATTTCCATAGCTACTCTGTGCATTTCTTTATCAAGTGTTGAAAGGTTTAGCTTTTAGAGCTCTGAGATTGGAATCATTCTTAGTGATGAAAGCTCTATACTTCCAATTATCTAACTCAGTTATGCTCATTTCACATGTTTAAGATAAATAGGAAGGGTGTGAGAAAAAGGAAAGGAAACCATGGATTAGAGTCTTTAATGGAGCCAGCTGTCATATTTAGCATTATAGACTATATTGTAGATTTGGATAAATGTATCTTCATATATATTTTATCTAAGTTTTGCACTGATATCAGGAAAACTTTTTTGAACACTTTACTCTCTCCTTCTCTCTCTCCTCCCACCTCCTCCTTATATATATATATAGTAATATGAAGTATATAATAATATAGAAATATAATATTAGTTTTAAGTTATTTTATTAAATAAATATATTAAATAATTATTTAAAAATTAAAATATTAAATAATTATTAGAATTATCTTAAAATGGAAAATTGGAAGGATAAAATTACAAAATGAAATACAAATTTAAAATTTTCCTTGCAACAGCACATACATCAACTCCTTCTTTAGAGATGGTGCTATTTTTTTTGCCTGGTATTTATTTTCCTTATGTAGACCTCAACTAGAAAAACCCGATTCTGAATCAGACAACCTGCTTCTTTTCTGTACCTGTAATGTGGCTGTTGAGCCCTACTAGAGTAAAAACCACAAATAGAAATTTTGTTCTGCATTATAAATATGTGTTCTCCATTTTAGCTGAGTACTCATATCATCAATTAATATGTTTGTATTCTAGTTAGTTCTCTCTCCTTTGCCACAGCTAGCACTTTGATACTTTTCTACTCTCTGAACGCTAACATTCTCATCTGCCCACTTTAATTCTTACTAAATGACTTTATCTCAGCTTCCAGTCTCACTAGATGACTATAATTCAAAGAGTACATAGAAATCATCAAATAAACTAAACCTGCTGCCTCCTTGTCCACAAAATGTCTCTGCACCCATTTTGGTTTTCTTTTTCTTTATTAGGTTATTCCCAGTTTGCCCAGGACAGTCTCAGTTTATGCATGTTGTCCCAGGAGAGTTACTAACAGTGCCCCCATTTAGTATTATTAGTTTCTAATGTTTATTTATTCATTTTTAGATAATTTATTCATTTTTTAATTTATATCCAAGTAAGTTAGCATATACTGCAACAATGATTTCAGGAGTAGATTCCTTAATGCCCCTTATCCATTTAGCCCATCCCCCCTCCCATAGCCCCTCCAGTAACCCTCTGTTTGTTCTCCATATTTAAGAGTCTCTTATGTTCTGTCCCCCTCCATGTTTTTATATTATTTTTGTTTCCCTTCCCTTATGTTCATCTGTTTTTTCTCTTAAAATCCTCATATGACTGAAGTCATATGATATTTGTCTTTCTCTGACTGACTAATTTCACTTAGCATAATACCCTCCAGTTCCATCCATGTAGTTTCAAATGGCAAGATTTCATTCTTTCTGATTGCCAAGTAATACTCCATTGTGTGTGTGTGTGTATATATATATATATATATATATATATATATATATATACCACATCTTTTTTATCCATTCATCCATTGATGGACATTTGGGCTCTTTTCATACTTTGACTGTTGTTCATAGTGCTGCTATAAACATTGGGGTGCATGTGCCCCTTCAAAACAGCATACCTGTATCCCTTGGGTAATTACCTAGTAGTGCAATTGCTGGGTCATGGGGTAGTTCTATTTTTAATTTTGAGGAACCTCCATACTTTTTTCCAGAGTGGCTGCACCAGCTTGCATTCCCACCAGCAGTACAAAAGAGATCCTCTTTCTCTGCATCCTCACCAACATCTGTTGTTGCCTGAGTTGTTAATGTTAGCCATTCTTACAGGTGTGAAGTTATATCTCATTGTGGTTTTGATATGTATTTCCCTGATGATGAGTGATGTTGAACATTTTTTTGGTTGAGCATGTGTTGGTTGGCCATCTGGATGTCCTGTTTAGAGAGGGGTCTATTCATGTCTTTTGCCCATTTCTTCACTGGATTATTTGTTTTTTGGGGTGTTGACTTTTGATAAATTATTTATAGATTTTGGATACTAACCCTTTATCTGATAGGCCATTCGCAAATATCTTCTCCCATTCTGTCGGTTGCCTTTTACTTTTGCTGATTATTTCCTTTGCCGTGCAGAAGCTTTTTTTTTGATGAGGTCCCAATAGTTAATTTCTGCTTCTGTTTCCTTTGCCTCTGGAGATGTGTTGAGTAAGAAGTTTCTGTGGCCAAGGTCAAAGAGGTTTTTGCCTGCTTTCTCCTCAAGGATTTTGATGGCTTTCTGCCTTACATTTAGGTCTTTCATCCATTTTGAGGGTTTTTTTGTGTATGGTGTAAGAAAGTGGTCCAGGGTCATTTTTCTGCATGTCGCTGTCCAGTTTTCCCAGCACCACTTGCTGAAGAGACTGTCTTTATTCCATTGGATATTCTTTCCTGCTTTGTTAAAAATTAGTTGGCCATATATTTGTGGGTCCATTTCTGGGTTCTCTATTCGGTTCCATTGATCTGAGTGTCTGTTCTTGTGCCAGTACCATACTGTCTTGATGGTTACAGCTCTGTAGTATAGCTTGAAGTCCGGGATTGTGATGCCTCCTGCTTTGGTTTTCTTTTTCAAGATTGCTTTGGCTATTGGGGTCTTTTCTGGTTCCGTGGACATTTAGGATTGTTTGTTCTAACTCTGTGAAGAATGCTGGTGTTGTTTTGATAGGGATTGCATTGTATATGTAGATTGCTTTGGGCAGTATTGACATTTTAACAATACTTGTTCTTCCTATCCAGGAGCAAGGAATATTTTTCCATTTTTTTGTGTCTTCTTCATTTCTTTCATAAGCTTTCTATAGTTTACAGTGTATAGATTTTTAACCTCTTTGGTTAGGTTTATTCCTAGGTATTTTATGGTTTTGGGTGCAATTGTAAGTAGGATCAATTCCTTGATTTCTCTTTTTTGTTGCTTTGTTATTGGTGTATAGGAATGCAACTGATATCTGTGCATTGATTTTATATGCTGTGACTTTGCTGAATTTATGGATCAGTTCTAGCAGTTTTTTGGTGGAATATTTTGGATTTTCCATATAGAGTATCATGTCATCTGCATAGAATGAAAGTTTGACCTCCTGGCCAGTTTGGATGCCTTTTATTTCTTTGTGTTGTCTGATTGCTGATGCTAAGACTTCCAATACTATGTTGAATAACAGTGGTGAGAGTGGACATCCCTATCTTGTTTCTGACCTTACGGGGAAAGCTCTCAATTTTTCCCCACTGTGGATGATATTAGCGTTGGGTCATTCATATATGGCTTTTAGGATCTCAAAGTATGCTCCTTCTATCCCTACTTTCTTGAGGGTTTTTATCAAGAAAGGATGCTGTATTTTGTCAAATGCTTTCCCTGCATCTATTCAGAGGATCATGTGGTTCTTGTCCTTTCTTTTATTGATATGATGTATCATATTGATTGTTTTGTGGATATTGAGCCAGCCCTGCATCCCAGGTATAAATCCCACTTGGTCATGGTGAATAATTATTTTAATGTATTGTTGTATCAGTTGCTAACATCATGTTGGGGATTTTTGCATCCAGGTTCATCACAGAAATTGGTCTATAGTTCTTTTTTTTAGTGGGGTCTTTGGTTTTGGAATCAAGGTAATGCTGGCTTCATAGAAAGAGTTTGGAAGTTGTCCTTCCTTTCTATTTTTTGGAACAGCTTCAAGAGAATCAGTGTTAACTCTTCTTTAAGTGTTTGGTAGAATTCCCTGGAAAACCATCGGGACCTGGACTCCTGTTTTTTTGAGAGATTTTTGACTACTAATTCTGTTTCTTCACTGGTTATGAGTCTGTTCAAATTTTCTATTTCTTTATGTTTCAGTTTTGGTAGTTCATATATTTCCAGGAATTTGTCAATTTCTTCCAGATTGCCCATTTTATGGCATGTAATTGCTCGTAATATTCTCTTAGTATTGTTTTTTATTTCTGCTGTTCATTCTCATCTCTCCTCTTTCATTCTTGATTTTATTTATTTATTTATTTTTAATCAAACTGGCTAGGTGTTTATCAATTTTGTTAATTCTTTCAAAGAACCAGCTTCTGGTTTCATTGATCTGTTCTAAATTTTTTTTTGTTTCAATAGCATTTATTTCTGCTCTACTCTTTGTTATTTCCTGTCTTCTGCTGGTTTTGGGTTTTATTTGCTGTTTTTTTTTTTTTCCAGCTCTTAAAGGAGTAAGTTTAGGTTTTGTATCTGAGACCTTTCTTCCTTCTTTAGGAAGACTGAGATTGCTATATACTTCACTCTGATGACCACGTTTGCTGTGTCCCAGAGGTTTTGGGCTATGGTGTTATCATTTTCATTGCCTTCCATGTACTTTTTAATTTCCTCTTTAACTTCATGGTTAACCCTTCATTCTTTAGTAGGATGGTCTTTAGTTTCCAACTATTTGTTATCTTTCCACATTTTTTTCTTGTGGTTGATTTTGAGTTTCATAGCGTGTGGTCTGAAAATATGCATAGTATGATCTCCATCTTTTTGCATTTGTTGAGGCCTTATTTGTGTACCAGTATGTGATCTGTTGTGGAGAACATTCTATGTGCACTGTAGAAGTATGTGTATTCTGCTGCTTTAGAATGAAATGTTCTGAATGTATCTGTTAAGTCCATCTGGTCCAGTGTGTCATTCAAAGCCATTGTTCCTTGTGGATTTTCTATCCATTGTTGTAAGTGGGGTGTTGAAGTCCCCTACTATGATGGTATTATTATTAATGAGTTTCTTTATGTTTGTGATTAATTGATTTATGTATTTGGGTGTTCTCACATTTGGAGCATAAATGTTTACAATTCCTAGGTCTTCTTGGTGGATAGATCCCTTGATTATGATATAATGTCCTTCTTCAGCTTCTGTTACAGTCTTTATTTTGAAGTCTGATATAAGTATGGCTACTCTGGCTTCCTTTTGTTGACCATTAGCATGATAGATGGTTCTCCATCCCCTTACTTTCAATCTGAAGGTATCTTTAGGTCTAAAGTGGGTCTCTTGTAAACAGCATATAGATGGATCTTGTTTTCTTATCCATTTGGTTACCCTATTTCTTTTGATTGGAGCATTGAGTCCATTGACGTTTAGAGTGAGTACTGAAATATATGAATTTATTGCTATTATATTCCTGTACAGTTGGGAGTTTCTGGTGGTGTTCTCTGGGCCTTTCTAGTTTTGTTGCTTTTGGTCTCCCCCCCCCCCCCCACCCCGTCTTTTCTCTCCTCAGAGAGTCCCTCTTAAAATTTCTTGCAGGGATGGTTTAGTGGTCACAAACTCCTTTAATTTTTGTTTGGGAAACTTTTTATCTCTCCTTCTATTTTGAATTACAGCTTTGCTGGATAAAGAATTCTTGGCTGCATATTTTTCTGATTCAGCACATTGGATATATCCTGCCACTCCTTTCTGGCCTGCCAAGTTTCTGTGGATAGGTCTGCTACAAACCTGATCTGTCTTCCCTTGTAGGTTAGGGACTTTTTTTCCCCTTGCTGCTTTCATGATTCTCTCCTTGCCTGAGTGTTTTGTGAATTTGACTATGATGTGCCTTATTGATGGTCGGTTTTTGTTGAATCTAATGAGAGTCTCCTGTGCTTCTTGGATTTTGATGTCTGTGTCTTTCCCCACATTAGGAACATTTTCCACTATTATTTGCTCACTTAAGCCTTCTACCCCTTTTTCTTTCTCTTCGTCTTTTCTAACCCCTATGTTTCTGATATTGTTCCTTTTTAACGAGTCACTGATTTCTCTAATTCTTTAAAAAAAATTTTTAATGTTTTTTTTTTTGAGAGAGAGACACAGCACGTGAGTGGGGTAGGAGCAGAGCGAGAGGGAGACACAGAATCCAAAGCAGGGTCCAGGCTCTGAGCTGTCAGCACAGAGCCCGACACGGGGCTCGAACCCATGAACAGTGGGATCATGACCTGAGCCGACGTCGGACGCTCAACTGACTGAGCCACCCAGGCGCCCCTCTCTAATTCTTCAATCATGCTCTTTTGTCTTTGTCTCCCTCTTTTTTTCTGTTTCATTATTCTCCATAAGTTTGTTCTCTGTCACTGATGTGCTGCTCTACTTCATCCATCCTTGCTGCTGTGGCATCCTTTCAAGATTGCAGCTCTGTGAAACCATTTTTTATTTCATCCTGACTAGCTTTTACTTCTTTTATCTCCACAGAAAGGGTTTCTAATCTATTTTCAACCCCAGCTAGTATTCTTATTAGTGTGATTTTATTTTTTTTTCAACGTTTTATTTTTATTTTGGGGACAGAGAGAGACACAGCATGAACAGGGGAGGGGCAGAGAGAGAGGGAGACACAGAATCGGAAACAGGCTCCAGGCTCTGAGCCATCAGCCCAGAGCCTGACGCGGGGCTCGAACTCACGGACCGCGAGATCGTGACCTGGCTGAAGTAGGACGCTTAACCGACTGCGCCACCCAGGCGCCCCTCTTATTAGTGTGATTTTAAATTCTGGTTCAGAATTTGCTTGTATCTGGTTCATCTTGCTTGTATCTGTGTTGGCTAAGTCTCTGGCTGTCATTTTTCCTGTTCACTTTTGCGGTGAATTCCTTTGTTTCGTCATTTTGAAGGAAGAAAAGGAATTAATAAGGTAAAAAAAAATTAAAATTAAAAAATTAAAAACAGTCCCCCCAAAATCAAATAAATGATGCCAGATACTAGGTGTGTTTTGGTATGGTTGTTGAAAGGAGTTTGATAGATTAGAGAAAAAAGTGAAAGACAAGAAAAGAAAAAAAAAGAAAAAAAAGAACACATTTGAAAATTTGAAAAATGAATAGAATGAAATAGGGTAAAATAAAATGATGGAAGTAAAATAGAATTTGAAAAAATTACAAAAAAGTAAAAATAGAAAAAATATAGAAAATTATTTTCACTAAAAATGGAAAATAAACCAAATTTATTGTTTTCTCTTTCTGTATTCCAGTATAAGAAAAAAAAAAGAAAAAGAATAAAAAATTGAATTGATGGACAAACGAACAGACTGAAATACGATTGAAATTACATTAGGTCCCCTAGAAGTCAAACTTTGAAGCACTTTATAGTCTGTAAACTAAGCAGGAAGAGAGACTTCTCGTGTTCCTGAAGAGCGAAGTTGGCCCAGTTGAGTGGGGCTTAGTGTAATGGCTCCTTTCTCCACTAGAAGGTGCTGCTTAGCTCACTGGGGTGGATTGTTGTGGCACTTGTTAGGTGTGTATGTTCATGCATGGGAAGAGTGAAAATGGCATCACCCAGCTACCCGGTTTCTAGTATCGGAATGTGTTCTCCCCAGCTAGCAATCATGCATCCCTCCTTTGCTTCTGGCTTCTGTCCACTCCCCCCTTTTACACTGTCCATGACCAAGCTGGCAGCTTGTCAGGTGGCACCTCTCTCCTGAGTTTTATCTCAGATGCAGCTGTGTTTCCCAACCCCTCACTTCTGAGAGACTGTGGCTTTGACCCATTCTGACCCTCTGGGGGAGGGTCTCACTGAGCAATGGCCGGGTGCCTACCCATTGCCAGGAACGTTTGTCAGACCATGCTCTTGCTGATGCCCAGAGACTGTAACTGGGTGCCAGCCTGCCCCAGAAAAAGTTCACACGATTGTGTAGCAGCAGTGTTTCAAGGATTATGGCAAATCTCAACACACATCTGGCATCAGACTTCCCATTTAATGTCCTTGTTCCAGTACCAGCGAATGTGGTTGTTATCCAGGGTCTGCTGGGACCTTTGCCTGTAGGGTGGCTGCACAGCCTCTACCAGATGTCCTCCCAGCAAGGGAACCGCCTCTCCCTCTGTGGCCCAAGGACCCCAAAGACCTCTCTCTCTCTGCCCCTGAGGATTTGCCCTTCCCACAGAGCACCACCCGGTATTAAGCTGCGAAGTTTCAGACTTTGCACTCCCCCTGTTTATAGAATCGTAGTGGAATTTCAACTGTCTTCTTTCTCCTTTCTCCCCTTTTTTGTTCAGCCCCTTACATACTCTTTCTTTTCTCTCCAGCTGCTTTCAGGTGGGGGGATGCTTTCCTGTACCCTCCCCATATCCCTGTCCTCTCTCCACAAGCAAAAATAGCTCCCTGCCCTCCACAGCTTCTCCCTCCCCCAGTTCACCTCTCTATACCACAAACCTGCTGAGTTCTATGGTTCAGGTTGTGCAGATTGTTTTATTAATCCTCAAATCAGTTTTCTAGGTATGCAGGATGGTTAAGTGTTGATCTGGCTGTATTTCAGGGATGAGAGATGCAAAAAAACTTCCATGCTGTTCCACCATCTTGGCCCCTCCTCAGGCCTCCTTTTCTTATTAAAATGTTAACTTCATTATACTAGAAGCCTCCCACCCCACCCCCCCAACTTCTGCCTTATTATCAGGATATTATCACCTTTTCCTTATCTGTTGATTGTACAATCTTTTTCTTGTATCATCAATCTTTATTTCTCATCTGGCTTTCTGCCATTAGTATTTATGTTTTTCCCATAATAAAAATTAAAACTCTTTACTGCATGGTTTTCTAAGCTACTTCTCTTTGTCATCCCATACTTCTTGAAAAACTACTTGAATATAAACTACTTACAGTTTATAGTATATAAATGATTGGAAAAATTTTCTCTGATCCTACAGATAGAGTTTGCTCTTCCTGCATGCTTCTCCTATAATAGTTTCTCCAGAGAAACAGAAATAGGGGATATATTGGCTTTTGCAGTTATAGAGGCTGAGAAATCCCAAGATCTACAGGCAAACTGGAGACTCAGGGAAGCCAGTGGTACAGGTCTAGTCTGAGTCTGAAGGCCTGAGACCTGGAAGAGCCAATGATGTAAATTCTAATCTGAGTCCAAATCTGAAGGTAGGAGAAGACTGCTGTCTCTGCTCAAAGAGAGTCATATAAAGGGAGTGAATTCTCCCTTTGCATTGTTGTCCTATTCAGTCCTTCAGTGGTTTGGATGAGGCCCACTCACACTGGGGAGAGCAATCTGCTTTCTTTAAGCTACTGATACCAATGTTAATCTCATCCAGAAACATCCCCATAGACACAGTGAGAATAATGTTTAACAAAATATCTGGGTACCCTGTGGCCTAGTCAGATTGATATATAAAATTAACCATCATAGTCTATTGCTTGTTAATGTGGCATACATATGCCTCTCTTTTAACCATACTTTATCTAATATAAAGAAAATAATAAGGCCATAATTCCACCTAACATGATTCAACTATGCTATATATAACGAAAAATTCACTAACCCCTTTCCGGAAGAGTGGTGTTTACTCTTTTCCTTGATATCCCATAACTTAAACACTATGATGTAAAATTAACAATATTTAAATACTATGATATAAAGTCAACACATCTTATGTTACATGATAAGGAAATAAAACAAGGAAGAAAACAAGACATTTGTTATATATGTACATAGACATAATCAAAACAAAATAAAGAGAAAACATTCACAACAGTACTCATTTCTTTAACCCATTATGTGGTTGTAGCTAGCATTTGTAACTACCTTCTTCCACTACACATTTTGTACTCTCTGTTCTTCAGCAGGCACTGGTTATTCAGTCGGAAATGGTTCTTTGCCTGGTAGGGTGATCCAAACCTTTATTTCTAAAGGGTCTAGGCAATCAGTAGTCCGGCCTAGGTTGGATTATTGTAATTTCACATTGACTTTAATCCTAGGGCATGGTAATACTAAGAGATGCCCTAAAGAATCTCCTGTTTCCCAGACATACTCTTCCTTAGTTCCATGGTGGAGTAGCAGCCCAATATTCCCTCTGCAGTCAGAATCAATCACCACAGCCAGTCAGTATCTCCTTTCTTTGCCTGTTGGTTTAGGGGGATGGGAGTCCAAAGTGGCTGGGCAACAGTCTTAACTTCCAATTCAGTGGAATCATTGCTGTGCCTCATGGTAGAAGCATTCTTCTTTTTGAAACTAATATTTCCAGTCCAGCAGAGCATAAGGTCACAGTAATAGCAAGCAATTTTTTTTTGTTAGACAAACAGGAGTAATAGTGAATGGTGTCACTCTCATTTCTACACCTTGATTCCTAGATAAGTTCAGCCTGGCTATGGGAGAAACAGCACCATTTGAATGCTGATTCAAATATTATACAATGTTCTGGAGAACCTTACCCCAATCTTGAAAGGTTGCAACCTAGCTGGCATTGTAACTCAGTCTTCAATAGGCCATTCCATCATTCTCTCATTATGATAGTGGAGAACATTTTAATACCAGTGAATTCTGTGAGCATGGACCTGTTGCTGTACTGCATTTGGTATGAAGTGGGTTTCCTTAAAAAATATTTATTTATTTTTTGAGAGAGAGAGAGAGAGAGAGAGAGAGAGAGAGAGAGAGAGAATGAGTGATGGGGGAGGTCCAGAGAGAGAGAGAGAGAGAGAGAAGGAGAGAGAGGATCCCAAGCAGACTCCATGCTGCCAGTGCAGAATCAGACACGGGGCTCAGACTCACAAACCATCAGATATTGACCTGAGCTGAAATCAAGAGTCAGACACTTAACCAACTGAGCCACCTAGGTGCCCCTGAAGTGAGTTTCTTGATCAGAAGTGATGCTATATAGAATACCATGATGGTCGATAAGGCATTCTGGAGGTCCATAGATGGTATTCTGGCAGAAGCATTGCATGGAGGGAAGGCAAATCCATATTTGAGTGATTACCTTATTAAGAGTAAAACATTGCTCCTTTCATAATGTAAGTGGCTCACTGTAATCAACATGCCACTAGATAGTTGGCTGATCAACACAAATACTGGTGCCATATTCAGAACTTAATGTTGAGGTCTGATGCTGGCTAATTGGACAGTTAACAGTAGCATAGCCAGGTGGATTTGGTGAGTGAAAGTCCATGTTGCTGAACCCAGGTGAAACCTCCATCTCTGCCATCATGACCATTTTGTTGAGGAGTCCATTGGGCAATTACAGGATTGGCTGAGGAAAGAGGCTGACAGGTATCCACAGAATGGGTCATCCTATCCACTCAATAATTAAAATTCTCTGCTAATGTCACTCTTTGGTGAACATTCACATGGGACACAAATATCTTCATGTTTTTTACTCATTCACAGAGATGTATTTTCCTTCTTTCCCAAATTTCCTTGATGCCAATTTTCCAATCAAGTTCCTTCTTTGCTTCTTGTATCCAGCCTAACCTTTGGCCACAGCCCATGAATCAGTATTTAATTGTACATCTGGCTATTTCTCCTTCCAAGCAAAGTGAACTCTCAGGATCAGTACTCAAAGTTTTGCCTACTGGGAAGTTTTCTTTTACTGCTGTCCTTCAGAGATATGTCAGAAAGGGTCTGTAGTGGTGCAGCTGTCCACTTTCAGATGGTGTGTACATATTGTTCAGAACCATCTGTAAATCAGGCCTGAGTCCTCCCTTCTTCTGTCAAGTGATGGGAGGGAGCCATGCTTGGTGCTGGCTTGGAGAGAGACAGCAGTGTAGCAAGAATGGGGGCCATGGATATTTGGGTCACTGCTCCCTGTAATATACTTGAGCCTTCAAGGACTCAGGGCCTACCAGGCCCCGTCATTTATATACCACTTCCATTTGATGAATCCAACTTTATGGCTTATTGGGTTATATCATTTTAATCATGGGCAGCTCAGTCACATGGTTACTTAGTAGCCCATGGTTAAGCATCCAGTTTTTACTAGGGTCCAGTAGGGGGCCAAAAGCTATTTCTCAAGCAGAGAGTAGTTGTTCATAGAGGATGGCAGGGATTCTTCCAAAATCATTAGGGTTTGGACCATGATTCACCTGTAGGGGCCTGCATAGGCACCAAAGAGCATCTTGATCTGCCACTGACCCTTTGAATACCACTGGAACTTCTGGATCATATGGTCAAGTGGAAGAGCCACTTGTATAGCAGCCTGGATCTGTTGTAGAGTCTTTCTTGTTCTGGACCCTACTCAAAAGTGGCAGTTTCCTTGGTTGTTAGGTAAATCTGCCAGAATAGCACACCCCAGTGAAGAATAAATTGCCTTCATATTTCAAAGAAGCCCACTAGATATTGTTCCTCTATTTTGGTTGTAGGAGAGGCCAGATGCAGCAACTTACCCTTATAAGGGATAGTTGAACATGCCCCATACCACTGGACCTTAGAAATTTTAAGGTGGAGAGTTCCCTAAATTTTTGTTGCATTTATTTTCCACCCTCTGACAAACAAATGTTTTTGCCAATAAGGCTAGAATGGTTGCTACTTCTTGCTCACCAAGTCCAGTCAGCATAAAAGTCATCAACATAATGGACCATTGTTATATCTTGTGGATAGGAAAGATGATCAAAATTGCTAAAAGCTAAATTATGACATAGCACTGTAGACGTTACATACCCCTGAGGTAGGACAGTGAAGGTGTATTACTGGCTTTGCCGGTGAAAAGAAACGGCCTCTGATGGACTTTATTGACAGGGATGGGGGCGGGGGGGAAGGTATTTGCCAGAGCAATAGCTGTAGACCAGATACCGGGTATGTGTTAATTTGCTCAAGCAAGGAACTACATCTGATGCAGCAGCTGCAGTTGCTGCAATTGGCAGTAACACCTGGGCAAGCTTACAACGATCCACCGTTATTTTCCAAGATCCATCTGTTTTCTACACAGGCCAACTAGGAATATTGAATGAGGATGCGGTAGCAATCACCACCCCTGCATTTTTCAGTTTCTTGATGCGGAACTTGAAATCCCTCCAGAAATGAGATACTGGTTTTGGTTTACAGTTTTTCTAGGTAGTGGCAATTCTAGTGGCTTCTACTTGGTCTTTCCCACCACTACAACCCTCACTCCACAGGCCTGGGAGCCAATTTCCTTTTTCTTTTTGCTTCACCTTTCCAAATATTCAGTGTTCACATTTTAACTGTCCCTGACACCTAGCCAATCCCAGTCATGTGTTTTTTTTTTTAATGTTTTTATTTATTTTTTGAGAGTGAGAAGGAGAAAGGGAAAGAGAGAGAGCATGCATGCGTGCGTGCGCACGCGTGTAAGCAGGGGAGGGGCAGAAGGAGACAGAGGATCCACAGCAGGCTCTGTGTTGACAGTAGAGAGCCTGATTCAGGGCTCCAGCTCATGAACCACAAGATCATAACCTGAGCTGAAGTTGGATGCTTAACCGACTGAGCCACCCAGGTGCCCCCCAAATTTATTATTTTTAATGTTGCATAATTTTACTTTATTTGGTTTTAAAGTTTTAGTTCAACATCACATAATGACAACAACTTGTAAATATTTCCTGAAAAAGAAAATCCTGAAATCTATTTGCAGGCTGTAGTATGGAGTGATTAATACAATTAAACTTTGCACGATTTGGACAAGTTTATAGTGGTTCCTCTCCTACCAGGAGGAATCTTTTCTGGAGAATAAGAGCACTTATGATAAAGACATTTCTCAAAAAAGTGATCCCAATGGCTTTCCATCAAACAAACCAATAATGTCTCAGAATGTTGGCAATTTTATCAAAGCTTGTAAACTTTTTAAAGTAGCCTTATTTATTTATATCTTTATGCAGTATTGCACAGAAACATCCTGTTTCAGTGAAAAATGTAAGTCCTTAAAAATAAGTAGGACTCATTTAGTTGAAACCCCGATGTTAAACTTTCTGGCTATCAAAATTTGTGCAAGTTACTTATGCATCTTTATGAATAAGTTTGCTCATTTATAAAGTTGGAATGCCTTGCCTTGTTATTTTAAAGGTTTGGGTATAAAATATATGAAACATTTAGTAAGTGCCCAGGACTGAGGATATTATTACTTTTTTGCCAAAATAGAACTGCTTTATTTTATTTTATTCTATTTTTCTCCTGTAGAATGTTCTTTTGCCTAGGGTAACATCCAGTAACTGTCTGGTTTAATCATAGCCCTGAGATCCATAGCTCTTAGAGCCTCATACAGAACACTGGCTGTGTAAGCCTCATAGTAATTGTCTTCCAGAATTATAGTAAAGGTATTACTATGAATACCAAGGAACCAGTTACTTTCAGCAAACATGCCACCTGGCTGTATCAGCTGAAGCTAATTAAAATAGTCTTTTCTTTTTTCTTTCTTTACACTTATTGCACTGTTATCCATCAGGAACACTGATCTTAGTGAATGGCAAATTTACCTTCAATGTACTTAAGCCCAAATTTGGTATCTTATATCTGACCTCCAATTTCAGGTTGAAGTGGTTTATGAAACACTCTAAATTCTAAATTATGATTCTTAGTTTGGTATCCTTAGATGTGTCTTCAATATCTGCAAAAGTTTGTTTTAAAAGTCTTGGAAAATAGTAATTTTTAAGGCAACATTTTTTTTTTTTGCTCAAGGTCATTATTACATGTTGCATCAGTGAATGTTCTTAGTTCAACTTATTTCATTTTTAATTTAAAAACTTTTATTGGGGTATAATTTGTATACTGTAAAGTGTGTTTATTTAAAGTGTACAATCTGCTGAGTGTTTACAGGTGTATAAACCCATGAAACCCAAACTGAGATACAGGATATTTCTATCCTTCAAGAATCTGATTGAAATACCTCTAAGAGTTTCTTTGTGCTACTTTTTAGTTCTACCATTCCTCTTCCTTTCCCTTGTCCCAGGAAACAATTGATATGCTTTCCATCATTATAGATTAGTTGGCATTTTTTAGAGTTTTATATAAGTGGAATCATTCTAGAATATTATATAATTTGAATGAAGAGTATATACTCTTTTTCTATCTGGCTTCTTTCACTCAGCATGATGTTTTTGATACCCATGTTGTTTTATCAGCAGTTCATTTGTTTTTATTGCTTGGTAGTATTTCATGGAATACTAAGACAATATGCCATAATTGAATACTAAGGATATACTATAATTTGTTCATCAATTTATCTATTGACAGGCATTTAAGTACTAGAGCTCTGTAAAATAACCTGTTGTGAACATTTGTGTACAAATCTTCTTATGGATATGTGTTGAGGAATAGATACTTAGGAGTATAAATGCAGGGTTATATGGTTAAGTGTATGCCTAACTCATATAAAACACTAGTTTGCCAAAGTGGTTGTAGCATTTTAAGTCCCTTCCAGCAGTGTATGAGAGTTTTAGTTGCTTCACATCCTCATCAATATTTTGACATTTTAACTTTAGTCATTATAGTAAGTGGTATTTCATTCTGTGTATATGTGTTTTGCCTACATCTTCATCTGTTTGCTTTTGATTTTTAAGCTATGATTTACATACACTAAAATTCACCCTTTAATTTAGCATAAATTTTTTTAAAAAAGAGGTAACATTTTTAATCATCAGAAAGTATATTAGATAATGAAAGTCTTAATCCTTGATCAGTCTCATAAAACAATGATTAGTTCCTCTATCAAAATATATGATTCAACCTCATAATTTTGTGTTTGTTTTTAGTTATATAGTCTATAAGTCAGTTTTATTTGCGCCTTTAATTACTGATTGATTTGTTAAAGCATTTTATTGAAGTACGAATGATACACAAAAGGCTGTACACCTTGGTGACTTGGGGGGTAGTATACATCTAAGAAACCATCCCTGCAATCTATGCCATAAAGATATCTATCATCTCCAAAAGTTTCCTCTCACTCTTTTTTATTACCATTATTATATTTTGTGATAAGAACACCTAACATAAGATCTATATCCTTAGCAATTTTTAAGTATACAATACGATATTGTTAACCATAGGCACAATGCCACACAGTGGACCTATAGGACTCAATCATTTTGTATAACTGAACTTTGTGCTCCTTGACTAATATCTCTCCATTTCCCCTTCTCCCATGCCCCTGACAACCACCATTCTATTCTACTTTCTGCTTTTATGAGTTTGAATATTTTAGATTCCTTAGAAAAGTGGTATCATGTAGTATTTGTCCTTTGGTATTTATTTGATTTATCAAAATGTCCTCCAGTTTCATCCATGTTGTTGCATGTAGCAGAATTTCCTTCTTTTTGGAGCTAAATAATATTCCCCTGTATGTACATACCATATTTTCTTTATCCATTCATCCATCAGTGGACATTTAGGCTGATCCTTCTACATCTAGGCTATTGTGAATAACCCCGAAATGAATGTAGTTATGCAGATATCTTTTTGAGATTCTAATTTCAATTCCTTTGGATATATACCCAGAAGTGAGATTTCTGGATTGTATGTTGTATTTTTAAGTTTTAAAGGAACCTTTATACTGTTTTTTATAACTGTACCAACTTAGATTCCTAACAATGGTGTGCAAGGATTCTCTTTTCTCCACATCCTCACCAGCATTTTCTTTCTTGTGTTTTAGTTTTTGTTTGTTTTGTTTTGTTGATAATTTTAATCGTAATAGGTGTGAGGTGATAATAGTTTACTGTGGTTTTGATTTGCATTGCCCTGATGTTTAGTGATGTTCAGTAAGCATTTTTTTCATAAACCTATTGGCCATTTGTATATTTTCTTTGGAGAAATGTTTACTCAAGTCTTTTGCCTATTTTTTAATTGAGCTATTTGGTTTGTTTGCTGTTGGGTTTTAGGAGTTCCTTATATATTTAGGATATTAACCCTTTATCAGACATATGATTTACAAATATTTTCTCCCATTCTGTAGGTTTCCTTTTTGACTGATTTTTTTTTCCTTGTGGCATATCTTTTTAGTTTGATAAAATCTTACTTGTCTATTTTTTGCTTTTGTTGCCTATGTTCTTGGTGTCATATCCAAGAAATCATTACCAAGGCCAATGTCAACAGCTTTTCCCTAATTTATTCTAGGAGTTTTATGGTTTCAGTGCTTATGTTTAAGTCTTCAATTTTTTTGAGTTGATTTTTATGTATGGTATAGAATAAAACTGCAATTTCATTCATTTGCATGTGGATATTCGGTTTTCTCAACACCATCTATTGAAGGGAATATCCTTCCCCATTGTGTATTCTTAGCATCCTTGTTAAAATAATCTTTTTTTTAAAGATGTTTCTTTTTTTTTAATTAATAAAAAATTTTTTTTAATGTTTATTTATTTTTGAGACAGAGACAGAGCATGAATGGGGGAGGGTCAGAGAGAGAGGGAGACAGAATCTGAAACAGGCTCCAGGCTCTGAGCTGTAAGCACAGAGCCCGATGCAGGGCTTGAACTCATGGACCGGGAGATCATGACCTGAGCCGAAGTTGGACACTTAACCAACTGAGCCACCCAGGTGCCCCCCTTGTTGAAGTAATCTTGTTGAACACATATACGTGGATTTATTTATGGGCTATTCTGTTCCATGATTTATATCTGTTTTTATGTTGGTTCCATACTGTTTTGAATACTGTAGTTTTATAATATATTTTGGAGTCATGTATTATTTCCTGATTTTGTTTAGTTGTCCATGTTTTGTAGTTCACTGAGCTTCTTTAAGATGACTATTTGAATTCTTTGGCAGGAAGTTTTTAGATCTCTATTATTTTAGGGTTTGTTATAGGAACTTTATTTTGTTTCTTTGTGCATATCACGGTTTTCTGAATCTTAAAGATTCCTGTGACCTTGAGTTGATGTCTGCACATTTGAGGAAGCAATCCAATTTTTCTCGTCTTTATAGACTAGATCAGCAGGGAAAGCCCTTCACCAGTCAGCCTGACCAGAGATTCAGGGCAGGCCAGTTGACATAGTGTGTGATGGGCTAGCTGCCAAGGTCTAGAAGTGGGTGGGCGTGGTGCCAGTGCCAAGGTGATGAGCCTGCTCCCTGAGGCTAGGGGCGGGGTACATGGACCAGTTAGTTGTTCAGATTCTCACACCAGCTGTTGAGAGCTCCCACACATTTTTTTTTTAATTCTTAGCTACCTACCCCCAAGTGATCTAGCCGCACTCTTTCTCTCAGTGTTCTGGGTGAAATGTGACAGAATGAGGTTTCTGAAGGGCTAAGGAAATCAAATGTTCATTTCACTCTCCCCTATTGAGCTGTGCTGTACTACCACAGGGGAGGAGTAAAGCAGTACTCTTTATCTTGCCCTTTTCAATGCATATTTTCTCATTTCTGTGCTCCTCCAGGATGCTGAAACCTCACCTGGATTCTGGAGCTTTCCTGAAGGCATTTTTGTACATTTTTGTATATGTTAAATTGGTATTTCTGTGGAGAAATGAAGGCTGGAACTTCCTATTCTTCCATGTTGTTGACATTACTTTCTTTGGTCAATTCAATATGTATTAATCAGAGATAACTATTTGACCAGCTGAAATATTCATAATTAATGTGTTTAATTATATTCAAGTTTCCCAACAAGTAAACTATGATGAAGAATCCTTTTGTAGATTAATAAGCATTTAAGCATAAGTAAAAACTTAATTATCTGTTATGTATTTTTGCTTTTTGGTTTTTTTTTTGGAAAATTAGGTACTATTAAAGTGATTTTAAACCCAAATATCAAGTAATTCTACCCATTTCCAAATATTTGTTGTTTTTGAAGCATACTGCATTTTTTGCTGTATACTCACATTCCTCTTTGAAAATAAGCAACTAAAAACTTTGAACTTACCTGTTGGATAAAGGGTTAATTAATAATATGGATTTACATTCCTCTTTGATTGCATAAAGTTCCTATTTTACCTGGCTTACATCAGGGTAAAATGTTTATGTTCATTTATGTTAATTGTTGACCTTTTCTCTTGATTAACTAAGCCTGTATCCAATTAGAATTGGAGATGTATGTTATGTTCCCCCAACGTGGTGGATATCTAGTCTAAATGTGGAAGTTAATGTTAACATAAAACCAGGCACAAAAAAGGAGAAATTTTCAACAAATAGCTCTTCCTTGTGAGAGCAATTGTTTTGGAACTCTAAATTAACTGTGAAATACAACTATAGGAATGTTCAGAAAAAGACAAATAATCTTGATCACCTGTTCCAGGTATATTTAATCAAAGAACTCATTCATCTAATTGTTGAGCATCCATTCCAAGTGCCTGCAGGATGAAATTGTGAGAATATAGAATTGTCAGAGTTAGGGGAGATAATATTACTAAAATATTGAATACTATAAAGTCCATACTTTATACTGAAGCATTGTCTTTAGCTCTGGACATCCCCTATGAGAGAGGAATATTCATATGCTGGAGTTTGTCTGGACAACAACCAAATGGATTGCTGGGACCTCACCCCATACCACAAAATTAACTACTGGATTAACTAGGGATATTTAATTTGAGAAAAGGCCAGTCAGAAAACAAACAAACACACTTGATAGTAGTCTTAAAATGCGAATAGCTTTTATATTAAAGATCAATTAGGATTGCTTTTTAAGGCTTTCAGGGGGTAGGAGGTAGATGAAAAATACAAGACTATAAATTTTACTTTAACAAAAAAAACTTCTAATATTTACAATCACTTTTAAAGAAACTATAATGGGTTGCCTTAACAAGAGGCGTATTTCTCATCACTGGAAATGTTCAAGGGACACTAAATTGTCATTGAGTTGAAAAGGTGTAAAGTAGATTCAAAGATCTAACAGATACTTGGTTTGATTAATTTATCGGATTAACTCTATTAGTGTCCTCTCTAAATTTGATTATTTCCAAATATATGCTATTTAAAAAATGATTGTATACCTGCACAAGAACAGACACTCAGATCAATGGAATATAATAGAGAACCCAGAAATGGACCCACAAACGTATGGCCAACTAATCTTTGACAAAGCAGGAAAGAATATCCAATGGAATAAAGACAGTCTCTTCAGCAAGTGGTGCTGGGAAAACTGGACAGCGACATGCAGAAGAATGCACCTGGACCACTTTCTTACACCAAACACAAAAATAAACTCAAAATGGATGAAGGACCTAAATGTAAGACAGGAAGCCATCAAAATCCTTGAGGAGAAAGCAGGCAAAACTTTGATCTTGCCCGCAGCAACTTCTTACTCAACACATCTCCAGAGGCAAGGAAAAAAAAGCAAAATGAACTACTGGGACCTCATCAAAATAAAAAGCTTCTGTACAGTGAAGGAAACAATCAGCAAAAGTAAAGGACAACCGACAGAATGGGAGAAGATATTTGCAAATGACATATCAGATAAAGGGTTAGTATCTAAAATCTATAAAGAACTTATCAAACTCAACACCCAAAAACCAAATAATCCAGGGAAGAAATAGGCAAAAGACATGAATAGACACTTCTCCAAAGAAGACATCCAGATGGCCAGCTGACACAGGAAAAAATGCTCAACATCACTCATCATCAGGTTTTGATACAAATCAAAACCACAATGAGATACCACCTGACACCTGTCAGAATGGCTAACATTAACAACTCAGGTAACAACAGATGTTGGTGAGGATGCAGAGAAAGAGGATCTCTTTTGCATTGTTGGTGGGAATGCAAGCTGGTGCAGCCACTCTGGAAAACAGTATAGAGGTTCCTCAAAAAATTAAAAACAGAACTACCCCATGACCCAGCAATTGCACTACTAGGTATTTATCCAAGGGATACAGGTGTGCTGTTTCGAAGGGACACATGCACCCCAATGTTTATAGCAACACTATAAACAACAGCCAAAGAGTGAAAAGAGCCCAAATGTCCATCAATGGATGAATGGATAAAGAAGATGTGGTATATATATACAATGGAGTATTACTCAGCAATCAAAAAGAATGAAATCTTGCCATTTGAAACTACGTGGATGGAACTGGAGGGTATTATGCTAAGTGAAATTAGTCAGTCAGAGAAAGACAAATATCGTATGATTTCAGTCATATGAGGATTTTAAGAGACAAAGCAGATGAACATAAGGGAAGGGAAACAAAAATAATATAAAAACAAGAAGGGGGACAAAACATAAGAGACTCTTAAATATGGAGAACAGAGGGTTACTGGAGGGGTTGTGGGAGAGTGGATTGGCTAAGTGGGTAAGGAACATTAAGGAGTCTACTCCTGAGTGCTAAAACATAGGGGCACTTGTACCCCAATATTTTAGAAGCCCTTTCAACAATGGCCAAATTATGGAAAGAGCCTTAATGTCCATCAGCTGATAAATGGATAAAGAAGATGTTGTTTATATATACAATGGAATACTACTTGGCAATGAGAAAGAATGAAATCTAGCCATTTGTAGCAACGTGGATGGAACTGGAGAGTGTTATGCTAAGTGAAATAAGTCAGGCAGAGAAAGACAGATACAATATGTTTTCACTCATGTGTGGATCCTGAGAAACTCAACAGAAGACCAGGGGGGAGGGGAAGCGGGGGAAAGTTACAGAGAGGGAAGGAGGCAAACCACAAGAGACTCTTAAATACTGTGAACTGAGGGTTGATTGGGGGGGGGGGGATGTGGGTGATGGGCATTGAGGAGGGCACCTATTGGGATGAGCACTCGGTGTTGTATAGAAACCAATTTGACAATAAATTTTATAAAATAAAAAAGGAATCCACTCCTGAAATCATTGCTGCACTATATGCTAACTAATTTGGATGCAAATTTAAAAAATAAAATTAAAGTAAAAATAATTTAAGATATAAATAAAAAATAAAAACTTTTGACTTGGGATAAATTTAAATAAATAAATAAATAAATAAAATAGTTCAAGCAGTTTCGTAGAATAAGAACAAAGCTGGAGGACTTGTTCTACTCTGATTTTTATATATGTGTATATGTATCTATGTGTATATGTGTATGTACAGAGAGGGGGGAGGAGACAGAGAGAGAAGCAATAACAGAAAGATAAGCAAACAGTGCAGTGAGAAATGGGCAAAATCAAAATACTAAAACAGACATTTCACAAAAGAAGACACATGAATGGCAAGTAAGAATTGAAAGGATGCTCAACATCATTAGCTATCAGGAAAATCCAAGTTAAAATCACAATTAGATACAACAGAATATCTACAATTAAAAAGACAGTAACCCCCAAGTCTCACAGTCGACATGTTGATTTTGTCTGGCATTTTAGTTTTGGTAAAGTGGAAACTTAAAATATATGTATATATGTATATGTATGTGTGTTTGTATGTATGTTTTTCATCACAGTAAACCTTACCAAGCAATGCTTTGCCCTCACATTCCTAATTTCTGGAAATATTTTCTATTTATTTTTCCTTACATTTGAGAACTTCCTTCAGAGTTTTTAGTGTAACTTTTTTTGTAGTAAACCTGTGATCACATATGCCTAAGAATATTAGGCATATTTATTTGTCTCCTATTGGAATGACAATTTAGATGAAAAACAGATTATGGTTTCCATTTTTTTTTAACACTTTAAACATGTTAGTACTGTCTTCTCGTACCCAGTGTTGCTCTTAGGAAGTCTGTATCATTTTGGTTCTTTTATCATTTAAATAATCTGGGTTTTTTTTTTAAGTCTTCGAGAATTTTCTCTGTGTCTTTAATACTTTACATTCTGTATAATGTGCTCAGGTATAGGTTTTAGTCTATGGCTCTCTCAACCTAATGTATTTTATTATTTTTGTTAATTCTTTTTATTTTTTTAATGTTTATTTTTGAGAGAGAGACAGAGTATGAGTAGGGAAGGGGGAGAGAGAGAGGGAGACACAGAATCTGAAGTAGGCTCCAGACCCTGAGCTGTCAGCACAGTCTGATGTGGGACTCCAACCCACGAACCATGAGATCATGACCTGAGCTGAAATCGGGTGCTTAACCAATTGAGCCACCCAGGCACCCATGTTAATTCTTAAAATATATCTTTATTATTATTTTTTCAAATATTTAGTTCTATCCATTTATCCTCCTCTCTTTTGGGGACTATTATTGTCAAGTTGATGACACTTTTATTTCTAGTCTCTATATTTTTTAGCTTTGTTTTCAACTATCACTTTGCTTTTTCTTAACATCTTCTAAGTAAGCCCTTCAATCTGATATACAATTTACTATTCACCTTTCAGCTGTATCCAACTATTCTGCTGTGTGTTATAAATATTGTACTCTTCATTTTAATTTCGACAATGTTTGTATCTAATAATTCTACTTGATTTTTTAGGAAAGATTTTTTGTTTGGATTACTAATCCAATATTTTATATCTTGAGCATATTTTTTCATGCTTATTTTAAGTTCTTGTTTCTATAAGTTTAACAATTTTTTTTCCAAATGGTTGCTTTCGCTTTCCTTTTTTGTTTACCCATATTCCCCTGAAACATCAACAGTGTAGCATTGTACATTAAGGATGTAGTGTGTATTGATAACTAGCTTCCCGTAAGTCTTTGGTCAGGGAGACCATGATCCTTAAGGCAAAGCACCAGAGCCATAAAAATATTGCTCATCACTCTGTTTTGCTGCTTTTTTTCTGTATAACTACTCCGGTCAGGATTTTACTTTAGGGAGAAATAGCAAGGACAAGAGCAATCCTCCTAGGTTGAAATCTCCAGAGTTAGTGTTTAGATGGGCAGGATGAGTAAATGGTTATTTGGGCAACACTAGCCACCCCACACTTGTTTCATCAATTTCTGATCCCCGCAGTTTTTGTGCAGCCTTGATTTTCCCTTTGAATCCCAGGAACCTGATTTCCAGCGATTTATGTGGTATGAAGACAAGGAATGGTAGTCCCAGGGTTAACTTGCAAGAATGGAGAGGGGAGACTCTTCAAGCTTTCCTTCAGTGCATTCTCTTCATGCTGGCTCAACACACACACACACACACACACACACACACACACACACAAACACACACCTATGCACACTACACACCAGTTTAGAACAGCTTTCCAAACTGGGGGATGCTCCCTAGTTGTTTTCTTAGTTCCTGACATCCATAACATTCCCAGTCTTCTTCATGAATAATTTTAGAGGAAGAGGGCAGCAGCTCACTGAACAGGAAATACAAAGCCAGACTTTCTTTTCTTCACCCTTTGTCAACCTCATTTTTTGTTCCCATTCTTCATCTCATTTTACACCCTGACTTTGGGGTTCTAGAATAGGAATTTAATGGGAATTATTTCTGTCACTGAGTTCCTTCTATCTGACAGATCTCTGATTTCATAGGAGCTCTGTTCCAGTGTTTTTTAAAACTTACTAGACTATAACTCACATCATTACTTACATTTTTACATTATAAACCTGAATATAACTAAATCTGTGTGTGTGTGTCGGAAATTATTTTTCTTAAAATAATACTTACCTTTGTTATATAGAATGAACTTTGTTTTTCTTTTCTGTTCAATCTCACTAAAAATGTTTGTCATGATCACGGCGCCTGGGTGGCTCAGCAGGTTGAGCATCCGACTGTTGATTTCGGCTCAAGTCATTGTTCCAGGGTTGTGGGATTAGCCCTGTGTCAGGCTGTATGCTGGGCATAGAGCCTAAGATTCTCTCTCTCTCCCTTCTGCCCCTCCCCTGCTTGCGCACTCATGTGTATACACGCTCTCTCTCAAAAACAAAAATGTTTGTCATGATCAAAGCATAAATTCCATGACAAACAAATAGGTCTATGCCCCATAGTTTAACATTGTTCTTATCTCTTAACTCTCTGCTGTATTACCACTTCTCATCCCTATCCTGATGCATTATTCAGTATTCTTTGGAGATACAGAAGCAATAGGATAGATAGACAGACAGACAAGAGATTTATTATGGGGGTTATGGAGGCTGAGATCTCCGCAAACTGGAGAACTAGGGAAGCTGGTGGTATAATGAAGCCTGAGAGCCAGGGGCCCATAGTAAAACTCTGATCCAAAGTGGAAGACCTGAAAACTGAGGGTGAGGGTTTGCATTAGTTTAAGTCCTGGAATCTGAAGGCTCAAGAATCAGGGTCTCCATTGTCTGAGAAGACGGATGTCTCAGCTCAGAAAAAGAAAGACAATTTACACTTTCTCTACTCTTTTGTTCTATGAGGGCCCTCAACAGATTGGATACTATCCTTTCCAATTGGTGAGGGTAATTCTTTTTTTTTTTTTTCTCAATTAACTAATCCAAATGCTAATCTCTCTCAGAAACACCTTTATAGACACACTGAGAAATAATGTTTTACCAGCTATCTGGCCAACCCTTAGCCCAGTCAAGTTGACATAAAATTCATCATAATACCTGTTTTTTGTTTGTCTGTTTGTATTTTTAGACTATCCTAAATTTCATTCTGTCAACAGTCTCTTCAGCTCACATGTACTATTGTCTTTTCATGGTAAATCTGGGTGAAAAACCAACCCTGGATGCATTCAACTAGCGCTCTTCATTTCTCCACTCCCAGGTAGCTGAATTGGGCTGGAGAAAAATCAACAAATCATGCAGAGTAATGCTAATATAAATGTATGATCCACAAATTGAAATAGGGTTTAGATTGTCTATATTGCTTATAAATCTCTCTGGTCTATTCTCTTACCCTTCCTGCACAGCTATTATTTAAATTTTTATGATCTTATATATCTCACACCCTCACATTTTCCCTTGACCTTGCTCCAGGCAAATGGCCTCCTAATCTATTTATAGAAACATTAGAAGTCACAAACAAGGACTTATCTGAACACCTATATTATTGACTATACATTTACCCACCTTTTTACCCACCCTTGGTTTGTTTCCTTTTGTACAATAGATAAAAGATTTCCTTTAGATTTATATAGAACACAGTTTGAAAATCACTGAAATACATTGTGGGAACTCTTTAAAGGTCTTTAAGATGGGTATGATAAATTAGAAAAAGTCTCTGCCAAATAGAACAAAAGTGGAAATCATGAAGATCATGTAGGAAACTAATGTGAAGGTCTACAGAAAAGATGAAAGTTTTAACCAAGGTAATAGCAAGCGCAAGAAGAGAGGTTAGTACTATTCAGGATATTTGAAAGTCCTATTAGTCTTTTGAGTATAATGTCACAGATATGGTTCTAGTTATTTTTTTTTAATTTTTTTTAACGTTTATTTATTTTTGAGACAGAGAGAGACAGAGCATGAACAGGGGAGGGGCAGAGAGAGAGGGAGACACAGAATCTGAAACAGGCTCCAGGCTCCGAGCTGTCAGCACAGAGCCCGACGCGGGGCTTGAACTCACGGACCGTGAGATCATGAACTGAGCCGAAGTCCGACGCTTAACCGACCAAGCCACCCAGGCGCCCCGGTTCTAGTTATTGAGGATGCAACAGCAAATATCTCTACCTTCATTTTTATGGGGGAAGAGAGATATTTAACAAATCAGGGACACATATTATTGTTTAAGACAGACTATATGTGCTTCAGAGAAAAGTAGGTAAGGAAATATAGATATGGAATCACAAGAGTGAAGAAGCTGTACTTTTAAGCTCTGAGTTCATTAAAATAATGGCTCAATGAGAAGATGACATTTGAACAAAGACTTGAAGTGGATGAAAGAGTCAGCAGTGGTAATATAAAGATGGCAGAAAGTTCATGGCAAAGGAATAATGCAGGAAAAGGCCCTGAGGCATGAAGAAGTCCAGTGTATCTGAGGAACAGAATTGAGACCACTTTAGCTGGAATATGGCAAGAAATGCCAGATAGAAGGTCAAGAGATAGCCAGGGGTCAGTGTAGATTACTATAGAGTTGTTGGCATTTATTCTGAATTAAATGGAAAGACAATGGAGAGATTTGAGTAGAGAACGCATTTACCTTTTAAGAGGCTTGTCTTGACTAGTATTTTAAGCTACATAGCAGTGGAAAAGAGGTACCAACATGGAAGCCCACTAGCAGACCACTGTATGCTTCAGATGAGAGACTAGGGTAGCTTGGTCAGGGGAGATAGCGGCAGAAATTGTGAGAAGTTATCAAATTCTTGATGTAAAGGTAAAGTTAGCAATATTTGTTTAAAGAGTAGATGACATATATGAGCAAAAGAGGAGGCCAGATATCTCCCAAGATGTTAGGCCTAAACAATTAAGGATAGTTACCAGTTGCTGATCTGGATAAGAACTACAGGAATAGAAAGATTTGGGAAAAGATCAGTTCAATTTGGCATATTAAGCTTGAGATGTTCATTAGACATCCAAGTGGATATGTTAAGTAGGCAATTTGTATTTATAAGTCTGAAAATCAGGGAAAGTCCAGGTTGGAGATTTATATTTGCAATCCATAAGTATACAGCTGGTACTGAAAGCATAAGACTAAATGAGGCTACCAAGGAAGTAAGTGTAAGAGGAAAAGAAAATCCATTCAAGAACTGAATTCTGAGGCATTCCAAAATTTACTTTCTTTAGGAAACTGAAGAGAACCATAAAGTGAGACTAAGACTGAGATAGAATAAGTTTACTGTCCTGGAAGCCAAATGACGGAATTGCTTACAGGAGAAGGGAGTGATAAAAACAGTGTCAATTTTACAGAGACGAGTAAGATGAGAACTTAGAATTATCTGTTAGATTTATCAGTGTTGATGGAGATTACTTGTGACCTTATCAAGAGCAGTTTCAGTGAAACAAAGAGGAGGAAAGAAGTTAGAGAAAACTCTTATATTGATAGGGTTTCTAAAAGATACAAAATATTTTATAGAAGCATTATCATGTTTGTATTATGATACCAGTGATGTAGTACAGAGAGAAAAAAATGTTACTGTGTGCGCAAGGAGGCAATTCTGAATCAATATGCTTGGGTAAGCCCTTGTTTGGAGCAAAGAAATGTTGGTCAGTCTGTCTATCTATCTATCTATCTATCTATCCATCTAATTGTAATAGGAGAGAAAACAATACGTGGATAGGTAGATGGTAGACGTTTTAAAGACTTGTAAAAAATTTATTTTTATTTACATCTATTATTTACATCTATTTTCTTAGTGAAATGTGAAGCAAGGTCATCTAGTGAAGAATGCAGATGGTGGGGGAGGTTTTTAATATTGAGGAAAGAAGATATTAAGTAATTATTTAGGAAAGTGGAAGAGCAATTGACTCTAAAAGAAAATAACTAGTTGCACAAAGCTAAGCTGGATATTATAAATTGTCCTATTCTATAGATCTCTCTTTCAAATCATATTTTATTACCATAACTACTTACACATGCAAATGAAGTAAATATTCAAAGCTCTGTCCTTTTCTCCTAGAAACCCTGAGACCCATTGCTTTGTTGGTTTGTGTTTAAATATAAGTTCTAAATACTTACAGTTGAATGTTTAAACTAGGAGCATGACTAATTTAATGCCACCCCCATCAAGAAGACAACAGCAAATGAGAAATTATTGGCAAAGTGTGCTGCTATGGGAAACGTGCAGCATCTGCTCAAGTTCAGTTGACAATGGCTGAAGACCATAGTTTTTTTGAGCAATCTATTTTTTTTCTTCACTCTTTCTCACTCCTTTTTTTAATTGTCTCTTGCTGACCCAATTAGTCACATCTCTTATTAAGCCCATGTGGCTATTAAGTTGGACTTATAAGATTAAAAGAAAATTAGAAGCATGAAACCACTGAGATTGAATTCTTCTTAATAAAAAAAATCCATGTTTTGTCAAATCCCATGGAATGGTATACCACAAAGAATTATACTGTACGTAAATTAAAAATAAATACAACTAAATCCAAATGTGAGGGGACCCAAAATGGAATACAAGCTGAAACAAATAAACCTAATTTATTACAAATGAATTACATAACAATAATAATGGAGAAGAAAATAGCTAATCTCAGAAACTTTGAAAACAGAGCTTTGACTGAATATAGGCTAAAGACAAAAGGAATGATACAGGAATATTGTGCTTTCACAGTTTCAGTGTCTCACAGGGTCATGGGTTTGTCATTCTAAAACTGTGTCTCCTGTCAGAAAAAGAAATTACAAATAAGGAGTGGCTGAAGATTAGAATAAAACCTTGTGGTATAATATTAGAATCAGAAATATTAGATGATTTGTGATTTAAAAAATACATATATATAGATAAATCAATATACATGTGTGTAGATAAAGGATATATGAAGGGTGTGTGTGTGTGTGTATGTGTGTGTGTGAGCATGCAATCTAGCATTGCTCCTTAAAGAGATTAAAATAAATTACACCCAAGTAGAAGTGAATACACCTACCACTCTGATCTTGGCTTCTGAAGACCATTTTCAAGAAAAGGAGCCAGAGTTTCTTGAAGTGGTTGGTTACAGAGCTGGAACAGAGAAAACATAGACTTAGAGCATTTGTAGTGGCAGAAAAATGCTCAAAAAAGAATGGGGACACATTAAAGGGGCAAAGGAGCCAACCTGAAGGAGGTCTTAATTGCAAAGTTTGGACAGATTGAGTAATAAAATGAATAACAATACTATTATTAGATTATAACCTCTAAAATAAAATATTCATGATGTAAATAAATCATTGGAAAATTAAATAAATGGAGAAGAGAAGATAATGTTTCCTTACCAAAAAATTGCAGTTATTGTGGTAGAAACAAGGGATATAGAAAATCACCATTAGAACAACACAGTAATAGTTGTTGCATGGTGAATGCTAAAAGTAGTAGGTGAAAGTATGAGGAAAACAGGATATTTGCATAGTCCCAAAGTATCCCCTCCTGATAGTCATTAGTTACAGAAGGAAAAATAGTATTTTACAATAGAAAACCTTGGTGACACCACCTTGACCAAGTGTCAAGGAAAGCATCACCAATAGTAACGTATATCAACATCATATACTTAAAAAAAATTAATTCTAGTATAGTTAACAACATACAGTGTTATGTTAGTTTCAGGTGTACAATATAGTGATTCAACACTTCCATGTATTACTCCCTTCTCATCAAGATACGTGTACGCTTAATCCCTTTCACTTATTTTACCCGTACCCCGACCCATCTCCCCTCTGGTGACCATCTGTTTGTTTCCTATATTTAAGAGTCTGTTTTTTAGTTTCTCTCTCTCTTTCTCTCTCCCCCGTCATTCATTTGTTTTGTTTCTTAAAATCCACGTGTGAGTGAAATCATATGTTTCCTGCTTTTCTCTGACTGACTTATTTCACTGAGCATTACACTCTCTAGATCCATCCATGTCAACATCATATACTTTTGATATGACATTTTTGTGGTATTCTTGCTTAAAATGTGTAACCTCAATCATGAGAAAACATCAGACAAAGTGAGGGACAGTCTACGAAGTACCAATACTCTTCAGAAGTCTAAAGGATATTATGAGAGACAAAGTGAGATAGAACTTTCAGAGATTAGAGGCAGCCAAGGAGACACAAAAACTAAATGCATTATGGGGTTCGGGATTAGATCTTGGAACAGAAAAAGGACATTAACAGAAAACCTGATAAAATCCAAATAAATTCTGTAGTTTAGTTTTCAAAATAATAAATGGAAAAATTCAATATTTACTTTGGGCAGAGCACACAATATTTGAAATGTCTCATCTGCCCAACTCTAAGCCCTAGAAGGACAAGGCCTATCCACACTGTAGTAGATCATAAAGTGTTTGTTGAATGACTATATTAAAATTTAATTTCACCTGACACTGTGGTATACTGGCTTATTATGAATTCCAAGTCCCTCAATATATGCAAATATATCTTGTGCATATTATTTTATGTGTATGTGGGTATTTTTAATCATATTTTGGCACAGAAAAATGGAGGATAGCAGAATTATTAGTATAAATGATGTATAACCCTTATAGGTATAATGGCAACATAAATAGAGATCTGATAAATTTTTCTATAATATTCTGCTCATTCCTCCTGTATAACCAGAGTCAACAATAATTTTTAACTTTGAAATAGTAAATAAGAATTTTATTCTCTTTCTGTTTTGAAAGATATCTCATATATCATATGGGCTAAGAGTTAACACATGGAGTAGCAGAAATTGATAGTGAAATCAATTTATAATTTGCTTTCATGTTTATATATTTACTCATAGGTTGTTACAAAAAACAATAAAGAGCCAAATAAGTAAAATTTTAATAATACGTTCTCTGGAATGCGTTGAAATACTTAAATTAAGACAAAACTGGATCTTCCAAAATTTACATTCTTGAAAATAGAACTCTTTTTATTATTAATTTTCATTTAAATGAGGGAAAAAATGAAAATGGTATCATAAAAATTGTCTTAAGATTTAAATTAATCTTAATTTGAAAAAAATAAGTTTTTAGAAAAAAATAATGAACATTTATAAATAAGAACACGGAAGATGGTATTTTGAACCTAACAATATTATTTTGATAGAAAATTTCCATATTACTTTAATTTTAAAGATGTAAGTAATATCTTCATGATTTATTAAAAACCTATTTTTGAAAAAGCAATAAGAAAATTAAACAATGGAAATGAAAGGATTATTCTGTAATTTACCAGATCAATTATTTCTGTTTAATGCAGACAATTTAATCTGGTTTTTTACATGTCAAATACAAAGAATCATGGGTAAGAAATAACACTATGTGCTCAAAAATCTAATCAAAACCTCTAAAGATGTTATTTACCAACAATATTCAATAAATACAAAATAAGATATATTGAATAGATCTTTTGGTTAGTCACCAAGTTTCTTATTTCCCCTAAGTGACAAATATATTTTTCTTTCTGTATGCCCCAAAGCCATTCATCGTGTAGGCAACATTTTGTTAAACTATAGACAATGAAACGGATTTCTGGATTACCATAGGTTTTCTTTTCAAAATTTAACAGTATTTCCTGAGCAAATTCTGGATTAGATTTTGCCTCTAAATGAAACCAACACACACTGGAAAAGGAAAAAAAAAAAAATATCAACAAAGAGTAGGAAGAGGAAGCTGTCATAACTTGTGATCTCTGTAAGTGAAAGTACTTTTAGTCTTTGATATATTAGTGACAAAAAAGCAATAATAAATGGTAAAACATGATAAGTTAATTGATGGGAAATTTTAAATGGTAATGAGATGAATATCCGTACAGTTGGGGAGTGAACTGAAATCATAAATTTAATATCAGCAAATGAATCACATATCCTAGCAATATGAGAATAGGGCTGGTAGAAGCAGATTTAGAAGGTCTGGATCAGTGTGTATGCATGTTGATTTCTCGACATAGGTCACTGAAGGCTAGTGGACTTGCTTCAAAGGGGCTGGGTTACATGGTTATCAGAACCCAACTTCAGATAGAAACTGCAATATTCATTAATTGATTTATACGTTCATATATTCAGCAGACAAATATAATTTTCCTGGCAGTATGATCTACAACAGTAACATTTTAATTCTAAGATTTTAAAAAGTCTCTCCAATATTTTTTTCAAATCTAAAATTAAGGTTTAGGGGACTATTTTGGAGACAAAAACTGCATATACTCTAGTATTACATGAGAATATAAGGCACAAATGATTGCAAAAAGCTCACTCATAGGAAAAAAAAATAATTGACTGTAGGGGTTAAGATGAAAGGTACTGTCATGATGAAATGAATGACTTTTTAAAAAAACTATTTCCTTCCCTTTAGTGTTTCCTATTGCTACTCTTTCTTTCCTTCCAACACTAACAGCACCTGCTCCTGCAGAAAGTAACCATTTGTTAGATCCTTGGTTTTCACCCCTTAACACAAAGGAGAATCACCTGATGCATACACCCACCAGAAGTAAATTAAATCAGAATCTCAGGGAGAGTGAGGTCTTGATACTTGCTTTTTAAGGAGCTCCCTTGTTGATTTTAATGTGCAGCCAAGTTTGAAAAATGATATTCTTAGAATTAACAAGGTAAGTCAGAAAGTTTTTATCAATTAAATAACTTACAATGTACTCAGCAACTGTCTTAGCATTATGAGCATATGAGAGCAGCATAAATGCTAAGCTCTGCTGCTTACAAATTTACTGCAGTAAACAGTCATTTCTATAATCTAAGTTAGGAAGTAACTCTGGGCTTATATTTCTTAATTTATCAGCTATACACTATGCACATGAAACTTGCTTTTAATAAAAGTTAAATTCCTTAGGGTTTTGAATTCTTTTCATATATTAAACATTTTACAATAATATTATCTCAATTGATTCCAATCTGTTTTTCTACGGGAAAGGAAGAGTTGCAGTTTCAGCTGGTAAAATTTGAAAATCATGCATGAACTCGAGTGAATTTTCTGTTAAGAGCATAGGCTATGGGGTCAAGTTGCATAAATTCAGGTCTTAGTTTTGCAATTTATTAGTAGTGTTTTCTTGAGCCAGTCATTTAACTCATTTGTACTTTTATTTCCTCCAGAAAATGAGGATAGTAGTATTCCTACTTTTTCAAGTTGTTGTGAAGAATAAATGACTTAGGGCTCCTGACATATGGCAAATACTGTAGATGTACATGTTAGCTATTACTATTATGTTAAGGATTTCCATGTTTTACCATTTTGAAAGGCTATTAATATTCATATGTTGTGGATATTCTTATGTGTTCTATGTCAGAAAATGTGTGACTATTTGTTTTGTATTGCTGAAAAAAATTGGGGGGATATCAAAATATGGGTATATCTAGGGGGAGTAGGTTATGAATGGAAATGTCTGAGGTTTGGGGGATAAAAATAGACTGAGAATCACTGGCATAGACCCAAAGAGATTTGGGAAGAGAAAAATTGTAATGGGTTGGCATACTTCACTGAATACTAATCAAAGAGGGAATGAGTTGAGCTAGACATTGAAAGCATGTAGAATTTGAACAGTCAAGAACGAAATGGGAAGGGGTTTGCTGATGAGCCTCAAAGGTAGGCTTACTCTGAAATGATATGAATTGGACCAGGTGTCAGTTGCCCTTATTACCTTAACCTAAGATTCTGTGTGTGTGTGTGTGCTGTTTAATCGAATAATATAGAACAAAAATAGCCATAGTACCTACTCATTCAAAAAGGAGACAGAGTTCTTCAGCATATGGCCAAATTTCTCCCCATACTTCAATACACTGCAATTGATGTAACATTAATGTATCCGAGATCAGCCAGCCATATTGTGATGAAATGTACTACCAACGATAGATTTCCTATATCATGACATTCAAAAGAGCATTCTTTATTATTAAAAATACATATAAGGGCATCACGATCATTACCATAATTTTTTACCATGATGAGAAAAGTATCCTTTGTTTAGCAGTCTGGAAACTTGAATTTTCTGTTTTCCTAAAACATTATTTCTTTAATACTGTGAAGTTTACTGAGCAGAGATGCATCTAGGACACTCAGTACCAGGAGTTCTAGTCATATGAATGACTTCTGTATCTCCTTAATAGATATTTAATTTATTTAGTATTTTAGCTTCCTTATCTGAAAAATAAGGGAAATAAGATTATACAAACAATTCACAGGGTTGTTGGAAAGGATCGAAAATATAGTGTTCTGAGATGCTCTGTGAAAACTAATAAATGGGTTTACACATATATGTATTTATATATTTTTTCTGTTGAGTTTAGAGATAGAAATATTCTATTATTTCTAGTTTAGTAATGTCTTGTATTTAATGAATGTATTCTTTGTTGTAATCATCATTCTATGAGTAGCATCTGAAATGGTCTGTACCTTTTGTCTCTGAATCTCTACCACCTAGGATAGTGGGCAATATATACCATGTTGTCAAAAATATTTCTTTTGAATAAATATTAAAAGATGTAGTGTACATTACACTATTCCTGGAATTAGAAGCAGAAAGACTGGGTTTAAGCCCTAGCTTTTCTGCTTATTGGCTTATGTCCAATAAGCACATCACCCAGCCTCTGTCCAGGGCCCTCTCGTGCCCAGATCCCACAGCTTTTGTCCCCACCTGTTCCGGGCCCTGTGCCAGTGTCCTGCTCCAGAGACCACGTGTCACGAACTGCTGGCATGTCAGCGTCTCGGCCTCCACACAGTCTGGAAGTTGCACTCTGTGTGTCCCATGCTGCCTATATCACACGTCCATCTGATATCCTCTAGCCTTGTAAGCTACTTGAGGGCCGATACCATACCTTCTACTTCTGTTGTATTCTCTGTGGCACCTAATGCAGTCTGGGCACAGGGTAGGTGCTCATAAAAACTTGTTGAATGAGCAAAAAAAAAAAAAAAAAAAAAAAGGTTAAGGATCTTAACCTTTCTGAATCTTCATTGTCCTCAATCCTTATTATAAAAACACTGGTACAAGTTCAACAAAAACTACTGCTTCTTTTCCTTACAATATGCTCACACACAACTGCATAAAATTTAAATAGGCTCTTTGATTCCATGAAACCCATTCATTAACTTATTTTGCATGAAATGTCTTTTTTATTTACATGATAAATATGTATTGAGCACCTGCTCTGTGGCCAGAACTCTGCTAGGCACTGGGATACAGCCAGGAAAAATAATGGCGTGTTTTATATTTTAATGACTTTTATAATCTGTGGAGGGTAAATAACCACTAATAACTAATGAAAAAGAATTGCCGTGAGGGAAAGTAACGTAGTTCAAGAGCACTGAAAAATTGATGATCAGGAAAGATTTCCCTAAGAACTTAATAATTAAACTGAAATTTTAGGAATGAGCAAAGGTTAATAGGCAAAGGTGAGATTGGGGAAAAGAGTAATCTAGGAGGATGGAATAACATGCACAAAGTCCCTATGGGAAGAAAGAGTGTGGTCTGCAAGAGGAAATTTTAAAAGGCTACTTTCCTAGAGCGTAGAAAGCAAAGCAGACTCCGAGATGACTATGGCAATGTAAGAATGTCCTTGTATCATGCATTAAGGATGTTAGTCCATCCTAGGGGGACTGAAAAAGAAATCTCTAAAGTTTTTCCTCATGCCAAATTTACATAGTAAATGAGATACAAATTTAATGAAGTTCTCTGAGACCCTCAAAAGAAAAACATGTATATTGTTTCCTTATAAAATATTTCCTATGCTGTTTTTAAGAGCTTTCAGGATAATAATATTTAAAGTCAAGTTTATCTGAATGAATGTTATTCTTTTTTTGAGCTTTTGCAAACTTCAAAATAGGGAGAAAACATTTTTACTTTCTAGAACATTCACTGTCAAATAGTAACTAAGGGAAAATAGATTAGATTACTTATTTTTAGTTAAAAATAGGTAAACAAAAATACAACCTTGGCCTAGAATCCCTCTCTTTCACAACTTCTTCCTTATTTTATGTAACTGTGATTCTATTTTCCATAAATCCATTAGAGAAATGCATATAAACAGTCATAATATAAAAATATGCATTAATTAAACCACCACTTATTTAATTAGTCCACACTCAAACATCCTTCTCAGTTTAACATAGCATTTATCCTAACCCATTACGCCAATTAATTTATCAACAGTTGAATAAATTTCTTGCTAATGTGCATACCCATGTATCTATTACTATCATCTATTTCTCTATATACCTTCAACATCTAAAATATTATTAAAAATGCAAGTCAGTTCCAAATTTAAAGTGTAAAACTTGGAATTGATGCCTGGCTTCAGGAAGTCTGAGGAAATGATGTTGAGAATATTCTGACATCACCCACAAAATACTGTCAAATAAAGATTATAACAGTTTACACTTAACACCTACTATGTGTTAGGCACTGTTCTGAGATATACACTTACTCAATCCCCACAAAATACCTAGAAGAAGGAGGAGGCACTGTAATCCCTACTTTTAGATGGAGAAAAGAATTCACACAGAAGTTAGTTAGTTGTCTCTGCAACTGAATTCAATGGTGGATGTCATTAAGTGCAGGTAATCTGAACCAGAACACATAGAACTTTACTGTTTCTTGGACTGGCAAAATTAAACCAGTTAACAGTCAAGTAAAATAATAATGATATGAGTGGCATTTCAAAGATAATGACTTGAATATCAAAGGATTAGAAAGGGCTATCAAGAAAATTGATAAAGTCCTCGAATAATCTGTAGAAATGACCATTGTTAGTATTGTGTTTTAAAAGTTAAAATTTAAATATTATATGGGGTTAAGATGAAATTTGACTGGAATAATCACATACAAACAATTTACGATTTCCAAAAATTAATGCACATCCTACTTTCGTAAATATATGTTAAATATATGACAGATACATAATATTTTTCAAAATCTAAAACATAGTAAAATTTCTGTAGTCATAATTAACACATTTTTTTCACTATTTGCCTAGAAATTTTGGTCTACATTTCCTGTGAATACTTTGGTTTGCCTTTGAATGTCTAATCCTCTACTTATTTAGTTTAGCTCTTCATTGCATGAAATATTTGTAGAATGCAGTACAATACCTCCCTCTGATAATAATAAGGAACAACATTCCTTTTCCTGTCATTGGTAGTCCAGACACATATTCATGCTCAGCTAATCATTCACTACTTTATGGCACTTTGAATCTTGAGGGAATAATGTGACATGCAGGTACAACTGAGAAGGTATTTATTATGATGGGGGTGGTTGCAGGAGAGGCAGTATCAAGAGTCTGGCAGCTGGTGACTGCTTCCACTGTGACAGTGAGGAGAGCAGTGACTGTGTTGCCATCAGCAGTGTCCGATCTGGCTGTTCCTGTGGGGTAAACTTAGTGATAGCTTTTGGCTCAGTCATTCTCCTTTGGGTTTCGTCAATTTGTAAATCCTTAGTAGCCTCTAAGAAGGATATACCAGATGGGTTAAGATGTTGGAAAAGATTTAATAGGGGGAAATTCCCTGAAGAGGATGAAGAAGAGTGAGGAAGTAGCAGTAAACCAGGAAAGCCTTTAGACTGTGATATAGATCTGATACCCATGAAAAGAGAAGAAGGACAGGACTGGGTATTTCTGAGAGAGTTTTGGTCAGGTCAGTGGGATGTCCCTAAGAAAAAACTGTACATTAGAGGAATCCCACAGTAGGCAGAAATAGCCAACCTTATGTAGTACATTAGCTGTGTTCAGTTATGACCGGGAGCAGCTTGGAGGGCACATGGTCTGATTTGTGAACATTGGAGTATCTCCAAAGGTACATTTTTCATGGCCACCACACTGAGCCACCAGAGGTTTTGTCAGTTCCATAAACTGTTGAGACTATTCCAAGGACGTTCTTTCTGTGCTTAAGTTATTTAAAGTATTTTCTTTCTTCCTTTCTTTTTTCTTTTAGTCAAGAACATCAACTTGTACCTTTTAATGAAGTCTTTCTTTAAGTGGCTTTTTATTGGCCTCAATTGTTATTAAAGACTGATGACTTGTTATCATTCATAGATTTAAATAGCTTAATTTTGCCTATTGCGTTTCCCTGTAGTTCATATTTCAAGTAAACATGTCATTACAGGATTTCTTTAGCATCGGCTTCTTAAAGAGATTTCTCAGTTTTCTTAGGGTAAAGACCAAAATCCAAATCCTAAGTTCTTTAGTGGTCTGATAATTTAGGTCTCCTTTGCATCTACAGTCTCATCTGGTACCATACCTCCCTTCATTTGCTTTTCCCAACACATTGCTGTTTCAGTTCCTCTCAAGTACTGTGTTGGTTCATGTCCTCCAGGAAGCAGATGCCAAGACACGACCAGATGTACAAGTGACGCTTGGGAAGGATAAAGGGAAGGGGCCCAAACAAGAAAAGGAGAAAACCTCAAACTGCAGCACAGGTTTGATACATGTGAAGGAAGACTGTCATCTTGGTGACTTATTCTTACTGGTTGGTTTCTGTACACAAGAAGCTCCAAATATCATCATGGCTGTCTTAGCTGGTCCTGATCCCCATCTTCCATAGCCATTATGTTGTAGAATTCCAGAAGCAAATTTTCTCTACCCAGACTTCAGGGACAATCCTATGCTTTCAAACCTTGATGCCAGAATAATTGACTCAGGCAGGTCTCTTTAGCTCATTAGTTGTTTTGGGGGAGGAACTAATTCTTGTAGCTTCATACTCTTTTAATCTTCTGTGATATCTTATATGGTATATCTTGATGAATGTATCCATGTGCCTTTGAAAGAATATTTTATATAGCTTGTGAATGCAGCATTCTACAAACGTTAATTAGACGATGAGAGACCAGGACATTTGGCCTATTGTTGACTATTCAATCAACTGCTACACTTTAGGAACTAGAACATCCAACCATGCAGACCCTAGAGGTGTGGGGATAGGAAGCCCCAAATCTTCCAGTAGGTCTTTGAGAGTAATAGCCACGGAATCTCTCTTCCTTCCTTTCTTGGTTTATTGCATCCATGTATTCTTCTTTTGGGGGACATAGCACCATATAAAGATCTTTAAATTAATGCATGTATTTTACCTAAATGGTGGCACCCCGATCTTTTAGAATGTTTTCTCTAAATTAATTTTTCAGCCGTGCCTTTAAGAAGCCCTTCTAATGCTCTTTGAGGCCAGCTGCTTTTGGATTGTATGGTATGTGATATTACCCGGGATGCTAATGGGTCCACTAATGTACCTTCTTCATTGTAAAGTGGGTCCCAATCATATGTTACATTGTGTGTGATTCCATACTTGGGAATTGTGCATTCTGTAACTCCATGAATAGTCATTAAGGGTGAGGTTCTAAGAGCAGGAAAGGCAAATTTATCCGTGCAGTAGGTTATCTATCCCTGTTCAAATGTACTGTTAGCTCTTAAAAGATGGAAACACAGTTGACTTGCCACCAACTATCTCATTCATCCTCTAAAGGAATAGTATCATTCCAAAGGCTTAGCTTCAGCCATTGCTTTCTCCAGGTTTCTAAGGGCCACCCTAACAGCAACTTTGCTTTATCCTGTGGGTTTCTGGCCAAGCAGTTACTTCTTATGTCCTGATAAATTGCTTTCATGTTAATGGATTCTTGCTAATTCAGTTTTATATCCAACCTCCTCAATTAAGTATCCTCAACATCAAGCCCAGTGGCACTTCTACAGGTATGTGCTGTCTAATCCTGGCATCTACTTCAGTGCATATTATATTTCCTCCCTTATTAGGCCCATCACATCCCCTACCAGACTCTGGTGGGATTAAGCCATGGCAGCTAGGAAAGAAGATGAATACATCTCCTGAGAGAAGCACCTATTTTTCTGTTAGACCTCTACCATGTCTTCTGGAACTTGGAATGTACTAGCTCTTATTAGGAAAAAGTGGGCCACATCTGAAAACTCAGAGATCAGGGGAGTCTACAGGTACAACATCCTTAGGAGAATCCAACCAGGGGTCTTTACGCCATATTTTATGGTCCTAAGATTTTCTCCAATAAGATTCTGGTCTTAGCATTGACAAACTTACCTTGGCATTTAAATGTTTGTGGATCTTTGAGACCCTATCAGATTCTTAGTTATGCTTCTTAGTTGTGTTAGCACTTCTACTGAGGAACATAAGGCCTCTTTAAAATCTACCAAAGAGGCTCTATAGCTCTCACATTTAGTTTTAACAGCTGTTTACAGCAATATTGTACCTCTGGGAAACCATACAATTTAGCAGTAACCAGCCAACTCCATTGTTCTGGCAGGGTTTATGTTAGTTCATACTGTCTGAGAAGCAAACAGAAAGATGGGATTAAGTGTGCAAGGGGGTTTTATTAGTAAAATATCTAGGAGATAAAATGAAGAGGAAGAGGAAATATCTGGGGAGAGTATTCTGAGACGACAGTGCAGGGAGGTAAGGGGGTCAGAAGGTAGGTGAAAGTGCCCTAGACTGCTGTGAATTCTAAGGAAGCATTGATTATGCCCAAAAGAGAGTCCTCCAGCTAAAACAGTCTATTAGAGCAGTCCTGTATCTCCCAGGAACAGGCCTGCCTTACAACCCCTGAAATGCCAGGCACTGGCTGGGAGCAGCCTATGGTAAGCATGACCTTGATCTAAATGTGATGTATTTTGGTATACAGAAGCTGGAGTGAGTTCCCTGTAATTGAAGGTTTGAAAAGTGTATTTTCATGGTGACTACAGCATCATTTCACTCCCATTTTTCAAACGTTTGAAAGGGAATTTCCCTCCAATGGATATCTTTAATCAGTTTAATGTCCCACACGCCACACAGGGGCATCCTCTTGCCTTCCAAGTGGCAAATAGGACAGTTCCAAACTTCATCTTACTGCCTGTTTCCTTGGATCACTCCTGACACCACTTGTGTTATATCAGGTCTCTGAGAAGCATACATTAAGATGGGATGGGCTATGCAAGATATTTATTGGAGGAACACCTGAAAAAGGCAAAAGAAAGGGACCCTGAGAAGGCGAGGAGAGCCTTAGTAGCATGATGCATGTCTGACACCTGTGAAGGAGAGGGAGCAATAAGAAGACTGTGTAGAAGAGGCAGAGACTCCAGAACAGTACGAAGAAAGCTTCATCCAGTTCAATGGGATGTCATTAAGCCAATGTCACCCATGAAAAGAAAAGTCCCACATCTCACAGAAATGAGCCTGCATTCATAGCCCTATCTTGATATTTCATTGTCTGGGAGCAGCCCGTGGGGAATATAATCTCATAACGAGTGCAAGAGTGCATGTAAGATAGGAACAGTTGGTCTATCAGCCAGTTAAGCCTTAACTGTAAACCATCTACAGTTAAGCTGTAGGTACCATGATCTCTGCAGCAATAGAGCCTTTCAAACTCCCTTTATATATATTTTTAATAACTCCTTTATACCCTGTATTAGTTTCCTATAGTAGTTGTAACAAGATGCCACAAACTGGGTGTCTTTTTAAAAATTTATTTATTTAAATTCAAGTTAGTTAACTTATAGTGTAGTATTGGTTCCAGGAGTAGAACCCAGTGATTCATCACTTACATGTAACACCCAGTGCTCATCCCAACAAATGCCCTCCTTAATTAACTCATTACCCATTTAGCCCTTCCTCCTACCCATTTCCCCTCCAGCAACCCTCAGTTTGTTCTCTTTATTTAACAGTCTCTTATGGTTTGCCTTCCTCTATGTTTTTATATTATTTTTCCTTCCCTTCCCCTTATTCATCTGTTTTGTTTCTTAAATTCCACATATGAGTTAAATCATATAATATTTGCCTTTCTATGACTGACTGATTTCACTTAGCGTAATACACTCTAATTCCATTCATGTTGTTGCAAATGGCAACATTTCATTCTTTTTTTTGTCACCAAGTAATATTCCACTGTGTGTGTGTGTGTGTGTGTGTGTGTGTGTGTGTGTGTATGTGTGTGTGTGTGTGTGTATATACATAGAAGATGTATACATAGAAGATTTTCTTTATCCATTCATCAGTCGATGGACATTTGGGCTCTTTCCATACCTTGGGTATCAGTGATGGTGCTGCTATAAACATTGGGGTGCATGCGCCCCTCTGAATCAGCATTTTTGTACCCTTTGGATAAATACCTAGTAGTGCAATTTCTGGGTCATAGGGTAATTCTGTTTTTAATTTTTTAAGGAACCTGCATACTGTTTTCCAGAGTGGCTGCAACAGTTTACATTTCTACCAGCAGTGCAAAAGTGTTCTCCCTTTTTCACATCCTCCCAAACATCTGTTGTTTCCTGAGTTGTTAATTTTTGCCATTCTGACAGATGTGAGGCTGTATCTCATTGTGGTTTTGATTTGTATCTCTCTGATGATGAGTGATGAAACAAGAAATTTATTCTCTCACTGTTCTGGGTCCTAGAAATCTAAAATCAAGGTATCTTTAGGGTCAGTTCCTTCTGGAGACTCCATAAGGGAGAAACTGTCTCTTACTCCTAGCTTTTGATGGTCACCAGCAGTGCCTATCATTCCTAGGCCTGTAGGAACATCAATCTCTACCTCTGTCTTCATATGGCCTTATCCCCTATGTATCTTCATATCATCTTCCTTCTGTGTGTATCTTCATGTTCAAAATTTCCTTCTTAGAAAGTTATCATTGATGCCCATCTTAATGTAGTTTGATGTCATCTTAAAGTGATTACGTTTAGAAACCCTAGTTTCAAATAATGTCACATTCTCAGGTTCCATGTGGATGTGAATTGTGGGGGGATACTATTCACCCATCAAATACCCTTTTCTCTCTTCTGGCCTATTTAACTCTTGGTCTTTTTCAGATTCAGACTAATTGTTACTTCATGATTAGGGTCATTTTCCCTATTATTTACCTTTGTAATATAATTTATTTTAATTTTAGTATAGTTAACATAGAGTGCTATATTAGTATCAGGTGTACAGTATAGTGATTCAGTAATTCTATACATTACTCAGTGCTCCTTATGATAAGCATACTCTAAATGTCCTTCATCTATTTCACCCATCCCCCTGCCCACCTCTCCTCTGGTAACCATCAGTTTGTTCTCTACAGTTAAGAGTCTGCTTTTTGGTTTGTATCTTTTTTTTTTCTTTTTTTCTTTGTGTTAAATTACATATGAGTGAAATCATATGGTGTTTCTCTTTCTCTGAATTATTTCACTTAACATTATACTCTCTAGATCCACCCATGTTGTTGCAAATGGCAAGATTTCATTCTTTTTTATGACTGAGTAATTTTATATATACATGGTAGTTATATTTTTAATGTTTTGAGGAGCTACCATACTGTTTTCCACAGTGGCAGCACTGGTTTGCATTCCCACAAACAGTGCACAAGTGTTCCGTTTTCTCCACTGCCTTGTCAACACTTGTTGTTTCTTGTGTTTTTGATTTTAGCCATTCTGACAGGTGAAGAGATATCTTGTTGTGGTTTTGATTTGCATTTCCCTGAGGATAAGTGATGATGAGCATCTTTTCATGTGTCTTTTGGTCATCTGTATGCCTACTTTGGAGAAATGTGTGTTCATGTCCTCTACCCATTTTTAATTAGATTATTTGTTTTTTGGTGTTGAATTGCATAACTTCTTCATATATGTTGGACAGTAACCTTTTATCAGATATGTCATTTGCAAATTTCTTCTATTCAGTAGATTGTCTTTTAGTTTTGTTGATTGTTTCCTTTGCTGTGCAGAAGCTTTTTATTTTGATATAGTCTGTCCCAATAGTTTATTTTTGCTTTTGTTTCCCTTGCCTCAGGAGACATATCTAGAAAAATACTGCTGTGGCCAGTGTCAGGGAAATTACTTCCTATGCTTTTTTCTAGGATTTTTATGGTTTCAGCCTCACTTGTAGATCCTTAATCCATTTGGGGTTTATTTTTGTGTATGGCATAAGAAAGTTGTCCTGTTTCATTCCTTTGTTTGTAGCTGTCCATTTTCTCCAGCACCATTTGTTGAAAAGACTGTCTTTTACCATTGAATATTCTTTCTTCCTTTGTCAAAGATTAACTGACTACATAATTATGGGTTTATTTCTGGGCTCTCTATTATGTTCTATTGATCTATATATCTATTTTTTGTGCCAGTACCATACTGTTTTGGTTTCTATGACTTTGTTTGATATCTTGAAATCTGGGATTGTGATACCTCCGGTTTTGTTCTTTTTCAAGATTGCATTGGGGTTTGGGGTCTTTTGTGCTTCCATAGTAATTTTAGGATTATTTGTTCTAGTTATATGAAAAATGCTATTAGTATTTTGATAGGGATTGTATTATATCTGTAGATTGCTTTGGGTAGTATGGACATTTTAACAATATTTGGTCTTCCAGTCCATGAGCATAAAATATATTTACATTTGTTAGTGTTACCTTCAATTTCTTTCATCGATGTTTTATAGTTTTCAAAGTATAGATCTTTTACCTCCGTGTTTAAGTTTATTCCTAGGTATTTTATCTTTGGTGGAATCGTACATGGGATTGTTGCCTTTATTTCTTTCTGTTACTTCATTACTAGTGTACTGAAATACATGGATTTCTGTATATTGATTTTGTATACTGTGACCTTACTGAATTCATTTATCAGTTCTAATAGGTTTTGTTTCTTTTTTTTTTGGTGGAGTGTTTCAAGTTTTCTATATATAGTATCACGTCATTTGCAAACAGTGAAAGTTGTACTTCTTCTTTACCAATTTGGATGAACTTTATTTCTTTTTCTTGTATGATAGCTGTGGATAGGCCTTCCAGTACTATGTTGAATAAAAGTACTGAAGGTACTTTGCCTTGTTCCTGACCTTAGGAGAAAAGCTCTCAGTTTTTCCCCATTGAATATGACGTTTGCTGCAGGTTTTTCATATATGGCCTCTATTATGTTGAGGTATCTTCCCTCTAAACCTACTTTGTTGAGGAGTTTTGGAATGAATTTGTCAAATGTTTTGTTTGTATCTACTGAAATGATCATATGGTTTTTACTTTTTCTTTCACTGATGTGATATATCACATTGATTGATTTGTGAGTATTAAATCAGCTTTGCATCCTAAGAGTGAATCCTACTTGATTTTGGTGAATTATTTTTTTAATGTGTTGCTGTATTTGGATTGCTAATACTTCGTTGAGAATATTTGCATTTATGTCCATCAGAGGTTTGGCCTGAAGTTCTTTTTTGTGTGTGCTGTTTTTATCTATTTAGGGTAATGCTGGCTGCATGGAATAAATTTAGAAACTTTCCTTCCTCTTTGTTTTTTTGGAAAAGTTTGTAAAGAATAGATATTAATTCTTCTTTAAATATTTGGTTTGATTCACCTGTGAAGCCATCTGGTCCTGGACTTTTGTTTGTTGGGAGGTGTTTTGTTTATTTTAGTTTTTTTAATGTTTATTTACTTTTGAGAGAGAGAGACAGAGTGCAAGCGCGGGCAGAGAGAGAAGAAGACAGAATCTGAAACAGGCTCCAGGCTCTGAGCTGTTAACACAGAGCCCAATGAGGGGTCAAACTCACCAGTGGCGAGTTCATGACCTGAGCTGAAGTCGAATGCTTAACCAACTGAGCCACCCAGGAGCTTGGGAGTTTTTTGTTTTTTTTTTTTCTTTTTAAATTACTGATTCAGTTTCATTGTGGTAATCAGTCTGTTCAAATAATTTATTTTTCCGCTTTACATTCAGGGAGTTATATGTTTCTAGGAGTTTATCCATTTCTTCTAGGTTGTCCAATTTGTTGGCATATAATTTTTCATAATATTCTCTTACAATTGTTCTGTGGTGTTGGTTGTTATTTCTCCTCTTTCATTTATGATTTTGTATATTTAGGACCGCTCTCTGATGAGTTTGGCTAGAAGTTTATCAATTTTATTGATCTTTTCAAAGAACCATCTTCTGTTTCATTGATCTGTTCTATGGATTTTTTAAAGTTTCTATTTCACTTATTTCTATTCTAATCTTTATTATTTCCTTTCTTCCTTCTACTAGTTTTGGGTTTGTTTGTTGTTTTTTCTAGCTCCTTTAGGTGTAAGATTGGTTGTTGAGTGAGATTTTTCTTCATTCTTGAGGCCTGAATTGCTATAAACTTCCCTCTTAGGACTGTTGGTGCTACATCACAAAGGTTTTGAAAATTGTATTTTCATTTTTCATTGGTTTCCATGTATTTTTTGATTTCTCGGTTGACCTATTCATTGTTTAGAAGCATGATATTTAACATTCTTGAATTTATGGTCTTTGCAGAAGTGTTCTTGTGATATTTTTCTAGTTTCACAGTGTTGTGGTCAGAAAAGATTGGTGGTATTTCAGTCTTTTTCAATTTGTTGAGACTTGTTTTGTTGCCTAATATGTAATCTGTTCTGGACAGTGTTCCATGTGCACTAAAAAACAATGCATATTCTGCTGTTTTAGGATGGAATGTTCTGAATATATATGTTAGATCCATCTGGTCCAATGTGGCATTCACAACTACCATTCCCTTGTTGATTTTCAGTTGACATGATTTATCCATTAATGAAGGTCAGGTATGAAAACCCCCTACTATTATTGTATTAATATCAATTACCTCTTTTATCTTTGTTATTAGCTGCTATATGCATTTGAGTGCTTTTATGTTGGGTACATAATTATTTATAATTGTTAAATGTTCTTGTTGTATTGGTCCATTTACGATTGATTATACAGTGTGCATCATATAATCTTTGTAGTACTTATCACAGGAATATTTTATATGTGTGTGTGTATTTCTCTCATTGATGTCCAGTTTTTTTTATTTTATTTTTTTATTTTTTAAAATTTACATCCAAATTAGTTAGCATATAGTACAATAATGATTTCAGGAGTAGATTCCTTAGTGCCCCTTACCCATTTAGCCCATCTCTCCTCCCACAATCCCTCCAGTAACCCTCTGTTTGCTCTCCATATTTGTTTTGACTCCCTCCCTGTTTTCATATTATTTTTATTTCCCTTCCCTTATATTCATCTATTTTGTCTCTTAAAATCCTTATATGACTGAAGTCATATGATTTTTGTCTTTCTCTAACTGACTCATTTCACTTAGCATAATACCCTCCAGTTCCATCCACATAGTTTCAAATGGCAAGATTTCATTCTTTTTGATTGCTGAGTAATACTCCATTGTGTGTGTGTGTGTGTGTGTGTGTGTGTGTGTGTGTGTGCGCGCGCGCGCATCTTTTCTATCCATTCATCCATGGACATTTGGGCTCTTTCCATACTTTGGCTATTGTTGATAGTGCTTCTATAAACATGGGGGTGCATGTGTCCCTTGGAAACAGCACACCTGTATCCCTTGGATAAATGCCTAGTAGTGCAATTTCTGGGTGGTAGAGTAGTTCTATTTTTAGTTTATTGAGGAACCTCCATACTGTTTTTCAGAGTGGCAGCACAAGCTTGCATTGCCACCAACAATGCAAAAGAGATCCTCTTTTTCCACATCCTTGCCAACATCTGTTGTTGCCTGAGTTTTTAATGTTAGCCATTCTGACAGGTGTCAGGTGGTGTCTCATTGTGGTTTTGATTTGTATCAAAACCTGATGATGAGTGATGTTGAGCATTTTTTCATGTGTTGGTTGGTCATCTGGATGTCTTCTTTGGACAAGTGTCTATTCATGTCTTTTGCCCATTTCTTCACTGGATTATTTGGTTTTGTGTGTTGAGTTTGATAAGTTCTTTATAGATTTTAGATACTAACCCTTTATCTGATATGTCACTTGCAAATATCTTCTCCCATTCTGTCTGTTGCCTTTTAGTTTTGCTGATTGTTTCCCTTGCTGTGCAGAAGCTTTTTATCTTGATGAGGTCCTAATAGTTCATTTTTGCTTTTGTTTCCCTTGCCTCTGGAGACATGTTGAGTAAGAAGTTGCTGCGTCCAAGGTCAAAGACATTTTTGCCTGCTTTCTCCTTGAGGATTTTGATGGCATCCTGTCTTACATTTAGGTCTTTCATCCATTTTGAGTTTATTTTTGTGTATGGTGTAAGGAAGCGGTCCAGGGTCATTCTTTTGCATGTCGCTGTCCAGTTTTCCCAGCACCACTTGCTGAAGAGACTGTCTTTATTCCATGGGATATTCTTTCCTGCTTTGTCAAAAATTAGTTGGCCATAAATTTGTGGGTCCCTTTCTGGGTTCTCTATTCTGTTCCATTGATCTGAGTGTCTGTTTTTGTGCCAGTACCATACTGTCTTGATGGTTACAGCTTCGTAGTGTAGCTTGAAGTCTGGGATTGTGATGCCTCCTGCTTTGGTTTTGTTTTTCAAGATTGCTTTGGCTATTCGGGGACTTTTCTGGTTCCATACAAATTTTAGGATTATTTGTTCTAGCTCTGTGAAGAATGCTGGTGTGATTTTGTAGGGATTACATTGAATATGTAGATTGCTTTGGGTAGTATCGACATTTTAACAATATTTCTTCTTCCTATCCAGGAACATGGAATCTTTTTCCATTACTTTGTCTTCTTCAATTTCTTTCATAAGCTTCCTATAGTTTTCAACGTATAGATTTTTCACCTCTTTGGTTAGATTTATTCCTAGGTATTTTATGGTTTTTTGTGCAACTGTAGATGGGATTGATTCCTTGATTTCTCTTTCTGTCACTTCATTGTTGGTGTACAGGAATGCAACCATTTCTGTGCATTGATTTTATATCCTGCAACTTTGCTGAATTCAGGAACCAATTCTAGCAGTTTTTTGGTGCAATCTTTGGGTTTTCCCTATAGAGTATCATGTCATCTGCGAAGAGTGAAAGTTTGACCGCCTCCTGGCCTATTTGGATGCCTTTTATTTCTTTGTGTTGTCTGATTGCAGCGGCTAAGATTTCCAAAACTATGTTGAATAACAGTGGCGAGAGTGGATATCCCTGTCTTGTTCCTGACCTTAGGGGGAAAGTTCTCAGTTTTTCCCCATTGAGGATAATATTAGCATTGGGTCATTCATATATAGCTTTTATGATCTTGAGTTATGTTCCTTCCATCCCTAATTTCTTGAGGGTTTTTATCAAAAAAGGATGTTAGATTTTGTCAAATGCTTCCTCTGCATCTATTGAGAGGATCATATGGTTCTTGTCCTTTCTTTTATTGATGTGATGGATCACGTTAATTGTTTTGTGGATATTGAACCAGCCCTGCATCCCAGGTATAAATCCCACTTGGTCATGGTGAATGATTTTTTTTAATGTATTGTTGGAGCCGATTGGCTAATATCTTGTTGAGGATTTTTGCATCCATGTTCATCAGGGAAATTGGTCTATAGTTCTCCTTTTTAGTGGGGTCTCTGGTTTTGGAATCAAGGTAATGCTGGCTTCATAGAAAGAGTTTGGAAATTTTCCTTCCGTTTCTGTTTTTTGGAACATCTTCAAGAGAATAGGTGTTAACTCTTCCTTAAATGTTTGATAGCCATCTGGCCCTGGACTCTTGATTTTGGCAGATTTTTGATTACTAATTTGATTTCCTTACTGGTTATGGTCTGTTTAAATTTTCCATTTGTTCCTGTTTCAGTTTTGGTAGTGTATGTATTTCTAAGAATATGTCCATTTCTTCCATATTGCCTATTTTATTGAAATATAATTGCTCATAATATTCTCTTATTATTTTTATTTCTGCTCTGTTGGTTGTGATCTCTCCTCTTTCATTCTTGATTTTATTTATTTCAGTCCTTTCCTTTTTATGTTTGATCGGACTGGCTAGTGGTTTCTCAATTTTGTTAATTCTTTCAAATAACCCTCTTCTGGTTTCATTGATCTGTTTTACTGGTTTTTTTTGTTTGTTTGTTTGTTTGTTTGCTTGTTTTTGGTTTCGATAGCATTAATTTCTGCTCTAATCTTTATCATTTCCTGTCTTCTGCTTGTGTTGGGTTTTATTTGCTGTTCTTTTTCCAGCTCCTTAAGGAGTAAGGTCAGGTTGTGTATCTCAAATCTTTCTTCCTTCTGTAGGAAGGACTGGATTGCTATATACCTTCCTCTTATGACCACCTTTGCTGCATCCCAGAGGTTTTGGGTTGTGATATTATTATTTTGAATGACTTCCATATACTTTCTGATTTCCTCTTTAACTGCTTGGTTAGCCCATTCATTCTTTAGTAGGATGTTCTTTAGTCTCAAAGTATTTGTTACCTTTCCAAATTTTTTCTTGTGGTTGATTTCAAGTTTCATAGCGTTGTGGTCTGAACATATGCACAGTATGATCTTGATCTTTTTGTACTTACTTAGGGCCGATTTGTGTCCCAGTATATGGTCTATTCTGGAGAATATTCCATGTGTACTGTAGAAGAATGTGTATTCTGCTACTTTAGGATGAAATGTTCTGAATATATCTGTGAAGTCCATCTGGTCCAGTGTGTCATTCAAAGACATTTTTTCCTTGTTGATTTTTGATTAGATGATGTGTCCATTGCTGTGAGTGGGGGGTTGAAGTCTCCTACTATTATGGTATTACTATCGATGAGTTTCTTTATGTTTGTGATTAATTGATTTATATATTTGGGTTCTCTCACATTAGGAGCATAAATGTTTACAATTGTTAGGTCTTCTTGGTGGATAGACCCCTTGATTATGATATAATGTCCTTCTGCATCTCTTGATACAGTCTTTATTTTAAAGTCTAGATTGTCTGATATAAGTATGGCTAGTCTGGCTTTCTTTTGTTGACCATTAGAATGATAGATGGTTCTCCATCCCCTTATTTCCAATCTGAAGGTGTCTTTAGGTCTAAAGTGGGTCTCTTGTAAACAGCATATAGATGGACCTTGTTTTCTTATCCATTCTGTTACCCTATTTCTTTTGATTGGAGCATTGAGTCCATTGACGTTTAGAGTGAGTACTGAAAGATATGAATTTGTTGCCATTAAAATGCTTGTAGAGTTGTAGTTTTGGGTGGTGTTCTCTGGTCCTTTCTAATCTTTGTTGCTTTTGGTATATATATATATATATATATATATATATATATATATACACACACACACACACACACATGTGTATATATATATATATATATATATATTTTTTCATCTTTTCTCCCCTCAGAGAGTCCCCCTTAAAATTTCTTGCAGGGCTGGTTTAGTGGTCACAAACTCCTTTAATTTTTGTTTGTCTGGGAAACTTTTTATCTCTCGTTCTATTTTGAATGACAGCCTTGTTGGATAAAGAATTCTTGGCTGCATATTTTTTGATTCAGCACACTGAATATATCCTGCCACTCCTTTCTGGCCTGCCAAGTTTCTGTGGATAGGTGGCTGCAAACCTTATCTTCCTTCCCTTGTAAGTTAGGGACTTTTTTTTTTTCCTTTGCTGCTTTCATGATTCCCTCCTTGCCTGAGTATTTTATGAATTTGAATATGATATGCCTTGTTGATGGTTGGTTTTTGTTGAATCTAATGAGGGTCCTCTGTGCTTCCTGGATTTTGATGTCTGTGTTTTTCCCCAGGTTAGGAAAATTTTCCACTATGATTTGCTCACTTAAGCCTTCTACCCCTATTTCTCTCTCTTCATCTTCTCTGACCCCTATGTTTCTGATGTTGTTCCTTTTTTTTTTTTTTTTTTCAACGTTTTTTATTTATTTTGGGGACAGAGAGAGACAGAGCATGAACGGGGGAGGGGCAGAGAGAGAGGGAGACACAGAATTGGAAACAGGCTCCAGGCTCCAAGCCATCAGCCCAGAGCCCGACGCGGGGCTCAAACTCACGGACCGCGAGATCGTGACCTGGCTGAAGTCGGACGCTTAACCGACTGCGCCACCCAGGCGCCCCTGATGTTGTTCCTTTTTAATGAGTCACTGATTTCTCTAATTCTTAAATTATGCTCTTTTTCCTTAATCTCCCTCTTTGTTTCTGCTTCATTATTCTCCATAAGTTTGTCCTCTATATCACCGATTCTCTTTTGCCTCATCCATCCTTGCTGCCGCAGCATCCATCCATGATTGAAACTCAGTTATAGCATTTTTTTATTTCATTCTGGCTATTTTTTTACTTCTTTTATATCTGCAGAAAGGGATTATAATCTATTTTTGACTCCAGCTAGTATTCTTATTATCGTGATTCTAAATTCTGGTTCAGACATCTTGCTTGTATCTGTGTTGGTTAAATCCCTGGCTGTCGTTTCTTTGTGCTCTTTCTTTTGGGGTGAATTCCTTCGTTTTGTAACTTTGAAGGGAGAGAAGGAATTAATGAGGTAGAAAAATTAAAATAAAAAAAATTAAAATGATAGAAAATTAAACACACACACACACAAATCGAATAATAATTCTAGATCATAGGTGTGTTTTGGTCTGGGTGTTGAAAGTGGTTTGACCGATTATAGAAAAAAAGAGGGGGGAAGAAAAAAAAGGAAATCGTTTGAGAATTTGAAGAAATGAATACACTGAAGTAGACTAAAATGAGATGATGGAGGTAAAATAGAATTTGAAAAAATATACACAGATGTAAAGAATATAGTAGAAAAAAATAAAGTAAAATATTTTTATTAAAAATTAAAAATAAAATGAATTTTTTCTTTTTCTATATTCAAGAAAAAAAGAAACAAAAATAAAGAAAAAAGAAAAAAGGAAAAAAGGAAATCGTTTGAAAATTTTAAAAAGTAAATACACTGTAGTAGACTAAAACAAAATGATCGAAGTAAAATAGAATTTGAAAAAAAATTACATAAAAGCAAAAATACAGTAAAAAATTAAGGAAAAATATTTTTAATAGAAATTGAAGGTAAAAATGAAGTTTTTCTCTTTCTGCGTTCAAGAAAAAGAAAAGAAAAAAGAGGAAAAAAGAAAAAGAAAAAGAAAAAAAGGTGATTGAAAATTTGGAAAGGTGAATACATTGAAGTAGACTAAAATAAAATGATGGAAGTAAAATAGAATTTGAAAAAAATTACACAAAAGTAAAAAGTGTAGTAATAAAAATTAAAGAAAATATTTTAATAAAAATTGAAAATAAAAATGAATTTTTTCTCTTTCTGTATTCAAGAAAAAGAAGTGTGAAAGAGAAAAAAAGAAAGAAAGAAAATTGAAGAGTGGACCTGCTAACAGTTTGAAGTAGGACTGAAATTACTTCGTTTTCCCCTAGAAGTCAGTCTATGTAACGCTTTATAGTCCATAAACTAAGCCGGCGGTGAGACTTGCATTGTTGGAGAGCGAAGTTGGCCCAGTTGGGCAGGGCTCAGTGTAACAGCTCAGCTTTTCGCTAGATGGCGCTGCTAGCCTACTGAGGCGGAGTGTTTTGGCGCTAGTAGGTAAGTATGCGCATGCGCGGGAAGGAACATGGTGTCACCCACTGCCGCCGTCTGTTCTCCCAGATCAGCAATCGTGCACCCGTCCTCTGTCTTCAGCTTTTGTCCACTCCCTGCTTTTTCACTGTCCATGACCATGCCCCCAGGCAGTACCTCTCTCCTGAGTTTTGTCTCAGATGCGGCTGTTTTCCCCAGCCCCTTATTTCTGAAGGACTGCAGCTTTGACCCGTTCCGCCCCTCTGTGGGAGGGTCTCACCGAGCAATGGCCGAATGCCAGCTGCACCCAGGAACACTTGCTGGACCCTGCTGCTGCCCGTTCCCTGAGACTACAGACAGGTGCCAGCCCGCCACAGAAAAAATTTGCGAGATAGTGTAGCAACAGCGTTTCAGGGATTAAGGAAGATCACAACACACATCTGGCACCAGGCTTCACCCTTAACGACCTTGTTGTAGCACCAGCGAATGTGGCTGTTTTCTGGGGTCTGCTGGGACCAGGTGACTTCAACAGTCTCTACCAAATGTCCTTCCAGCAGTGGAACCGCTTTTCCCCGTGTGGCCCGAGATCCTCCCGGACCCCACTCTGTTCCTGGGGATTCGCCCTTCCCACCAGAGCACTGCCAGGTATGGAGCTGCAGAATTGCAGACTTTGTGCTCCCCTTGTTTACGGTCTTAATGGAATTTAAACCCTCTCCTTTCTCCCTTTTTAGTTTAGTCCCTGCGTCTGTTTCCAATTTTCCACTTTATCTCCAGCTGCTTTTGAGGAGGGGTGCTTTTCCCATATTCTCCCCCAACCCCAGTCTCAATCCTCTCTTGCTCACAAAAGTACCTCCCTTCCTGCACCTCTCACTCCCCAAGTTCAGCTTTCTGCGCCGCATACCTGCTGAATTCTGTGGTTCAGGTTGTGCAGATTGTTGTGTTAATCCTCCAGTCAGTTTTCTAGGTGTGTAGGATGGTTTATTATTGGTCTGGCTGTATTTCATGGATGCGAGACACACAAAAAACTTCATGCTGTTCCGCCATCTTGGCTCCTCCTCTCTGATATCCATGTTTTCATACTAAGCTATGTGGTTAAAGGGCACATGCAGTTTCTTTTATTTTTTTCTCACTACTGTATCCCTTGAATCTAAAACAGAGTCTAGCATATATAATAGATATAAAGTATCAAATATGAGTAAGTAAACAACTCAGATTCTGGAGTATAAAATAAAAGAGGGTTGGTGGGTGTATGGTAATGATACTATGCAAACACTGTTTGCCTTCTGTAGGAAGCAAAAGGCATACTGGGAGAAGAAACCCTTCCTTTGTTCACAGTTCATATTTTAATTCTGCCACTAAAGAGTCTGTCCTAGATTGGCTTTGAACTTTGGTAGGGGTAGATGGAGAAATGATGATTAGAGATGTGAAGAATTATAACGCGAAAAGGAGAAAAGAACAACGTAGCAAGGAGAAATAGTGCTGGCTAAGGTGGTTCGGATTGCCCTTTAATTTTTTTTTTTTAACATTTATTTTGTTTTTGACAGAGAGAGAGGTAGGGTGCAAGTGGAGGAAGGGAAGAGAGAGGGGGGACACAGAATCTAAATCACGCTCCAGTCTCTGAGCTGTCAGCGCAGGACCCTATGTGGGGCCTGACCCATGATCTGAGCCAAAGTCAGATGCTTAACCGACTGAGCCACCCAGGCACCCCTGGATTGCCTTTTAGAGGGTTGACTTAATATGGGGACAACCATAAGTTAGGGATAAATAAAGCAGGCCCTAACTCCATGAAAATAAGGATAGATTAATGTCTCTCTGCAATCAAAAATAGACTATAAGTTTCCTTTTCTGAAACAGCATAAAGCTCCCCACTATTAGCCCCACAGAGATTTCTAAGTATCCTGAAATATATGTCTTGTTCTCTACAGAAGTCTATATTCTGTCAGTGTGGAATTTAAAAAAAACCAGGCTGGTGAAATTGCACAAAACCAGAATGGGAAAAGAACAAAGGGAAGCTTTCAGTGGCAATGTTAGCAGACAGAAGGTGGAATCCACAGGTGGCCTCTCCAATTAGATTTAAAAATATGATCCAACCAAGAAACAAGTGCAGAGACAATATCTGAAGAAAACAGAGGAAATAGGTAACCAAATGGAACCTAAAAGAAAGAAACTGATGGTGCACCAAAAAAAAAAAAAAATGTTTTTAAGTCCACCCACTAGCCAAGCTGTGTTTTTTTTTAAACTCATGGAATTTTTGTTAGGTTCAAACTTCCATGCTTATATTATTTTATTTTATGTATGATGCCATTCTTGGTGGTACAGACAAAAGAGTACAGGGAGGTCACCTGTTAATTCCTTTCTTAGCTGAACGAGGAGGGGCAGCAGTGAATGCTGATTTAAATTTGAGTTCAATGCCCAGCAGAATTCGGGAGTCTTTGCAAACTAGGTAGGACTTGAAGTACTAAATGATTTTACTCTAGGTTCTTATTCTCTTGCAAAGGTGAAAAACTCTGATCAAATTCTACTGAAATGCTGCTAGTCTATGGTTGCCCACATGTTTCCAATTGAGAAAAGCTGAGAAAGAAGAAAGACTTTGACAATTGTCATTGTGACCACTAATTACCATTCTCTTATTGGCAACTTTTAGCAGTATTTAATGCTACAGAAGGTGTTAAAATAATACAGTTCTTGTCCATAGACATTGGGAATGTAGATAAATGTTACATATTTGTGTCCAAATCTCTACTCTGAAAATGGTTTGGAAAATCAGTTTAAGATTCAAGAAGGCTTAGAAATAGTTGGATAATGCATATAATACTACTGAAGGGGGACAAATGATTATTTTTGCCAGAGTTTAAAATGCTCCAATTTAGGTTTCATTCTGACCTGCAATTTTTAAATTATTTTGTATTAGCTCAGTGGTTTTCAGGTACTATTATATTTTGCACCCCTGAATTAAAAAGGATATTTCTCAGTCAGAATACCTAGAACCACGTTTTGAAATCTTTAGTACTATATGTAGTTTGTTAGTCAAATATTCCATGCTGCAGGTATTTGTATTAATGGTTCATTAACTTGTTCTTTTATTAAACTCCCACATGGCTTGGAATATGTTCTTTTGATTAACTTTTTTTTTTTTTCAACGTTTATTTATTTTTGGGACAGAGAGAGACAGAGCATGAACGGGGGAGGGGCAGAGAGAGAGGCAGACACAGAATCGGAAACAGGCTCCAGGTTCTGAGCCATCAGCCCAGAGCCTGACGCAGGGCTCGATCTCCCGGACCGCGAGATCGTGACCTGGCTGAAGTCGGACGCTTAACCGACTGCGCCACCCAGGCGCCCCTCTTTTGATTAACTTTTAGCAGGGGTAAGTGTTATGTACTAGAAAGGCATGCACTTGGATATCAGATAGAAGTGGTTGCAAATATTAAGTCTGCATTTTTACTGGTTGTATAAACATGGGTAAGGTATTTATATTTCTGAACCTCAGTTACCTTATTTTGAAAAGATGTTTTAGCATTTTTCAAGCGTTATTGAGAATACACTATTAGGAAATAGATGAACATAAAATAGGAAATCAATAAATTTGTGTTTCCTTCCTTCATGTTTCTAAGGGCTCAGCCTATTGTTTTTCAAACACTACTCAATAATTATTTGTTGATATCACAGAATTTCAGATAAGAGTGACATTGGCAGTTGGATTCCTACTGCTGTCTGTTTCTACTCTTTTCCTTTATTGGTTGCCCTGCCATTAATGTCATTATTATATTTTCAGTTGGCATATACTTATTGACTTCTGAATGAGGGAAATATTCTAAATAACTGTACTCTGATTTTCATTGACATTTCCTTCACTTCTTTTTACCCTTTTACTCCTTGGGGCAGGGAGTCAGAGACTAAATACAGAAAAAGATAAAATCTGGAAGAAATATTTTAGCCACCAAAGATTATTGAGTGAGAAACTCATCTGCCTTAACTGTTACTTTGCTTGGAACTTTCTTTACTCCAGGCTCCAAGCAATAAATGGAAGGAGTAAAACTAGTACAGAGAATGAGAATATCCAAACACAGTTTCAAGCACAGAAATTGATCAATTTAACCTACAGAGATAATGATCCATTAACTTGTTAGAAAAGAAAAAAAAGAAGTCATCTTATATGTCATTTGTGAAGAACAGAAGTCATCAAAGAACGAAAGAAATACAGGGATGTAATTATGAGGAGGGACTAATCTAGTGGATCAATAATTAGCCTTAATAAAAAGAGAATCTGTGAAAGAAGGATAAGAAATTTGGATGACACTTAAACATCGGAAATAATCTTAATATTTAATTGCAACAAAGGAAAACACAGTATAGCATACAAGCACACACACACACACACACACATCAAATGAAATAGGGGAAAAAAGAGAAAGAAGAAAATGACTAAAGCAAACTACTTAAAGTATCCAAGAATGTTATAGGAAATTGAACTTATAGTCTATTTCAATAGTTCACCAGTGGCAGTGTTCCCACCCTAAATAGCATCCCTCCTTTGATTGAACGACTATACTCAATGGATGAAATTGTCTTTTAGAACTCTGTCAAGTGATAATAGGGTTAGATTCTTATTGCCATAAGTCATCAACTTAGAAACAGAAACCTGGTTTCCACTGTCCCACACATGTGCACATGCATGCGCGCGTGCACACACAGACACACACACACACACACACACACACACACACCTTATGGGCTAACTTTGTACATGGAACATTTAGAGGTTCAAGGAAGAAACAACACAGAGTAAGGAATTCCCAAAGATTTAAAGCCAAGTGCTCAGCTGTTGCCATGGCGGATTTTTACACCTTGAACACAAAAGCAATTAGTAGCCTTGATGTTATCACAATGGATAATTGTTCCCACACCATGTGGAAATAAAGCCTCAGGAGATATGGTGTCTTCAGAAACGGCTGCCACTGATTCACTTATTTGGTGCTTATCTAGCACCAAATGACAGTTTCATTTAGTTGTATTAGCAAAAAGAGAAAAGAAAGATACAAAACAAGGAGCAAATACTTCCAGGGAAGTTCATTGGAATATTACTGATGAATAGACCTGTTGATTATTGCTTAAAGAGATAATGAAATATATCGTTTTTTTGGCAAGAGGTTTTTAATACAAACTTTATCTAAGAGATGCACTAATGTGGAAAAATAGCTGTAATGAGATGGTCAGAGGATTAATCAGCTACTTTTCAGCATTCTCTTCTATTTTAACCCTTAAAAAGAGGTGAGGACAATATAATTTAAAATTTGTATACTCAGGATGCTGATGGAAGAGTCAATCGCACATTTTTGCTGTCCCTAAGTTAATAGAGAGAAATTTCTTAAAGGAAAATGGTTACTGTATTTTAATTCTTACTAAACATTTCAGTAAAAAGTAGTAAATTATTCCAAAACATTTTTTAAAAAATGAAGTGGAAAAGTGTAGGAAAATAAGATGGCAGTAAGTCAGAACTCTTACTAAGGAAGACATAGCTAGTACAAGCCATATCTTCTGTAAGTGTGGAGAGATAAATATGACAGATGTGAGTGTACCTGGTTTCTTGGGAAAATGTATTTTATGAATCCAAGAATGGAGATTGACTAAAATATCTTAACCAGTCTACCTTTTAAGGGAACTATCAATTTTAAAAGCCAAAGACCTTGAGGCATAGAATAAAACATGCTTAGGATTATAATGGAAAGTACATAATAATCCCTCCTTCTCTCAAGGCACCACACTGACATGCCTATCTTTGATATTTTCTGAAGAAATGGAATTGTAGAATGTGCCAGGCTCCTCGTAGTTTAACTCTCTTCTTGAAGCCCTAGAAAAATTAGAATAACATTAAGAAGGAAGAATCACAAAGCTCACCCAGAGCTACAGCAAATGTGCTTCACTGAAGCCGATAATACACAGACATGAATGGGCTTTAGAAGCTATTTTACCAAACTTTACAAAGCACATTTTCTAATAACTGAACTGTTCATACTTTGAAAATTAGTAAGATACTGAACTGGCACAATCATAGAATTTCACCACCTTCAACCAGTTGTATGTGGAAGTTCCAGGTGACACCTCTCCCCTCTTGTTCATAAACTGTTAACAGACCCTGTTCTTTTCAAGGATTGTGGATCTCAGTAGAGAAATCGTGTTTCTTATTTCCGAAAGATGTCTCAGAAAAAAAATCACTCTCTCGTGTGCCAAATTATGATTATTTCTCTTTTGCCTTTGAGTGTATGTATGTGGCCTATCTTGACAATATTGCTGTTTTTTTAGTTTCAAGTTTCTTGAGCTTCATTGTTAAAAATTATATACAACATCACTTGTCAAGCCTTTGGCTCATTTGTCATTTTTATTCATAGATGCCTGTAGGGTGCCTATCAGCTTTAAGGGAGTATTGGCTTATTGTTTCTCCTGTCTCCGAAGGTATCCTCAATTCTTCATTGATCACTAAATGTTTGCTAAATACTTGCTTATTGCCACTTCTTCTACACTTACTATATCATGCAAATGTTCATCCCTTAACCTCTGGAAATGTTCGTGTTAGTTCCACAGTTAAATTTCTCTGTACTATCTCTTCTTAAGAAATGATGAAGGAAAATTTTGAGACAAATAATATAATACTTACCTCAAAACAATCACCCATCACCTAAAAGGAGGTGCAGGACACCTTAATATTAAATGCCATTTAAAAAAAATCCCTTGGATATTAGGAACAGGTGTAACCTGAATGAAACCAATTTAGTTAATTAACTATGGCATCCCCTGACACAAATGCCAGGTATAAACAAATCTTATGATTCAAGTCACATGTTATCATGTACAGCTTGGACTATTTATGAAGTTAACTGCCTTCATGAAGAATACTACTGCAGCCTCATAAGGAGTTTTAAAATGCCATTTAACTATTTATTGGGACTTAGGACATTTGAAGAAGTGAAGGTTATTACCTACTTATAAATATGGATTCATAGGTGCTTCCTCGAATTTTAGAAAAAAACAAAGGTTTCCTATGAGCTATGAACCGTTATAAGATCTAGTGATATAGCAGTAAAGAGGACACACATGATTATTATCCTCAAGAGTTTATATTCTAGAAATAAAATGGAATACATAAATAACAGGACAAGGAAATTTCATAAACTGATAAATATTATTCATTAATTAATTCAACAAAGATTTATTGAGCTTCAAATATGCACTATATTCTAGATACTAGGGACATTGTTGTGAACAAAAAACTCCAGTTCTGCTCTTACGGAATTCATATTTAGTGGGAGAGACAGGTAATAAACATCATGGCTGTGTGTGTGTATTGCTACAGATAGTAATGAATATTTCAAAAATAAAACTAAGGGTGGCTCAGTCAGTTAGGTGTCCAACTTTGGCTCAGGTCATGGTCTTGTGGTTCATGAGTTTGAGCCTTGCATTGGACTCTATGCTGACAGCCTAGAGCCTGGAGCCTTCTTCAGATTCTGTATCTCCCTCTCTCTCTCTGCCCCTCCCCCCGTTGCGCTCTGTCTCTCTCAAAAATAAATATTTAAAAATTAAAAAATATAAAAAAATATAAAAAATAAAAATAAGAGGTTGTGATAGACTGGAAAAGAGTAAGGGAGGGTTACTTTAGATATGGTGGCTAAGAAAGACTTCTTTGAGAAGATGGAATTTGATGTGAGACATGCAAAGAACCTTAAGAATTCTGCAAGAGAAGAGTTCGTCAGAGATTGTCAAGTACAAAGAAATATGTATTTCAGATGATCTGTTGTGCAACATTAGGAAGTCAAATGATTCAACCAGTATAGGATGTTTTTGCAACCAATTTATTAATCTAATTTCATTGGGAATGTATGTAGCAATGTAAAAATGGGCAACCTTCCTTATCTTTCACTGTGAGGATTCTATAGAGTATATGATATATCAGAAATCAAATTGAGTGTGAGAAATTTTACTTACTGAGAAAGGAAGAGCTATGGCTATTCCATAGGATCCTTTCAATTTCCTAGGAAATATTTTGTCTAAATTTTATATATATGAACATTATCGATTTTTTAAGTGTTTATTCATTTTTGAGAGAGGGAGAGGCAGAGAGAGAGGGGCCTACAGGATCTGAAGCAGGCTCTGTGCTGACAGTAGCAGGCCCATTGCAGGACCCGAACTCATGTACCATGAGATCATGACCTGAGCTGAATCGGATGCTCAACTCACTGAGCCACTCAGACACTCCTATTGATTTTTTTTTTTTATATATCGATCTTACATCCTATGGTCTTTGTAGACTTCTTGGGCTTCTCTGTGTAGATGATTAAATTCATCATTCATCATATGTCAACTATTATACGACAAAGGAATTTTTACCTTTTACTTTCCAATTCTTATGTTTCCAATGGCTTTTTCTTGCCACTTGGACTAGGACCACCAACATATGGTGGAGCAGTTGTTAGTGTTGTGTTAAGAACCTATTGCATCTGACTTCATAAGAGATGTTAGTCTGTAGTTCTTCTTTTTCTTTTGTGTAATGTCTGCCTGCCTTTTATTTCTGGGTAATGCTGAACTCAAAAAGTGAATTGAAAAATATTTCTTTTCTTCAATTTTTGGTAGTGTTAGGGTAGAAACCACATTGTTTCTTCCTTGAATATTTTGTAGGATTCACAGGAATGCTATTTGGGCCTGGTTTTTAAACTTTGTGTAAGGTTGAACTTTGAGTTCAGTTTGTTTAAAAGCTATCGAAGTAGTAATCCTGGTATTTATTTCTTTAATGAATTCAATTAGTTGCTTTTTCAAAGAATTTGTTTATTTCATCCATATTATCAAACTTATTGGCATGCTTGTTTATGATATTCCTTTATCATTCTTTTTTTGCCTCTCAGTTCTCTAGTGATGTCTCCTCTTTTATTTTTAATATTGATGACTTGTGTTTCTTTCCTTTTTGTTTTTGACCAGTATGACTAGGAATTTAATTTTGTTGATCTTTCTTAGTTTCTTTGACTTTTCTATTTTTTAACTGTCATTGGTTTCTGCTCTTACTTTAAGTTTCTTTCTTATGCTAGCTTTGCATTTTAATTTTCTGTCTCTCCTTTTTTAAAATTTTCATGGTCACTGACTAAGGACCTTTCTTCTTTTCTAATATAAACATTTAATGCTGTTAATTTCCCAGTAATAACTACAGCTTACACATTTGGTATGTTTTGTTTTCAAAGTATTTATTACAATTCAAAGCAGTGTCTAATTTTCCTGGTAATTTTTTTTATTTGACTAATGGATTATTTCAAAGTACGTTATTTAATTCCTAAATGTTTAGGGATTTTTATTTTTTTTTTTATTTTTTTTTTTGTAAATTTTTTTTCAACGTTTATTTATTTTTGGGACAGAGAGAGACAGAGCATGAACGGGGGAGGGGCAGAGAGAGAGGGAGACACAGAATTGGAAACAGGCCCCAGGCTCTGAGCCATCAGCCCAGAGCCCGACGCGGGGCTCGAACTCACGGACCGCGAGATCGTGACCTGGCTGAAGTCGGACGCTTAACCGACTGCGCCACCCAGGCGCCCCATGTTTAGGGATTTTTAAATATATCTTCATGTTATTGATTTGTAGCTTAATTCTATTATGATCAGAGAACATTCTGCTCGATTTCAATCTTGAGAATTTATTGACATTTCTTTTATGGTTCAGAATATGGTCCATCTTCAGAAATGTTGTATGTGCACTTGAGAAGGATGTGTATTTGCTCTTGCTGAATGGAGTATTCTATAAGTGTCATTTAGGTCAATGTGTTGATAGTGTTGCTCAAATCATCTATATTCTTACTGATACTTTTATCTAACTGTTCTATGAGTTCCTGAGAGAGAAATATTGAAGACTCTAAAAATAAATGTGAATTAGTCTATCTCTACTTTGAGTTTTATCAATTTTTTTTCTTTATGTATTAAAGCTTTGTCATTAGCTGCAAACACATTTAGGATTGTTATAACTTCCTGTCTAATTGTAGTGTGTGTGTGTGTGTGTGTGTGTGTGTGTGTGTGTGTATCTTCTTTACTTCTAGTGTTAAATTTTGTTCTGAAATCTACTTTGTCTTGTATTAATATAGCTTCTCCAGATCTCTGTTGCTCAGTATTTGCATTATATATTATTTTCTGTCCTTTTAGTTTTAACCTATCTATGTCTTTAGCATTTAAAATATGTTTCTTTTACAAGGTACATGTTATATAGACTAGCAATGTCTGTCTTTTAATTCACTATTTAGAACATTTAATGCAATTATTGATATTGTTGAGTTTAAAGTTACCGCTTTACTTTTTTGTTTTCTACTTGGGGAATCTGTTCTTTGTTCTTTTTGTTGTTGTTGTTGTTCCTTCTTTTTCTGACTTCTTTTAAATTACTTGAATTTTTTATTATCATCTTATATCCACTATTGGCTTATTAGTTATACACATTTTAATTTTTGTTTTAGTTTCTAGGCTTTATAATACACATCTTTAACTTGCATAGTTTACCTCCCAAGCATGTAATGCCAGTTCACATATAAAGTGTGAACATATTGGAATTTACCTTATATTTTAAATTGTGTTATTGTTATACACTTTAATTCTACATGTTATAAACCACATGATACAATGTTTCTATGTTTACCTTAGTCAATTATCTTATGAAAAAATTAAAGTTTAAAAATTGCATTTGACATTTGCTTACAATTTTACGATTTTAGTACTCTTAGTTGTGTGTGTGTGCGGGGGGGGGGGCGGTGTGCATGCATCCATAGTATCTAAGCTTCTACCTCATATCATATGTCTTTTGTTTGAAAAAATTCTTTAAATATTTCTTATCCTACATCAAGGGACTCTGTCAATTTTGACTAAAAAAGTTTTTATCTTCATTTTGAAGGTGTTTCTTTTCACTTTTGGCACCATAAAGATGTCATTCTATTATCTTCTGGCTGACATAGTTTCTGATTAGAAGCCCACTATAATTCTTACCTTTGTTCCTCTATAGTTATGGTTATTCCTCCATCCTTCTTGTTTCTTTGAGTTTATCTTTGATTTTCAGCAGTTTGGCTATCATGTGTATAGGTGTATTTTGTTTTTTTTTTCTTCTTCTGAGCTTCTTTGATAAGTAATGTGGGTCTTATAGAATGAGTTTGGAAGTTTTCCTTCCATTTCTATTTTTTGGAACAGTTTGAGAATAGGGTTCTCAATTTTTAAGCACCAGGTCTACAATACAAGATTCTCTTTAAAAATGGCACTGAATTCAAGATATCCAGAGAAAACGTAAGGGATATGTATTTTTAAATAGATATAAGAAATAAAGTTTGCTTAAGTGGACATATTCCACAAAAATACAAAATCAATGATTGTTAATCAGACAAAACCATTACTTCATCAAAAATTGAAAGATTTCTGTTTTAATATATATCTTGTTCTGTGATAGCTCAGTGAAAATGAATATTATTAAAACAAGAAATGCTGTGTTCAAAAATGTGTAAGGCATTAGCCTTGGATGCTACTGTGACCATGACCTTCTTTCTTGGAAGTCCTCTGGCAAAGTATATGATTTCTTGGGTTAAAATATAATTTTAGCTCTACTTACTTCCATTCAGAATGGATTTATGTTAAGATTTCCCATCAGTTAAAAAATATTTTATGGTGCATCTGGGTGGCTCAGTTGGTTAAGCGTCTAACTCTTGATTTTGGCTCAGGTCATGATCTCGCGGTTTGTGAGAACCTGCCGCGTGTGGGACTCTGTGCTGACAGCACAAAATCTGCTTGGTATTCTCTCTCCCTCTTTCTCTGTCCCTCTCCCAGTTGTGTTCTCTCTCTCAAAAGTAAATAAATAAACATTTAAAAATATTTTATAAATTAATATATATTAAAATAGTTTCTTCTTTTGGTGTACAATTTTGTGAATGTACATGTGTGTTCATTCATATAACTACTGCCAAACTCAGGTTACAGAACAATTTCAGTATTGCCCAAATTTCCCCTTACCTTTTTTTTTTTTTTTTTTTTTTTTTGCAGTTATACCCTTTCCTCATTCCTAATTACTGGCAGCCACTCACTGTTTTTTGTCATATAATTTAGGCTTTTCAAAAATGTCCTATTAATAAAATCATATAGTATATTACCTTTGAAACAAGTTTCTTTTACTCAGCATAATGCCTTTAAGATTCATTAATGATGTGGGTATTAAGAATTTGTTCCCTTTTAATGCTGATGTGTCATTTTAGGGATTTACAGTAGTTTGTATATTCAGTTTTTTAGAGACATTTGGATTTTTTCCAATTTTAATCATTATCAATAAACTATAAACATTCATGTATAGGTTTGATTTTGTTCTGTTTTGCTTTGTTTGCATTTTCTAGAGTCAATACCCAGAATTACTAGGTTATATGGTAGTGAATGCTAAAGCTAATAAGAAGTTGCCAAACTTTTTCTAGAATAGCTGAATTTTTCCCAGTAGCTCTGGATTGGATTAGAGTTCTAGTTGCTTCAGATTCTCTCTATCACTTGTTTGTCAGCTTGTTGTATTTTAAACATTCTAATAGGTGTATAGTGCTATATGATTGTTGTTTCAATTTATATTTGCCTTGAAGATGATGATGTTAAACATATTTTTATATACTTATTTATCATTCACATAACCTCTTTGATAAATATTTGAAAAGACACTCAATAGTACTTGTCTCAAGATCATGGTGTTCTAAAAATCCCACTCCTAGATATTTATAGAAGTGAATTAAAATTTAAGGTGGGAGGAACTTTTACATGTGACAGTATGAGGATCTCCACACACCTGGTTTTCAGTAAAACTGGTAAAACTTATTTTTAAAATAACCATTTAAAATCTCTGGAAATGGTCCAAACATATATAATGGAGCTCCACAGCTAATGGAGAAATGTTTATTCAAAAACCTATATTAAAATTCAGTAATAATATGAAAATTTTGTAGTATTTGAATGGACACCCACACCCTTCCTTTCTCATCCCTACTGAGCATGACAGAAACATTACTCTAGATTGGTGTAGCCAGGAACACAGAGATTTCTCTTCCCCCAGCTCTCCTGCTAGAAGGCAGTCTTCCCATTATGGGAAAAATATCAGCCTATCTCATTCTACCCCTAGCTACCAGTTGTTGAGATAAATTCCAGGAGATTGAAACTGGCAGGTGGAGGCTCCCTTCTTCCACCCAGAATCCTTCTCATAGAATACTGTCTTATAATGGCATCATCGTGAATAATGGGTCTTGATTGTTCTTGCCCTCCCACATGATGTGGACCTTGTAAGATGGTTCTTCCCTTCTGGAAGAGGCAAGCTAAGAGGATCTGAGGCTATTGCTCCACCCCCACCAAATACCCAACTTCTAAAGTGGTGGTGTTACTCAGAGATATAAGCCATTGTCCCAACCCCCAGCTTCAGAGCTCTGGCCCAGAAGTTTTACCTGGGAGGAAAACAGACTTTTTGTTTTATTTTGTTTTGTTTTGTTTTTTAAGACAGAAATTTTACTTAATTTTTTAAAATTTTAATTTAATTTTATTTTTTAATTATTATTTTTTATATATATATTTTAAATTTAAGTCCAAGTTAGTTAACATATAGTGTAATAATGATTTCTGGAATCGAATTTACTGTTTCATCACTTACATATAATACCCTTTAGTGATTCGTCACTTACGTATAATACCCAGTTCTCATGCCAACAAGTGTCTCCCTTAATGCCCATCACCCATTTAGTGAATCTCCCCACCTAACACCCCATCAGCAACCCTCAGTTTGTTCTCTGTACTTAAGGTTCTCCTATGGTTTATCTCCCCCTCCGTTTTTATCTTATTTTTCTTCCCTTCCTGTATTTTCATCTGTTTTGTTTCCTAAATTCCGTGTATGAGTGAAATCATATATTTGTCTTTTTCTGACAGACTTATTTTACTTTGCATAATACACTCTAGTTCATCCATGTTGTTGCAAATGACAAGATTTCATTTTTTTTATTGCTGAGTACTATTCCATTGTGTGTGTGTGTGTGTGTATGTGTGTGTGTGTGTGTATACACACACACACACACACATACACACACACACACACACACACACACATACACCACATCTTTATCCATTCATCAGTATATGGACATTTGGGCTTTCCATACTCAGGCTGTTGTTGATGGTGCTACTATAAACATGGGGATGTGTGTGCCCCTTAGATTCATTATTTTTGTATCCTTCGGATAAATACCTAGTAGTGCAATTGCTGGGTCTTAGGGTAAGGTAGTTCTATTTCCCAGAGTGGCCGCACCAGTTTGCATTCCTACCAGCAGTTCAAAATGGTTCCTCTATCCCTGCCTCCTAGCCAACATTTGTTGTTTGCTGAGTTGTTAATTCTAACCATTCTCACAGAAGTGAGGTGGTATGTCATTGTGGTTTTGATTTGTATTTCCCTGATGATGAGTGATATTGAGCATTTTTTCATGTGTCTGTTAGCCATCTGGATGTCTTCCTTGGAAAAGTGTCTATTCATGTTTTTTGCCCAATTCTTCACTGGATTATTTATTTTTTGGATATTGAGTTTGATAAGTTCTTTATAGACATTGGATACTAACACTTTATCTGATATGTCATTTACAAATATCTTCTCCCATTACCTAGGTTGCCTTCTAGTTTTGCTGATTATTTCCTTCACTGTGCAGAAGCTTTTTATCTTGATGAGGTCCCAGAAGTTCCTTTTTGCTTGTTTTCCTTGCCTCAGGAGGCATGTCAAGTCAAAATAGACTTTGAAACAGGCAGCTTCTAACCTGTCCCAAAGGAACTGACTTCATTTGCAACACAATGTGGAGAAATTCAAACCTAAGGCTACTTTGAGGAGGGTGGTAGATTTTTTGGAGCTCTTAAACTGGAGGCTGGCTAGTTTGCTTGAGAGAGAGCCTGGTGTAGAACCAATCCCTTCAATGGAGCTTAACTTTCATTTGTTTAGTTTGTAGAACAATTTATGCCCCAGGGAATTGTTGGGAACAACACAGCAGTAAGCAAATAGTAGAATTTAATAGACAGGTGTATTCAGGGAAAGAGGCCATTAAACAGGGCCCTGCCAAAACAACTTTTGTCCCAAAGTGTGGACATACACTAGAGTGTGTCCTGTGAGAAACAACATCAGAGGTTTAACACTGTATGGGGATGAGTGGGAGAAGTGGGACAGAAATGGACTTCACTAAAATAATGCAGCCAATTACTAAATAAATAAACACACGTAATAATAACGAGCCCCAGAGATGAGAAACCAGTACCTACAGATACTATATGGTATTGTCTAAAATGTTTGGTTTCCAACAAAAATTTGTGGCACATGAAAAGAATCAGGAAAGTATAACTGAGTCACTTAAAGCAGGTAAGGCAACAGGTTGTAAGAGCAGCCAGATGTTAGATTTAACTGAAAAAGACTTCAAAGTATCCATGACAAATATGTCCAGTAACTAAATGAAAATATATGATTAAAGATGTAAAGAGGATATGATAACCATGTCAAATCAAATAGAGAATCAGTAAAGAGATAGAAATTATTTTTTCAAAAAAGGAGAATTCTGGAGATGAAAGTGTAATAATTAAAGTAAATTCACTGGAGGTACTTAAGAGTATATTTCAACTGCCAGAAGAAAGAATTAGTGGACTTGGAGGTAGATTGGTAGAGATTATATAGTCTAAAGGACAGAGAGAAGAAAGAATGAAGTAAAATAAACATAGGCTCAGAGAAATGTGGATCACTGTTAATAGCACAACATATGTGTAATGGAAAGGAGAAGGGGAGCAGAGAGAGGAAGGGAAAAGAAAATATTCAAAGAAATAATAGCTGAAAACTTCCCAAACTTAATGGAAAACAGTAACTTACATATCCATGATGTTCAAAAAACTCCACATAGAATAAACACAAAGAGATTGTCAAATGCTAGAGTAAAATGCTGAAAGCCAAAGTCAAAGAGAATGGTTTCCTTATGTGATATGCCCAGAAAAGGAAAAAACAGAAAATAGATCAGTGATTGAGGTTGAGGAAGGATGTACAGAGATAGGGAAGTGATTGGTAAATGGCACAGTTTCTTTTTTGAGGTCATAGAAATGTTCTCAATTGTAAATTGTATATGCCTGTGGATATACTAAATACTATTGAATTATGTACTTTAAATGGGTGAATTATACATTTTGTGAGTTATATCTCAGTAAAGTTGTTTAAACATAATTACATTTATTTTTTTTTTAATTTTTTTTTCAACATTTATTTATTTTTGGGACAGAGAGAGACAGAGCATGAACGGGGGAGGGGCAGAGAGAGAGGGAGACACAGAATCAGAAACAGGCTCCAGGCTCCAGGCTCTGAGCCATCAGCCCAGAGCCTGACGCAGGGCTCAAACTCACGGACCGCGAGATCGTGACCTGGCTGAAGTCGGACACTTAACCGACTGCACCACCCAGGCGCCCCAAACATAATTACATTTATACAAAGACCTATACGTAAATATTTATAGAAGTTCTATAGTTCATAATCTTGAATAACTATAAACAAACCTGTCCTTTAACATGTGTGTGGATAGACAGTCTATGGTTCATTCTTTTTTTTTTTTTTTTTTTAATTTTTTTCAACATTTTTTCATTTTTGGGACAGAGAGAGACAGAGCATGAACGGGGGAGGGGCAGAGAGAGAGGGAGACACAGAATCGGAAACAGGCTCCAGGCTCTGAGCCATCAGCCCAGATCCCGACGCGGGGCTCGAACTCCCGGACCGCGAGATCGTGACCTGGCTGAAGTCGGACGCTTAACCGACTGCGCCACCCAGGCGCCCCTATGGTTCATTCTTAAAATGTATAATTCTCAGCAATAAAAAGTAAGAGCTGTTGATTCACACAATAATATAGAAAAATCTTAAGAGTATATGGCTGAGTGAAGGAAACCAGACCCAAAAAGCTGTATTTTATATGCTTACAAAGCAAAAACATAGGAATAGGAAAAAGCGCATCAAGGGAGTCAACCAAGATAGTGACATAGGAGGCTTCTGAGTTTTACTTTTTCCACAGATGCATGAATACATGGAGCAGTTCCTTTGAAAAAGATTCAGCATATGTAAGTGACTTTTGAACATTGGACAAATGAGAAAACATCCACATCAAAATGGATAGAAGAGTCTGAGACACACTCTTGCCATGAATTCCAACCCCGATACAGTACAATACAATACAGAAGGAACCCACAAGTACTTGCTTTTCCCTGAGGAACAAAAGATTTGGAATCGACATCTAGTTCCCTAACTAGACTTCCACTAGAGGGATGGGCACCCAAAGCAGCTAGATTTGAAAGTCAACGGGGCTTGTGTTCACAAGATCCGTGGTACAAACAAAGAAGTAGTTATTAACAAGCTTGCAACCACTCATTGCTATCCCCACAGGGCTCAGTGCAAATTGAGCAGGCAAAATTATCCATCTGCCTCTTTCCCTGAGAGAAGATTATCTGAATACTTTAAAAGCTGCTGCCTGAAGGCCAGCCTTCTAATTTAGCAGTGTCAAGGATATAACAAAATTACCAGAAAATAATTAACAAATGTCAGTGGTAAGTCCAAACATATGAATAATTTCTTTAAATGTAAATGATGACATATTATGTAGAAAAAAAATAGAAAGAAAGAAAGAAAGAAAGAAAGAAAGAAAGAAAGAAGGAAAGGAAGAAAGAAAGAAAGAAAGAAAGAAAGAAAGAAAGAAAGAAAGAAAGAAAGAAAGAAAAAGATACAACTATCTGCTACCTTCAAGAGACTCAGCTTTAGGGGTGCATATAGACTGAAAGTGGAGTGATGGAAAAAGATATTAAAGGTATGCAAATAGAAACCAAAAAAAGGGGTAGCTATACTTATATCAGACAAAATAGATTTTAAGCCAAAGACTATAACAAGAGACAAAGAAGGTCATTTTATAAGGGTAAAGGGGCTAATTCATCACAAAAATATAAACATTGCAAATATTTATGCACTCAACAAATAAGCACTGAACTACATAAAACGAATATTAACAGATCTGAAAGCTAAATAGACAATGATACAATAATAGTAGGGGATTTTATTTACTTTCACAGTGGATTGATCATCTAGACATAAAATTAATAAGAAAACACTGGATTTAAACCATATCTCAGGCTAGATGCAACCAATAAACATAAAGCAAACATTCCAATCAATAGTGGCAAAATGCACATTCTTCTGAAGTGCACATGAACATTCTATAGGATAGATTGCATGTTAGGCCATAGAAGAAATCTCAATAAATTTGAGATTGAAATTATATTAAGCATCATTTTGAATCACAATAGTATGAAGCTACAAAATATATATAAGACAAAAACTAGAAAATTCAGAAATATGTGGAAATTAAACAGTTATGCTCCCAAACAACTGAAAAATAATCAAAAGAGAAATAAAAATATATCTTGAGAAAAATTAAAATAGAAATAAAACATACCAAAACTTATAGGATGCAATAATAGCAATTCTAAAAGAGAAGTTAGTAACAATAAATACCTATATTAAAAAAAAAAGAAAGATAAATGAACAACCCAAACTTACACTTCAAGGAACTAGAAAGAGAACAAATTAAGCCCAAAGTTAGCAGAAAAAAAGAAAATAACAAAGTTCAGAGCAGAAATAAATAAAATAGAGACTAAAAGGACAAGAGAAAACATCAATGAATTTAAGAGTTTGTTTCTTTTTTAAGATAAACAAAATATACAAACCATTAGCTAGACTCCCCAAGAAAAAGATAAAGGACTCAAATATTATGTATGAAAAGGAGGCATTACAACAGATAACACACAAATGCAAAGGATCATTAGACTACTATGAACAATTATACACCAAATATTGGTCAACCTAGAAAATATTAATAAAATCCTAGAAACATGTATTTCAGTACTGAATCATGAAGAAATAGGAAATTTAAGCAGACCAGTTACCAGTAAGGAGATTGAAAGTAATAAAAAAACCTTTCAACAAAAAGTTCAGGGGTGCCTCAGTCAGTTGAGCGTCTGACTTTGCCTCAGGTCATGATCTCATGGTTCATGGGTTCGAGCCCTGTTTTGGGCTCTATGCTGACAGCTTAGAGCCTGGAGCCTGTTTCAGATTCTGTGTCTCCCTCTCTCTCAGCCCCTCCTCTGCTTCCAACCTCTCTCTCTCTCTCTCTCTCTCTCTCTCTCTCTGTTTCTGTCTCTGTCTCTGTCTCTCTCTCTCTCTCTCTCTCTCTCCCTCTCAAAACTAAACATTAAAAAAAAAGTTCAGGATCAGATGACTTCACTAAGTGAATTCTTCCAAACATTTAAAGAAGAATTAATAGTATCCCTTCTCAAGCTCTTCCAAAAAAAAAAAATAGAATAGAATAGAAGGGAATACTTCCAAACTCATTTTATAGGGCCAGCATTATCCTGAATGCCAAAGGCAGACAAGGACACTACAAAAAAGAGAGCAAGAGAGAGAGGAAGGAAGGAAGGAAGGAAGGAAGGAAGGAAGGAAGGAAGAAAAGGCCAGTATCTCTGGTGAACACAAAGGCAAGAATTCTCAACAAGATATTAGCAAAACCAAATTCAGCAGTACATGAAAATTATCATATACCATGATTAAGTATGATTTATTCCAGGAATGCAAGTATGGTTCAACATCTGTAAATCAATCAATGTGATACCCCATGTTAAGAAAATGAAGAGTAGGGGTGCCTGGGTGGCTCAGTTGGTTGGGCAGCTGACTACAGCTCAGGTCATTATCTTGCAGTCTGTGAGTTTGAGCCCCACATCAGGCTCTATGCTGACAGCTCAGAGCCTGGAGCCTGTTTCCGATTCTGTGTCTCCCTCTCTTTCTGTCCCTTCCCTGCTTGCTCTCTGTCTCTCTCCCTCTCTCAAAAATAATAAACATTAAAAAAAATTTAAAAAGAGAGAAAAGGAAGAGTAGGGCACCTACGTGGCTCAGTCAGTTGAGTGTCTGACTCCTGATTTCGGCTCAGGACATAATCTCAGGGTGGTGGGATTGAGCCCTGTGTCGGGCTCTGCACTAAGTGTGAAAACTGCTTAAGATTCTCTCTCTCTCCCCTGCCCTTCTCCCTCTGCTCATGCTCTCTCTCAAGAAAGAAAGAAAGTATATGATCATGTGAATAGATAAAGAAAAATTATTTCACACAATTTAACATCCTTCACAATAAATACTCTCAACATAGTGGTTATAGAAGGAATATACCTCAACATAAGACAAGCCCACAGTTAACATAATACTCAAGAGCTTTCTGGGATCAAGAACATGATAGGAATACCCACTCTTGCCACTTTCATTCAAGTTAGTACTAGAAGTTCTAGCCAGAGCAATTAGGCAAGAAAAATAAAGGCATACAAATTGAAAGGAAGAAGTAAAATGGTCTCAATTTGCAAATGACATAATGTTTTATATAGAAAGCCCTAAAGACTCCACCAAAAGACTGTTAGAACTAATAAATGATTTCAGTGAATTTGTAGGATACAAAATCAACAGACAAAAATTATTGGTGTATTTCTATACACCAACATCAAACTATCAGAGTGAGAAATTTAAACATATCCTATTTACAATAGCATTGAAAAGAATAAAATACTTAGTGTATTTCTATACACCAACATCAAACATATCCTATACACCAACATTTAAACATATCCTATTTACAATAGCATTGAAAAGAATAAAATACTTAGTGTATTTCTATACACCAACATCAAACTATCAGAGTGAGAAATTTAAACATATCCTATTTACAATAGCATTGAAAAGAATAAAATACTTAGAAATAAATTTAGCCGAGGAGATAAAAGATTGGCATGCTGAAAAATATAAGACATTGGTGAAAGAAAAAATAGGAGTCCTATTTTTCAGAAAAAAAAACAGAATCTGAAGCAGGCTGCAGGCTCTGAGCTGTCAGCACAGAGCCTGACACAGGGCTCGAACTCATGAGCTGTGAGATCATGACCTGAGCTGAAGTCGGTTGCTCAATCGACTGAGCCACCCAGATACCCCTGGTGAAAGAAAATTTTAAGAAGACACAAATAAATGGAAAGATATCCTGCATTCAAGAATTGGAAAGTTTAATATTGTTAAAATGTCCATATTACTCAAAGTGATCTAAGATTCAATGCAATCTTTGTCAAAAGTCCAATGGCATTTTTCATAGAAATAGAAATAGAAATAACAATTCTTTAAAAAAAATTTTTTTAATGTATTTATTTTTGAGAGAGACAGAGACAGAATCTGAGTTGGTTAGGGGCAGAGAAAGAGGGAGACACAGAATCTAATGGAGGATCCAGGCTCTGAGCTGTCAGCACAGAGCCTGACGCAGGGCTTGAACTCACAAGTTGCAAGATCATGACCTGAGCCAAGGTTGGAGGCTCAACCAACTGAGCCACCCAGGCGCCCCAGAAATAACAATTCTAAAACTTAAAAGGAACCACAGAAAACTCCTGATAACCAAAGCAATCTTGGGAAAGAAGAACTAAGCTGGAGGTATCCTACTTCCTGATTTCAAGCTGTATTACAAAGCAATAGTAATCAGAACAGTATGGTATTGGCATAAAACCAGACACATAGATCAGTAGACCACACCAGAGAGGCAAGAAATAAACCCATGCATATATAGTCAATTAGTGAATGACAAAGAAGTCAAGAATATACAGTGCAGAAAAGATGGTCTCTTCAATAAATGTGGTTGGGAAAACTGGTTAACCAAATTCAAAAGAATGAAACTGGACTCCTATTTTATGCCATATATAAAAATCAACTCAAAAATGTTAAAGACTTGAAGATAAAACCTGAAATCACAAAACTCCTAGAAGAAAATATAGGGGATCGGCTCCTTGACATTGGTCTTAGCAATGATTCGCTTTTGGAGATGACACCAAAAGTAAAGGTGGCAAAAACAAAAATAACCAAAGAGAACTACATCAAACTGAAAAGCTGCTGCACAGCAAAGAAAATCATCAACAAAATAAAAGGGAAACCTATGGTATGACAGAATTGCAAACCACATATTTGATAAGGGGGTAATATCCAAAATATATGAGGAATGCATATAACTCAATAGCAAAAAAACAAAACAGCAGCAAAAACAACAAAAAAACCCCACATAACCTCATTACAAAACAAAGGACCTGAGTAGACATTTTTCCAAAGAAGACGTGCAAATTGTCAACATTTACGTGAAAAAGTGTTCAACAACTTTTCATCAGGAAAATGACAATCAAAAGCACAATGAAATGTCACATCTGTTAGGATGACTATTATCAACAAGAGAAGAAATAACAAATGTTGGTGAGGATTTGGAGAAAAAGGAACCTGTATACTACTGATGGTAATGTAAACTGCTACAACCACTATGGAAAATTGTATGGAGTTTCTTCAAGAAATTGTAAATAAAGCTACCATATGATCCAGTACTCCCACTTTGGCATATATATTCAAAGGAAGCAAAATCATAATCCTGAAGATATAACTGTATTTTCATGTTCATAGCAGTGTTATTCACACTAGTCAAGGGATGGACTCAACCCAAGCATTAATTGGTGAATGGGTAAGGAAAATTATACATATATGTGTATATATATATATATATATGTATATATATATATATATATATGTATGTATATGTATATATATACATATTATATATATTATAATACATAATATATATATGGGAAGGGGATGAAAAAGACAATAGAGATACAACGCACACACCTACACACACACTCAGTGCAGTATTATTCTGCCTTTAATAAAGATTGCAATTCTGCCATTTATGACAACATGGATGAACCTGGAGGGCATTACACTAAGTGAAATAAGCCAGAAACAGAATGACAACTACTACATGGTGTCATTTGTATGTGGAATCTAAAAAACAAAACAAAACAAAACCAGAAATAGAGGTTAAGTGTTTGCCAGCAGCTGGAGTATGGGGAAATGTGGAGAGGTTGATAAAAAGATACAAACTTTCAATTATTAAATGAATAAGGTATGAGGATTGAATTTAGAACATGATGTCTATAGTTGATAATGCATCATACAACTGGAATTTGATATGAGAGTAGAATTTAAATGTTCTCACCAAAAAAAAAAAAAAAGGGTGATCGATGTGTTAATTAACTTGATGAAGGAATCCTCTCAATGTATGCACATATCAAATCATTACATTGCATACTTTTTTTTTTTTTTTTTTTACAATTTGTCTATTGAACGTCAATTAACCTGGAACAAAATAAACAATTTGGTGACTGTAAAGTTAGAGACAGGGTAATGGTTGAGTAGAATGGGGCCACATGAGAGAGATTTTGGGGGTGATGGAACTGTTCTATATGAAACTGGATTAGTGGACATATGACTGAATTTGTCAAAACTTTTCATTGTGAATTTAACTCTATGCATATGTATGTCTTGGGATATTCTTGAATGAAATGCAGATTGTTACATGTAAATGTAACCTCAATGGAGGACACAGGAAGAAAAGTAGCTGACAGGTTTTCAAAAACAGGAGATCATGAAGCTAAAAACAAAAAGAATTTTATACAAATACTGTATGATAATTGGCTTTTTTTTCTCATAGGGATTACATATTAGCAATTTGCTAATTAATTTTCATGTATACTTCTATGAATAAACAATAAATTGAACAATATTGAACAATAAACTATAGAAAATGGAACTCAGGTTTCTCACTCTCAGAGTGAACTTTTATATAAGTGTGTCTAAAACTCATGGTCAGGATTAGTTACTAAGGAAAAAATAGGTTAGTAAACTAATAATTTTTACATTGTCTTGACAATGATTAATGTGGAGAAAAGATCAGGAGGTAAAAATACAGAATTTGTCTTATACACTAAAATATGAAATTGTTGCATTTTTTTCAAATCAGTTAAAATTTGGGGAGATACAGAAGTTTTTAAAATAGAAAGGGAAGGGAAAGGAGTCTGCAATGTATTAGCTGATTATTTTTTATTTCACATTTCACTTAGTGCTACAATGATATTAAATTATTCTGTGCTTATCCACAGTGACTGAAATACTCTGAAGAAACAGAAGCCATTTGGTTTTTGAGTAAGATTAGTCTACACTATACCTGTAGGGCTCACATCAGAAGTAAATCAGAAGTAAAATGACAAAATATTTTTGGACTACAACAGGAATTCCAGATACTTTGTAGGTCTAAGAGAAATGGACATATAGGAAATTGTGCTGATTTAAACAAATGGAGGAAGGCTGCTCCTGCTGGCCAGGTCATACTAAAGTGGATTGTTAATTAAGTGGCCACCTGCACCACTCAGTGAGTCATCGCAGAGGATAGATACACTTGTGGATGGAAACATCTTAATTTTATAAGTACCCATTGAAATTTTCTAAGACATTTTTAGCCTCCTGTGAACTGGCACAGTTTCTTGTGAAATTGAAGAGCAAAGCATACACAGTTAATAACAGAAGAAAAGCAAAGAACACTTAAGAACCAGTGCTCTACATTTAAGGCACCATATTTCCATTCTCCTTTTCAACTTAATTCTATTAGAATTATAGAGCTCTTGTAAATATCAAAAGGACCATTCACTGTCTTTGAGGGGAAATGTGCTTAGTTGGAGCATTACACTTAGGTACAAAAATCAAAGACTTCTTATGCTTCAGCTTTCCCGTCAAGAAAATAGAAACAAGTTAAATAATGGTTATCTTCTAGGTTCTTATTAGTAAAGTATAAAATTCTTTGACCCTTATGGAAGAAAATATGCACATCATTGTATAAATAAAACAGGGACAAATTAGCCATTTATGCAGCCCATGCAAAAAATATTCAACTTCACTCACTAGAATTACATAAAATGCCCTGGGGAAGTTATCACAGAAGCTACAGACGAGATGCACTATGGCTTAGAAAAGGGGCTATGCCCCTAGATATTTGAAAGGATAAAATTTAATTCTAAAGTACTGGAGAGGTCAGGAAATGGAGTTAATAGATATTACTTTAGCGGGCTATTTTTATTTGTACTTTAAAATCCTGTTGAACAACAGAAAATTCCCACCACACACTTTGTTGTGTCTTCTTGATGCTCCGACTATGGATATAAATGTTACTGAAAATTATTTCTTTAATCCACTATCCCAGAGGTGGAAGCAGGAAAGAGACAAGGCTGTACAAAGTTGGCACAGCTCTCACAGTAAGTAGTGTTGTTCTGTGCTGCATGCCAAAAGCTGGAATTGTTGCTGCTCTTATGAAAGGGAAAAACAAGTGGCTGTGCTTTCTTTGAAAATGAATACACCATTGGCCCCAGGGTAGATGTGGGATCACAGCCATCAATGCACAGTGTTACACAGAGAAAGCATATTGAGTGAGCCCATCTTTGTGATGGGCAGTAAGAAGCCATGTGGGAAAAGGCTTTTGAGCGCTGGGGTGCAGCTGAATCTGAAACCAAGAACTCAAAGTGTGAGAGAATGATTTGTAACCATCTGGGGGAAGTGGCTGCTGCTTACTGAGGAGCAGAGCCTGGTTGTATTGGGGTTAGTCATCTTCCCAGCAAAAGAATTGGTGTAATATAAGGACTAAATTTTTTTAAAGGACTTGCCATCCTCGTTTAGAATTTTATAAGCAAGCGTGAAAAGAGGTCAGTGGTTATGCGAAGGCCTGCCAGGAACTGCAGATGTAAAAGAGCTAGCAGTGAAACAGGATGGAGTCCTATAACTTATCTTCGTAAATTTTTTTTTCCTTGTCTGTCCAGTATGGATGCATTACAAACAAACAAACAAAAACCCCACAACTATTTAGGGTCTTTGCTTGATTGTGTGAAAAAACTGTCAGTTGGTGTCCTGGATATTAGAAATGTGAAGTCTGTTCCTTGAACAAATGCAGAGCCTAACACTGGCTGGCCCATTATAGCAGAGAAATAAGTAAAATTCAAATCTAAATTTAGAGCCTCTAAAGCATAGATTGAATGGAATGTCAGTCTTATTGATCTTTATCAACCTCGTTTTCTCTATATACATTTTATATCTCTCATTTCTTCTATTTTTCCACATCTCATTTTATTTTGCTTCTTTTATCTGACCCAAATTGGACCTCTGTGCTATTTGCTATATTGGTTAGGATTGCATTGAATTGCATAAAATGACAGTGGCTTCACCAAATAAGAGTTTACCTTTGAAGTCTTTGAATATGGTGAGTCTATAAAGTGGTGCTATGCCCATGATATCAAAGATGTCCTAGCCAGCTGCATTTTTCCTTCCAAACTATCCTTATCATAGAGCTTTCATACTCCTGGTTCCCAAATGCTGCTGTACCTATAGGCACCCTGTCCACCTTCCAAGAAAGACAAAGGGCAAGGGAGTTAGAAAAAAGTCCAAAGGAACATGTCAGCTGAATTTTTGTACTTTTAAAATACTGGCATCTCTGTACAACAGATTGGCCCAGATTGACTTACATGGCAACCCTATTTGAAGGGGCTCAGACAAAATTGGGATTCTCCTTAGCCAAAGATGAATTATTGGAGTAGACAATTAATATGCACTGCAGTGGCCCTCTTGAGTCAACTCTTTTCTGCCTCTGGTTTTAACTATAGCTGTGTGGTTAGACTGCAATCTCTTCTATTGATTTATTATACAGTCCCTTTCTCAAAAAGCATTTAAATTATCTGATACTAACTCATTATAACAGTGGTTTTCAAAGTTTAGTGTGTATGTGAGTATGTACACTTGGGAAAACCCAGATGACTGGCCCTCCTGCTGACCAACAGCCCCACTTCCTTCCATACAAACGACCCCTGTTAGTAATTTGATATGTATTTTCTATATCTTTTAAATGCAGTTATATTGTAATTGCATGTATATGACTACTTAAAAATATTACATAGCATTTAAAATATTTTATACTATCTGCATTCTTTGTTGCTTACCAATGCCTTAGTTTTTTTCCTACAAAGTTTGATTTTTTTTTAAATTAGAAATGTAGTCCTTGTAAAATAACTTAGCAACATTCAGCCACCTTTTGAGTGTGCACAGCATTACTCCTAGACATGCAAGTGATATAAATTGTAATATAAAATATACAAAAAACATTGACAATTCTTATAGAAAAATGTCTAATGTTTTAATCTCTTTAGAATAAGTCTTTTCTCTCTTACACTGAAAAATGTGGCAGTTTATCAGTTTTTCCAAAATTCATGACTAGTTATTAACTTGAGACTGTACCTTTAATAAAGGCTTTACAATAACTTGATTGTATTTTTATGATTATAAAAGTGATACATGGTTACCATAGCATATTAGAAACATAAATATATAAAAATTCAATGAGAATGACAGCTAATCAAACACTGAAAAGAGTTGGTATTGATATTTTTCTTTCCAGTATTTAACTTTATAACATTGGCATACGTGAAAATATGTATAAATATGTGTTTTGAATCCTGCTATTTAAACATTTCAATTTACTTTTTTAACTTATTTTTTCTTGTGTTATTTAATAATTTGAGAATGACTTTTAATATTTCTATAATATTCTTTAATAATGGCCTTTAGTTATCCTCCTTTCTTATTGGACATTTACTTTGCTTTAAAATTTCCATTCTTGTTTATTGCCATAAACATTCTAATTCATTGTGATTATTTCCATAGGCTAGATTCCTAACAGTTATAATGCTGATCAAAAGGACATGAATATATTTATCTTCTGATACATATTACCAAATTGTTGTCTAGTGACTAAGAGTTTCAATAATAATGCAGTTTTTTTCAGCATGAAATGTCATTTGATATTCTCCAGATTCATCATATACTACGACCAGGTAGATTTATCCCTGGGATACAAGGATGGTTCAGCATATGTAAATGTATGAATGTGATATAGTGCATTAACCAAATGAAGGATAAAAATTATATGATCATCTCAATAGATGCAGAAAAAGCATTTTACAAAATCCCACACCCTTTTATGATAAAAACTCTTGGCAAATGAGGTATAGAAGAAAATTAACTCAATACAATAAAAGCCATATGCGAAAACCCACAGCTAACCTATTTAATGGTAGAAAACCAAAAGCCTGGAACAAGACAAGGATGCTCACTCTTGCCACTTCTATTCAACATAGTCTTGGAAGTCCTAGCTAGAGCAATTAGGCAACAAGAAGAAATAAAAGATATCTAACTCAGAAAGTAAGAAATAATTTTATTGCGAACTCTTATTTTGTTTTTCTTCTTAGGTAGTCTTTCAACATTCCAAAGTACATATTCTCCTACATTTTATACTTATGCAGTTTGTTTTTTTTTATTTTTTTTATTTTATTTTTTTCCCCCAAGTTTCCTTTATTTATTTATTTTTTATTATATGAAATTTATTGTCAAATTGGTTTCCATACAACACCCAGTGCTCATCCCAAAAGGTGCCCTCCTCAATACCCATCACCCACCCTCTCCTCCCTCCCACCCCCCATCAACCCTCAGTTTGTTCTCAGTTTTTAACAGTCTCTTATGCTTTGGCTCTCTCCCACTGTAACCTCTTTTTTTTTTTTTTTTTTCTTTTTTCCTCCCCCTCCCCCACGGGTTCCTGTTAAGTTTCTCAGGATCTACATAAGAGTGAAACCATATAGGTATCTGTCTTTCTCTGTATGGCTTATTTCACTTAGCATCACACTCTCCAGTTCCATCCACGTTGCTACAAAAGGCCATATTTCATTTTTTCTCATTGCCACGTAGTATTCCATTGTGTATATAAACCACAATTTCTTTATCCATTCATCAATTGATGGACATTTAGGCTCTTTCCATAATTTGGCTATTGTTGAGAGTGCTGCTATGAACATTGGGGTACAAGTGCCCCTATGCATCAGTACTCCTGTATCCCTTGGATAAATTCCTAGCAGTGCTATTGCTGGGTCATAGGGTAGGTCTATTTTTAATTTTCTGAGGAACCTCCACACTGCTTTCCAGAGTGTTTTTTTTTTAATAGATAATTGATTAACCTTCCAGGAGCTAATACTGAGGTAAGGCTAACTTGAATAGGATATACCATGTTGGGGTCTAAATTGAGTTTAAAAAAATTTTTTTTTCAACGTTTATTTATTTTTGAGACAGAGAGAGACAGAGCATGAACAGGGGAGGGGCAGAGAGAGAGGGAGACACAGAATCTGAAACAGGCTGCAGGCTCTGAGCGGCCAGCAGAGAGCCCGACGCGGGGCTTGAACTCACAGGCCGTGAGATCATGACCTGAGCCGAAGTCGGACGCTTAACCGACCAAGCCACCCAGGCGCCCCTAAGTTGAGTTTTTAAAAACTTGTTAACCAGTTAACTCAGTATCATTCATTAAGTAATTATTGCATTTACTACTGGTTTGTAAAGACACATTTTTATATAGTATGCATACTTAACAGTAAAAATTCTGCAGATCTGAATCATTTTTATCCCTCTATTCTTATTATAATACATAGTTTTAATACTCAAGGCTTTGTAAAGCATTGCTTGCTTTCATGCATCTTTATTCTTCCACAAAAAGTGTAGAAGCATTTTACCAAACCCTAAAGAAAATGCTGCTATTTGTATTTTAATTTGTATGTTTTCAAATTTAATGCTTCTATATCTTTAATTAAAATTTGAAATTTCTTACTTATAGATGCCACATAACTATTTATCTTTCACGGTTAGTTTCATTGTATCTAATTTCCAATATGCAATGTTCTTTGGTAAAGGTGAAATTTTGGGAGGGGTCTCTATTCTGTTTTCTCAGTGGTCATTGACTTTGCCTTCCTTGATCACATCTGACGTAGGCATTAGAAAATATGCCTCATAGATGGTAGAGTACCAAGGGTTATTTAAGTTTCAGATCAAATAGGATCTCTTTTAGTCCAGGTGGATGGGATTTTGGCAGTACAAAACTTTTAAGTATTTAGCTTTTTATCTATTTGATTGTACTTAGTTCCATGTGTCAGAAGCCACATCCAAAGTTGTTACATTGCATTGATTATTATCTGCCAAGCTGCTGCCTCTCTCTCTGTCTCTGTCTCTGTCTATCTGTCTCTCTCCCAACCCTTGATTAGAGATCTGGGCCTATCAGGGTCAGGGAAGAATCATACAACTGGTCACCTTTTCTGAGCTGATTTGTACAATAAAATTTTTTTTTTCTGCAAAACCCATTCATCATTGAACCTTCTGTGGTATCTTAAAACCATCCAGAATTTTTGATAATGGGTGTTACAGCAGTGTCCTCTGTTTGACCTTTGCTCAAACGTCAAATTGGTTTAATTGGCTTTATCCATGGGGTGTTCATCTCAATTTTTATGGGATTGAGAAGTAGTTGCTTCTTTCAAACCTGACTCTTTTTTGTTTGTTTGTTTCATTTCTGCTTGCAAATCCAATAATTGTTTTCTGAAATTAACTTTTTCCTGTAACAACTGACATATACTGACAACAACATGCCGACACTTTCTATTAATTGTCTGTTTTACGGGCTTTTTCCTTAGGGTTTCAAGTTTGTTAGGTATATGCTCTATCTTCCAAATTATTGTTGGCAAACTTTACCAAATGGTTTGCCACTGCGTATCATGTATTGATATATTGCCATCTTTCATCTTCTAATACACAATTTCCTTATGTTGCCTAGTCCTTAAACCAGTGGGAGAAACTGAGGCACTAGGAGGTTGAGTAGATGTTCAGTAAAGCACATCTAGGAAGTGATGAAGCTGTCATTTGATACCAGATGGCTTAATTGCAGAGCCCAGTGTTAGCCACTGTGCTAAGTTTCTGTATTAAAGTTATACTGTAAAAGAAAAAAAGAAGAAAATACAATTTATTCTGTTTCATTAATTTATTTCACTTCTGTTATCCATGATCTTATATAACATCAGATATTGATTATGGATATTATAGGTAAAAAAGAAAACCCATATGATCATAAAGTAAAAGTATATGTTCTCCTCTTCATTCATTATCAAGTAATATCTATATTTTGTACCACACACATATTAAAACATAAAGACACACACACAGGACTCCAGTTTTTTTATAAATATAAACTTTATTTTTTTAAGAATATGTCTAGACTTACAGAAAAGTTACAAAGTACAGAGAATTTCTGCACACCCTGAATCTAGTTTTCCCTATTATCAATATCTTTCATTAGTATAAATCATTTATTCCAATTAATGAACCAATATTAATGCATTACTAAAGTCCATACTTTACCTGGATTTCCTTAGTTTTTACCAAATATTCTTTTTTTAGTTTCAGGATCTCTTTCAGGATACCATGTTATATTTACTTGACATGTCATCTTCAGCTCCTCTTAGCTGTGAAAGTTTTCTCAGACTTTACTTGTTTTTAATGATCTTCACAGTTTTGAGGAGTATTGGTCAGGTATTTGTAGGATGGCCCCCTATTGGGATTTGTTTGATATTTTTCTCATGATTAGATTGGAGTTATAGATTTTGGGGAGAAAGACTACAGAGTTAGAGTGTCATTTTCATCACATTACATCACATCCTATTGTGGCTATATACTATTGACATGAGTTATTGATGTTGACCTTGATCACCTGACTGAGGTAGTGTTTCTCCACTGTAAAGTTGCTTCTCTTTCTTCCCTTTCCAGTAGAGGGACAATTTTCAAATATCTGGCCAATACTTCTCAAAACTGTCAAAGTCATTAAAAACAAAGTCTAGGAGACTATCACAGCCCAGAGGAGCTGAAACAGACATGGCAACTAGATGTAACATGGATGGTTGTCAGTATCGATAAGCACAGCCCACACTTAAGGAGTAGGAAGGTGGAGAGTTATGTTCCAACTCTTTGGGGGCAAAGTATCTATACAAATTATCCAGTGCTTATAAATGTCCATAAAGGGTGATTTTTTTATACTGCTAATAGTTTTCAAACTATGTAAAGTGACAGGTACTTGTTTTTGGAAAATGAATTTAGTTTCTCATCAGTGAGAGGATTTATGAGCCATCGTGACCTTTACAGAGTGAAAAGCGCACAGCATGAGTCTCACAGAGAGGAAATAAAATGATAAATGAAGACGTATATATCATTGAGATTTATAGGTTGTATAGAGGCATATCTTTATGTTTACTTAGCAACATTTGAAGATAAATTATTTTATACATTTGGATAGTAAGACTAAATGATGGCAAGATGCCAGTTAATGAAATCTCAAAATTAGAATGCTAAAGATCACTTAAAAATCCATCCTTCTTTTGCCTAAGTTTTGTTTTGTTTACAAGCTAACAAGAAATTGACTATTTTTATTTGTGTGTGGTACCCATGCCATCAAAACAGTAGCATTGGGGCGCCTGGGTGGCGCAGTTGGTTAAGCGTCCGACTTCAGCCAGGTCACGATCTCGCGGCCCGTGAGTTCGAGCCTCGCGTCGGGCTCTGGGCTGATGGCTCAGAGCCTGGAGCCTGTTTCCGATTCTGTGTCTCCCTCTCTCTCTGCCCCTCCCCCATTCATGCTCTGTCTCTCTCTGTCCCAAAAATAAATAAACGTTGAAAAAAAAATTAAAAAAAAAAAAAACAAAAAAAAAAAAACAGTAGCATTAAAGGCAAAATTTTGAATTTTTTTACTAAGATATATATAAAGAAAAGCACATATTATAAGTATACAGCTTATTAAGTTTTTACAAAGTGAATATACCCATGTTACCAAGATGTAGATCAAGAAATACTACATTACCATCCCCATAGATGCCCCAATACTCCTCTTCAATCACTACCTTCAAAAGTAATAATTAATCTGATATATAACCCTATAGATTATTTTTTTTCTTCTTTTGTACTTCATATAAATTAATCACTGTATATATATATATATATATATACACACACACATATAATTTGTATGCCTGACCTCTTTTACTAAATATTCATGAGATTCAACCATTTTGTTGTATTGTGTGCATTTATAGTTCCTTTATTATAACTGCTACATAATATTCTGTTTAGGAATCTATACCATAATTAATTTATTTACTCTATTGTTGGATATTTGGTTAGATTTTACTATTAGGAGATTATGAATAGTGCTGCTATTAGCATTCTTACATGTATCTTCTGGTGAATAGATGTATGTGTTTCTGTTACATATTCATGAAGGAATTGAATTGTTGGATCATAGGGTAAACCAATGTTCACCTTTAGAAGATATTGTCAAACAATTTTTCAAAATGGGTATACCAGTTTTCACTACCATTATCAGTGTATGAGAGTGAGTTCTAGCTGCTCCACATTCCCACAACCAATTTATTTTTTTGGTCATTTTCAATTTTGCTTCTTATTCATATATAGGGGCATATTATGGTTTTAATGTGTATTTCATCATTGAATAATATAATTGAACAATATTTTTTATTTATTGGACACTTTGATATCTTTTGTGAAAAATCTGTTTATGTCTTTTTTCATATGTCTATGTCAATTTTCTTAAAAGTTGCCTTTTATTGACTTACAGAAATCTTTATATATTTTGGATGAAGGGCTTTTGTTGGGTAAATTTATTGCACATGTATTTCTCTAATATGTAAGGTCCAGTTAACAGTTTTCAACAGTGACTTCTAATAAAGAGAAGTTTTAAATCTTGATATAGGGGCGCCTGGGTGGTGCAGTCAGTTGAGCGTCCGACTTCAGCCAGGTCACGATCTCGCGGTCCGTGAGTTCGAGCCCCGTGTCAGGCTCTGGGCTGATGGCTTGGAGCCTGGAGCCTGTTTCCGATTCTGTGTCTCCCTCTCTCTCTGCCCCTCCCCCATTCATGCTCTGTCTCTCTCTGTCCCCAAAAAAATAAATAAACGTTGAAAAAAAATTAAAAAAAAATCTTGATATAGATGTACACACACACACACACACACATTTACATTATTGATTTCTTATTCCCTCTTAAGAAATCTTTGCCTCTGCCTATGAGATAAAGATGTTTTTCTATATTTTCTTCTAAAATCCTTATAGTTTAATTGTATATTTATGTCTACAATCTATGTGGAATCAATTTTTGAATTGGGTATGAAGTAGAGGGTAAGATTTTTTTTTCCTTATGGATATCAAAATCAACATCAGTTTTTATTTTTTATTTATTTATTTTTTTGAATGTTTAGTCTTTAGAGAGAAAGAGAGAGTCAGAGCATGAGTGGGGGAGAGGCAGAGAGAGAGACACACACACACACACAGAATCTGAAACAGGCTTCAGGCTCTGAGCTGTCAGCACAGAGCCTGATGCAGGGCTAAAACCACCACATGACCTGAGCAGAAGTCCAACGCTTAACTGATTGAGCCACCCAGGTACCCTTCAACATCATCTTTTTAAAAACTGACTATTGTTGCACAATTGTATTGAAGTGGTCTTACATATGTTGATATACGCCATTGATTTATTTGTCTACAGTTATGCCAATTCCACAGCATAATAAATAATATAGCTTTATTCTAACTAAAGCAGTATGGTACTGATATTTGGTAGTTTAAGTTCTCTAGCATTGTGGATCTTCAAGATTGCCTTGGCCCTGCTTAGAGTTTTGCTTTTTCGAGTGAAATTAGCTTATCAGTTTTCAAACACATACCCTCATATAGGTAAGCGCTACATACAACTATAAATAAATATTATAATAAAGTTACATTTTATTATATAAACATAAATATAAAACGTGTATGTGTGTGTTACTTTAGAAGTTTTACTTGCCTCTTATTAGCTTTATTTTTTATATTATTTTTGCTTCAAATTTTTTTTAATGTTTATTTATTTTTGACAGAGAGAACACAAGCAGGAGAGAGGCAGAGAGAGAGGGAGACACAGAATCCAAAGCAGGCTCCAGGCTCTGAGCTGTCAGCACAGAGCCCGATGTGGGGTTTGAACTCACATACCACGAGATCATGACCTGAGCCGAAGTCAGACACTTAACCGACTGAACCACCCAGGTGCCCCTTATTATATTATTTCTAATAAATCGGTTAGATTTATTATACACTCTTTATTAGATTTATTAGTGGGCATTTGATGTTTTCTGATGCAGTCATAAATAGTAGCTTTTATAACTTATATTCTCTATGCACTGATATTATTATTAGAAATAAATTAATACATTAATTTGAACCCTATAAAATATTCAATGTTATTTCTGACCTATGAAAGTATCAACTTTATATTATTAAATATAATATATTTACTTTGAATCCAGTGACTTGATTATATTTACATATTAATTGTAATAGTTGGGCTGTTGATTCTTTTGGATTTTGTATTATCAGTTTGCAAATAATGATAATTTTATTTTTGTAAATTTTTATTCTTTTTTTTTCTCCTTTTCTTACCTTATTGCATTGGCTAGGATCTTAATGATACTTTAAGGAGTCACTGTATCTATCCAGTTGCTGCCAATGAGCTATGAGTCTGTTTATGGATTTTGCATTGGAATTTTGACTATATGCACAAAAAAAGTAGAGTTAGCTAAGGATTAAAAAAGAGACCATCTTGAGATTCTGATTTCTTATATAGGAAATAATATTATGTATTTTAAAAGAGCAACCCTATGAAATGACTATAACATTATCATAGGAGCTTTGATTTCCCTTGTATGACTTTTTATAATATGTATGCATACTTAATATTTGTACCTGCTCGACAATGGGTATTTGTTTTAGCACCTTAGTTAAATTTTAACTGTATTTGAGATTAGTAAACTTGTCTTACTTTTCTACATTCTCTACAGTTCTAATTGGGTAAAAAAAGAAAAATCAGATCCTTTTTATATATATTAATTGGATAATTATTTTGTACCAATTTCAATAACTTAAAGAGTTCTGTTGGCCTTAAATGTGGAAAAATAATGCATAATATAAGTACCATTAGAGCTTCTAGTAGCACCTCACAGCTGGGAAGCACTTAAAATTATTCACAAGACAATTTCAGTATGTTATTTTACTTGAACCTTACATTTTTTGAGGTAAGTTTCTTAAAAGCTCTAGTATATAAACACATGATACATGCACATACTATGATTTCATATAATGACATGTAAATAATCTTAGCTTTACAACCATCTGGTGAGTCAGACTGCTTGGCACAGTAATAAAATAAGTTATACTGAGCACCTACCATGTACCAGACACTGTGTAAACTACTGTGTATTAAAGAGATTTCAAGAAACCACAATTTAATGATTTGAGGCATTTTGGTACCTGAGCTGAGAAGAGAAATTAAAATTCTCACTTGACAGCAGAGGGAGAATCCCATGGATTAAACTTTCCTTAAAAGAGATTTTTTTATCCAGATGGATTTATCCTAACTTTATTCCTCAGTACACTGGAAATAAAACAACATATGGCATAATACATATGGATTATTCTTTTTTTAAAAAAATATTTATTTATTTCTAGAGAGAAAGAGAGAGAGCGAGAGAGAGAGAGCATGAGTGGGGGCAGGGGTAGAGAGAGAATCCCAAGAGGATCTGCGCTGTCAGCACAGAGCCTGATGCAGGGCTCAATGTCACAAACATTGACAGTGAGATCATGGTGTAGGTCAAAATCAAGAGTCAGATGCTTAAACAATGGAGCTGCCCAGGAGCCCCACATATGGATTATTCTAAAAGCTTCTAGTTTAGTTCTCTGCCCTGGAGCCTTACCCTATAATCCCTCCTGCACAGTATTTTTATAGAAGATTAACATTTCCCAAACACAAAATATATGACTTCTCAAAGCTTACAGTTTTCCCCACCCGAACCTATATCATATCCTATTCCCCTCTTTCTTCTTCTGAATAAAATGCACATTCTTCAGTCTAGCTATTGAACATCACCATTTTGAATTCTTACCGTATTTACCCAATTACTCCCCTGATGTGCACCCTCAGTTTCCCCACATGGATCACTGAACATAGAATGTTCATGATAAATCTGAAACCTATGCTTATCATGTCTTGATTCTCCAGTTGAAATGTTTTGTTTTGTTTTTCCTATCTTTTCCACCTATTCCAGTGATTCCTCAGTCTTTCTCCATCCTGGACCTTACTAAGATTTTGACTAAAGCTATGTCCCCTAAAACTCATCTATGCACTGGTCGATAATAAACCTTGATATATTCTAACCCTAATTACCTTTCAAGACCCAGCTTATATTTCACCTCTGTGATGACTTCCTCAGCTGCATGTTGATTACTTTTCTTCTCTAAGTTTCTATAACAATGAATCTTTTGATAACAGCCTATGTGTGCTTTAATGTCCTAAAGGGCAGTCTTTTATATATTTTATAGACCTCTTCATATTTAGCGCAGAATACTTACTAACACTTGTTAAGTGAATAAGGATCTTTCCAATTACAATAAATAGTGTCCAAATCTTTTGGAAATATGAGGCAAATAAAAAATTTTGTTAAGGTCCATGATAATGTTTCTTAACCTTCAATGTATTCTGGAATATGCTGGAAATTTTAAAACATCCATCCTCTAACATGAAGATTCTGATTCAGTATTTCTGGAAGATGTCATGAGTTTTATTGTTGTTGTTTGTATGCTCTACAGAGAATTCTCATCTATACCCATGGTTGACAACTGCTGTTTTTTTTTTTAATTTTTTTTTTTCAACGTTTATTTATTTTTGGGACAGAGAGATACAGAGCATGAACGGGGGAGGGGCAGAGAGAGAGGGAGACACAGAATCGGAAACAGGCTCCAGGCTCTGAGCCATCAGCCCAGAGCCCGACGTGGGGCTCGAACTCATGGACCGCGAGATCGTGACCTGGCTGAAGTCGGACGCTTAACCGACTGCGCCACCCAGGCGCCCCACAACTGCTGTTTTTTTTTTTAATGTTTATTTATTTTTGAGAGCGAGAGAGACAGAGTGCAAGCAGGGGTGGGGCAAAGAGAGATGGAAACACAAAATCCAAAGCAGGATCCAGGCTCTGAGCTGTCAGCACAGAGCCTGATGTGGGCTCAAACTCATGGACTGCAAGATCATGACCTGAGCTGAAAGTCAAACACTCAACTGAGCCACCCAGGTGCCCAACAACTGCTGTTTTTAAAGCTGACAATAAATAGACCGCTTCTCAATAATAGACTTTGTATTAGTAAAAAATAACGTGCAAAACTGTTGCATATTTTTTTTTAAAAATGCTTTGCTTACAGCGTGTACCACAATAGTTCTGTCTAGCCAAGCATAGTCATAATTATTAAAGATTAATCAGAAAAATCCTGCTGATATAAGAAGCTTATCTTCATCAAATCTGTACAGTTGGGATAGTTCAGTGGTTACAATAGGAGAAGCATAAAATCCTATGCTGAGAACAAAGTAGGAACTTGGTAAATACTTGTTGATTACTTGAACTAAAGTCATTCTAGATGGGCTGTCTGTATTCTGGATTTTGAATATTGTCATTTTCTAGTAACTTTTATTTAATTTTTAAATTTGTTTAATGTTTATTTATCTTTGAGTGAGAGAGCACAAGAGGAGGAGAGGCAGAGAGAGGGAGACACAGAATCCGAAGCAGGCTCCAGGCACTGGGCTGTCAACACAGAGCCCAACATGGGGCTTGAACTCACCAACCTGATATCATGACCTGAGCCGAGGGAAGAGGCTTAACCAACAGCCACCCAGGCACCCCTTATAGTAACTTTTAAAAATCATTACCATGGACTTAAAGGGAGCTCATGCTTGAACCAACAAAAATTTTCCTATATTTCAGGTTTTTGTTTTTGAAAAGAGAGTAGTATAAAAGTAATTATATATTTTGTGTAATTTTGCAGAGAATGTCTATTGTACAAATCAAATCTTATCCTAAAATATAACAATTACATGTAATAAATGCTAATACAAAGTAGCTAACCTATATAAAGTGGAAAATAGTTCTATCTTGAATATATTAGGTAGCTCTTATTCTTTTGTTTTCTTTTTATTTTTTTAATGCTTATTTATTTTTGAGAGAGGGACAGAATGTGAGCAGAGGAGGGGCAGAGAGAGAGGGAAACACAGAATGTGAAGCAGGCTCCAGGCTCTAGGCTGTTAGCACAGAGCCTGACATGGGGCTGGAACCCATGGACCATGAGATCATGACCTCAGCTGAAGTCGGATGCTCAACCAACTGAGCCACCCAGGCACCCCTCTTTTTCTTAATTTCAGTAAACTATGTTGAATATTTTTTCCTGAAAGATAAGATGTTATTTAGTGTATATATACATATATGTGTGTGTTGTATATATGTATTTAAGTATACATGTATACATAATGCATATTATGTATATGTGTATATATATGCATATGTGTGTATATGTATAGTAAATATTCAGGCTTTTTAATTTTCTGTTGTATACATTTTCTGGGTATACATATACACACACACATTTTGCATGTATAACATAGATAACCAAAACCCTGAGTATCTACTATATAAAGAGCCTTTGTTCATACCATTATGGGGGCATCAGTATGCATTATATAATCATATTATGACTGAGGATGCTGGAGGTCTCATAAAGGCAAATATCAAACAGTGTTTTAGTTTGGAAAAAAGCTCAATCCCAACTTCTAGTACTTTTCTTATTATTAATGGGTATTTTTGACCCAAGATAATTTCACTTTTTTCTAATTTAGTCCAAATATTCACAGCATTCTGCTGCTCATAGGCATATTTATTCTCATCACATTTATAACTATTTGCTTGAAATTATCATTAGAGAAATTACAGAGCAGGTTTTCATAAGCATAATTATCTTTTCTATCTTCAGCACCTCAGCCTCTATACCTTATTTCTCCCTGTCTTGGTATGATCCTACATCACAAAGATATCATTTATAAGGTCATGCAGATAAATTCCAAGCAACATTTAGCAAATAACTTTGTCATTCATTACTAGTAAGTATACACATATGAAATTCAGTGGAAAGAAGCACTTTATGTGAATACATTTACTGTTGTTAGTTCTGGCAGGAAAGAAAAGACAAATTTTTCCAAGGCTAATGCTTTATATTCATTGTCTGCAGTTCATGGTGATGATGTCTCTTTAACATCTCTTAAATTTTGTTTCTTTATAGACGAGACTTGTCCTCTTTTTATACAAGGGAACTTTCGCTGTATTAGATTTTGTTGGCTTCTTCAGTATCTGTTTTAGAGCTGACATTCAGAACAAACCCAAGTGTATTGTTGAGTGAGGTAGGTGTCTGTGTGTGTGTGTGTGTGTGTGTTTTACATTCATTTACTTTTGTTACATTTTCAGTTTACTTAAGTTGAACCCAGTGCCCTTAGGTACAAGTAGAACATGCCCCAATATAACAAGAAGAAAAACTCAACCTTGAAACTTGGGTTGATGTTGGTAAGGTAATATGCAGAATAGATCTGAGTCCCCAGTGTTTCTTTATATGAACCCACAGATCCATGAAAACTTCTGTTTAACTATATATTTTGTATTTTCCCATACAAGCACCTTTTTGTTCATGCTTATTTTGCCTAAAACACCCTCTCTCCTACTTAGCATGTAAGACCTGATTCAAATTTCAGGTTATCCAAGACGATTCCATTGATCACACTTATCAGTGAACTTTGATTCCTCTTAACTTTTATAGCCCTTATTCCTGATATAACATAATTAGAAATTTTATGCTCTCTGGTACTGAAGTTATCTTTATGTTTTTGCTCACCTTGCTTTGATGTTTCCATTTCCACTCCTTGAGTACAGGGTTTATAATCCATATTTCTTTGCATTCTCCTTAATATCAAGCACAACTTCATTCCCACGAAGGTTAATTTATATGTGTTGGATGATCCACATTTTATGATAAGTAAAATAAAGCTCAGTTTGTAACTTCTGTATTAAAACTGGCAAATATTTACATGGTTTCATGCTTGAAAAGCATTTCTGAAATTCTAAATGTGAGCAAATGCTCTGTTCTGATCCCTTTCACTGTCAAAACCCTAAGTGGTTCATTACCCACAAGCTGTAGTATAATGATTGTATGTTCTATAACAAAAAGTAGGATCCAGTCAGTTATGGGAATTAGAAATGGCAAAGAATTGTGGTTCTGCAAATATGTATTCATAAAAACATTCCAGTTTCAACAATGACCTAGTTAGAATTTTCTAACTAGCTAAAGGTAATTTACATCCCTACGCCCAAAAATAGCCTTGACATGGCATAAATGTTGGGATTATCTAATATAAAAAATTGATTGGTGTTCATGAATTAAGTCATATCAAATTCTTGTGATCCAAGCATCAATCAATCAGTCTAGATTTTGTGAATTCAGTACCATCAGAATTTGACCACAGCCTTTCCAGCTCATGATGACAAAGCAGAAAGCTGCCACAATTCTAATTTAAACTCACTATCATTGCCATTAATATCTTTTAGAACAACTTCCACTGTTAGGTACATATTTGTTCCCACATACAAAAATAAACTCTGAAGTTTGAAGAGTTCACAGCCATAAGGGGAAGATTTTGTAGAGATGTAGCATTTATCTTTCTGATTAGGCTCAGGAAAAAAAATGCAGAGGAAAACAGTCTTAACAAAGTAAAATTAAATCATGGATTAGTTCTCTGGGTTACTAATGTACTTTAAACCCTGGAAATATTTATGACTTTGAGTTCAAAAGCATCCTAATATCACTGGATTATATTGTTTGGAGTTGGAAAAGAGAATCCTTTTGAACGGAGATTAAGAATCACATTGAGGCTGCAGTAAATGGTAAGAATGATGACTCTGATAAATGGATAGGTTCCAATCAACTCCAAAGTCATGGCCTTTATATGTCTTTAGTCTTTTGTCTTTTTTTTAAAGATCTGGATAACTATCTTCAGCATGAAATACAGCTTCTTTAACAGTAAGCATAGTGGGAATGGCAAAACCTCTTAAATTCAAATATATATATATATTTGATATATATGTGAATGAGGTCCCCTATGAAAATTATCTTATCAAATTTCCATAGTCTGAGTTACTTGCATTTTAAGATCTAGAATGAAAGGCTCTTTCAATATTGTAATTGTGAAAATTAAAGCATGATCATTGTATCACACTTAATTGGTTATAACACTTGCAAAGATGGAAAACATTCTACAAAGCATAAGTTAAGAATTGATATTCTAAAGCTAGTTTACATAAACCAAGTGGTTTTTATGTTTCCAGCATCCATTGTTCTTTAAGGTTAACTGTCCATATTTTTATTAGCAATAAGATCACTTATTCAGAAAATATAACAGAACCAACCTTGATTTTAGTGGTACAAATATTTTGAGAGTGTACTTTTGTAAAAGAGACCAATATTACATGTTGTAATAATTCCACTGTAAGGTAAAAATAATATTTTAGAAGCATAAATATGTATAGTAAGTTATTCTCATTATTTTTGGGCTCTTTATTTTTATGGTGACTCACAGAAAGTTTAAATGATTTGCTCCAAAACTCACAAAATATTCAAAGTGTTGCTTAGAACAGTTAGTGATACTGATTCTGAGCAAGGAATATTTTTAAAGAAGGGATGTATTGTGTTCAGTTTAAGGTTTTGCATAATGAGGACTTGCCATGTCCACAGACATGTTGATTTGGGATGACAAGCTTAAATTGAAGCATCACATACTCTTCAGTAGCTTTCCATTTGGAACAGATCCAGTAGCCACCCAGAGAGCTGCCATACATATCTAGACTGGCATATATCTCACTACAGACACCATGGACTCTAACAGGATAGGACACCACAGTGCTACTGCAGTAGGTGATCAGTGAAGTGTGTAAAGGAAAAGCAGTAAGACTAATCTATAGTTACAAAACTAGAGTAAAATAATTTAGGTAAAGTTTTTCTCTAAAAATGTTGAGAAATGGGCTTCATGTCCTTTGGGTATACATATTTTTAGGCTTTTCAATTTAATAGCACATCAGTGAAGTAGCTGTGAAAGTGCAGCTTTCAAAAATATACCATAAAAAAAAATATATATATATATATATATATATATGGTATGTGTGAATATATATATATATATATATATGTGTGTGTGTGTGTGTGTATGTGTATGTACGTATGTGTGTGTGTGTGTGTGTATATATATATATATATATATGTATATATACATCATAGAGTGTAATGGTTAAGAGCTCAGGCTCTGTTGTGAATCAGACTTCACTTTGATTTCTAATGATGGCTTATAATCTACATGAGCTTGGGCAAGTTACTTAAACTTGGTAAATCTTCATTTCTTCATTGATAAATTTAGTAATGATACCAGCTTTACAGAAGAGTTCTAAGGCTTGAGAGAGAAATAATGTAAAGTGCTTTGCACAGTGTCTGGAAAGGTGCTAAATATTATTTAAAGATAGTCCATGAAAAGAAGATCGCAGGAGCTCTGGGGTGGCTCAGTTGGTTAAGTGTCTGACTTCAGCTCAGGTCATGATCTCATGGTTCCTGTTTGAGCCTTGTGTCAGGCTCTGTGCTGACAGCTCAGAGCCTGCATGGGATTCTCTGTCTCCCTCTCCCCCTGTCCCCCCTCAAAAATAAATAATTAACATTAAAAAAAGGAAGATCACAGTTAACATATTGCTAGTTCCTCATTAAATTCAGTATTCTCAGCTCAGTAATGTTATATATGGCCTTGCCTATGACAGCAAAAACTACAGGTTATTTTTGGTCATTATCCATATACAATCCATCTAGTAAAATGGGTGGTGATTTAAGCATACATAGTTCCAAGAAAATCATATTAAATTCATGGTTAGGACCACCATGTCATGGACCATGTGTATTTAATAATTTAATAAACTTTATTTAGTTTCTCATATGAGGAAAAAAATACATATCTGTTTCAGCATGCAAATGTGATATCTAAAATTATATCTAATACTGATTTGGAGATGAGATTTAGTTCATTAACATTTTAACTTTTTACAGTACTCATTGCTCCACACCAAAATTCTTTTTTTTTTCCAATTTTATATCTTAATTAAAAAACTGAATTAGTAAAAATTAAGGAATCAATTTTGAGTAAAACTGTGTCACATGTTATGGTGCATTTGGTGGGTACAATAAAAATTGTGACTATGTGACTAGGTAATTTTTTTAGAAATGTGAACTATAAGAAGACTGGTATTATAAGATGAGTTTTGATAGTGCTCCATAATGAGAGACCAGTTGCAATGTATTTATTTCTAGGTGGATATTTTTGGTGGAAAAGGGTGAGAATGTCTATAATTTTCCCTGGAAATGATTGCTTCGGAGTATATATTAGAGTAGAAGCTAGGCTTTATAGTTATTTTGTTATAGGATGATGCATTTTAACAAAAATGATTTAAATTCATAAAACTTATAATCTGTTTTAATTGGCTTAGAGTGTGAACTAACTCAAGACCAAAGTGTGCATAAGAACATCTGAAGAATGGTCTGGGGCCTGTCAGAGACCATTGCAGGTTCTCACAGGGAGTGAATGATTTAATCTGTGTTCGGTTTCTGAGCTTAGGGAGCAGAGCCTATACTATGAGCTGGTGGAGTAGGGAGTCTTCTAGAAAGTCTATAAAGGATTAACTTGTGTGTTTCCAGTGCCTTTTTATTTTGTAAAGGCAATAGTCAAATGAATATATCACCTAAATATCTTTACAACATTTTTAGCTGTATGTGCTCAAGATGAGCATATATACCATCCCCCTACATCCTCTGCTCTCCTCTTTTTTGGCTATGATTTTAAAGCATGGGTGCAGTCATTTAATGCCAATCTAAATAACCAAGGCAAAACTTACACCTGTATTTTTTTTTAACCTTCAGTGTCCAGAGTTGAATTATACATTAATAATAATCCTTACCAAACATAGTCACTATTGGTAAACACATGGCTTCCTTGTATTTGTTCAGTTAGTTCTTTAGTAATTTTATATAATACCAATCTACAAACCCTTCATACAAAGAAAGAACTACAACTCTGAAAATAATTTACATGTGATTGTATCTCCCTCCATGTTTCTTCTTCATTCTCCCTACTCCAGGTAACAATAGTCTGACTCCTTTGTTCATAGTTCCCTTAATTTTGCTTTTTACATGTATATATTGCATGTAATGTATGAAATTACATGTCATATTACATGTACATGTATTTCTGAAATGTATATTTTAGAATTTTTGTTTTAACTTTATACAAATTTCATCAGACTGTGCAAGAGTTTTGTGTTCTTTCTATTCACTTGTCATGGTAGTTAGTTTTCTTTAAGTTTTTATTTATTTTTAAGAGAGAGGGAGAGAGAGCAAGTGATCAGGAAAGGGACAGAGAGAGGAGAGAGAGAGAATCCCAAGCAGGTTCCATGCTGTCAGCACAGAGCCTACTGCAGGGCTTGAACTCACGAGATCCTCACCTGAGCTGAAATCAAGTCAGAGCCTTAACTGACTGAGCCACCCAGACACCTCTGTCATGGTCGTTAGTTTTGACTGCTGCATAATATTTCACTACATGAATATACCTTGGTTTATTCATCTACTCTTTTGTAGATGACCATGGGTAGGTAATTCCTAAGATTTTTATGTTCAAGTAGTGTTACCACAAACATTCTTTAATGCATTTTTTATTGAAATATAACTATGTTTTTAGAATAAGAAAAATTGAGTCTTTATATAGACTTTATATAGTCTTTATATAGACTTTTTAAGTAGACTCAGTGTTTTCTTGAACCGTCAATTTAATCTGTAAATGAAACATGACAAATAATTCAGAATTCCTTTGAATATATAGCTATCAATAAGAAGGTGAAAATACCAGTATGTGTCTGCATGATTTGGTCCCCCTTATGTTTTAGCTTCACCTTATACCATTTTTCCTATTCTTACACTCTAGGAATAATGGTCTTCTTTCAGTTCCTTGAACACATCAAGTACTTATTCTTCCCTGAGCACTTCAGCACCCACAAGGTGTTTTTCTTAGAACATTCTTCTCCCCTTTTGCTGTAATTTCCCTTTATAATCTTCGCTTGCCCTTTAAGATTTTTTGTTTAAGTTCACTCCTCCAAAGGCCTTCTCTGGTAATTCCAAATATTTTCCCCTCACCCTTATATACTTTTTTATTATTTACATGAAAAAAGCTGTTTATTTCACTCATTTAATCACTCATCCATTTTTTTCATTTATTTGTTTAAAACTTATTATGTCCCAAATCCTGAGAATAGTAGTGAGGAAAAAAGAGAAAAGGACTCTGCTTTCACAGAGCTTACAACCTGTTGAAACAGAAAGACACCAATCAAATAGCACACAGTCAAATGCAAAATCTCACCTATCACAACCTTAAGAAGAAAGGTATGTGATCCTAAGGGAGAGGATTATGGTTCTATAGAATCAAAACCAGGAATATTTCCCCTGGTCAGTGGGTTCGGGGAGAGTTTCCCTGAAGGAATCATACTTGCAGCAAGATCTGTAGGAGGAAAAAGGGTAAAATAGGTAGAGAAGGAAAGAGAACAGCATTATAGGTACAGAAGGAAAGGGTTTGCCTTGCTTTGGGAGAGAGCTTTGTAAAGCATAACGTATAGATGATGGCCATTGCAGATGGGGCTAAGAGAAGGAGGTTAAGAATGATGAGAGATGGAGCTAAAAGACGGAAAAAAAGCCCAACCATTCAAGGTATTCTTAGCCATGTTAAAATGTTTGTTCTTATTTGAAGAACAATAGGAAGCCATAGAAGAATTTTAACTAAGGTTGGATACAATCAGATACTCATTTTGAAAGGATTCCTTTGGTCACAATTTGGAAAAGAGGTGTCGTTGAATCAGTTACTAGGTTATTGCTTTAGTCCATGCAAAAACTGATGGTAGTTTGAGAGGGATTCTAGCGGTAGAGAGGCAGAAAAGAGACTGGATAATGCAATCTTAAAAAGTGATTAAAATGATTTTTTTGTAGCAATATATTAAAACAAACTGTTTATTTTTCCCTTAATGGCATTAGCAAACATGACCATTCAGAAAGTCAGAACATGAATAGTTCATTTGTTTTTAAAGACTTGAATTTTTTAGAGCAGTTTTAGAATCAGAATAAAATTGAAAGGAAGGCACAGAGATTTCCTGTGTAACCCTTGACCCCCACACATGCATAACTTCACCACCCCCCACCAGAGTGGTACATTTGTTACAAATGATAAAACTCCGTTGACACATCGTAATCAAACAAAGCCCTGGTTTACATTCTTGGTGTTGTACAGTCTATGAGTTTGGACAAATGTGTAATATCCATCACTAATTATTACACAGAATATTTTCACTGCCTTAAAAATCTTCTATGCTTCATCTGTTTACCTCTACCTGCCACCCTAGCCCCTGGCCACCAGTGATCATTTTAATGTCTCCACAGTTTTGCCTTTTCCATAATGTCATAGAGTTGGAATCATACAGTATATAACCTTTTCAGAGTGGCTTCTTGCACTTAGTAACGTGCATTTATAGTTGCTCCATGTCTCTGTGGCTTGATATTTCATATCTTTTTTCCCCAGTTTTATTTAGGTATAAGTGACAAATAAAAGCATAGTATATTTAATGTGTACAACCTGATGATTTGATGTATATATGCATTGTGAATGGATTCCTACCATCAAGTTAACATATCCATCAACATATTTGTCTTTCTGGGTTTTTGTTTTTGTTTTTGTTTTTTACATAGAGAATACTTAAGTTTTACTCTCTTAGCAAATTAGAAATATAATATTAAAGACTGTAATCATCATGTTATATATTCCATCTTCAGAATTTATTCTTGTAAATAAAAGTTTGTACCCTTTTACCAACCTCTCTATTTCCCACCACTGCCAAGCGCCTGGTGTGTGTGTGTGTGTGTGTGTGTGTGTGTAACTTTTTAAATCCATTTATCTATTGGTAGACGGTTGTTTCTGTACCTTGGCCATTGTGAATAATGCTTTGAAGAACATGATATTACAGATATGTCTTCCAGATAGTGATTTCATTATTTTGAGTATACATACAGAAGTGGAATTGCTGGATCATATGGTAATTCTATTTTTATTTTTTTTGAAGAACTTCCATACTGTTTTGCATAGCGAGTGGCTTCTCACCAAAGTGTGCAAGGATTCCTTTTTCTCTGCATCTTTGCCAACACTTGTTTTTCCTCCTCTTTCTGAAAATAGCCAAGCTAACAGGTGTAAGATGATATTTTATTGCAGTTTTGATTTGATTTCCCTGATGATTAGTGATGTTGAACACCTTTTGGCGTGTCTGTTGGCCATTTGTATGTCCACTTTGGAAAAATGTCTATTCATATTTTTTGCCCATTTTTAAATTGGGTTGTTTGTGCTATTGACATGTATGAATTTCTTGTATATTTTGCATATTATAACCATATCAAATGTGTGGTTTGAAAATACTTTCTCCCACACCATAGGTCTTCTTTTAATTTTATTGATAGTTTCCCTTGCTGTACAGATACTTTTTATTTTGATGTAGTCCCACTTTTTTGTTTTTATTTTTGTTTTTGTTGCCTTTGCCTTTGGTGTCATATCTAAAAAAAAAATCATTGCTAAGACCAATGTCAAGGAGCTTATCCCCTATCTTTTCTTCTAAGACTTTTATAGTTTCAGGTCTTACATTTAAGTCTTTGATATTTTGAGTTAATTTTTGTATATGGTACAAAATAAGAGTCAATTTTATTCTTTTGCATGTATCTATCCAGTTTTCTCAGCACCATTTATTGAAGAAACTCTCTTTTCCCCATTATGTATTATTGAATCCCTTGTTGGAAATTAATTAATTGATCATGTATGCATGAATTTATTTCTGGGCTCTCTATTCTGTTCTGTTAATCTCTGGGTCTTTCTTTATGCCAGTACCATACTGTTTTGATTAGTATAGCTTTGTAATATAGTTTGAACTGTGGTTTTTGCTTTTCTTTATCAAGTATAACTTTGCTTTTCTTTATCATGTATATTGGCTATTCAGGATCTTTTGTGGCTCCATACGAATTTTAGAATTGTTTGTTTTAATGCTGTGAAGTGTTGTTGGAATTTTAATAGAGATTGCATTGAATTTTAGATCACTCTGGGTAGCATGGGCATTTTACATTATTAATTTTTCTAGTCTATGAATATGGAATATCTTTCCATTTATTTGTATCATCTTCAGTTTCATTCATCAGTGTCTTAATAGTTTTCAGTGCAGATATTTCAACTTCTTGTTTAAATTTATTCCTCAGAGGCACCTGGATGGCTCAGTCAGTTAAGTGTTTGACTCTTGATTTCAGCTCAGGTCATGATCTCATGGTTTGTGAGATCAAGCCCCACATCAGGCTCTGTGCTGACAGTGCAGAGCCTGCTTGGGATTCTCTCTCCTTCTCTTTGCCTCTCCCCAATTCATGCATGTGCTGTCTCAAAATAAATAAAAAACATTAAAAAAATCTTTATGTTTATTCCTCAGTATTTTTTTCTCCAGGATACTGACAACAGCAAATGCTAGTAAGGATATGAAACAATGAGAGTTTCTGTTGCCTCACATTCTTACCAGCATTTGGTGTTGTCAGTGTTCTGGATTTTGGCCATTCTGATAGATGTGTACTGGTATTTTATTGTTTTAATTTGTATTTCCTTTTTTATCATCTCTATATCTTATTTGGTAAGGTGTCTTCTTTGGTGAAGTGACAATTTAGATATAATAACAAAGATGTAATCCATATAAGAAAGAATTGAAAAGCAGTTTTTAATTGAGTTAATTTCTTATTGTTGACTTTTAAGGGTTATTTTTATAGTATTTTAAGTAATATATATATATATATATATAGTCCTTTAATATCCTATTAAATATATATTATACAATATATTGCTTAATATATTCATAATATATTACATTATATATTAACACATAATATATTAATTATATAATATATTGCTTAATATACATGTACATACATGTACATTTATGTGTGTATATATATATATATATATATATACCTATATATGTGTGTGTGTGTGTGTATATATATATATATATATATATACCTATATATGTGTGTGTGTGTGTGTGTATATATATATACACACACACACACACATATATATAGTCCATTATCAGATATATCTTTTGTAAGTATTTTCTCCTAGTCTATGGCTTATCTTCTATTTCTCTTAATATCATCTTCCACAGAAGTGTTTAATTTTAATTAAGTACAGATTATCCATTCTTTATCAATTGTGCCTTAGATATTGTATGTAAAACATCATTGTCATGCCCAAGTTCCTGTAGGTTTTCTCCTATGTTAACTTCAAGGAGTTTTCTAGTTTTCTGTTTTACCCTTAGCCGTGATTAATTTTCATTTAATTTTTGTAAAAACTATAAGATCTATGTCTACATTTATTTTTTTGGCATATGGATACCCAGTTGTTCCAGCACAATTTGTTGAAAAGACTATCATTGTTCCATTGTATTTTCTTTGCTCCTTTGTCAAAGATCAGTTGACTATATTTATGTGGATCTATTTCTAGGCTCTCTATTCTGTTCCATTGATCTGTTTGTCTACTATTTTGCCAATACCACACTGTCTTGATTATTGTAGTTTTATACTAATTTTTTTAATAAAAAGCCTTTTTATTTAAATTTATTAGTTAACATATATTGTCATATTGTTTTAGGTGTAGAATTAGTAATTCATCATGTAAATACAATACCCAGTGCTCATCACAACAAGTAGCTTTGTACTAATTCTAAAAGTCAGGTAGAGTAGTGCAGTCTTCCAGCTATATTGTTCTCCATCAATGTTGTGTGGGTTACTTTGAGTCTTTTGCTTCTTTGTGTAAACTTTGGAATTAGTTTGTCAAAATCCACAAAATAACTTGCTGGTATTTTGATTGAGATTGTAGTGAATCTTTAGATCAAGTTGAGAAGAGAATTGGCAACTTGAAAATAAATATGAATAAATATTTAGTCTTCTGGGGCATCTGGGTGACTCAGTTAGTTAAGCGTCCAACTTCAGCTCAGATCATGATCTCACAGTCTGTGGGTTTGAGCCCCACGTCAGGCTCTATGCTGACAGCTCAGAGTCTGGAGTCTGCTTTAGATTCTGTGTCTCCCTCTCTCTTTGCCCCACCCCTGCTCATGCTCTGTCTCTCTCTCTCTCTTTCTCAAAAATAAATAAATATTAATTTTTTAAAATAAATATTTAGGCTTCCTACCCATGAACATGGAGTATATTTCCAAGTACTTTGTTCTTTTATTTGTTTCATTGGAGCTTTGTAGTTTTCCTCTATAGATCTTGTACACATTTTGTTAGATTTATATCTAAGTATTTTATATTTTTTGGTGCTAATGTAAGTGGTATTTTATCTAAAATGTTACTCATTGATGGTATTAGGAATATGATTGACTTTTGTATATTAACCTTTTATCTTACTACATTGATTCAATCACTTTTAGTTCCAGGAATGTTTTGTCTCTTCTTTTAGATTTTCTACATAGATGAACATATCATCTACAAAGAAGGAGAGTTTAATTTCTTCTTTTCAATCTGCATAACTTTAATATCCTTATCTTGTCTTATTGCATTAGTTACCATTTCCAGTACAATGTTGAAAAGGAATGGTGAGGGGGGAAATACTTGGCTTGTTCCTGTCTCAGTAAGAAAGCTTGTAGTTTCTCACCATCAAGTTTAATGTTAGCTGTAGGTTTTTGTAAATATTCATTGTCAAGTTGAGTAAGTTCCCATCTATTCATAGTTTGCTGAAAGTTGAAATGATCTTTTAAATTCCAATACCCTCACATCTGTCTATGTCCCTAGATATACTACTGGCATATCAAATGCTTAAGATAATTGAATTGGTTGTGACATTACTTAAGTTTCAGGTATTAGAATAATGGGTGCTGAAAATAAAATTTTTGAATGATTGAAAAAATCATCTTACAGAAAAAACACTAACTTTCTTGAGTAACAAAAAAATATGCTCTAATCTACTTGCAATTATAACTGACTATAATTTGACTATAGTCAAAAATTGGAAAACTCTACCCAGATGGCAAAGCTAAATTTGCCAATTCAAATTATGTGTAAATGATAGCAAATTAATCAAAGGAACTATTTTAGTCAATGTAATTCATTTTGATCTGCATATTTGAAATAATTTCTTCTCAAAGCAGAGTAGTTTTGACAATGGTAATTATTAGTTTTTGTAATACATTAATAGTTAACTTCTAAATTTGTTTTTAAATTATTAAGTTTTAAACCAATTTAACAGTGGAAATTGAAAACTGTTTAAATAACAATATGGCCAAGCAAACAGGACTTCTATTTAGGAATAAAAAATATATAGTTTCCAGTCTAAATGCTATGTATAAACAAACAGTCATTTAACAAATACTCATCAGTATATGTAGCATATTGAATATAGTTCTTTAGCAGTTGTAAATTCAATGTTTAATATTAGATATTTATTTTTATTTAAGTATAATTAACATACAGTGTTATATTGGTCTGCAGTATACAGTATAATGATTCAGCAACTCTGTACATTTCTCAGTGCTCATCAAGATAAGCATATCCTTAATCTTCTATCTATTTCATTCATCCTCCCACCCACCTTCCATCTGGCAACCACCAGTATGTTCTCTGTAATATTTTCAAATGAAATTTAACAGACTTTTTAGGGCAGCACTGCCTAATACAACTTCCTGTGATGATGGAAATGTGTTTTATTCCATTGTCCACTCTGACAATATCTAAGGACACGTAACTACTGAGCACTTGAAATTTGTCCAAGGTGACTGAGAAACTAACATTTAAAACTTTACTTGATTTTTATTAATTTAAACTTAAATTATAATAGCCACATGTGGTTAGTGCTGAGTATGTCAGACAGCAAAGATCCAGGAGATTCAGTTTTTCAATTGATTGATATTGAAATAATGGACAGAAAACACTCATTCTCTTAAGGTTAGACAATACAGACAAAAATCCAACCATTTGGTATTTGAAAAATTGACATTAAGTAACTTCTAACAGTTTTGGTAAATTTTCTTATGTTTTTAATACAGTGGAAATTCATAGAAGAGAAAATTTCTGTCGAGTATAGCTTATGGATGAATGAGAGATTCACTATACCTTGAAGAATGGCTGGGAAGAATTCAGGGGAGATTTTTTAAAATAATCTTTGTGGGTTTGTTGTCATCCTTGTTGAGAATAGCTACTGTAGAGATGAGCTTAATTTTTTAAAAATGATAGCATTCTGACAAACCAAGAACTAAATAAGTGTATTTCTTGAATTAACTGAAATGTTAATAACTTAATCAACATTTATTTATTACTTCACTGTTTCTGTAGGTCAGAAACCCAAGCATGACTTAGCTGAGTCCTCTGTTATAGGGTCTTTCAACAAGGCTGCTAGTCAAGGTGTTGGTTGGAGCTGCAGTCTTATCCAAAGACTCAATTGGGGATGGATACAAGGAACTGATTCTAAGCTCAGTCTTGTGGTTATTTTTAAGATTTAGTTTCTCAAGGATTCTTATTAGTCTCCTGATTTCCATCCTTGCTGAGGGTTGGCCAAATACTATTCCAGGTTTCTTTCCATCTTGCTCCCTCCATAGGGCAGTTCACAACATAGCAGTTTGTTTCATTAAATCAAAAGCTGGAAAAACCAGAGGTAGCAATTGCAAGCAAGATGAGTATTACATTTTTTGTGACTTTATTTCAGAAGTGATATCCCATAACTCTTACTTTAGAAATATGTCACTAGGTCCAGTCCACAAAAAAGTGGAGAGGATTACAAAAGGGCATAAATACTATGAGATGGGGATGATTGGTTGCCATTTCATAAGCCTCCTATCACATTAACTAACCGAGATGCCAGACTTTTTTTTAGGAAGCATGTGATATCTCCCAATACCATTTGTCAGAAGAACTGCCAAGAACTTCTGTAAATATTAAAAATAAATGGAAAACTATGAAGCCATCAATGTGATTTTTATTTCCAATAAATTCATGCTTACAACCAAAATTCTATGAATATCAGTTCTTAGTACTGTCAGCTGTGTTTTTATATGGTATCAGTAACTGAAAAAAAAGTAAAATTTGGAAAAGTTCTAGAGGAATTTTTAGTTATTCAGCTCTGAATGCCATTTATTGTGTTTTATTTACTATTGTCCAATGGCTTGATGGTTTGCAAGCTTCTAAGGCATTACTAAGGTGATGATGATATGTGGCCTTTGCTACAAATTGCACACAAACCTATAAAGAATACTTGTCTCTAAACAAGATTAGCTTCTGAGTTGAGACTGGAAAAGGTACCCTAGTCTGGGGAAAGTAATTTATCATGGTCCTAAGGCCTAGGAAACTGATCATCCATACAAAGCAGTTGTTAATTACAAAAGAATCCATACATTTCATTCCTATGAATTACAATTAGGGATTTCGTAAAGTGTTGGAAACTGTGTATCCCTGAAATGGCAGAATTTAACTCTTATAAAATTCTAATAACTCTATGTTGTTTTATTCTAAAAAAAAATGAAGAGGAATTTAATGACAGAGGGATATGTACATCCTGTATTAGTTTCCACAAGATAGTAGAAAAGTTAAGAACAAATACTTGAAGAGACATAGTTCTAATACCATGCATGCCCTCTTTCTCTTAGAACCAGTAATTCCCCCTAGAACTTTCAGTCTCCTTAATATCTTTGAAGTACTTTAGCCTAGCATATACATTATTCTCTTTTTCTTTCTGTTCACAGTATATAGTCCCATCAACATCTTTTCTTCAACAGATAGTACTTCCTAAACTTCCACTTCCCTTATAAAAATCATATACCAAAGGTTACCAATAATCTACAAATAAAATTAAATCCCCAGAATATTTACCTTCTCCAGCACTGAATCCCTCTGACCTCTTGCTCCATTTTTACACTCTTAACTTACACTCCTACCTAGACTCATCTCCCCATGACCAACCTATAGTTTTGAAGTTTGATTCCTTCTCTGGCTTTTTAAGTTTAGGAGTGCTTTAAGATGAGGCTTCAGCGTTTTGCTCTTCTTTGTCTAGACTCTGTTTAGTCACTGTCCCTTGAAAAATTACCCACTTTAGTGATCACATCTGAATTGATAACTCCAAAATCTACATCTCCAGCATTGCCATCATCTTTTCTGAGAGTAAGTCTGTGTGTACAACTGCATGCTGAGTATTTGCACTTAGACAAATCTATTACCTCCACTAAAAGACCATTGGCACTGAATTATATTATATGCTAGAATAAACAAACTTTTCTTTAAAATGTTGTCTACTTCTGCAAAATTTAGCATTTTCCTCTCAGTTAGTTAGCCAACCTTAAAATAAAAGTTATGTTTGACTCTTGACTTGAAACATTGAGATTATTTGACCTGTCTTGCCTGAAAATAAGTATGATACGAAGACCTATCTCAGATGTTGTTGTAAAGATTAAGTGATATGAAACATTCAAAGTACTTAGCATAGTGTCCGACATGTAATAAGCTCTTTTGTTGTTATAGTCCAGAATGTGCTGCTTTAGTATTCGAATATGTACTTACAAAAATTATAGTATTATTGAGATTCCAGTCAAAATATCTATGAAATATTTTTCAGAGCTTCACAAAATATATCTATATAGGCAAGACTAGCCTAGCACATGTTGAAAAAGAATAAGGATAGGGACATACCATATAAGTTATTATAAGGTATTTTTATAGCTTAATTATGTATCAGGTAAGCACCTATTTATATAATAAGAATTTATAAATAAAATGATTCAGGAAATCACAAATAAAAGGTACGTATTGTCTGGACCACAAGAAAATTAAACATTTTGTTCATAAAACCTCAAAGTCAAATTAAAAAGGTGAACAATTCCATAAAAAAGAAATATTTTTCTCCAGTATTTTAGATATTGTATCCATAACATATTAGACTGTCTCTATTATAGCAATATGACCAGTATTGATAGAGACCATTAACAAAAAGAAACAAACTATAATTACAAAAAGAAGGACAAACTATAATTTCATGAGTGAAACTTAGGATCTCGTTGAGGTTTTAATTTCAATTTCTTTTATAAGTTAATTTAATTCAATTTTTTTATTTTCTGTTGATAATCTTAATTTTTCTGTAAAACTCACTTTTAAAAACCATTGAAAAAATACAGTGGTGACTAAGGACAGTAGTTTGAGCAAGCTACCTTCAGTTATGTATTCCTGCTTGAACACTTTAGCAGATGGTGCCTTTTTATTGAAATATAATTGACATACAATATCTTATTAGTTTCAGGTATACATCAAAGTGATTTGATATTTTCATACATTACAAAATAATCCCTACAACAGGTCTAGTTACCATCTGTCACCATAAAAAGTTATTACAATACTATTGACTATATTCCCTATGCTGTGCATTACATCTCCATGACTTATTTATTTTACAGTTAGAAGTTTTTACCTCTAAATTCCATTCACCTGTTTTGTGTGCCTCCAACCCCTCATACCTCTGGTAACCAACAGTTTGTTTCCAGTATCTATGAGTCTGTTTCTGTTTTGTTTTGTTTTGTTGTCATTTGTTGTTGCTTTTAGATTCTACATATGAGTGAAATCGGATGTTTTTTCCTGTCTGATTTATTTCACTTAGCATAAAACCCTCTATACCTATTCATGTTGTTGCATGGAAAGATTTCATTCTTTTTTATAGCTGAGTAACATTTCTTGTGTATACATACCACGTATTCCTTGTCCATTCATCTATAGATGGACGCTTAGGTTGCTTCCATATTTTGACTATTGTAAATAATGCTGCAGTGAACATAGGGTGCATAGATCTCTTCCTGGTGTTTTTGTTTTCTTCAGATAAATATCCAGAAGTGGAATTGCTGGAACATATGGTAGATTTATTTATTTGTTTGTTTCTTTTTACTTCATACTGTTTTATATAGTAGCTGCACCAAGTTTACATACCTACCAACAGTGTACAGGGGTTCCCTTTTTTCCACATCTTTGGCAACACTTGTTATTTTTTATCTTTTTTTTTTTTAATTTAATTTTTATTTTTTTTTAAATTTACATCCAAATTAGTTAGCATATAGTGCAACAATGATTTCAGTAGTAGATTCCATAGTGCCCCTTACCCATTCAGTCCATCCCCCTCCCACAACCCCTCCAGTAACCCTCTGTTTGTTCTCCATATTTATGAATCTCTTCTGTTTTGTCCTCTTCCCTGTTTTATATTACTTATGTTTCCCTTCCCTTATGTTCATCTGTTTTGTCTCTTAAAGTCCTCATATGAGTGAAGTCATATGATTTTTGTCTTTCTCTGACTGACTCATTTCACCTAGCATAATATCCTCCAGTTCCATCCACATAGTTTCAAATGGCATGATTTCATTCTTTTTGATTGCTGAGTAATACTCCATTGTGTGTGTGTGAGTGTGTACACACACACACACACACGCACACACACACACACCACATCTTCTCTATCCTTTCATCCATTGATGGACATTGGGCTCTTTCCATACTTTGGCTATTGTTGATAGTGCTGCTATAAACATGGTGGTGCATGTGTCCCTTCGAAACAGGACACCTGTACCCTGTGGATAAATGCCTAGTAGTGCAATTGCTGGGTCGTAGGGTACTTCTATTTTCAGTTTCTTGAGGAACCTCCATACTATTTTCCAGAGTGGCTGCACCAGCTTGCATTGCCACCAACAATGCAAAAGAGATCCCCTTTCTCTGCATCCTTGCCAACATCTGTCATTGCCTGAGTTGTTAATGTTAGCCATTCTGACAGATAAGGTGGAATCTCATTGTGGTTTTGATTTGTATTTCCCTGATGATGAGTGATGTTGAGAATTTTTTCCTGTGTGTGTGGGCCATCTGGATGTCTTCTTTGGAGAAGTGTCTATTCATTTCTATTGCCCATTTCTTCATTGGATTGTTTGTTTTTTTGGGTGTTGAGTTTGACAAGTTCTTTATAGATATTGGATACTAACCCTTTATTTGATATGTCACTTGCATATGTCTTCTCCCATTCTCTTGGTTGCCTTTTAGTTTTGCTGATTATTTCTTTCACTGTGCAAAAACTTTTTTATTTTGATGCAGTCCCAGTGGTTAATTTTGCTTTTTTTTCCTTGCCTCTGGAGATGTGTTGAGTAAGAAGTTGCTGCGGGCAAGATCAAAGTTTTGCCTGCTTTCTCCTCAAGGATTTTGATGGCTTTCTGTCTTACATTTAGGTCTTTAATCCATTTTGAGTTTATTTTTGTGTATGGTGTAAGGAAGCGGTCCAGGGTCATTCTTCTTCATGTTGCTGTCCAGTTTTCCCAGCACCACTTGCTGAAGAGACTGTCTTTATTCCATTGGATATTCTTTCCTGCTTTGTTAAAGATTAGTTGGCCATAAGTTTGTGGGTCCCTTTCTGGGTTCTCTATTCTGTTCCATTGATCTGAGTATCTGTTCTTGTGCCAGTACCATACTGTCTTGATGGTTACAGCTTTGTAGTATAGCTTGAAGTCGGGATTGTGATGCCTCCTGCTTTGGTTTTCTCTTTCAGGATTGCTTTGGCTATTCAGGGTCTTTTCTGGTTCCATACAAATTTTAGGGTTATTTGTTCTATCTCTATGAAGAATGCTGGTGTTATTTTGATAGGGATTGCATTGAAAATATAGATTGCTTTGGGTAGTATCAACATTTTAACAATATTTGTTCTTCCTATCCAGGAGCATGGAATCTTTTTCCATTTTTTTGTGTCTTCTTCAGTTTCTTTCAAAAGCTCTCTATAGTTTTCAGTATATGGATTTTTCACCTCTTTGGTTAGATTTATTCCTAGGTATCTTATGCTTTTTGATGCAGTTGTAAATGGGATTGATTCCTTGATTTCTCTCTCTGTTACTTCATTGTTGGTGTATAGGAATGCAACCGATTTCTGTGCATTGATTTTATATCCTGTAACTTTGCTGAATTCATGATTCAGTTCTAGCAGTTTTTAGTGGCATCTTTTGGGTTTTCCATATAGACTATCATGTCATCTGCGAAGAGTGAAATTTTGACCTCCTCCTGGCCTATTTGGATGCCTTTTATTTCTTTGTGTTGTCTGATTGCAGAGGCTAAGACTTCCAATACTATGTTGAATAACAGTGGCGAGAGTGGACATCCCTGTCTTGTTCCTGACTTTAGGGGAAAGCTCTCAGTTTTTCCCCATTGAGGATAATATTAGCATTGGGTCATCATATACGGCTTTTATGATGTCGAGGTATGCTCCTTCTATCCCTACTTTCTGAGGGAAAGAAAGGATGCTGTATTTTGTCAAATGCTTTCTCTGCATCTATTGAGAGGATCATATGGTTCTTGTCCTTTCTTTTATTGATGTGATGAGTTACGTTAATTGTGTTGCAGGTATTGAACCAGCTCTGCATCCCAGGAATAAATCCCACTTGGTCGTGGTGAGCAATTTTTTTAATGTATTGTTGGATCCGGTTGGCTAATATCTTGTTGAGGATTTTTGCATCCATGTTCATCAGAGAAATTGGTCTATAGTTCTCCTTTTTAGTGGGTTCTCTGTCTGGTTTTGGAATCAAGGTAATGCTGGCTTCATAGAAGGAGTTTGGAAATTTTCCTTCCATTTTTATTTTTTGGAACACCTTCAAGAGAATAGGTGTTATTTCTTCCTTAAATGTTTGGTAGCCATCTGACCCTGGACTCTTGTTTTTTGGCAGATTTTTTATTACTAATTCGATTCCTTTACTGGCTGTGGGTCTGTTTAAATTTTCTCTTTCTTCCTGTTTCAGTTTTGGTAGTGTATATGTTTCTAGGAATTTGTCCATTTCTTCCCAATTGCCCATTTTATTAGCATATAAATTCTCATAATATTCTCTTATTATTGTTTTTATTTCTGTTGTGTTGGTTGTGATCTCTCCTCTTTCATTCTTGATTTTATTTATTTGGGTCCTTTCCTTTTTCTTTTTTAGGAAAAAGGTTTATCACTGGCTAGTGGTTGATCAGTTTTGTTAATTCTTTCAAAGAACCAGCTTCTGGTTTCATTGATCTGTTCAACTGTTTTTTTGGTTTCGATAGCATTAATTTCTGCTTTAATCTTTATTATTTCCTGTCTTCTGCTGGTTAGAGGTTTTATTTGCTGTTCTTTTTCCAGTTCCTTAAGGCATGAGGTTAGGTTGTGTATCTGAGATCTTCCTTCCTTCTGTAGGAAGGCCTGGATTGCTATATACTTTCCTCTTATGACCACCTTTGCTGTGTCCCAGAGGTTTTGGGCTGTGGTGTTATCATTTTCATTGACTTCCATATACTTTTTAATATCCTCCTTAACTGCTTGGTTAGCCCATTTATTCTTTAGTAGGATGTTCTTTAGTCTCCAAGTATTTGTTACCTTTCCAATTTTTTTTCTTGTGGTTGATTTAGAGTTTAATAGCGTTGTGGTCTGAACATATGCACGGTATGATCTCCACCTTTTTGTACAATTACTTAGGGCTGATTTGTGTCCCAGTATGTGCTCTATTGTGGAGAATGTTCCATGTGCACTGGAGAAGAATGTATATTCTGCTGCTTTAGAATGAAATATTCTGAATATATCTGTGAAATCCATTGGGTCCAGTGTGTCATTCAAAGCCATTGTTTCCTTGTTGATTTTTTGATTAGATGATCTGCCCATTGCTGTGAGTGAGGTGTTGAAGTCTCCTACTATTATGGTATTACTATCAATGAATTTCTTTATGTTTGTGATTAATTGATTTATATATTTGGGTTCTTTCACATTTGGAGCAGAAATGTTTACAATTGTTAGGTCTTCTTGGTGGATAGACCCTTTGATTATGATATAATGCCCTTCTGCTTCTCTTGATACAGTCTTTATTTAAAGTCTAGATTGTCTGATATAAGTATGGCTAGTCCAGCTTTCTTTTGTTGACCATTAGCATGATAGATGGTACTCTATCCCCTTATTTTCAATCAGAAGGCGTCTTTAGATCTAAAGTGGGTCTTTTGTAGACAATATATAGATGGATCTTGTTTTCTTATCCTTTCTGTTACTCTGAGTCTTTTGATTGGAGCATTGAGTCCATTGACATTTAGAGTGAGTACTGAAAGATATGAATTTATTGCCATTATGATGCTTGTAGAGTTGGAGTTTCTGGTCATGTTCTCTCATCCTTTCTAGTCTTTGTTACTTTTGGTCTTTTTTTTTTTTTTTTTTTTTTTTTTTGTCTTTTCTCTCTTCAGAGAGTCCCCCTGAAAATTTCTTGCAGGGCAGGTTTAGTGGTCATGATCTCCTTTAATTTGTGTTTGGGAAACTTTTAATCTCTCCTCCTATTTTGAATGACAGCCTTGCTTGGAAAAGAATTCTTGACTGCATGTTTTTCTGATTCAGCACATTGAATATATCCTGCCACTCCTTTCTGGCCTGCCAATTTTCTGTGGATAGGTCTGCTGCAAACCTGATCTGTCTTCCCTTGTAGGTTAGGAACTTTTTTTCCCTTGCTGCTTTCATGATTGTCTCCTTGCCTGAGTATTTTGTGAATTTGACTATGATATGCCTTGTTCATGGTCAGTTTTTGTTGAATCCGATGGGGGTCCTCTGTCTTTCCTGGATTTTGATGTCTTTGTCTTTCCCCAGGTTAGGAAAGTTTCTGCTATTATTTTCTCACATAACCCTTCTACCCCTGTTTCTCTCTCTTCCTCTTCTGGAACCCCTAAGATTCTGATGTTATTCCTTTTTAATGAATGACTGATTTCTCTAATTCTTAAATTGTGCGCTTTTGCCTTAATCTCCCTCTTTTTTTCTGCTTCATTGTCTATAAGTTTGTCCTCTATATCGCTGATTCTCTGTTCTGCCTCATCCTTCTTTGCTGCCGCAGCATCCAATCGTGATTGCAGCTCAGTTATAGCATTTTTTATTTCATTCTGGCTGTTTTTTACTTCTTTTATCTCTGCAGAGAGGGATTCTAATTTATGTTTGACTCCAGCTTGTAGTCTTATTATCGTGATTCTAAATTCTGGTTCAGACATCTTGCTTGTATCTGTGTTGTTTAAATCCCTGGCTGTTGTTTCTTTGTGCTCTTTTTTGGGGGGGTGAATTCCTTCATTTTGTCATTTTGAAGGGAGAGAAGGAATTAATGAGGTAGAAAAATTAAAGATAAAAAATTAAAATTAAAAAAATATTAAAATAAAATTAAAAACACACACACAAAATCAAACAAATGATTCTAAACCCTAGGTGTGTTTTGGTCTAGGCATTGAAAATGGTTTGACAGGTTAGAGAAAAAAAGTGGGGGGAGGAAATCGTTTGAGAATTTGAAGAAATGAATACAGTGAAGTAGACTAAAATGAGATGATGGGAGTAAAATAGAATTTGAAAAAATTTACACAAAAGTAAAGATATAGTAGAAAAAAATTAAAGAAAAATATTTTTAATAAAGATGAAAAATAAAAATGAATTTTTTTCTCTTTCTGTATTCAAGAAAAAGAAAAGAAACAAAAAGTGAAAAAAGAGAGAGAAAAAAGGAAATAGTTTGAAAATTTGAAAAAGTGAATACACTGTTGTTGACTAAAATGAAATGATGGAAATAAAATAGAATTTGAAAAAATTTACATAAAAGCAAAAAATATAGTAAGTAAATTAAACAAAAGATTTTTAATAGAAATTGAAATTAAAAATGAAGTTTTTCTCTTTCTGCATTCAAGAGAAAGAAATGAAATGAAAAATAGAAAAGTGAAAAAGAATAAGGAAATCCTTTGAAAATTTGAAAAAGTGAGTACCCTGAAGTAGATTAAAATAAAATGATGGAAGTAAAATAGAATTTGAAAAAATTGACCCAAAAATAAAAAATATAGTTAAAAAATAAATATATTTTTTTATTAAAAATTGGAAATAAAAATGAATTTTTTCTCTTTCTGTATTCCAGAAAAAGAAAAGAAGTGAAAAAGAGAAAAAAAAAAGAAAGAAAATTGAATAGATGGCCTGCTAACAGATTGAAATAGGACTGAAATTACTTTCTTTTCCCCTAGAAGTCAGACTTCAAGGCGCTTTATAGTCCATAAACTAAGCAGGCGGTGATACTTGTGTTCTCTAAGAGCAAGTTGGCCCAGTTGGGCGGGGCTCAATGTAACAGCTCCATTCTCCACTAGATGGTGCTGCTAGCCTACTGGGGTGGAGTGTTGTGGTGCTGTAGGTGCGTATGTGCTTGCACGGTGGCACTGAAAATGGCATCACCCAGCTACCCTGTCTCTAGTATCGGAAGTCTGTTCTCCCCGGTCTTCAGTCGTGCACCTGTTCTCTGTTTTCAGCTTTCGCCCACTCCCTGCTTTTTCACTGTCCATGACCAAGCCCCCAGGCAGTACCTCTCTCCTGAGTTTTGTCTCATATGCGGCTGTTTTCCCCAGCCCCTTACTTCTGATGGACTGTGGCTGTGACCCATTCTGTCCCTCTGCAGGAGGGTCTCACTGAACAATGGCCAAATGTTGGCTGCACCCAGGAATGAGCTATGGAGTTGCAACCTTTGCGCTCCCCTTGTTTACAGTCTTAATGGAATTTAAACCCTCTCCTTTCTCCTTTCTCCCTTTTTAGTTTAGTCCCTGTGGCTGTTTCTAATTTTCCACTTTCTCTCCAACTGCATTTGGGGAGGGGTGCTTTTCCCGTATTTTCCCCCCATTCTCAGTCTCTGTCTCTCTCCACCTGCAAAAGCACCTCCCTTCCCATGGCTTCTCGCTCCCCAAGTTCACCTCTCTGCGCCGTGTACCTGCTGAATTCTGTGGGTCAGGTTGTGCAGATTGTTGTGTTAATCCTCCAATCAGTTTTCTAGGTGTGTAGGGTGGTTTAGTGTTGGTCTGGCTGTATTTCATGCACTGAGACACACAAAAAACTTCCATGCTGTTCCGCCATCTTGGTTCCTCCTTGTCTTTTTGATAATAGTCAATCTGAGAGATATGAGGTGATATCTCATTGTGGTTTCAATTTGCATTTCCCTGATGGTAAGTGGTGTTGAGCATCTTTTCATGTACCTGTTGGCTATCTGTAATGTCTTTTTTGGAGAAATGCCTATTCAAGCCCTTTGCCTATTTTTTTAATAGGAATTTTTTGTGGTTTTTTTTTATTTTGAGTTACATGAGTTCCTTATATATTTTTGTTATTAACCCCTTATCAGATGGTATCTTTTAAAAGAACATTGTTTATAAGTTGATTGAGAAAATATTGCCCCATGCCAAATTAAATTCTTATCTGTAGAAATGTCTAAAGAAAGTTGAATGACTGAGAGACAACAATGCTTTATGTTTTGCTACAGTAGAATTAGAGCAAAGATAATAGAGTTGGGTTTTCTAACATAGTCCGATTTTAACTAATACTAATACTCTGAAAGCACTTTATTAACTTAGAGAAGCATAGACATATAGGGGCTCAGTAAAAAGAGACCGACTCTGAACAGTTTGCTGTTAGTAGAAAAAGAACCCAAGGGTATTCAGAAATGATCTAAGTATAATAAATATAAAATAAAATATGACTGTCATGTATCTATTGTTGAAAAACAACTAATATTTTCATATTTAGGCCAAATTAGAGCTTTCTAAACAAAAATTACTGGCAACCAGGATAAAAGGATATTTGACTGGCAAACAGGCCTTGGAAGTTGGAGACCTCCAGAGAGGTTTACTGTCTCCCCTGGAGCCTTTTATTTACATTCCAAAGAGCTACAGACATCTAGGGACCTTCCCTTCGCCAAGAGAGGATTTGTCTATGTTAGAAAATTAATGTCTTTTCCTCTCTCTGGCGGGAATTAGTGGCTAGTGTGCTCGAGTTTCTATATAAATTGTAAAAATGATAATTTCTGGTTTCCTCTCCTGTTTTAGAGACTCCCTCTATACATGAGGGGAACCATTTTCTCTCTTTACATCACCTCAAGGAAGAGAAAGGGACATGGACAACTTGTGTGGTTATTGCTGTAAATGATCTCTGATGTAGAAACCTGGTATTTATTTATCTTGTATTAAAAACTTATTATGTGTTTATATCTTTTGTGGATATTAAAAGTTACACAGCTCTAAAGTGGAGGGATCGGTTCTCCTTTTGTTGTTAATCGATGTTGCAACTTATTATTGTATGCTTATTGTCACAGAATGTGTATATAGTAATGGCTCTTTGCATAGTATTGTGGGCACCTAATGTCTTTAGGGAGCACAGAGCTTAGAGAAAGGGGAATTGCTAGCAAATGTGGAGGCAAATGAGACCAAATAAGAAAACAAAATAATAGTACTTCTGAGGCTTGAAGCCATGATACTTACCAACATTTAATAAGCTGGATTGGCAAAGTGCACAGAGGAGTGGTTCCTAGATACAGTTTAAAACCATTCAGAAATGTGAAGAAGGAGATAAATATGAGTTCACTGTAATGATTTTTTTTTCATAATCAGAAATTAATTTACTCTAAAGGACTGGCCTTTATTCTGAGATTTGCTTTATACTTTTTGTAGTTGAAATATTCTTTTAAACAATAATGATAATGACAAATTTTATTTTATCTGTTGGTTCATTACACGGTGGTAAAATGTCCCTAACATTGTTTTCAAATTGTATCAACAGTGAAAGCACAGTCTTGGAACCACTACATTAAATGATTTGTGTTGCTTCTTGGGCTTCTATCTATAGCTCTAGCAGAAGCCTTAGATGGAAGTGGATATACTGAGCTAGGATGTGGTAGGATGAACCCCAGGTCTGGATAGCTCAGAGAAATGTCAGAAAACAAACAAGTTGTTGTTCAATTCTAAAGTAGAAAATGTGTTATTGTCTTCATTTTTACTTAATATATGTGTTTAGTGTTTCTTTAAGAAATGAGACCTAGGAAAAGTTTTACATAAATACAACATCAAGACAAATCAAATTCTTTCCTCTGTTTTTTTCTTAAAAGTTAGTACTCATTTCATCCTGAAGTTGAAAAACATGTTTAAACAAACTGAACACTATTACTGAACATAGTTTTGTGAAAGTCCTTGAGAAAACTTCAGACTTTAACTTAGTTATATACTGAATTCTCTAAGATTGATAACCATCAGGTCCAGATACCTGAGATGCTTAGGAGCACTGGACTTTGAAAGATTTAATTAATAACCAAGTCTTATCTATTGAATTTACTGTCTTTGTCTGTCTTCAGAGTTGGAGGGAAATTTAGTTTTAATTTTGATACTGGCTTCTACTTTTACTATTTTGCTCATTAGTTAATCTCTATTTCAAGGGGTGAAGACTCTGGTTTTTACTCTGTATCCCTCAGTGTATATGTTCAATAAATATCTTAGTAGACTTGGGGAAGAATCAAAATAGGGAGAACAAATGTCCACCCTATCAATAATGGTACCTGTAGTAAACCATAAGACTCTGAACTCGAGGCCACAGTTCTGGTTCCAGTTATATCCATGTGGATACTGCTTTCTTCGGGTTTACCCAAGTCAGTGAATAGAAAAATCATGAAGCAATAGTAAAATAATTCCAGAGCTCATTTTCAAAAATTTGTGACAGAGATCATAGTGTGAATATAATGTCATCCAAAATGTTTCTATCTTTTCAATTTTCTACCAGTTTTAATTCCATTTCCAGCAGCTTCTCCCAAAACGGGCCCTTGTCCTATAAGAGATCCCTTATAGTTCCCAAAGGATAGCTCCTTAACATAAAGAAAGGTCATGTGTGCTATCCTAATAATCAGTAATGGCAAACATCAAGCTTTGTGGATGTGTGTAGAAGTGTATGAAGGATGTCCAGCTGACTACTACAGGTATTAAAAAATGTGCAAATGGTGATTTAATTTTTGCAAAATATTATTTAAATATATATACCTTAAATACACATATGTATATCCAAGTTATACAGTAAGCATTCAGCAAAGAGTCTAGATCATTTAAATGCTGTTCTTTAAACTCTGTAAAAAGAACTTGATCTTAGCATAAACAAGTCAATCTTAAACAATCCTGAAACTACATTGTATTGATCATATCTGGAGTTAGTTCAATATTATAAATTTCATAAATTAGAGCCCAGGGGTGAATAATTGAGATAATGTATGTACAATCTAAGTAATAAGAAGGATGATCAAGATACAAGGAGAACTGGACAGATATTAGAGAAGACTGTGTATATCATTGAGAATGTGTGTATAGCAAAATGCTGGCTTACAAGTTTATCTTCATATTTCAGAAGAGCTATTGTGTTAAAGATATCTGTGTATTTGTATATGTGCCTACCTGTGTGTATCCTGGGTTACTTCAAAGGAATTAGGTACTAAGGTCAAAGAGGAGAGGGAAGATACAGAAAAGTGGATTTCTGTATAATTCAGTAAAAAATCTAAAATTTTTAAACTGTTTAAATTTTGATTAAATGACCTTATGCAGTAGTAAAACTCCTTTCTTGTCCTCTAGTCTCTCCAAAATTTCAAGCAGAGGTCAGAGTGTTTGAGTAAATATACATTCCAAATCTAATTTTCTAAAATAGTAAGAATTAAATACAAAGTATTTTCCTGAGTGTGTATCTATCATACATTCCTGTACTTATATTACCATTAAATATTAAGCTATAACCTGATTTTAATTTTTTAAATGTTTATTTACTTTTTGAGATGCGCGCACGCACACACACACACACACACACAGAGTATGAGTGGAGGAGGGGCAGAGAGAGAGAGAGGAAGGAAGAGAGGGAGACACAGAATCTGAAGCAGGCTCCAGACTCTGAGCTGTCAGCACAGAGCCCAATGTGGGGCTCGAACCCAGGAACCATGAGATCATGATCTAAGCCAAAGTCAGATGCTAAACCAACTGAGCCACCCAGGTGCCCCACCCTGATTTTAATAATTACAAAAAGTTGGATTATTTTAAAAACTTTTCAAAGCAGGGGATACAAATAAAAAAACTCAACTTCTTCACAAATGTGTTCACTAGTCTGGACTTATGCCAACTCCTAATTTGGCATAATTGATATGCTTGTTTTATCATTCCTCAACCTTCATCAAAGCTTGAATGACTTATTACATTGCTCCTTAAACCTTACCCCTGACTCTTTCCAATTTTCCTCATACAGGGAAGCAGTAGAATATGAACACATATTTTTACAAACTACAGAGTCTGGCATCTGGCTTGACAACTTACTAGCTTTGTAACCATGGATAAGCACATCACCATCTGAGATGTTTTCATCTTGTGTGAACCAGGGCCATACTCTCTCAACCTCTCTTTCTTTCCCTTTTTTCTCTTCACGGAAAGGGTTCCCTCCCCTGAGCTGTAACACCACCTTTTTTTCTCTCCCCTAATTCACTTCCATGCACCTTACATCTGCCACACTGCCTCCCTCCAACTGTGGAGATCCTTCTGCCAGTCCTCAGATTGATTTCCTGGGTAGTGTTCTAAGTAATCTGACCTCAATATGCTGTGTCTGAGGGAGGAGGAAAGCCCAGGGTGCCCCTACTTTGCTATCTTAACTCCTCCCCCACCTCTCTGAGATGTTTTCATTTACTCACTTATTGTGAGTATCAAATGGTATAATGCATATTATATAATATTTAGCATGGAGCCTGACACAAAATATTACCTACTAATATTTGCAATATTCAAACCAATTGATTTCCCTGAGAACAAGTAGGGTACATATTCTCTAAATTTTGGATAACTTGTAGAGTTTCAGTGCTTGAATATTTTCTAAGTTTTCAGTGTGTGTTTTTCATTGGAATATTTTCCTAGAGTTTATTGGTAACTAAGATAAACACACATTTATGATAAATATTATTAGCACTGTGGTACAGAGGGTGGCTATATAATCTGTTGTCTCACCAGGACCTTCTGTATATAAAATGTACATAAACATCTGAATTCTACAATTTTGTATATATGTAAATGTTTTGTGGAAAATATACTAATTTATTTATAAATATTATTGAACTTCAAGTACCATTTCACATTAAATATTTTTTATCCATAAATACAAGTATAATCACTATAATACCAGGAGGGTGAGGGGTCCTTGAAATTTCTTAACTTTAAGAAATTGGCCTCAAGGATCTATGATATCAAATGTGACAATATGAGTAGATAATTCCATATAATACTTGAGCATATATCAAGAAACCTATCAATTTCCATTATTCATATGATTGTATGAACAATGATAATCGGAAATCCTGTTTAATGGTCATTTAAAGATGAATGATCCAAGTGTCTTTTCACAGTTTGAAAGTAGGTAAAACCAGAAAGGAAAAAAGAGAGGAACCCTTTCAAGGACCTCATCCATCTCTATATAGTCTGTAATATGTGCCTTCCTCCATTGAAATTAAGTCACTCTAGTCGAACTCAACTAACTAATAATATTTTTTAAATTTATTTTCTCATTTTTGGTTTGATTTAGGATCCTTAATATTTAAGAGAAAATCTGATTGAGTTTGTACAAAACCCAATGCATTAGCAGCTGTCTCTTCCTCTTCCAGTATTTCCATTTTTATTCCTTGCACTGACTCCAATGATCTTATGCTTAAAGTTGCATTTATAGCATTCTCTGGGGAAATTTTTTACAGCTATGTTCTGAAGCACGCAGCAGATCAAGAAAATAGTTGCTCAGATATGTGTGAAAAGAAATAGCAGGTATGCCAAGATATTTGGGGGGAAATGTGTGAAAGCTGTATTTCTGTAGACAGAAGGTGAGTTAGGTCAGCTATATTTAGGAATTCACCTGATTGTACCTATTTCATTTAATTAAAACACAAATTAAAGTCTTATATGTCCAAAAGAAGATTGGGTAAATTAGATTAACTCTTTATAGCCACTAAGGTAATATTTACCCCCACAAAGGTAAAGGCAATGTAAACATGCTGTAAAAGACACCATGTCTAGCACTTCATTTCCTTTCATGAGTTTGGCTAAAGGAAAAGAAGAATGGAACCAGCATGTCAATTATATGTCAATAACTTGTACATACTTATATTGTAGAACAGGAATTTGAAAAAACAAGCCTAGGGGCGCGTGGGTGGCTCAGCTGGTTAAGTATCCGACTTCAGCTCAGGTCATGGTCTCTCAATCTGTGAGTTAGAGCCTGGCATTTGGCTCTGTGCTGACAGCTTAGAGCCTGGAACCTACTTCAGATTCTATGTCTGTCTCTCTCTCTCTCTCTCTCTCTCTCTGCTCCTCCACCCACCTCTCTCTCTCCTCTCAAAAATAAAAGGTAAAAGTTTAAAAAATTAAGAAAACAAGCCTAAATTAAGAGGTAAACAGGCTTGGATTTCAGTCTGTCACTCATGAGTTAGTGAGGTGTTGGACTAAGGACCTGAATTCTTGCTTGCTTTATCAAAATAGTCTGGAGTGTTTTTGTTGCAAGTGACTGAAAATCAACAAACAAGTTTCTTAGAGAAGGGCAAGAGTGAAGCTCAAAGTAACTTGAACCATCACAATTTTCCTCTTCACTTTCCTTTACCTCCTTTCTCTTAGATGAGTTTTCTCTTCATAGCTTTCCACAAGAAAGCAAGTCTGTTTCTTGTATCTAATTGGAAACATCCCTACATAAATTGAAACTGGCCTGCATAAATTGCCTACATATAAATACAGGGAGATAGAATAGTATAATTGATAGCCATTGGAATGCCATGGCTGAAGTGAGGAGAGGAGTGGTCCCCAAATAATATGTAACCATACCTGGAACATTTACATAGAGATTTTCTTTTTCTTTCATTCCCTCTATTAAGTATGGCATAATGGCTGGAATGACTCTAATATCTTAGTTTTACTGGATCTCTTGTCTCTGTAGTCAAACTGAGTGTATTTTATCTCTTTAAGAATTTTTTTTTGAAATCCAAGTTTGTTCAATAAGAAATTGGTCTCCAAAGAAGATGGCATGATGTGGTAAATAAGCACACATTTGTAGATTCATACAGACAAGTTCTAATCTCCCTTCTGCCACCTGCTAGCTCTGTGCCCTTGAGTAATTAATTATTCCTAGCTCAGTTTCCTCATCTCTAAAGTAAGGATAAGGTAATTTTAAGAATTCAATAATGGGGAGCCTGGCTGGCTTGGTCGGTTAAGCGTCCGACTTCGGCTCCGGTCATGATCTCACGGTCCGTGAGTTCGAGCCCTGCGTCGGGCTCTGTGCTGACAGCTCAGAGCCTGGAGCCTGTTTCAGATTCTGTGTCTCCCTCTCTCTCTGCTCCTCCCCTGTTCATGCTCTGTCTCTCTCTGTCTCAAAAATAAATAAACGTTAAAAAAATTAAAAAAAAAAAGAATTCAATAATATTTATGAATGGCTTAGCAGAATGTTTGGAAACCAGTAAGTAAATGATAATTATTATTAGCATAGTTCTGGAGTTCCTTTATCTTCCGAGGAATCTTTACCTGTCAATTCATTCCACCCAGGAGAACCTAGAGCCTTGAAGATGACCAGCAGATATTCCATTGAGTATTACCATTTAGTATTCTTGATCTTTAAACATTTCCTATACAGATAGGTTTTTTTTTTTCCCGAAAGAGTATAAACCAGTAAGAGAAATAAATAAAAAGTTCATCAGCTGTGAATCCTAATTTCATTTTTTAAAATTCACATATGTTATGATTTTGAAGTCTTTAGCTCCTTCCCTCATTCTATCTAGCCCAATCATCTGATTCATAAATCTAAAATGAAATGCTGTATCTCAATATCACAGCTTGCTTGCAGAGAAGTAAATGATAAAGACTACTATAAGAACTCAATTTTTAATAGGGATCTATAATTACTGATGGAATCAGGTTGTTGAAAAGAACATATAGCATACTAAATGTTTTCATTACTCATATTAATCAAAGTTGGTCTTAAATATTTCAGTGACTCTGAAAGTTCTGTTGACAATTAAGTTTAAAAATAAGCAAATTTCTTTCATAGTGAGGACCCATACCACCCCAAGGTATCTCTTAAATATAATCTTTTAACAAGTATGTGTGTTTAAAAAAAACTTTTTAACGATATTCTGTCCCCTACATTGGAGTAGGCATATGCAGGAAATAACAGATATAGGTTACTTGATTGTGTGGTGCTTATATTCTGTTGGGAAGAAGATACTAGAAAGAGCAGTAGGAATCAGTGGCTGAGGAATCAGTTATGGGAGTGCATTGTTCAGATCTTCTTTCAGGACAGAGTATCCATGCTGAGGCTGCTTTCTCCTCACACTCCTTTAGCTAATAACCCAGCAAGGTGGGGGTACTTAGGCCATTTCACTGCCCAATGTGACACTCATCTAGTGGGAAGATTTCGCTCTGGGGCCTCCCATCAGTAGGAGAAAACCATCAAGGCTTTCTCTGAGCTGCACTATACTCTGAGGTTCTTATTTTCCAACCCTCCTTTCTCCTTTCCTTTCACAGAAGTCAAACCTGCATTAGGATCTGAAGGCTCCTTCCACTCTCCTGTACCTTCCCTCTTTATTTTTCATAAATGTTTCATTTAATAAATCTTTTGTGTGACTAATTCCATCCTGGTGTCTGTCTCTCAGAGGAAATGCACTGATAAAAATATCCAAATAAGCATTAAAGTAAATGCTCCTTAGATTGGAGTCCCAGTTTTATAGGGATCTTAAAATCATAATGGAATCGTTTAGTTCTTTTCAAAGGGCCTAATGAAAACCATATGTTTAACCTGACTAGTTCTGCATAAATTATTATTTATAGTTACAATTAGTTCGCTAGAAGAAAAATGAAGTGCTCAATGTTTTGGGTTGCCTTCCTATCCACAACCTTGTTTTTAGAATGGATTTTCCCCTTCAGCTTTACAACCCCTTAGCCTTAGTCACAGGTGGTTGGACCAAGGGCCCTCCAGTCCCTGGAAAGACAGTCCTTGTCCTAAGCTTAGATAATAACATTTTCTGTGGGAAGAATATGTACAGTAAACACAAAGATTGTAGCATATGCGTGGTATATCCTATAGCTGGAAGAACTTACAGATGTGTGTTAGATTGTTGTTTTGAGTTCTATATAAAAGGATGACAATCATGAGGAAAAAGATTAAAAGCAGAGAAGAGATAATAAAGACCTGAGAGAGAGAACAACCTTGTTTTCCTTTTCCATTTCAATCTCAAGTCACTAAGTTCTGCCTGTATATGCTCTATTAAGTGTCATAGGAACCTAATGAAATGTTAAAATGATTAGGGTATAAGTCATAATTCAATGGTAGTAGAAGGTAAGCTTGAACCGATTAAGTGGAGCAAGTTACATAAATTAAGTGAATCCAAGGATGGGATGAAAAGTGTGAAATGTATACTAGAGATAACATGGAGTCAATGAGATCCAGAGATCCTCTCAGGAAGTAGGCAAATTAAATTATATAAGTTAAATTATATCCCTATAAGTCGAAGATGCTTATTCTGTTCAACAGATGATGTAAACATTGTTGGGGTTCTAAAGTCCTAGTCATTTAGGACCTTATATAATGGCAAAATGCAAGTGCATTTACACTGCACTTATAAATCAACCGAGTCAAGAGATAATACAACTGGTTTTAGGGAGGAACTTCACAGAAGGAAGAAATGTCATTTCTTTGGTGTTATTGAGGCGGAAAATGTTTGAAATAGATATTTAATGATAAATACTGATTTTATAGACATTCTGCTAGAGGAGGCTGCATGAACAAAGTAGTAAGAAACATATGGATGAGAGTTAAGCAAAGACTAATTGTTTTGATTAAAACATAGGTTCTGTACAGTAAGTGGCAAGGCAGGTATAGTCTATTTTATGGAGGGTCTTGATGTTACCATTAAAGACATCCTGAAATAAAAATTGACAAAACTTGATGACTGCTTGTAAATGATGGACCAAGAAGAGGGAAGATTAAAAAAAGTTTCTAGCTAGAAAGGGTTGAAAAGTGGAAGTCCAGGGGCACCTGGATGGCTCAGTCAGTTGAGCATCCGACTCTTGGTTTTGGCTCAGGTCATGATCTCACGGTGATTGAGCCCCACATTGGGCTCTGTGCTGACAGCATGGAGCCTGCTTGGGATTCTCTCTCTTCCTATCCTTCTGCCCCTCACCCACTTGCACTTTCTCTTTCTATCTCAAAATAAATAAATAAATATTTAAAAAAAGTGGCAGTCCAATTAACTGAAATTGGGGAATCAGGTGAAAGAATAATTTTAGAGGAAGATTCAGCAGTGCAGATGTGAAATAATGAAACTTTAGGGCAAGAGTGGTAAGCCTGAGAGAGCTACATAGGCTTCCTAAAAAATTCAGTTAGGTTTCTTTTTCAATATCCAGCCCTCACTTTTAAGCATTCTTTCTCACCATTTATTGCAGCCTCTGCCACTCAAGAGTCCCTATGCTTCCCACCTTTTATTTTATCTAATATAAGCCCTTTCACTACAGAGTGAATATATTTGTATAAATATCAAATTCTCCCAAGATTATTTATAGTTTAACCTTATCATTATTCCCTGTAAGGAATGTAAAATATCAGTGATCAAGCTAAGAGGGGTAAGCTTTGGCATATGAGGAAAGAACCCTCTCAACTCTGCGAAAATGAAACCATAAGACATCCTGCCAACTCTGCTTATTACAAGGTATTCATGGCCTGTAACCTAAAAATATGGAGCAAGAGATAAATGTGGAGGTATAGATTGATATGTAGATTCAGGAGTTATCAACAAAAAAGAAAGGAAACTAATTCATTTATTCTGCAAATATTTATTAAATATTTGCTATGAACCAAGCCTTCTTCTAAGTGGTTGGGATACAATAGTGAAAAAGCATAAAAATGCCCGCCCCTGAATTTTATATTCAAAAAGAGAGAAAGACAACAAAAATGTATTAATAAGCAGTTAATGCAAACATTTATATGTAAATAATTCTATTCAAAATTGTTAAGTATGCTATACAACAGGAAAAGGAGATGGAAGGACTAAAGAGCAGGGAGGAGGGATGTAATTTTAGGTAGTCAGGAAGGTACCATTAGAAAGGGAACATTGGAGCATATTTGCATGGGATGTGGTGATGAACCAGGTGAAAATCTAGAAGAAAAGGTGCTTTCTAGCAGAGAAAATACCAGTGTTGCCATCACATTGATAGATGGAAAGAGAGGTGAAGTGAAACAGAATTATCCCTGTTGCTACAGCTGGTCCTACGATTGTAAAAGGTATTCATCATTTTCCTCCTGCGCTGCACATTGTACAATTCAGTAACCTTAAACAGGCACCACAGCTGGTCTGGATTGCTTGTTTGCCTATTGGTGTGACCTAGACCATCCCCTAGAGTTTGAATCCTAAATCGTCCTGGCTTCTTGGGCCATTGCTGCAGCTGTCCATTTATTGTTATCACTGGGCACAGAAACACCAAGCAATTCCCCAGTAAATGCTCTGGATTCCAGGCATAGGCCTCCCTGATCCCACTGCATAGGAGTAACACTTGCTCAGGTACATGACTAGAAGCAATTACCCTCTCCTTCTGATAGTACAGTTAGTATCAGTAGCATAAAGAGGCCAGGGTGACTAGGGTAGTAGGACCCTTGCTAAGTCTACTAGCTGAATTGTTCTTGCTTAAAACTAGCACTTCTAATCAGCCAGAGCCTAAGGTCATGGTAATGAAAAGATACATTCTTTAATCGGTTCACTGCAAGTGAAAGTGGAAGAGGCAATCCTACTTCTACCTCTTGGTTTCCAGATCCATGTATTTAATCTATAGAAGGCAAAGTACCATATATAGACAATCCATACACTATATCCTGGAAGATAGTCTGGAGAGTGCTGTCCCTAATCTGGTGCATTACTTGAGCCATTAACAGACCATTCCACTGCGCAACTTAGTCAACTTCTTCTAAGTAATGGAGTATATAATACTAGCGTATCCTATGCTGTGCAACTATCATTGTCTCTAATATACTTTAAGATATATGCAGTGCTCTGCAGCAATATTTTATGGAATATCATGCTAATAGATCAGCTATTCTGTAGGCCCTCAGTTAGTGTTACTACACAGGGCTTGATCCCACAACCTAAGCCAAAATCAAGAGTTGGACGCTCAACCAACTTCATCACCCATACACCCCCAACGTCAAAGTACATTTAAAAAACCTTTTCTACATTTATTGAGATGTTGGTATTCCACTACTAATGTGATGTATAGTGTACAAAAATAGTGTCTAATGTTAAACCAACAAAGTATAATGGTATATTTTACTTTATTGTATAGATTAATTTTTTGTTATGTAATTGAAATTTAATCCTTAGCGTTTTTATGTGCCTGTACTTATGCCTCTGTAGGTATTTTTTTGGTAAACTTAACAGAACTTTTTATCAAATACATTAGATTCATTTCACTGGTTTCATAAAAATCAATTGTCAAGTGTACTATGTTTTGTGCTCATTTTCCTGAGATTTTGAAAGAATATAAAAGTGCATCTTGTCCTTTTTTATTGTCCTTTATTATTATTTAATATCATTTAAAAATTTTAATTATACTCCTTTTCTAGCTATTAAATTTTGACTCAATTTTGAACACTTATTTTACGGAAAATAATGTAGTTTAAAAAAATTTTTTTAATGTTTATTTATATTTGAGACAGAGAGACAGAGCATGAACGGGGGGAGGGTCAGAGAGAGAGACACACAGAATCCGAAGCAGGCTCCAGGCTCTGAGCTGTCAGCACAGAGCCCGATGAGGGGCTTGAACTCATGGACTGTGAGATCATGACCTGAGCCGAAGTTGGACACTCAACCAACTGAGCTACCTAGGCGCCCCCAGATATAATGGAGTTTAATGACATTTTAAATAATTAATTGTTAGCATGCATTTGTATACCATTATAATTAAGCGCTATGCATATATATGTATTTTCTTCCCCATCTTTAGGAATTATGGTTACAAAATGGTGTATATATCGTAAAAAGTAATGATCATAATATAACACTTTGAGTAGTGCAGAGAAAAAAAGGGAGAAAGTGTTAGAAAATCTATTTTTAAGAAATATTTCATAAGTATTGATTTTGCATAAGGTATCTTTAAGTAGTTTAAAAATACAGATTCAAATGCATAATGCTTTTTACAATCCTTATGGTAGAGAGTTTTAAAGCAGCATGTATCTGATGTTTATTAATTTCATAAAAGAGAAAAGTTTTACTTACCCTTATCTAAATCCTGTCTCCCATATACCCTTTTTCGTCCTTTGGGGTAGGAAGGACGTTCCTAGATGATTGACAATATCACCATCTATTCCATTGAAAGGTAAAGCCTCTTCTTGTACAGGGCTGCAGACTGATCTTTTGGCCTCAACCACAGTCATACAAGAGGGTGGCAGCAATATCGTTTCCATAATTGGGGCAACAGCAGTGCAATTTCAGTGGGTCAATAAAAAACTTGGTTCATCTTTTTTCATACTGCTCATTGATATTCAAATAATGTGGCATTCAATCTTATTCTAAGATCATTTTGTTATAGAAAAATATACATCAGTATGTTAACAGTAGTGATATCTGAATTGTGTGTTTCCAGAATGTTTTATTAACTTTTGCTTTCATTATTGATATCTTTTAGTTTTCTATGATTATTGCATATGACTGTGTATTAAAACATTAAGGAGAGATATAATATGAGCAAAATACTACTGGAAACATATCTACTAAAATATATACAACCTGAAAAGTTAAATTATGGTTATTCTTTTCTTTCTCCTCTGCTAAATGTTTATATACTTTTAAAAATAGTAGTTAGAAAAAAGTCAGTTTTTTACAAAAATGACTGGAGAAACAGCTACCAAAGATGGAATGAATGTGATAAGTTGATATGGCGGAGAGAAAGAGAAAAATATCCCATTCTACTCTGACCAGCAACCTTCCTACTCTGAAAAATTTTAAGCTTTCTGTATCCTGAGCTTTTGCTCATGATGTCCAGTGTTAATGCCCCATTTTATTTTGTGTTTGAATGTTATTTTTGTTGTTGTTTTTCCTAACTCCCTGTCTTTTTATTTGTATTCAATTTTGATGATATCAGGTTCCCAAACTCTCTATAACCACTGCTCACTTGATAAGGTTTCCCTTTTCCAATTTATTTATCACTGTTACTTTACAATCATATCAGATAAGGATGAATCTTTGATACTTTCCAAGCAGAGTATTTTTGGGGATTATGGCAATTAATCAATTAGCAATTGAGCAATCTTGTTATAAAAAATCTCAAATGCATTGTAAAATATGAGTTTATTGAAAAAAATAGAGTTTAAAATCAGTGTTTATAATAATGCCTGGAGGTAAATAAGTGGTAAAATCACTGATACATGACTAGGCAGGCAAGCTTCTTCTATAAATTTACACTTAAGAAGTGGTTAACCAAGCTGTTTTCATGTATTGAGGAATGTGGGTCATTTAAAGAGGAATTAACTGTTTTCTAAAATCAATAAATTGTGGAATGATGAGAAGATATTTTGTAGTGTCCTCCATGGGCACATTAATGCCTTTCTAGAGACTGCGTAATTGCTTTGCTCAATTATTTGAAGACAAGATTGGAATGCCTCCTTTGAATGGAAACCAAATTAGAACTGTGTCAAACTCCACAGCAGCCAATCTCCAGGGGCTTTTGTGCAACAGTCGCTTCTTGGATTCCTGCAATGTTCCATTTGCAGCACTTAAATTGATTCCATTTAGGAATCTTTCAGAAATCAAAGATGATTGCTCATGTATTTCTATAATTTTAGCCACTATATACAAGTGTGGATTAGAAATTGTCACCAGATTAAGTTTCTGTCTCTCTGTCATACATACATATATGTTTATATATACCCAAAATATGTTTTTGTATATATGTATAATAATTATATAACATATAAAATTTATAATATGTATAAATTTTATTACAAATATATAATATATATAAATTAGACAAAAAAAGCACTTTTTTTGAGATGGAACTGCTTTCACATTTATTTTTTGTCCTCTGATCACTAGAATCAAATATAAGAGACAGAGATGGGGCACCTTATCCAGATTTCTAGTTGTAGCAAGACCAGCCATAGTTTTTGTTTGTTTGTTGTTTGTTTTTACACAGGACCTACTGAAAATAGCAAAGAATTTTGGTGGGAATAATTGAAGCTCATCCCATAGCTTTGTACAATTAACTTTATATAATTATACTTTAAGGGCTACAAAGTATAAACAGTGGGGTGGTCACTTTCTATTTCATCTTAAAGAAGAGACAACCCATCTCTAGTGAGATCAAGAGAATGGTTTCTGTTCTGGATTTCTTATTCAGACTTATCTTAAAGTATTTATTTTTGAGAGAGAGAGACAGAGAGAGAATCCCAAGAAGGCTCCATGATGTCAGCACAGAGCCCAACATAGGGTTCTAACTCACAAATCATGAGATCATGACCTGAGCCAAAACCAAGAGTCAGACACAACCTACTGAGCCACCCAGATGCTTCTCTTATTCAGACTTTTAAACAATCTTCCCATATGTTCCAGGGATACTAGATTCTATCTTGAGAATACTGTTTCTAGACTCAGTGCTTTCATGCTCATTTTTACACTTGCTTTCAGTTCTGAGTCTGCATCGTTTAATTTTTATGGAAGCTTTGGCTTTCCTCTTGTAAGCTCTGTAAATGGTTGGTTTTATCAGTTGGTTCATGGTGCCGCAGTTCTAGGAATCTCTACTACCTTAGTACTAACTGCTATAATGCATTCCCTTTGCTTTGGTCATTATTCTGTGAGAACTGTTGTGTTCAGGGGTTATTTTAAGTTCAGACTAGAGGGGCACACTAGTTTTTACTTAGAATCCTAGCTGAAAATCTTTTTTTTTTTTTTTTTTCTCATTGAGGAGTGCCTTGATTAAAACATAATTCCTGGTGGCAGCAGGCCAGGGTGGTGTTGTCTATGCCTTTCTCATATATGCTGTTGTGAGCCACCAGTCTCGCTGGTCTGGTGACCAAAACTGAAGTGAGGAGACCAAAAACACAGCCTAGTCCATATAGATAAAACAACCAGACTGCCACCTAGCTCTTAGAAGCAATACTTAATGATAAAAACATAATGCAAGTGAGACATGGCACCTATATAGGGCAGCAAGTGATCAGGTATGAGGGAGTGTGCTCTAATGGCTTTGTGTATAGGTACACGAGGGGAATATATGCACAGGGCAGGGAGGGAAAGAGAATGCCAATCTTGTTTTATCCTGTTCCTGTAAGCACTGACTACTCTATTGGAATGGAATTGAGTAGAAATCTAGGGGCATCAAAGAACCAGGAATAACTGAGAAAAACAGACACTAGCAAAACCAAAGCATGCTGACAGATTAACTTATGAAAGTTGTTAAAATTTAAGTACTCTTTTGAAGGTCATCTAATAGGGGATGCTCTTTTAGTTGTGAAAATCAGAAACTTTACCATAGAAAGAAAATGAAAATAAGGCTATTATAAAAAACATGAATGCAACTTACAGAATCTAAAGGCTTCAAGGAAAGTACAGTTGGGTTTCTTGGGATGTACATTTGGAAACCACAAAACTAGGCTCCTTTTTCATCTCTCAGGGCTATGTGATACTTCTCTGCTTATCGTCTTGCAGGTGAAAATGTCAAGTAATTTACTCAGGGCCTTCTACCTCCTCCCTCACTACTCTAACGTTACACACCTATCTCTATATTTATTAATTGACATTATATGTAAGAATTTCTTGGAAACATCCAACCTACCAAGACTGAATCATAAAGAACTAAAAAATATGAACAGATAAAAAAGAGTAAAGAGATTGAATCAGTAACCAAAATCCTCCCAATATAGAAAAACCCAGGACTAGGTAGGTTCATTGGTAAAATCTACCAAATATTTAATGAATTACCAGTTCTTCTCAAACCCTTCAAAAAATCTGAAGTGGAGATTATATTCCCAAACTCATTTTATGAGGCCAGCATTACTCTGATACCAAATCCAGACAAGGACACTATAAGAAAAGAAAACTACCGACCAATATCCTTAATGAATATAGATGTAAAAATTATCTACACAATATTAACAAATTTAATTCAGCAGCTCATTAAAGAGATCATGCACCATGATCAAGTGGGATTTATCCCTGGCATACAATGATGTGTTAGCATACAAAAATCAATAAATGTAATATACTATATTAATAAGGAAAAAAGATAAAATCATGATCATCTCAATAGATGCAGAAAAATTTTTTGAAAAAATGCAGCATCTTTTTGTGATAAAAATTCTCAGCAAATTGGGTATCAAAGGTACATGCCTTGATACAATAAAAGACAAAATATTACAAGCCCACAGCTAATATCATACTCAAAGGTAAAAGCTTGAAAATTTGTATAAGATAAAGAATAAAACAAAAGTGCCCATTCTCACCACTCCAATTCAACATAGTAGTGGAAGTCCCAGACAGAGCAATTAAGGAAGAAAAAGAATTTAGGCTCAGTTGGTTAACGCCTGACTTCGGCTCAGGTCATGACCTCGCGGAGTTTAAGCCCTGGATCGGGCTCTGTGCTGACAGCTCAGAGCCTGGAGCCTGCTTCAGGTTTTATGTCTCCCTCTCTCTCTCTCTGCCCCTCCCCTGCTCACACTTTGTCTTTCTTTCTCTCAAAATCAAGTTAAAAAACAAGTAAAAATTAAAAAAAAAAAAGAATTTAAAAGGCATCCAAATCAGAAAGAAAGAACAAAAATTATCTTTGCAGATGATATGATTTTAAATATAGAAAACCCTAAGGACTCCTCCAAAAAGTAACTAATAAATTTTGTAAAGTTGTAGGATACAAGATCAATATGTAAAAATCAGTTACCTTTCTATAAACTAATATTAAGAAATAAGAAACAGAAATTAATAAAGCATTCCCATTATAATAGCCCCAAAAAGAATAAAATACTGAGGAACAAATCTATCCAAGGAGGGGAAAGATCTGTATGCTGGATACTATAAGATGCTGATGAAAGAAATAGAAGAAGACACAAGCAAATGAATCAAAAGAATTAATATTGTTAAAATGCCCGTACGTCCCAAGGCCACTTATATTTGATACAATTCATATCAAAACTCCCATGGAATTTTTAACAAAAATAGAGAAAATAATCCTAAAATTTGTATGGAATCAAAAGATGCTGAATAGCTAAAGCATTCCTGAGGAAAAATCCCCAAAGCTTCAGGCATCACACTTTCTGATTTTATCCTATACTACAAAGCTATAGCAATCAAACCTTAGCAAGGTATTGGCATAAAATAGATGCATAAGCCAATGGAACATAATAAAGAGCCCAGAAGTGAATCCTTGTATACCTGATCAACTAATATTTCACAAGAGAGCCAAGGTTTAACAATGGGGAAAGATAGGCTGTTCAATAAATGGTCTTGGGAAAACTGGATAACCATCAGAAAGGAATGAGGTTGCAACCCTATCTCATACCACTGACAAAATTCATTTGAAATGGATTACAGACTTAAATATAGGACCTGAAACCATAAGACTCCTCAAAGAAAATATTTGTCTTGGCAACAGATTTTTGGATATGACACCAAAAGTACAAGCAATAAATAAAAAGTCATTGGGACTACATCACACTAAAAAGCTTCTGCACAGCAAAAGAAGCAATCAACAAAATGAAAAGGCAACCTATGGAATGGGAGAAAATATTTGCAAGTCATATATCTAAGGGATTAATATCTAAATTTATAAAGAACTTATACAACTAAATACCAAAAAACAATTGATTAAAAAATAGGCAGAGGAACTTGAATAGTCATTTTCCCCAAAAAGATATACAAATAACCAACAAATATAGTAAAAGATGCTCAACATCATTTATTATCATGAAAATGCAAATCAAAACCACAATGAAAGATTACCTCACAGCTTTTAGAATGACATTTATCAAAAACAAGAGATAAGTGTTGGTGAGGATGTGGAGGAAAGGGGAACCCTTGTGGTTGGTGAAAATGTAAATCAGAGCAGCCATTATGGAAAACAATATGGAAGGTCCTCAAAAAATAGAACTACTATATGATCTAGCAGTTCCACCTCTGGGTATATAACCAAAGGAAATTAAATCATTAATTGGAAGAGATATCTGCACTCCCATATTCATTGCAGCATTTTTCACAATAGCCAAGATAATGAAACAACCTAAGTGTCCATCAAGAGATGAATGGATGAAGATGTGAAATACAGACACACACACACACACACACACACACACACACACAGAGTGGAATATGACTGAGCTATGAGAAGGAAGGAAATCCTGGCATTTGAAACAACATTGATGAATCCCGAGGGCATAATGCTAATGAAATAAGCCAGACAGAAAAGTGCAGATACTGTATGATATCACTTATATGTGAAATCTAAAAAAGCCAAACTCAGAAACAGAGTAGAATGATGGCTACCAGAGGCATGGGAGTGGAGGAAATGGGGAGATATTGGTTGGAGAGTACCAACATCCAATTATAAGACAAATAAATTCTGGGGATTTAGTGTACAGCATGATGATTATAGTTAATAATACTGTGTTATATACTTAAAAGTTTATAAAGAGTAGATTTTAAGTGTTCTTACCACAAGAAAGTAATGGTATTATGTGACATGATGGAGGTATTAGCTAAACCTATGGTAATGGGTTTATGGTGGTAATAATTTTGCAATATATAATGTATCAAATCAACACATTGTACACCTTAAACCTACACCATGTTGTATGTCAATTATATCTCAATAAAGCTGGAAAAAAAGAACATTATGATATTGGTACATTTTGTCAGAGTAACAGGGAAAAGGTACTAATGGATGTAGGACACCTGAATCCTTTATAACACTGCTTTTCAGGATTAGAATTTTTCACAGATTCATGTTCACTAAAATCACCAGGTAGGGGCGCCTGGGTAGTTCAGTCAGTTAAGTGTCCAACTCTTAATTTTGGCTCAGGTCATGATCTCACAGTTTATGAGTACAAACCCTGTGTCAGGCTCCAGGTTGACACTGCAGAACCTGCTTGAGATTCTCTGTCTCCCTCTCTGTCTCTGCCCCTTCCCTTCTCTTACATGCTCTCTCTCTCAAAATAAATAAATAAACCTAAAAATAAACAAACAAACAAATAAATAAAATCACCTGTTAGAGCAAGCTTTTACACATAGAAAGTATACAAAACTACCAATGCTAGGTAGAGTCGTCTTAACAAAGATCATAATTTAATTAGTTTGTGATGGTATTTTGTTAGTGATATATTTTTAAAACTACCCTGTATTTGAGAATTATTGTATTGGAATCCAAACTTAAAATGTTCCGCTAGCATTTGCCAAATTAGTTTGACCTTGTTTGCCTGGCACCTACAAAACACCCGTGCAGTGACTTGCACTCATTATTTTCTTTTTTTGCATTATAGTATTTTTATACTATTTATTTTGCATTTATAGTATTTTTGTGTGTTTAGCATATTTGAAAGTTTTACAGTGAAATTTAAAAAAATGACAATAACATAATGGGATTTTTAGTATATGTTTTAGGAAGCCCAATATATTTTATTTCATTTTTAACTGGACCCACCAACTGTACTGTTCCTATTTTCCTTTTCTCCTGAAAAAAGAAAATATAATTTACATTAATATGGCAAATTGAATTTTTACCATTCATTTAATTTTGTCTTATTATCCTATAATTCTAAAAGCTTTGGCTGGCAGCTGGAATCTGTTCATAAATGTAGCCATGTCAACTAGATGTATTGCTCAAAGGTTCACTATGGCATGGCTTTTTAAGTAAGAATAATAGTTGTAAATGTTTTCCTTCTTGCTGATTACTAAATATAGATAACTCCAGACTGTCCAAAATTTATCCTAGAGTCCAAAAGATGGGACTGAGTCAATCTACCGTTAACACCTAGAATCCTCAGCTATCATTGTGAGTCAGTAATGCAGAATTGATTAGATTATAAACTCTTGTGTTGGGTATGTGTGACCAGCTCCTAGCTCTGCTACTCACTCTCTTTTGTTTCTGGGTGTTTTCATTCTTTTGGTGCTTCTCATTCCTCACTTACAAAGTTAGGGTAATTATAACTATCTCATGCACAGGATTGGTCGTGTTCAGAGCACATAGTGAGTGCTAAATGAGTTAGCTGTTACTTGATTAATATTTTTGATGTGGGCTTCTTTCATATTCAGGTTAGACATATGTGAAGGACCCTAACCATCTTAGTGAAAGGGAATCTCTAGTGGATCCATTTTTTTTTTCCGTCTATCTCACAGTAAAGTGTGATCTGTCACAGAAGTATTGATAATATATGCTATTTTTATCTATACACTCTACAATTTATTAAACATCTTCACTAGTTGGTAATAGCATCAGAAACTGTACCCATTTTACCCAAATTATCTTAATATGAAAAAAATTCATCAAAGATTCAAAATAATAATTACAACTTTAATTCTCCCATTTGAAAAGCCTCCACTGGTATATATTGAAATTATATAAATGGTTGTAAATCAAGAACACATTTGCCTCTGGAAAGATTTGTATCAGTGTGTTCAAAATGGTTTTCTGTAGGTAGATATTATGGGTATTTTAAATTTTCTTCTTTTGTCTTATTTTTATTTTATCATTGCTCTAAAGTAAATAATTATTTTTAAATAAAAATGACTTTAAATTAGTAACACATTACCTTTATCTTGATATTGTAACTTTGTTTCATTACAATGCCACATAAATCTCCTCTACCTAGTGATTAAGCCACATAATTTCAGAAAGTAGAAAACCCTTAAATAAGTCAATTTTTAACTAATGCAAATTTTACCTAAATATAAGCAAGTATGCACAACTAGATAGAATATGATTGATAGAAAATGAAAATGTTACATCTACATAGAACATAGCCTATGGTTTACTATAAAATGCATAAAGCACCTCCCTAGTGGCTGGTAAAATTTAGTACTTATTAACCTCATCCAAATCTTACTGTGTAAATATCAATTTAAAGTAAGCTTATGTAATTCCTGTTATTTTCTTTGGACGCTGAAATGCATTTTTTTTTACATTCCAGTAAGAAAGTCAAAACTATTGGTTGAGAGCTTACATTATAGATCTTCTTGATGTTAAATTGCTGTATATTAAGTGAATATACCATGGGTAAATTTAATGTTGAGTGTGTGAAAGGAAAATTTTTCTTGAGTCAGAAAATTTTACTCAACCAAAGACTTAAGCATAATTTTACACCTGGGGAGGGCACACAGAATGTAACACCCAAAAGCTGTCACTAGGCTCTTTTTAAATCTTTGATTTTATCACATAAGTTGGATATTTGTTCCAAATTAATTGCCTCTTTTCAGTTTCTATACCATGCATGTGTATTTTATGTCTCCCTTGCTTTGAGGGCTTTAAAACGAATGAAAACTGTAATAGACTGGTTTGGATAAGATTCAGACTTTTTGGCAGACTCTTAAGTAACAAGAGCCAGTATTTAATCAAATAGTATGTTTTAGTCTCTGTGTTTTTTTTTTTTTTTTTCAAGTTTGAACCAATGCTGTTTAACTTGACTGCCCATCCATCTAATGTAAATTTCTGTTGTTTTTTAAGTGATAAAATGTTAGATAGAAAATAGAATCTATCAGTCATCTAAATGCCCTTTTATTAGTGTTTCGACTTCCAAAATTGATTTTTATTCATGTCAATATTTCCATTGTATTATAGAGAGCAAACAGTGAAATGAATTTCTCTTTTTTTCTTCTTTATCCACACTATTAACACTTTCCCAAGTTAATCTTTGCGACATTTGTTAATACAAACATTTTCTTACATAGGAATATTGTTTTGTTTGAGTAAGTGAAAACTTGAGGTTAAGAAGGAGCTCGATATCTCTATCTATATCTATATTCAAACACTTGATAGTTTCTGTTCTCCATATTTTTAAACCTGACTTTTAAGTGACAATTACATTTTTCTGTTTTAGATAAAGCTATATAGTATAATAGTTAGACAGTAGAGAGATGAAGTAGAAAAGCCTCACAGACACTTGTGACAGCTCAAACCCTTTGGTACAAACAGTGTCAATTTTGGTACTGCAATCCCAAGGACATGAAGTCCACTGTGATTAGTCACATGACTCTCCTATAGTACCCTACTGAGATACTGTTGCCATAGCACTGAAAGGCAGATTTTCAACAAGCAACAATCTGTAGATGCTATTTTTTCAATATCAAATGGTGTATCATTTTCTTCTAATAAAGATCATCTAAATGCCTCCCCCAAAGAAAACTTGTGTCCCATTCATATTGTCACGAATTGCTAATTATTTAAAACAATAGAGCAGGGTTATTTTAATATGGACACACTTTGTTCTGTTCATTAGATTTATGTTACCTACTAAAGAATAGGGAATGAAGTAAATTGGAAATGGAAGAGTTCAGTGTAGAGAGAAAAGTTAAAGCCTATTTCTTTTTTTTTTTTTTTCAACGTTTATTTATTTTTGGGACAGAGAGAGACAGAGCATGAACAGGGGAGGGGCAGAGAGAGAGGGAGACACAGAATCGGAAACAGGCTCCAGGCTCTGAGCCATCAGCCCAGAGCCCGACGCGGGGCTCGAACTCACAGACCGCAAGATCGTGACCTGGCTGAAGTCGGACGCTTAACCGACTGCGCCACCCAGGCGCCCCAATATAAGCCTATTTCTAATGTAATCTAGTGATCCCATGCATTTCTCCCTGAGGTTAAAAGTGCATTTATAGAAGTTATTTAGGGAATCATGAGCATCAAATATTCCTTTCTGCTGAGGTCATGCGTACGTATGTTTATAATTTCTATCAAATATTCAGAATTGATAATATTGCTTATTTTAGTATATACTACCTTACTAGAATACATGAGTGAAAAGATAATGCATGTTTTCTAAAAATGTATTCCTAACATCACTGCACCATGTAAATCAAATCTGATTTAAAGTCACCAAATGACAGGATCAGAAACATTTCTGTATTCTGACTGAGAAAACAATGCATCAACTCATATATCCATAGAGATTTCAAAATTCTGTTTGCCTAGTAAATTATGCCCAAGCTAGGCTAATATACTTACCTCTAAGTAATTTCTAATAAGAAAAACATCAAAATCCCTCTGAATCTTCAAAAAATTAAAGTTGAAAATGTAATCTTTTTTATAATGTGATAAATATTTTTACATCCTGAATATACTAAATTGACCACAACTAAACCAAACAATAAGACACAAATAACCTCCAAATTTAATTGCAATTAATGTATTAAACCTACCTGTGAACACAAAGAAGTTACAATTCATATATATTTTAGAAACTGGAATCTACTTTCTGTAGAAAATTGAGGCCAGTGTAATTTCAACTTTCCTCTGTTAAGTTGAATAAATAAATATAATACAAATTGGTATGTTACCTATAAAAGTCTTTTTGATCATATTACCTTTTCTATATGTACCCCAGAAATATCTTGAATGATAAATTTGGTGTTTAATAGCATGTGTACTTTTATGTATTTTCTACATTGTGGTGGTTCCTATAAGAAACAGACACTAAGGTAGTAAGAATGCTAATAGCCATACTGAGGTAAGGAAGAGAGAGCAAGAATAGGTTAATTCCTCCAGTATTCCTTTTTCTTCTACAAAATCACCATGGCTATGCTTATATCACATTTGTATCCCTGCTTAGGTGAGATGTCTGTTTATATATTTTGCATATATTTTAATTGGATTTTTGTGTTGTGTGTTTTTTTAATTGTTGATGTTTTAGTGCTCTTTATATATTTTGGATAAAAATCATGTATCAGTTATGTGTTTTGCACAAATTTTTTTCCCAGCCTATAGCTTGTCTTTTTCATTTTCTTAACAGTGATTTTGCATTGTATAAGTTTTAATTTAAATCAATTCCAATTCCTCAGTTTTTTTAATGTGGGTGATTTTAGTGTTATATCTACAACTCCTTGAAAAATACGAAGTTATATAAAAATTTTCCTGTGTCTTCTCTAGAAAGACTAGTTTTGCAGTTTACATTTAGGTCTGTGATCTAACTTCAGTTAATTTTTGTGAAAAATGTGAGGCAGAAGTCTAGTTTCATTCTTTTGCACATGGATTTTCCATTGTCCCAGCATCATTTATTGAAAAACTATCCTTTCTACATTTAACTGCCATACTCATCTCAAGGATCAATTAACTGTGTGGACTCTTTCTCTTCCATTGATCTATATGTCTATCTTTCACTGATCCATGCTGCCTTTAATACTGTAACATTATCGTAAGTCTTAACATATGGTACTGTCAATCCTCCAACTTTGTTCTTCAGTATTATGTTGGCTGTTCTGTACCTTCCTCTTTTCCATGTATACTTTAGAATGATTTTGTGAATATCTCCAAAATACCTTGATGAGCTATTGGTTGAGATCGTATTGAATCTGTAGATCAAGTTGGGAAGAATTGACATCTTAATAATATTGAGTCTTCCAACCTATAAAAATGGAATATATTTCCATTTTTTTAGATTTTCTTTAAGTTTTTCATCAGTTTTGTAGTTTTCCACATGTAAGTCTATAGAAATTTTGTTAGATTAATGCCTAAGTAGTTCATTTTTGTGTTGAAAACACAAAACCTAAGAGCCATGAAAACATACGGGGTATGTTTTTGTTTATTTCAAATTCCAACTTTTTATTGCTAGTATATAGGGAAAAAATGACTTCGTAATATTAACTTTATATCTCATGAGTTTGATATACTCATTGATTAGGCCCAGGCATGTTTCTGTTTTTCTACATATACAATCATGTCACCTGCAAATGTAGGCAGTTTTATCTTTCTCCCCAATCAGTATAACTTTATTTCCCTTTCCTGTCTTATTGCATTATTAAGACTTCCAGTGTGATATTGATTAGAAGTGGTGAAACAGGCCATCCTTGCCTTATTCCCAGTCATAGGAGAAAACCATCCAGTATTTCATCATTAAGTATGATGTTATCTGTAGGCTTTTTGTAGATGTTCTTTATCAAGTAACAAATTTCCCTTCTATTACTAGTTTGCTTAAATTTTTTTATGAATAGGTGTTGGATTTTATGAAATGCACCTTCTACCTATATTAAATAAACATATGATTTTGGTTTTTAACATGTTGATGTGGTGAATTACAGTGATTAATATTTGAATATTGAATCAGCCTTTAATACTTGCATTACATCCCAATTGGTTATGGCATATAATTCTTTTTATACATCATTTCATTCAATTTATTAATTTCTTGAAGATAAAATATATATTCATGAGAGATATTAATCTATAATATTCCCTATTCACATTATCTTTTTTTTTTTTTTTTAATTTTTTTTCAACGTTTATTTATTTTTGGGACAGAGAGAGACAGAGCATGAATGGGGGAGGGGCAGAGAGAGAGGGAGACACAGAATCGGAAACAGGCTCCAGGCTCTGAGCCATCAGCCCAGAGCCTGACGCGGGGCTGGAACTCACGGACCGCGAGATCGTGACCTGGCTGAAGTCGGACACTCAACCGACTGCGCCACCCAGGCGCCCCTGCCTATTCACATTATCTTTATTTGGTTTGCTATTACGATAATACTTACCTCATAGAATGAGTTATGAAGTATTAACTATATTCCTATTTTTTTGGACGTGATTGTGAAGAATTGATACCATTCCTTTCCTAAAGATGTGATAGAATTTTCCAGTAAAAACATATGGGCTTGTGCATTACCTTTTGGAATATTTTTAGTTATTGATTTCAATTTTCTTAGTAGATATCGGCCTATTCAGATTATCTATTTCTCCTTGTGTGACTGTTGGTAGTTTGTGTCCTTTAAGGTTTTAATCCTTTTCATCTAAGTTATAACAATTGTGGGAATATAGTTGTTCATAGTATTGCTTTATTATCCTTTAATGTTCATGGAATTTACTGTAATGGCCCTTTTTTAATTTCTAATGTTGGTAATTTGTTTCTTCTCTCTTTTTTATTGTTTAGCCTAGCTAGAGTTTTATCAATTTTATATCAAAGAATCAATTTATCAATTCTTTTCAAAGAACCAGGTTAGGTTTCATTGATTTTCTCTATCAATTTCCTGTTTTCAATTTCAGTCTTCTGCTCTAATTTTTATTATTTCTTCTGCTTGCTTCAGACCTAAACTGTTTTTTCTCTAGTTTCTAAAGGTGGAAGCTGAGATTATTAATTTTAGAGCCTTATTCTTTTCTTATTTAACATTATAAATTTCCCTTTAAGCACTGCACTCACAAATTTTGATAAGCTGTATTTTGATTTTTATTTAGTACAAAATTTGTTAAATTTATTTTGAGACTTTTTGACCTAGTGTCATATAGAATCATATTATTTTATATTCAAATATTAGGGATTTTCCAAGTATCTTTCTGTTGCTGATATCTAGTATTAATTCTGATTTAATTTTATTGTGGTCTGAGAGCATACTCTGATTTCTAGTCTTCTAGCTATGCTAAGGTGTGTTTTATGACCTAGTGTGGTTTATCTGTGTGAATTTCCACATAAGCCTCTGAAGAAGGTATTGATGTTATTTGATGAAGTATATCAATTAGATCAAGTTGATTGAGAGTACTCTTCAGATCAATTTCATGCACATTGATTATCTGCCTGCTTGGTGTATCAATTACTAAAAGAGGAGATTTATAGTCATCAGCTATGATAGTATATTTGGTCACTTCTCTTTTCAATTGTCAAATTTTCTATCATGCATTCTAATACCCTACTGTTAGGTGCATATGTGTTACAGATCACTGTCTTCTTGAAAATTGACATTTTTATCATTATGTAATGTCTCTCTTCATCCCTGACAACTTTCCTTGTTCTTAAGTTGGCTTTGTTTGAAATTAATATAACTACTCTACCTTTACTCTTACTAGTGTTATCATGGTTTATCTTTCCCAATTTCTTTATTTTTAATCTATTACAATCAAATTATATTAAAATGGATTTCTTGTAGATACTTTGGGGAACATTTTTATTCAGCACACCTGATAAGTTCTCTTTTTAAGTTGGTATATTTATACTAATAATTAAAGTGATTGTTGATATAGTTGAATTAATTTCTACCAAGTTTGTAACTTTTCTGTTCATTATGTTTTGTCTTTTTTCCCCTGCCTTTTCTGGTTTTAATAGAGCATTTTATAGCACACATTTTATTTATCTTCTTAGCATATCAGTTATATTTTTGTTTCACTTTTTTAGTAGTTGTTCTAGAGTTCATACTATACATTTCCAACTAAGCCAAGTTCATCTTCTAATAATTCTGTGTTGCTTCATGGTTAGCACAGATACTTCATACCAGTATTCTCAATTCTTTCCTCCCATCCTTTATGACACAGATGTCTTTCATTTCATTTATCCATATGCTATAATGCCCAGTACTTAAAACAAAATGTTATCTTTTAGGAGTAAATGGGTGGCTCAGTCAGTTAAGTGTCTGACTATTGATTTTACCTGAGGCCATGATCTCATGGTTCTTGGGATCCAGCCCTGTGTTAGGCTCTGAGCTGATAGTGTGGAGCCTGCTTGGGATTTTCTCTCTCCCTCTCTTTCTGCCCTTCACCTGCTCATGTTGTCTCTCTGTCCTTAAATAAAAAAGCAAAGAAACATTTTGTTTAAAAAGTTATCTTTTAGATCAATTAATGATGAGAAAAATAATTTTATCTTACTTTTCGTTATGTATTTATTCCTCCTATATCCTTCCTTTCTTCATACATATCTGAATTTATGACCTATATCATTTTCCTCTTCATTAAGAACTCTTTAATATATCTGGCATGACAGGAGTGCTAATGGAAAATTCCTTCATTTCTATTTTTCTGAGAAACGCTTTAATTTTTCCTTCATTTTTGAATGATAATTTCACGTGATATAGTATTTTATGTTTTTCTTCCTTTTTTTTTTTCCCCCTATCAGTACTTTAACTATTTCCATGTTCTTCTTTCTTACATAGTTTCTGACAGGAAGTCTATTGTAGTTCTTATGCTAGTTCTTTTTTTGTTTGGCCTCTTTCAGGATTTCACTCTTTGTTTTTTATTTTATGCATTTTAATATGACATAACCAAGTGTTTTCTTTCTGTTTTTGTTTTTGTTTTTATCCTGCTTAGTATTTTCTGAGCTTCTTGGATGTATGGTTTTACATATGTCATTAATTCTGGAAAATTATTGGCCATTTTTACTTCAAATATTTATCCTTTCTCATTTGTGTTTGATGTAATACTTGATACATTAGAGTTTAAATCTGCCATAGAGTTACTTGTTTTCTGTTTATTCCTTCTATTTTTCACTCCTTTATTTCCCATTTTCTTTTCCCCTGTGTGTTGTTTTTATTTTGAAATATCTGTAGAATTTGAGGCTATCTCTTTCCATGCTTTCTTTTTTTTTATTTAGTGGTTCCTCTAGAAATTACACAATAAATATATAACCTATCACTGTCTTTTACTACCAACATTTTGATAGTGTAACTGGAATGTAACAGTCTTGCTACACTTGAAATCATTTTACCCTCTATCTTTTATGACACGATTGTCTTTAAGGTTAAGTCCATATTCGTAGAGAACCACATCAGATAATGCTATTTCTCTCATAAAAAAAAAAAAAAAAAAAAAAAACCTCAAGGGGAGAATTATAGCCTATTGTGTTTGGCCTTTTATCTACTCTTTCCATTCCACTATTTCTTCATATTTGATGCTCCAGGTTTCCTTCTATTATTATTTCCTCTCTCTCTGTAGTACTTTCTTTAGCATTTTTGTTTATAGCAGGTCTGCTGGTGACAGATCTCTCAGTTTTCCATGGTCTGAGATTGTTTTTATTTCTGCTATGTTCCTGAAGGATATTTTCTCTAGATATAGAATTTGAGGCAGTCTTTTTTTTTTTTTTCAGTACGTAAAAAATATTCAGCAACTTCCTTCTGCTCTCTATGGTTGCTAATGAAATCCTCTGTTGTCACTCAAATTGCCATTTCCCTAGAGGTAATACATTACATCATTTTTTACTATTTTCAAGATTTTTTTCTCTGTCTTTTGTTTAGAAAAAAAATGTTTTATTTTGAAGTGTCAGTGTATAGACTTCTTTAGATTTAGCTTTTTGATCAAATTTGGAAAGATTTCATATTAATTTTTTTAATCACTTTATTCAGTCACCTACTGTTACTCTTTGGTACTCTGATGACACAAATATTTTATCTTTTTTTTACACAAATATTACATCTTCTATAATGGTCCAAAAATTGTTGAGTATTTGCTAATTTTTTTTAAATTTATATTCTCCTTGCATGTTCAGATTTCATTTTTAAAATATTTTTTAATGTTTATTTATTCTAGAGAGAGAGAGTGAGAGAGAGAGAGAGAGAGAGAGAGAGAGCATGAGCAAGGAGCAGAGAGAGATGGAGACACAGAATCCATAGCAGGCTCCAGGCTCCCAGCTGTCAGCACAGAGCCTGATGTGGGGCTCTAAGTCACAAGCTGTGAGATCATGACCTGAGCTGAAGTCGGACGCTTAACCAACTGAACCACCCACGGGCCCCGAATTTTTTTTTTTTTTTTTGAGAGAGAGTATGAGTAAAGGAGGGGCGGAGGGAGAGGGAGAGACAAAATCTCTCTATGGGCTCTATGCCCAGCACGGAGCTCAATGTCGCAACTGTGAGCTCATGACTTGAATCAAAATCAAGAGTCGGATGCCTAACCAACTGAGCCATCCAGGCTCCCCCAAATTAGATCATTTTTATTGATCTGTTTCCCAGCTCAGTGACAATTTCCTTTGTCATTTCCATTGTCCTATTAAATCCATCTGATGAGTTCTTCATTTCTATTACTTTATTTCCAGTTTTGAATTTCAATTTGGTTCATCTTTATATTTCCTTTTTTGAGAGAGAGAGAGAGAATTTTATTTTCATCTGTTACAAGAGGGTCTGTAATTTTGGGGGGTATATTTTTTGATAATTGTTTTAAAATCCTTCCTAAATAATTTCATCATATGTATCATTTTGATGTTGAAACCTCTTGATTGTTTTCCTCATTGTTGTTGAGATGTTCTTGCTTTTTGATATGACAGGTGATTTGGGATTGTGTTTTGCACCTTTTCTGAGTTAGTTATATTTTGTTTTTTCAGTACACCTGTTTGGGTTCAGAATTCATGTCCTGGCCTAATTTTACAGCCCATGAGTCAAATAGCCATTTAATTTCAAAGCTTTTGCAGTGCTATTTTGATAAACACCACTTGTGTGCTATCCTGGCAATCCAAAACGTGGGAAATATTACACAGTGTGGCCCAGTTTTCAAAACTTGTATTGCATTACTTCTGTTTGCTTCCTGAATGGCTCAGACTTCTATGTAGATCCATTTGACCTGTTTGTTTTCTTCCTGGATCCACCCTGATTACTTAATTAACAACAAGCCTAGTCCTCAACCATATACACATTTTTCCACAGTTCATTTCATTAATAAAATATAATATCCTGTTATGACACTATAAAGAGACTCAAAGAAGTGAGATTAATAAAAGATGTTAAGATGATATCAGGAAAAGCCTTAAGGAGAAAGTAGAATTATTGTTTCTTTAGGTATTGGGAAAGGAGTGGGACCCTGATTTTTTTTTTTTAATTTTTTTTTTCAACGTTTATTTATTTTTGGGACAGAGAGAGACAGAGCATGAATGGGGGAGGGGCAGAGAGAGAGGGAGACACAGAATCGGAAACAGGCTCCAGGCTCTGAGCCATCAGCCCAGAGCCTGACGCGGGGCTCGAACTCACGGATCGCGAGATCGTGACCTGGGTGAAGTCGGACGCCTAACCGACTGCGCCACCCAGGCGCCCCTGGACCCTGATTTTTAAGGATCCCATGGGAACCCTTAAAATGTGGGTGTAGCTGATCCACAGAACAGTGTTCTGAAATACAGAGATAAAGAGAAAGTAGAGGAGGAGAGAGAGAGAAATAGACAGAAATTGAGTTTATCTAGTTCAATCTTTACAATTTTGTAAAGGTACTATAATTATGGCTATGATTAATCAGATTTATAATCTTCTCATTTTGTATATAATATGACTATTGCTAAAAACATTAAGTAATGACTAGATCATAACAGAACACAAACATAGACTTATAATTCAAAATCCTATACTTTATTAGGATTTTTTGGATGTGGGCAGTTGACCAAGCATTAAAGCATTGCAACCATAACTTTTATTAACAATAATAGAAATAACAGAGGCAGGGCCTGATTCTCTGAGGTTTTGGAATGCCAGAATAAGAAATTTGGATTTTGTTGAATCCAAACTGGGATCTACTGAATCATTCTAAACGTGAGAGTGACTCAAAGCATCTCCTTAGAAAGAATGCTCTGATACAGAGTATATGATAGATGGGGGCACTGACAAAGTCAGACAAGAGCACAGTTAGTGAAATATTGCAGGCATCATTGGAATGTAGCTTTTGATATGCTATCCCTATGTGGAATCCATTGGGGTACAACACTATTTTAGGAAAGGATTACTGACTTACATAAAGCAAACTATCTGTAATGACATAAATAGAGATTAAAATGATATGGACCACAAGTTCCCATTCCCTAGGACATATGATCTTGTCCAGATGGTATCAGCAGTACCCCACTCAAGATAATCCAGAGATTAATTAACAGCTTTATGGAGGATTATCTTTTCCTTTCATCCTTAGAAATATCTAGTATTAGTCAAGGTTAAAGAGAAGTCACATGGATAAATATTGATTTGCTATAATAAGTACAACAGGTTATTTCTGGCCCTAACATATGTTGTATTCCTGTTTTTTAATTCCTTAATAATTGGGTTTAAATATCAATTTTAAAGAATATTAGAAAACATCCTCTTATTATTTTATCATTACCTATCATATAGGACATTACCTGATGCGATGATATCTTCTGAGCACATTAATAAACAAACTACCCTATAGGTAATAAAATAGAAAGTGATAGTTTATTACAGACCAGATCACAGTTTATTAAATCTGTTTCAAACTCAAAGCAAGAAGCAAGAGTGAGCGATGGGATAGACTAACACAGAATAGGTTATGCATAGTGGGGTAGAACCCGCTACATAAATCCTGTGTTTTACAGTGTTCAGATGTACTGTCTCTCTTTCACTTGGCCACCATTCCCTTCTCTGCTGATGGTGTGATTTTGAGAATGAGAGTTTGAAGTATGTGCAAAGGATTCATAGAAAAAAGGTATCAGGGCCAATGACACACATTGCTCTGTTAGAGAGATGGCAGAGGCAAATATCTTGCCAGTTAGTCTGCTGAATAGCTATAACATTATCTGCCTTTCAAGGGTGGAGCATATCTGTGGCCATAGTACAACTATCCTAGGTGTCACCAGTGGGTGATAGATATAGGGATGAGATAGGGCTTAGCCCATAAGATACATTATCAATATGTGATCTTTCCATATCTTTTTATCTTTCTGTGCTACTTATTTATTTCAGCATATGTTACAAGTATTCTTTCCATCTTTAGTATGTCCTATAGATTATTTATAACTCACTATATATAACTCAGCTTATGGATTCTGCCTATATCTCATATGCTTCCTGTTTATTCATTATCTGTATTTAACACATCGTGTGAGTTTTGCCTATATCTTGTAATCTATAAGCTTATTATGTTATCAGTTTTTTAAGTTACATTCATGTTATTTGTTTTCCTGTCCTCTGTAGCAGAATTTAATATTTTTCAAATAATAAAAAAATTCATATTACAGTTATTATACTACTGCTAATATAGCACTGATTTTAAGAATAAGAGTTTCTCTGGGGCGCCAGAGTGGCTCAGTCGGTTAAGCCTATGACTCTTGATTTTGTCTCAGGTCATGATCTCATGGTTCGTGATTTCAAGCTCCACATTGGGCTCTGGGCTGACAATGTGGAGTCTTTGACTGTCTCTCTCCTTGCCACTCCCCAGCCCTCTCTCTCAAAATATAAATAAACATTTAAAAAAATGTTTTTAAATAAGAGTTTTCTCAGAGCATACATTGTCCCACTAAAATATGTAAGTATCTGGGCCATTTGTTTACAATTCCAACTTGGCTTTAAATTTCCATTCATGTTAAGCATCACTTTGGATAAAAAAGCGTATGTCGATCTCTTTGATTAGTAAAAAATAGAAGTTATTGATTTCACATGTCATCAGCTCATTAAAAATATAATGTATATTCTATATTACCTACAACATTTTGTCTTTGGATTTTAAGGTTGCACAGTCAAAATAATTGGCCCAATGGTAAGTGAAAAACAAAATGACATGTCTGAAGTCTAAGCTTCAAGAAATTGTAATATAAAAAATGGCCATGATTATAAAATATACTACTTTTACTCTGCCATATACAAGTATATTTTATACATTGAATCTACCCTCCCCCTATTTTGTATTATCCCTTTTTGTGCCTCGTTCTCCTTTTATCCTCAGAAGAATTGAGAGCATGACTGGCAATATAGAACTGTGTACCAAGGATAACTATCTTTCAAAAGTAATAGCATAATATTGACTTTTTAAAACAAAAAAAAACCTGGAAGACATCTAAAAGACAACTAAAAACACACAAGGACAACTGAAAGATGGGAGTTCAGAATAAGAAAAATGATGCCAGAAGTTAGAACTGAGATATGAAAAGGTATTGTAAATAACAACAACCAGAAAAACGTGCATTAATGTAAACAATAGAAAGATTATAAATTTGTGAGGCTGAAAATGGAAGACCCAAAATATAGGACAAGCATTTCACATAAGTAGGGAAATGTGAAAATATTTTGAACAAACAAATAATAATGAAAATATAATATGTCAAATGTATTGGATGCATCCACAGCTTTAAATGTTCATATTTAGAGAGAAGAAAATCCTGAAATCCATGACATATGGTAGCATCTTAAGAAGCTAGAAAAAGGACAGCAAAGAAAATCAAATATAAGTAGAAATAAGGAAATAAGGAAGATTAAAGGAGAAACCAGTACAATGGAAAACAAACAATGGAGAAGATTTAAAAAGATTATTACCAGTTGGTTCAGATTACACAGGAGTTTTATGAATCCTGGATAACTCTAACGTGAAAAGATTTCAATGTCATTATAGCACTAGGAAGACACAGTGGGGTGTTGGTGATGCTAAGGATTTTTAACCTTTTTGATAGTGAACATATTGGTCAATTTAAGATGTGGGTAAGAAAATAATCAAGTTAAAACCTTAAGTTTAACCCTTACAATATAATAGAAATGAAAAGATGACAGCATCATCGACAGTAGTAAAGAGGGGAAAATGGAATGAGAAAAATTTTTTAAATAAGAATAGTTTAATAAAACCAACAATTCCAGAAGAGTTTAAAAGATGAGAGAGAGAGAGAGAGACAGAGAGGCAGGCAGACATAAAAATAGAAAATATAGAAAGCACAAATTAACAGTGTAGAAATAAATCTAAGTATATCAATAATCATAATAAAAATGGGCCAACTCATCAATTAGGAAACTAAACTTCTCAGATAATTAAGATTTTAACACTTAGTAATGTAAATTTCATAAGAAATATACCTAAGTTTAAGGTAGTAAAAAATTTAAAATAAGGAGGCAGAAAAAACATCAAGAAAATGCTAAGCAAAAGAAGGCAAGTAAATAAAGGAAAAGTTACTTAGACAAAACATAATTTTGAATAGAAATTAAGTCAAAAAACATTGACAGAAACACAGACTGTTATTATTTGTGGATAAGAGAGTTTCACTTACTAGGAAGAAATCCTAAAGTTGCATGTAGCTGATAACATATCTCTAAGACATATATAGAAAAATTAAAATTGACAAATCTCCTAAAACTACATGAAATTGCAACATGCCTTTCTCAGCAACTGATGTATGAAGTGGACAGAAAGTCAGTAAAGATACAGATTATTTTAACAACATAAACTAACAAAAGGTTATATCTGTATATCTGTAGTACCATAATAAACAAATACCTTCTTTTTAAACCAAGGCCATGAAGCAGATCTTAGTGATATTCAACTAATTTATAACATAGTGTATTCTCTGAGTACAATGCAGGTAACATAAATCAATAAGAGAATGAATAATAAACAGTTAATTAGAAAAATTAGAAGAGTAGAAGACATGCAATTAGAAACGTTAATAAATCACCTTAATGGCTCATATGTAAAAAAAAATCATAATAAAACATTTTAAATGCTAGTATTTAATCACAAAAATATCTAAATTTGTTGTGTAAAGCTAAAGTTCCCTACGTAAAAGCAACTATGTACCTTTAATTATTTTATATTAGAAAAGAAAAAAGGCTAAAAATTGAATGACGTCTGAAATCAGCAAATGAAAACAGAATAAACTAAATAAAATTTTTGTTAGTAAAATAATAAAGATGGGTCAATAGTAATGAAATAAGAAAAGAAAAATCTACTTTAGAAAGATCAACAAAGCTTTGTTCTTTTGAAAACTGATAAAATTAAGCTTTGGAAAAATTTATCAGACCAAAAAAAAAACCCACAAGAGAGAAAGAGAGGAGATGTGAATAAATAATAGTAAAGGGGAAAATGGAATAAGACTATTATAGATGCATAAATTGGTAAAAAATTAAGGACAACATTATGCCAATCAATTTGAACTGTGGGCAATATCACTTTATAAAAGAATATACTAAAACAGAATCAGAGAGAAATCTTTTTGTCATTTTTTATACTGTCAACAGTAGTTGAAAACCTTCTCACAATGAAAAGACCAAGCCCAGATGAATATATAGAAAGTTCTATTAAACATTCATATGGGAAATACTTCTTTTTTTTTATTTAAAAAAATTTTTTTTAACATTTATTTATTTTTGAGACAGAGAGAGACAGAGCATGAACGGGGGAGGGGCAGAGAGAGAGGGAGACACAGAATCAGAAACAGGCTCCAGGCTCTGAGCCATCAGCCCAGAGCCCCACTCGGGGCTCGAACTCACGGACCGCGAGATCGCGACCTGAGCTGAAGTCGGATGCTTAACCGACTGAGGTACCCAGGCGCCCCGGGAAATATTTCTTAAATAACACACATACTTTCAGAGAAGAGAAATATTAGCACCTTGAAATGCATAAAGAAGTAATGTATCATGGATAATTTTGGCTTATTCTAGCCAAATTTCTTATATTAAAATATTTGTAAATATTTTAATGTAATTCAGCTCATTAATGGTTAAAGGATAAAAACTATGTCATCTAAGTAGGTTACATAAAAAACATATTTGAGAATATTTGTTTTTATTAATATTAATTAAAAAATTAGTTTGTTGGCAAGGAGCCAGATTATACCAGCCAGATTGACTCAGAGGAAAACAGGCCTTCTGGATTCTAGTACAGAGAAACTCCAGCTCTGGCTGCTAATGGTTCTGGCCCAGGCCTCATCCTAACCTTCACCTTCTTCATGGCTGGGGTGGCTGGCAGCATACCACTGAAACACAGGGATGTGCCAGAGAAGAGCAGGAGGCTGAGAAGTGATGTTTCTAGAGACCTCAAAGGGGGAAACCAAAGAAAAAGAAGCGAAGGGTAGACAGGTGGTCCTCGTTAGAAAAAAACAAAAGAGAAAAGAAAACAAAACAACCTTATCCTGAAGGAGAAGGTGGAATACAGGAAGAAATTAAAGAAATTAAAGCCCTGAAACTGAAGCATAGGAGATTTGGAGAGGGAGGTGAGGTGTGCTATTGAAGTCAGTGAATTGTTGGGCCTGCAAACACCAGGCGTGGCAGTATAGACACCCCATCACACTGAACACAGTGCAGTAGTGTTGGCGGCTGGAGCTGTGCTTCCTAAGGTGTGATCCACAAAAGGCCAGCAGTAGATTTACTTGGGGCAGTGCTCCACATGTGCTAGAGCTGCACTTTCAAGTGGGCATATGCACGTCAGGTGTGTGAGGGCCTTTTGAACAAAATGGTAGATGAACATTTGAAAGAGCCAGTAAATGTTTAATTGTATACTCCAGGAATTGTCCTGATTAGAGTTAAGGTTGTACGCGGAATAAGATCAGATGCATCTTATTTATTTTCAAATAGTTTAAGGGCCACCAAATGTAGAATTAGGGACAATGTGAGGAAGTGATGTAAGAGCACAAAAACACAGATTACAGAACAGTTTTCAAGATAGAGTGATTTACCTTGGACTGTATAATCCCAACTGGAAGTCTTCAAGTATAGGCTAGGTGAGTTTGGCAATTTTAAAACATGACCCCAAATCTCCTGAGAGGTGGGTTGTGGCTCCTCCCCTTGAGTCTGGACTTTCTGACTGCTTGGCCAGTAGCATATGGAGGAAGGGATGCTCTAACAGGGATGCTCTAACATTCCTCTAAGGTGAGGGAGTCTAACTACAGAGGAAAGAAGGATCTCAGGGTCACGTGCTTGTGTAACAATACCCAGGCTGATTCTCATACCCTTAAATGTCCATAAGCCTTGACCTAGATATCCCAGTGGAAGCATGGCTCTTCTTTTCATCCATCTTATTTGAGGTGATAGCATGGACAATAAATGTCAGGAAATTGAGGAGGGGCAAACAGACATTACCCAGTTTCTCAAGTTATCCAATGACTTAAAGTTAATTTTTTTAAATTTTCTGGTTATTAATTCTGTTAACCTTTTTTGTGCCTCTAGAGCTTAAGATATCTATGTGGTTTGATATCACACTTCAGATTGGTTTTTTTTGAAAATTATTTATAGTTATAGGACGTACAAATGTGGAATATTTATATAATTCTTACTCTGTAACATCTGGACAGATTTTTTCTAAAGGAAGGATAATACAAGAGAGATTCAGAAACTATTATAAATTGCTGTAGTACTGTATTTATACATTACTCAAGAATCAAGAAAGCCTGAAATTAAGTACCTTTCACATAATATTTTGCTTATAAAACATCCTTTAAGGTTAATGAGGTGGATATAAACAAAAATGATAGGGGTGTGTTTGTTGGGAAAATAAATTATTTCCCAGGGGGAAAAAGTGTATTTTTTAAACAATTATTTCTGTATTTTTTTAGTGTTTATTTAATTTTGAGAGACAGAGAGGGAGAGAGAGACAGAGTGCGAGCAGAGGAGGAGCAGAGAAAGAGGGAGATACAGAATCCAAAGCAGGCTCCAGGCTCTGAGCTGTCAGCACAGAGCCCAAAACGGGGCCTGAACCCACAAACTGAGATTATGACCTGAGCTGAAGTCAGATGCTCAACTGACTGAGCCACCCAGGTGCCCCCAAAAATGTATTTTTAAAATTAAAGAGATTTTATAACAATATACCAGGGCAAGAGGATGAATGAAAAGTAGCTACAGATATTAAAAACATATTTGATAAGTGTTTACAGGGGAACACAGTTGCCACTGTGTTGGCACTTAGTGAGAACCACTGAGTTCCCACATTTATGGGAATTTAAAATACAAGTAGGCAAAAATGATGATACTCTTGCTCTATTTCTGTGCTGGTGAGGAAAGTCAGTCTGCAGTGTGGTGTGCAGTTCCTAGAGCTGCACTTTCAAGTGGGCATATGCACGTCAGGTGTGTGAGGGCCTTTTGAACAAAATGGTAGATGAACATTTGAAAGAGCCAGTAAATGTTTAATTGTATACTCCAGGAATTGTCCTGATTAGAGTTAAGGTTGTACGCGGAATAAGATCAGATGCATCTTATTTATTTTCAAATAGTTTAAAGGCCACCAAATGTAGAATTAGGGACAATGTGAGGAAGTGATGTAAGAGCACAAAAACACAGATTACAGAACAGTTTTCAAGATAGAGTGATTTACCTTGGACTGTATAATCCCAACTGGAAGTCTTCAAATATAGGCTAGGTGAGTTTGGCAATTTTAAAACATGACCCCAAATCTCCTGAGAGGTGGGTTGTGGCTCCTCCCCTTGAGTCTGGACTTTCTGACTGCTTGGCCAGTAGCATATGGAGGAAGGGATGCTCTAACAGTTTTCAGACTCTGGCCTTAAGAGGCTGGCAGCTTCCACTTTCCATCTTTTGGTACACTTGCTTTTGGAACCCAAGCACCATGCTGTGCAGGAGCTGAAGCCATGTGTGGGGAGGGAAATTGAGGGTCAGCAACAACTTTTAAGCCTTGCAATGGAGACATCTTGGAAGTAGATCCTCCAGCCTTAATAACTACCCAAGGATCTCCCTGGTATACTTTCCTCTAGTGTTCCTATTACCCAAAAGGCAAAAGTTTTCTTTCTGATTTATTTCAGTCTTAACCATCATTTCATTTCAGACTGTACTCTACTCCAATGCTGTCACCTGTCATCTTCTAGTCTCCAGTCTGGGACAACTAACTCCTTGCATTTCTTTCTTTCTTGGATAAGAAGCACTTACTCAAAACGCCTTCATCTCTGGCTTTTCCTTATCAGTGTTTAACCTTGATGAAATGTGCTGTTTCCTTTTATCCTTAATGTCTTCCAAGGCCCTATCACACACCTGTTATTCTCAACTTTTCTGTGACCCAATTTAAAAGCTTCTCTCTTAAAATTTTGTTCTTCCTCCTTGTCTATGGAAATAGCAGGTCCTTGGCTTGCTTAACCAAATATTCAACCTATCAAAAATTCCATTTAGTATGATTATTAGCAGATCAAAATCCCATATCTCTGCTTTACAATTACTACGCTATCTAAAAATTTTGTCTTGGAAAGAAGGGAATATTGTTCTGATGATTTTAATTTTCTTATAAACACTCCTTGTACAAAGGAAGGAACACTTCTTATAACGTCATCACTGATTTATCAATTTAAAAGATAGTATGGTATGGTATTGTGGGAAAAAATAGGCTCTGATTCAGACAGAACTTGGTTTAATCCTAGCCTTTTCACTTTGCCATGTATGTTATTTCTGGATTTCCCTAAGTCTCTATCTCTTCATTGGTAAAATGTGGGGAAAATACCCACTTTGTCAGATAGATGAAAATTGATTCACATAATGTATCTAAAACTTTAAGTACAGTTTTTAAGTCAGTTAACATTTAACTATTCACAATAAGTCTATTACCACTTGATAAACCTGGGCCGTTTGATATAGAAGGTTATATAGAGCATCATATGTGTTCAGAATAAACAGTGATCAATTTCAACACAAAATATCAAGAGCAGTCTGAGAGATGGGTACAGAATGAGAAAGCTCCAGGACCTTCTCATTTCAAAACTATTATAAGAAATTTTGGACTCCAGTAACTTTGTGTTTAGAATAATGATTTTTAGAAAATTATTAATATGAAGGTTAGATTTATGTAATCTTCTAAAAAGGAAAATACATGAGATAATGCATAATACTTTGAGAGATAATCTTGAGCAGTGTTAGAATTAAATAAGTATAAAAGCAATGAGCAAATCAACAAGAAAAATGCCACACAATGTAGAATAAGGTATAAAAAAGATAAGAAGGAGAAAGAATTAGTTTTGGTTTAAACAAGAGAGGCGTTCTTGAAAAAAGATTATTTGCAATAAAATTATAGTAACTTTATGATTTTGACTGAATTAAACATTTTGACTCATCATTGGCCAAGGCATATCATGTTGTAGCTAATTAGCTATTAAATGAAATGTGGATTTAAATATTGTGAGTAACTTTGGAATTGGCTCTTAATGCCAGAGTGTTTGTGAACTGCTTTGAAATTAAGTTTGATTTTATGGGTATTACTTGAGGCATTTCTGGAAAAGCAAACATAGATGGAATTATAGCTCATTTTTAATCTCACCCTTCATTGTAATTACCCAGAGTGCCTTCTACTCACATGCGTACACAGTCTTGCTTATAATTAATAAGTACCAGAATGAAGCACACTCATGACAAATGAAGTACTACAAAATTATACTATCTGGTATAATGATTCAGTTCAAGGGATGGGCAATGAACTGTGAAATACATACATTGAACATCTATAATACATTATGATAGAAAGAAAAATGTTGTATTTGAGAACAAAAGTAAGAGGTCTTGTCAAAGTACCTTTATTATATATTAAACTGTTGTACCTTCAAATGTTTCCTGATGGCAGTTTGAACTAGGACTCACAAAATGCAGTCAACAGCATCTAGATCAACTGTATCTTTAGACTAGAGAGGAGGTACAGTGGTATGATGCAGTTAGTCAATTTTTAAAGTGTTTAGGAGTTTTGTGAACATCACTTTATTAGCTTGAAATGAGCCATGGTGGGAGAATTTACACCACAGATATTGGTAAAACACTATAGATCAGGGTTTCTGCTTCCTTGAAGAGCCAGTTGTTAAATATTTACCAGCGTATGACTGATTATAGAAATAACACTTTCTATACTTTCACTGATTAACATTTATAAAGTTTTCTAGGAAAATCTTTCAGCATGCATGCTAATGTTTAGATTTTGTTTTATGAATGATAGATCATGATTACTGTTATTTCTTTCTATACTCTTTAGCCATTATTGATTAAAACTGCATTAAAAAGAGCCTTCTTTTTTTAAAAAAAAGTCAGTGACAGTTTGTCCCACTTTTTTTCTTTCAAACTGTCAGATAGGAAATTAATGTCTGAGAGACTTCTGGCAGAATTGTCCCTAAATTCTATTTTCTAAAAATTTCAACTTAAAAAAAACGAAGTAAGAATTTCCATAGAGATCTCATATTTGGAGACCCAACATTGTATTCCAAAAACAAATGTTAACTATTTCCTTAATCTGGGGAGCCATTTTCATTAGGGAAACAGCATAAAGTAAAATTGTTTTGTCTGATATCCATTACGTGTGTTGAATTTATATATAAAAAAAATTTATTTATTTTGAGAGGGATCAGACAGAGAGAGTGTGAGCAGGGGAGGAGCAGAGAGAGAGGGACAGAAAGAATCCCAAGCAGGCTCCACATTGTGGACGCAGAGCCTGATGTGGGGCTCGATCCAATGAACTGTGAGATCATGACCTGAGCTGAAATCTACATAAGTAGACATAAGTATGACGCTTAACCCACTGAGCCACTGGGTGCTCCAATTTTTTTTTAAAGGAACCAATAACTACTTCATATAAGTTTTGTTGATATTCTGGGAACTATAAGGTAATTTTACTTTCAAACAAATAACGTTAACTGCATCTATATAGAACCAAAAATTGTTTCCAACAAGAAAAATGATGATCCAAGATCCTGTGTGTTCACATGAAGCATTTAATTTTCTGACCACTTTTCTATTTGTCAATTAAACAGGTAAAAATTTAAGCACATGTTCATCTGACTTGGGTTTTGATTATTAATACCTGATTTGACTAATGAGTGGATTGACTGGCATCTGATGAAATATAAAAACTCAGAGAATGCATGTGTCCAGAGAAGCAATTAGTGATGAAGGAATGAGACTTTGCCATGGAACCCTGGAATTTAGAGGATTTAAAAAGTTAAATTATGTTTAAAAAGATAGTGGAGACCATATCCTTCCTCACCTAGACTACTCACTAGACTGCACCAAGTTCTTCAATAATATATTAACTTCACCTGCTCTGCTATGATGGCAAACCTTCTTCTAGATCCTGCAGTAACCTTCTTGAGTTGATGGCAGACATGGACAAACTCATGTCCTAGGCCCCTTTCCTTTCTCTCTCTCCCTTCTCTGTCCTCTCCCACGATACATGGTGCATATATGTTATCCCAGGAGCACACTGTTTTCTGATTCTTATGCAACCCAAACCACAAATTATAATTCCACTATATTTATGCTATTGGTGGCAATACAATGCAAAATATTCATTTTAAAATTTAAGATCTTTATATAAGTTTTAAGTTATTCAGATAAATCTGGGAGCCAAAGCCAACAACTCTTACAAATTGTAGAAGAATTTATGAACAGACACAATCCCTAACTTAGAAAACAATATTGGCTCTACTGTACAAATGACTTTTTAATATTTGATGCATATTGTTTTATGTGTTTTACATGTTAAAACTAATCAAGTTTTATAACATTTCTATATACAAGTTTTCAGTGACATTCCCATTTTACGGATTAACTTGAGGCACAGGGAAGGAAATATTTGTTTCAGTTATTACACAGATGTACAAGAGTGTAATACCAGGAATCTAGCTTTACAGCTCATGCTGTTAACTACGGTGTTATATGGTTCATCTCAAAAGGATAGATTAACTCAGTGCATCTTAGAAAAAGCACATTTCATAAGTACAAAGTAAGTACTCAAAACCAACATATTTTGACTAAATGTACTCAGGAATCATAACCTATATTCTCTGTGAGGTAAACGAATGTATTTCAACCTCAACATGGAAATATAGAATAAAGGAACAATAAGGAAACAATGAGAACTTTAGGAAATTAAAAATGTGTTACCTACAAAATAAAATTCAGTAAAAGAAATGGGAGATACAATTAAAGAAATTCCATTTAAAAAATGAGATGACCAAAGAAAAGGTAATAAAATTGTGGATCAGTCAAGTGGTTCCCATATCTGACAAATATGTCTTTCAGGAAGATGAAGAGAAGACAGTGAAGATAAAAATCAAAGGTATTATGAGAAAATCAGAAATGTAAGATGTATGTTTTCATTTGAAATGTTTTAACTAGATTGTAGTGAATAAACATTTTCAAAAGATATTGTGGTAAAATTTCAGAATGTACAGAATAAAACAAAGATCCTAGAAGCCTCAAGGAAGAAGAAGAAACACATGGAAAGAAACATCAAAATGGAATCAGATTAGTCAATAGCAATTTGAGATACTAGAGGGCAGTAGAACAATACCTTGAAAGTTTTCTTTTTTTTAATGCCTATCGATAATTACTTTATTTGTTTTCTATCCAACGTTTGATTTAAATTCAAATTAGTTAACATAGTGTAGTATTGGTTTCAGGAGTAGAATTTAGTGATTCATTACTTACATATAACACCCAGTGCTCATCACAAGTGCCCTCATTAATGTCCATGCCCCATTTAGCCCATCCCCCCACCCCACCCCCTTCAGCAATCCTCAGTTTGTTCTCTGTAGTTCAGTCTCTTATGGTTTGCCTCCCTCTCTGTTTTGATCTTATTTTATTTTCCCTTCTCTTCTCCTGTGTTCATCTGTTTTGTTTCTTAAGTTCCACATGAGTAAAATCATATGGTATTTGTCTTTCTCTGACTGACTTATTTCACTTAGTTGTATCCACTCTAGTTCCATCCACATTATTGCCAATGGTCAGATTTCATTCTTTTGGATAGTTGAGTAATATTCCATTGTAAATGTATACCACATCTTCTTTATTCATTTGTCAATCAATGGACATTTCAGTTCTTTCCATACTTTGGCTATTGTTGATAGTGCTGCTGTAAACATTGGGATGCATGTGCCTCTTTGATCAGCATTTTTGTATCCTGGACAAATGCTTGGTAGTGTAATTGCTGGGTCATAGGGTAGTTCTATCTTTAACTCACCTCAACACTCTTTTCCAGAGCGGCTGCACCAGTTTGCATTCTCACCAGCAGTGTGAGAGGGTTTCGTTTCTCTGCATCTTCACCAACATCTGTTGTTGCCTGAGTTGTTAATTTTAGCCATTCTGAAAGTTGTGAGGTAGTATCTCATTGTGTTTTTAATTTGTTTTCCCCTGATGATGAGTGATGTTGAGCATTTTTTCATGTGTCTGTTAGCCATTTGTATGTCTTCTTTGGATAAATGTGTGTTCATGTCTTCTGCCCATTTCTTAACTGGATTATTTATTTTTTGAGTGTTGAGTTTGATAAGTTCTTTATAAAATGTGGATTCTAGTCCTTTATCTCTCAGTTTTGTTGCTTTCTTTGCTGTGCAGAAGTTTTTTTTTATCTTGCCCCTAGAGATGTGTCTAGTAAGAAGTTATTCCAGCTGAGGTCAAAGGGGTTTCTGTCTGTTTTCTCCTCTAGAATTTTAATAGTTTCCTGTCTCATGGTTAGGTCTATAATCCTTTTTGAATTTATTTTTATGTATGATGTAATAAGGTGGTCCAACTTCATTCTTCTGCATGTCACTGTCCCAATTTTCCCACCACCATTTGCTTCAGAGACTGTCTTTTTTTCCATTGGATATTCTTTACTGCTTTGTCAAAGAAGAGTTGACCATATAGCTGTGGGTCAACTTCTGGGTTTTCTATTCTGTTTCACTGATCCATGTGTCTGTTTTGTACCAGTACCATACTGCCTTGATGATAACAACTTTGTAATATAGCTTGAGGGTCGAAATAGTGATGCCTACCACTTTGCTTTTTCAATATTACTTTGGCTATTTGGGGTCTTTTCTGGTTCCATACAAATTTTAGAATAGTTTGTTCTAGCTCTGTGAAAAATGCTGGTATTATTTTGATAGGGATTGCAATGAATGTGTAGATTGCTTTGGATACTATTACTTTCACAATATTTGTCCTTCCAATCCATGAGCATGGGATATTTTTCCATTTCTTTGGGTATTCTTAAATTTCTTTCATAAGTGTTCTATAGTTTTCAAACTACAGATCTTTTACCTCTTTGGTTAAGTTTCTTATGGTTTTTGGCACAATTGTAAATGGGACTGATTCCTTGATTTCTCTTTCTGCTGTTTTATTATTGATGTATAGAAATTCAACTGATTTCTATACATTGATTTTATATCTTGTAACTTTGCTGAATTCATGTATCAATCCTGGCAATATTTTGGTGGAGTCTTTTGGGTGTTCCACATAGAATATCATGTCATCTGTGAAGAATGAAAGTTTGACTTCTTTCTTACCAATTTGGACACCTTTTATTTCTTTTTGTTGTCTGATTTGCTGCAGTGAGGACTTCCAGTACTGTGTTAAAAAACAGTGATGAGAGTGGGCAGACGTGTCATGTTCCTGACGTTAGGGGAAAAACTGAGAGGATGATATTAGCTGTGGGTCTTTCATATATGGCCTTTATGATGTTGAGGATGTTCCTTCTATACCTACTTCCTTTAGGGTTTTTATCAAGAAAGGATGTTGTGTTTTCTCAAATGCTTTTTCTGCATCCATGGAGAGGATCATGTGGTTCTTATGCTTTCTTTTATTAATGTGTATATCACATTGATTGGCAGATAATGAACCACCCCTGCATCCAAGGAATAAATCCCTCTTGATTATGGTGAATAATTCTTTTAATGTACTGCTAACTTTGATTTACTAGTATCTTGTTGAGAATTTTTACATGCATCTTCATCAGGGATATTGGTCTGTAATTCTCTTTTTTAGTGGGGTCTTGGTTTTGGAATCAAGGTAATGCTGTATTCATAGAATAAGTTTGCAAGTTTTCCTTCCATTTCTATTTTTTGGAACAGCTTGAAAAAAATAGGTGTTAACTCTTCTTTAAATATTGGGTAGAATTCCACTGGAAAGCCATCTGACCCTGTACTCTTATTCGTTGGGAGATTTTTGATTATTGATTCAATTTCTTTACTGGTTATTGGTCCATTCAAATTTTCTATTTCTTCCAATTTCAGTTTCAGTAGTCCATATGTTTCTAGGAATTTTCCATTTCTTCCAGATTGCCCAATTTGTTGCCATACAATTGCTCATTATATTTTCTTATAATTGTTTGTATTTCTGTGGTGTTGGTTTTGATCTTTCCTCTTTCATTCATGATTTTATTTATTTGGTTTTTTTCTCTTTTCTTTTTGATGAATCTGGCTAGAGGTTTATCAATATTGTTAATTCTTTCAAAGAACTAGCTGTTAGTTTCATTGGTCTGTTCTACTTTTTTTTTCAGTATTATTTATTTCTGTTCTAATCATTATTTCCCTTCATCTGCTGGTTTGGGGCTTTATTTGCTTCTCTTTTTCCAGCTCCTTTAGGTGTAAGGTTAGGTTGTGTATTTGAAACTTTTCTTCCTTCTTTAGGAAGGCCTGAATTTCAATGTACTTCCCTCTTAGGACTGCCTTTTCTCCATCCCAAAGGTTTGAACTATTGTGTTTAAATTTTTTGGCTTCCTTGTGTTTTTTTTTTATTTCTTCTTTAATTTCCTGGTTAGCCCATTCATTATTTAATAGGATGTCTTTAACCTCCATATATTTGTGGTCTGTCCAAATTTTTTCTTGGGGTTGACCTCAAGTTTCATAGCATTGTGGTCTGAAAATGTGCATGGTATGATCTCAAATCTCTTTTGTACTGGTTGCACCCTAATTTGGGACCCAGTATGTAATCTGTTCTAGGGAATGGTCCATGTGTACTCAAAAAGAATGTGCATTCTGCTGCTTTAGGGTGAAATGCTCTGAATATATCTGTTAAGTCCATTTGGTCAAGTGTGTCATTCAAAGCCATTGTTTCCTTGTTGATCTTCTGCCTAGATGATCTGTCCATTGATGTAAGTGGGGTGTTAAAGTCCCATACTATTAGTGTATTATTATCAATGAGTTTCTCTAAGTTTGTTATTAATTGATTTATATATTTGGCTTCTTTCAAGTTGGGGGCATAAATATTTATAATTGATAGATCTTTTTGCATAGACTCCTTTATTGTGATATAGTGCCCTTCTTCATCTCATATGTTAGTTGGTTTCAAATCTAGTTTGCCTGATGCAACTATGGCTACTCCATACTTATATGATAAATGGCTTTCTACCCCTCATTTTCAATCTGGAGGTGTCTTTGGGTCTAAAATGAGTCACATGTGGGGCACCTGGGTGGCTCAGTCAGTTAAGCGTCCAACTTCAGCTGAGCTCGTGATCTCATGGCTCATGGGTGCAAGCCCTGATCAGGCTCTGTGCTGCCAGCTCAGAGCCTGGAGCCTGCTTCAGATTCTGCATCTCTCTCTGCCCCTCCCCTGGTCATGTTTGCTCTCTCTCTCAAAAATAAATGAACATTAAATTTTTTTCAAACACATGTCACTTGTAAGCAGCATATTGATGGGTCTTGGCTTTTTATCCATTCTAATACCCTATGTCTTTTGATTGGAACATTTAGTTTATATTCAAAGTAATTATCGATAGATATGAATTTATTGCCATTGTATTACCTGTAAAGTCACTGTCCCTGTAGATTTTCTCTGTTCCTTTCTAGTCTTTGTTGCTTTTGGCCTCTCTTTTCAATTAAAATATCCCCTTTAATAATTCTTGCAAGCTGGCTTGGTGTTCACAAACTCCTTTAGTTTTTGGTGGTCTTGGAAACTCTTTATCTCTCCTTCTCTTCTGAGTGACAGACTTGCTGGATAAAGTTTTCTTGGCTGCATATTTTTCCCATTTAGCATGTTAAATATATCATGCCACTCGCTTCTGGCCTGCCAAGTTTCTGTGGACAGGTATGCTGCTAACCTTATGTGTCTACCCTTGTAGATTAAGGAATTCTTGTCTTTAGCTGTTTTGAGAATTCTCTCTTTATCTTTGTATTTTACCAGTTTCACTATGTCTTCATATTGACCTATTTTTCTTGATTTTTATGGGTGTTTTCTGTGCCTTTGGACTTGAATTTCTATTACCTATCCAAGATTAGGGAAATTCTCACCTATAATTTGTTCAAATAAACCTCATGTCCCTTTTTCCCACTCTTCTTCCTCTGGGACTCCTATGATTCAAATATTATTGTGCTTTATAGAATCACTGATTTCCCTAAATCTGTATTCATGATCACATAGATTTCTTTCCCTTTCATTTCCAGTTTCATTATTTTCCATGATTTTATCTTCTGTATCACCTACTTGATCCTCTGCTTCTTCCATCCTTATTGTAATTGCATCCAATTGGTTTTGCATCTCAGTTATAGCATTTTTTTTTTTTTTTGGCCTAATTTTTGGGTCTTTTATCTCTGCAGCAAGGGATTCTCTTGATCTGTCTTTGTGGAAGAATTCCTCCATCTTGTCATTTTGTCTAGGTTTCTATCTTTCCATGTTATGAAAACTTGTTATGTTTCCTGCTCCTGACTGTAATGCTATATTAAGAAGGGGTTATACACTGTCCAGAGCCTGTGCTTCAGGAAGTGTTTGTGGTGTACCCTTTTGTGTACTATGCTGTTGTGATTTGGCTGCTCTTTCCCTCAGGTCAGTCCTCTGCAGAGTTCCTCCTTGCTTACAGTGGGAAGTGTTTGGACCTTTAACTAGGTGTGCTTTGATTTGTTTATTAAAATAAGGCTTATTAAAAAAAAGTCTTATCCCAAAGAAGAAAAAAAAATGTGTAAAGGAACAAAAAAACACCTCACCAAACATGCATACAAACAAAAAACTATAAGCCTGATTCCAAAGAAAGTGAAGAAGGAGAAGGAGGAGAAGGAGAAAGAGAAGAAGAAGAAGGAAGGAGAAAGGAGGAAGAAAGGAGGAGAAGGAGAAAGAAAAAAACAAAGAAAAAAAGAAAGAAGCCTGTTCCAAAAAACAGGAAAAGGAAATGAAAAATAAACATAAAAATACAACTGTAACTCTGATACAAAACAAAACAAAACAAAACAAAAAACAAAACAAAAACAAGAAAGCCTAGTTCTATTTCCACCAAAAATGAAGCTGACACTTTGGGACATCTATGATTGGTAGACTTGATGCATGCGGTGGGGGGTGGGGAGAGGGACAATGTTGGTCTTCTGCTGGAGAGGCCCACTGCCCTGGCTCACAGCCACACCTGCTCTTATAAAGATGACCCTGTAGGTCACAGGGGGTGGGGGTTGGTGTAAGTGGCTCCAGCCTTGACTGAGGATGCTGTTATTCATTGATGTCTGACCTTGCTGGTGGGCAGGGGAAGATGGCATCATTCCTTCTCTCATCCTGGGGAAGCGAATTTGCACCCACCACTGTTCAGGAAGCTCTCACAGACAAGCAAACAATCTCCCCTCCTGTGTCCCAGGCTTCCATAAGATCCCTACTCTTAGCCCTTCTGTGCCCAGGCACAGCTCTCTGGTTTTTTATCTTTGGCACGTGACTTGTATTCAAAACTCCAAATTTTAAGAACTGGGCAAGGCATGGACCCACTCTTCCTCTCCAGAGGAGAGCCTTGCAGTGCTGCACCTGCCACTATTCTGTCTCAGAAAAGCAGCCCCATGTCCACACAGGTGCCTACAGTTCATGGTGTCTCACAGCAAGAAGCTGTGACCACTTTACTTTCAGTGACTGCCACTGCCCCCTGCTGTTGAACGGTCCCTCAAAGGTGCCAGCTGGGACTTTTGTCTTTGGAGGGGAAATATACCCTCTTCCAAATATACTCAGGGAAGGGAAACTTTCTCTCCCAGTGTGACCCAAGAGATCCCCACACCAGGCTGTCCACTGCCTCTCCCTGGGCTTCCCCTTCTCTCTAGGAGCAACACTGCCCACCCAGATCTACTCCAACAAGTGGAACAGACTTCCAAAAACTCAGAATTTCACCTCTACTGTTTGCAAAAAACTTGTGATATTCAGTTCCTCATGATTCTGCCATCAGTGGTTTTAGGGGAGTGCTTTTCTTGTGAGAACCCAATGCACTACTTTCTCTTCTCCTCTCTTTTTCTCCTCTTCATGAAAAGTGCTCCCTCCCCTCTGTCACCACAGCTTTTCTGTCCCCCCAGTCCCCTCACTGCACCACATACCTGCCATCTTTTCTCTCTCAAATTATGTAGATTGTTCTCTTAATCCTCAAATTGATTTATTAAGTGTTCAAAATTATCTGATGTTGATCTAGCTGTGTTTGAGGGCCGAGACTAGCCCACGGTCCCCCTACTCTACTGACATCTCAACTTCTCCCCCCTTGAAAGTTTTCTAAATAGAATTTGATAAAACTGGCCAACCCAACAACTCACAAGAGAGTACAATATTAACATTTTAAGAGAGGAAAGGTCTGAAACATTCCTATCTCTTGCATACTTTCTCAGAAAGCTACTAGAGAATTGGTTCTGTCAAAGCAAATAAGGAGATCAAGAAAGAATGAGAAATAAGATCTATGGTAGAGTATATTAAAAATAACAGAACGGATCAGAGAGTTCTTAATATAACAGCTGTCTAGAAAATAAAGATACCCAGAGGTTCTAAAGGAAAATTCTCAGGGAGGGAGGTCTCTATGAAACAAATAGGTAGATATATTCAACATAGTTTGTTAATATGGAAAATTATGACTCTGGAATGACTTGGATATAGCAAATGAAAATGTAAGCAATTATTAATTTAGGGAAAATAGACACACAAGTAGAGAAATGTAATCACAGATCTTGGTTATAAATTATAATCATATATGCAACATTTATTGTTTTAAACAACTATATTTGTAGAAGGTGGGAGGAAAAGTGGTGTGTAAAAGAGCTAAATGTGCATCTTCTATAAGGAAGTCAAAGAAAAAAAACTTAAACATTAAAGAAGATCTTTATTGCCAATCACTATTTTCACTGTTCAGAAATGATAGACTGCATTTGAGTACTGCTAAGAGACTATCCATTGCTTTTGCTCCAGTTATGGAATAGATTTATTCCTTCTGTCTCTTCTCTCCATGTTGACACTACTGGCCCTGAGCTGAGCCTACTCCTTGTCTTTCAGTACTCTCAGGTAAGAGGCTGGGTCTTAGGACCAGTGAAGGGCTATCTTGTCAAATACTATCTGCTTTTGGTGATGCTATAGACATCAAATTCCATACAAATTTCTCTATGTTACAGTATGCCATATCTAGTCAAGGAGCGACAATAAATAACATATAATAAACCTCAGTTAATTAGTACTTGGGATTACTGGCACAGACTTCAAGGGAAGGAGATACTTTACAAGGAGAATGAGTGATAGGAGAGGATGAAAGGAAAAATTGAAGTAGTATATTTTGTGTCATACTTGAGAACGGCACTCATTCATGCTCAGTAGTAGAGGAAGGAAACAAAATTGTAGATGCCACAGAGACCAACAGGGTGAATACATTGAGGATAAATACAAAAGAAGGTATATGTGTTTTGAAAAGTCCGTAGTTAAAGGAAACTAGGAAACACATATCTGGAGTAAATACTATCAAATCTTTTTTGAGAACAGTTATCATTACAATTACCACTATTCTTAGTAGGCAAGACTGAAACAGAAATGTTAATATCATATGTCACAAGTTCCTGGAGTGGGAGCTGAGAAGCTAAATTTGGCTTGATTACTGATCAATGAAAAACAATTAGCTGACATATATGCTTCATTATGCCTTCTTTCTCTGTTTCCAAATAATTGAGAACACCATATAGAAGGTGTTCAGAACAAATAATTTAGATCATAGATCTATAAGAATCTTAGGTATATCAGTAATGAACGTGTATGGAACTGTATTCAAAACTGCTCCTCAGTAACATCTTCCTTTGTAAAAAAACAAGCAAGAAATTATTTGTGGTTCTCACTCATTTCCCTCACTTAAATCCATACTTCAGTATATTATATGGATTGCATTTCAAAACAGGTTCCCAGGAGATTTATTAATCAAATAACAGCCCATTATATTTCATTATACTATAGGATTCCCACCTCAAATCCATTTTTTTTTATATAAAGGAAGATAGAAATAAAATATTTCAGGATTCAGCAAATCTCTTAAAATAATGCTGAATAAAACAAGAATAGCCTGTAGATAGTACATTATTGATGGTATATCAAATATTAGCAATAATACAACATTTAAAAATCTATGTTTGTGTAAAAAATGAACCATACAATAAAGTCAGTGGAACTGAAGACTTCATTATAAAATATTCTCTCAGCATGATATTCCTAACCCTGGTTCCTCTCACATTCCTCCTGTGGAGATTAACAATCCCTAAAGCTTTAACAATCTTCTTTTTTCTTAATTATTTTAGACAACCTTAAATCTTTAACTTTTAGCTAAGGTAAGCCTTTTATGATATTTTCCCAAATTAGGTTAAATTCACTGAAGTTCAATAAATATGTACCTATATACATTATGTGGATATATATGTACATGCACATACACATGCATGTGTAAGTGTATATATGTGTGTAGGTGTGTGTATTTGGAAATTGAGAAAGTCTGTGTGTCTGAAATAGAGGATTCATCCTATAAGGTAGTAGGAAATGTGGTTCAAACTATATCTGTTCATTAATAATAACTCTCATTGTTTAGTCATATAATGTGTGGTAAGCGCTCTACCACAAACCTTACTGTCATTACCTTCTTATTCTTTCTAACAAGCCTATGGAATATGTACTACTACTCCTAGATATTGAAGCATGGAGTGGGAAGAATCTTACCCATGATCTCATTCAGCATTAAGTATTATAGTTAGTTTTTTTTTGGTCTCCTGACAGATTTTATTTTCTTTATTTTATTTTATTTTATTATAAATTTTTTTAAGTAGCTGGACATTTATAGCTCTTACTACTCTTCACCTACTTCACCCATCCCTCCACCCCTTTCCCCTATCGCAGCCACTAGCTTGTTCTCTGTATTTGTGAATCTATTTCTGTTTTTTGCTTATTTATTTGTTTTGTTTTTATAGTCTACATGCAAATAAAATCATATGGTATTTGTTTTTCTCTGTCTGACTTATTTCACTTAACATAATACCTTCTAATCCATCCATGTTGCTTCAAATGGAAAGATACAACTTTTTTTTTTTATGGCTGGTATCATTCCATTGTGTATGTGTGTGTGTGTGTATATATCTATCTATCTATCTCTCTCTCTCTATATATATATATCTATATATAGATAGATAGATATATACACACATATACACCACGTATCTTCATCCATTCATCTATTAATGGATGCTTGTTTTCATATCCTGGATATTGTAAATAATGCTTCAATAAATATAAGGGGGCATATATCTTTTTAAAGGAGTGTTTTTGTTTTCTAGTAGTGCATTACTGGATTCTATAGTATTTCCATTTTTAATTTTTTGAGAAACTTCCACACTATCTTCTACATCAACAGTGCACAAGAGTTCTGTTTTCTCCACATCCCCATCAACACTTGCTATTTCATGCCATCTTCCTGGTGTGGGTCCCTAGGGCTGGGGATGCCTGGTGTAGGGTCTTATACCCATGTTTGTGATATCCCTCCTATTTGTGATTAGTCACACTGTGGGTTTTGTTTCCAATTGCATCTCTGCCCCTCCTATCCTTTTCCATGTGACCTTCTCTCTGTGTCTAGCTGCGAAAGGTCTATTCTGTCAGTCTGTAGGCTATTTCTAGAATTAGTTGCAAGAAATGTAGCCTTTGCATCTGTGGTATGTCCATAGGATGAAGTGAGCTTCAGCTGTTCTTACTCTGCCAACTTTCCTGTATCCCATAGTTTAGTTTTAAAGCCAGTCTATCTGACCACAAACTTATTTCTTAAGCACTTTGATATAGTGCTTTGTTCAATGTGAAGCAGCAATAAGTAAACTGAATATGGAGTCTTTAGAAGAGCAAATTTATGTGTGGGAAAAAGGAAAATAGGAAAGGCAGTAACGTAGCAAACATTGATATTATAGGAGTTGAACTTACCTTCTTGAAAAACATCTAGATCAATTCCCACAAGAGAAGAATTTGTTATGAGGAGTTAAAATATAGCAGTATTACAATTATTTACTTTGAATACAACAAATTTAAATGCCTTGTTACTGACGGAACCAAGTGGAATATGAAAAATAAGGAGACAGGTGAATCCAATGCTTTTGTCACTTACATATGACAGCCATGATAATGCTTTTTAGAATGTAAAATGGAGGTTTTTGTTATATGGTAGGAATTCTTTGTTGTCTTTGTTGCATCTGCTTTGACTGGCATTGTTTACTATTTATTGCTCTCATGGTAAAATTATAAACTATTTGAAAATCTTTAGCCACACAATTACTAGATGAATTTTAGAATGCTTTCCAGCCATCACTCACTGTATAGCCTTAACATTTAGACTTCACTCATAACTAGAAAATATGTTTGTTCTACAGCTACACAGTTTGAAGGGCAAGCAATAGATAAAGACCCTGTAAGTTGCCATTTGGGCAATTTTTTTTTCCTCTGTGATCATCATGCAAACCCTTCTATATGGCACTCAAACTAACATAGGTAAGTAACATTCAAAAAGTGGGAAAGGATTATCATTTAGAATGGAAACTAATGAGATATTGGGACAGATGTTCTCAATTCTGTGCCGATCCTCAAGTAGGAAAACTCATAGAGAAGCTGGAGGGTGTGATATTTCTATGACTAATTACTGATTTTAAATTAAACCTGAGACTTCCACTTTTGAACATTACTGACTAGCTGGATTCAGACCAATCATTCTGCCAAGAACAATTAGAAAACTTGAGCAAAATATCTGTTTGAAGACATTAAAGACTTAAGCAAATAGAAATTGAGGAACTGAGAGCTTTGAAGATAGTCACATGTGTTGAATTGTGTCTCCCCAATTCATATGTTAAATTTACTATCCATTGCCTCAGAATGTGACTTCATTTGGAAATATGTTCATTGCAGATGTAATTAAGTTGTGTGTGTCGGGGGGGGGGGATTCATATTGCAGTAGGTAGGTCTAATCCAATATGACTGGTATCCTTGTAAGAAGGAGAAATTTGGAGACAGATGCACACAGAGAGAATACTCTGAAAAAGAAGGCAGAGATTGGCGTTGATATATTCACAAGCCAAGGAACACTTAAGATTGCCAGCAAACCACTAGAAGCTAGGAGAGAGGTCCTAAATGGATCCTTACCTCACAGCTCTCAGAAGAAACCAACCCTGTCAACCCTTGGATTTTGATGTCCAAGATTGTAAGAAAATAAATTTCTGTTGTTTAAGCCATCCCATTTGTGATACTTTGTTATAGCCATCTTGGCTAATACAAATATGGAAACTATGTTTTGTCTGAAAGCATTTCTGATAAATTTATGATGTGAAATCAAAAAGTAAAAAATCTGAGCAGAAAATAGTAAATAAGAGACTGGAAAATTGAGCCAAGTTTTTGGTAAAGTCATGATACTGGGGAGACAAAATTTGGTATTTAGGTATTCCAAAATAGCCATGTTTACAAGGCCAAAATTCAGGAGAAAAGGGGAAACCATTTATATTATCCAATGCTTTTCTTCTCAAGGCATTTGGGGATTTGTAAATGGGGCAAGAGAAGAAGAAAGAGGCAGCATAGTTGCTGAGAAATCAAGTAGGGCTACTAACAGTCTCAAAGTGCTGGAGGGATCAAAAAATTGAGTTTAGGATCCTTAATGGAGAATTACTGTGGAAAATGCACCAAACTTTCACTTAGAGATATTGTATAGAAGTAAGATGAACAGGAAATAGAAAGGTACTCAAGTTTCACATTAGCCCAATTATAGATGGAAAGTACTATATTTTTGCCATATTTTAATTATCTGCCAAAATAAAAGTACATCCTGTCTGGAAGAATATAACATGGAATCGAATCTATAGTTTTTTATATGGCATGCCCAGCATTCACTTAAAATTTAACAGGAAATCCAAATGACAGGGGGAAAATTACCAAACCCAATAAGTTAAACAAAATAGAGCTGACCCCATTATTAGAATTATCAGGTAAAGGGGTTTTTTTATAAGACTTTTATTAATAATTTTAAGAAAATGACAAGAGGTAAAATGTCACCAAAGAATTTGATTCATTAAAAAGAATCAAATGAAAATTCTTAACTGAAAAAGCAATAGTTGAAACTAGGAAATTAATAGATGGTTTTACCAGTATATTAGCCATAGTGGAGGAGGGTATTAGTAAAGTAGAATAGGGTCTACATAAAATCTTCAGAATAAAGCCTGGAGAGGAAAAAAGAGACAGAGACAGAGAGAGAAAGAGAGAGAGAGAGAGAGAGAGAGAGAGAGAATGGAACCTATACAGAAGGTCATTAAGAGTCAAATAGGAAAATGAGGAAATTAATACAGTCCCCAAATAAGATAAAAATTGGGCCAATCAATATTTGCAGAGATATTGGCACAAAATGTCTAAATGAGAGATGAAAGACTTTAAGCCACGGATTCAATAAGTTTTATGAACCATGAGGAAAATAAATAGAAAGAAAACCACAAGCACATCATGGGATATTTAATAGAAATCAAATTCCATGAATAAAACGTAAAATAAGTGAGGATAGCAGATGCAGGGTGGTTTGGTAGATAAGAAACACATTACTATCCCAGGGGATACAATAAAATTAGCAGCTTCTCCTCGACCAAAACTGTGAAAGTAAAAGGACAGGGGTTTGACGTCATCAATAAGTGAAAGAAATAATAGCCTAAAGTTCTATACCCAGAAAAAAATCCTTCAAAAATGAAGGCAAAATAAAAACAGAAAAACATATTTTGAGAAAGTGTAATTGATAAAAATCCTAACTAAAATATTAGAAAGAAGACCCTAATACTACAGTGAAAAAAAAATACACCGCGATCTAGTGGGATTTATACTAAGAATGCGATGGTGTTTCAATATTAGAAAAGTATATTAATAGTATCCACCATACTAATAGGTATACAGAAAAACTAACATAGGTTTATCTACATTTAGTATTATAATTACTGATATTAGGCTTATGTTTTTCAGCTTCTTATGTGTTTTATATTTGCTTTATCTCAGATTAAGCAAATAGTTTTATCATCCTATTTACTTCCTTACTAAGTTGTTAGTTACATGTTATTTTATTCTTCTGTTGTTGGTAACCATAGATTACAATATTCACTCTTGACATAATAGATTCTATATGGATCACTACCTCAACTACTTCATGTATCAAAGTAAAAGAATCTTAGAATACTTTACCTACCTTTGTGTTATTATTATCACGTATTTTAGTTGTATGTATACTTTGAAATCATCTGGACAATATTTTTTTTGTCTAATACAGCTAATACTTATTTATTTTTACCTATACATTTACACTTTCTGTTGCTGTTCAGTCTTTCCTGCATTTCTTTAGTTTCATCTGCAAAAAGTTTCCTCTGTGCAGTTTCATTTAAAATAATGTTCATCTTTTGAAAGAATTTTTTAGTGCTTTTTTTTTGTGGTACATGCCTCCTAGAAATTAATTTTTTTACTTTAATTTTTTAATTGTAAATAATTTCAAAGTTACAGAAAAGTTGTAAGAATAAGGACAGGAAAAAAATAACCATTTTATCCTTTACCCAAATTTATCTATTACTATTTATTCTTTTCTTCTTTATTTGATTTTATAATTTGTTCTCTTTACTCCCCCCCCCCTTTCACAAACACACACACACACAGACACACACACACACAATTTTTTCCTGAATCACTTGAGGTGAAACTACATACATTATAGTTTTTACTCCTAAATACCTCAATGTGTATTTCCTAAGAATAGTACTATTCCTTTTTAAAAAGCCACAGTGGAGTTATCTAACTCTATTAAATGACACACTAATTTGTCATTTGTTTTTTGTTTTGTTTTCAATTTTGCTAATCGAACCAATGATATCATTAGTAGGAATGTTTTTTCCTCTAGTACAAGATTTGGTCTAATGACATGTATTGCACTTAGGTCTTTTTTAGTGTCCTTTAATCTGACACATTTCCACAGCCCTTCTTTGTCTTTTATGACTAATTTTTGATGGATATAGTAAGAACCTCTTCTGATTTTTAAGTTTACTTACCCCTTTAGTTCAATCATGCCTTTTCTTGTAGGCTAGATGTATATGAACCCAAAAGTTGCAGGTGATGATGGAGTAGGTACAGAGTGAATCCGTCTTTATTCTGCCTACCATCTTATTGATAAATTAACTCTTATATCCTCACAGCAATCCTAAGAGATAGGTATTTTATTTCCAGTTATCTCAGACAATAAATGCTAGACACCGGAATCCCATAATTTGTAACTGATAGAAGGTTGCAGTACTACGGCTGAGGTCAGTCATCCTGGAGGAAGGGAGCTGTTCACTCAGAAAACAGGAACAAAGCCCATGCTTTCATTTCCATAGTGTCACAGCCAATTGTCAAACCAGGTGTTACAAGTAAAATAGGCTTTTCTCAGTTGAAATTATAAACACTGTTTTCCAACATACCACAGTGCCATCTTTCCATTTTACATGAGAAGAAATTCTTAGGTGCTTTTTCCTCAAAAATCAAGATCTCTAGCAAATTAAGACATCAATCTGTTTTATAATGCATGTGTAATTTTCTTCTTATTTGAAAAAAGATAATTTTGTATCTAACACTCTAAAATACTTCTGTAATATTACAAATTGGGATTTTTGTACTAACTTTATTGAGATATTATTCACATTTTAATTTCTCTTTTTGTTGATGATTATTTGAGTTTTTTCTCATTTTCTTTTTATTTCATCTTTTTCCAAGAGAAACAAAAGTAAACAATATTCTTTGATAAAAGAAAAAGATGAAACAATCTGCCTAAATTATTCCAGGTTCATTTGGAGAATATGATGCAGATTTACTAAGTACCAAAGACTATAATTTCAACTTTGTAACAAAAATTTTTTTTTTTTTCAACGTTTATTTATTTTTTTTGGGACAGAGAGAGACAGAGCATGAACGGGGGAGGGGCAGAGAGAGAGGGAGACACAGAATCAGAAACAGGCTCCAGGCTCTGAGCCATCAGCCCAGAGCCCGACGCGGGGCTCGAACTCATGGACCGCGAGATCGTGACCTGGCTGAAGTCGGACGCTTAACCGACTGCGCCACCCAGGCGCCCCATAACAAAAATTTTTAAGAGATAACACATTTATGTGTTTTGTCAGAGAAATATAGGGGCAGTGTTTTATAAAGAATAGTCTGAAGTACATTGGTTTAAATTACTTACACTTACTTTATTTTTTAACCTTTTATTTAGCTGTATTTCAATTGAGATGTATCAGAAACACATTCGATACTCAATATATGTGTGCTGAATGAATGAATGACATTACACTGTAATATATATCAAGGTTCAGAATAATTAATGGTGTTCTAAAACATCTTTTAACATGGAAAAGAAGAGAAAGCCTCAAGTGAAAGAAAAAAAAAAAAAAAAAAACAAATGATGAGTTGCTAAGACCATGCAATTTAATTCTATTTTAGGCCTAAACTAAGATAAGAGCTGCCTACAGTCTCAAAAAGTCACTGATCGATTACAGCAACCAAGATTTATTTATGGGTCTGGGCATTCTCAGTGGGACTGCTGATCCACACTGCTTACCATTCATTCTGCTTTGTTCCCTGTGTTTACTCTTTCTTGTGCCCATTTCTCTCTAAGAGTATCATTTCTGTCAGCAGCTTCAAGAAGCCTGGAGGTGGCCAAATGCTAGCCACGTCCTACACTTGAACCCTATCCATTCATCAATGATCAAACCAAAATGTAGCAACCTCAGGAAGCTTCTCTTGATGTCCACAACTAGATCTGACCTCTTTTTCAGCTGAACCCTCCTTGCACTTGGTTTCTCTTTGAGTTGCCAACTGAGTTCATTGACATCTCTGCTTCCCTTTTTAGTTCAATATTAAGAAAGGACCATAGATTCAGAAGGAATGTAGCACTTTCTCGCTACATATTTTGTTACATATTAGAGTTGGAGATGAAAAATTCCATCTACTTTTTTCATCATTTACTAGTGAAGAATATTTTAATACTCTGAATTTAATTCCAGAGCTATTTTTTTTAGAACTGTGCATTATTAAGCCAGAAACAGAATTGCAAAGGACAGGGATATATATTTGCTTTTCAATGGAAAGTAAATTGACTTGTCAGTTTGGTGCAAGAACCTCAAGAGTTAAAAAGTGTGAACAAGACAAAAGTTATGTAAAGGAAAAGGTATACAAAGGATAAAATGATAACAGAGAAATTTGTGGAGATCATAGTAATGGTGATGGTGGTGGTGGTGGTGGATAATAGGTCAGTCAGAAAAGAGAGTAACTACCTTCATGAAAAGGTGTGTGATTCAGAAGAGAGGGACTGCATATTCTTAATCTAAGTGGAATCTTTTGTGGTCTAGCACTTTATATTCTACCATTAATATATTGATGTTCCTAAAGGCAGAGGCCACTCAGAAAAGCAGATGTTAGAATGAAAATGTAAAACAGGGACGCCTGGGTGGCTCAGTCAGTTGGATGTCCGACTTTGGCTCAGGTCATGATCTCACGGTCCATGAGTTCAAGCCCCACATCAGGCTGTGTGCTGACAGCTCAAAGCCTGGAGCCTGCTTCGGATTCTGTGTCTCGCTCTCTCTGCCCCTCCCCCGCTCAAGCTCTGTCTCTGTCTCTTTCAAAAATAAATAAACATTAAAAAAATGAAAATTAAAAAAAGAATGGAAATGTAAAAGAGTGGTATGTACAAATATTAAGTGGAAAAATCAAAGGGGGAGAAATATGTCTATTTCATTGGAAGTTCTCACCAACTTTAATCTATTTAGTTTTAGTTCTTTGTTCTGTCAAAGTTATTTTTATGGGTCAGGACAAGGCAGAGTAAAGAAGCATGGAAACAAGATCATAATTTATGTTTAAAGAGTCAGGAAAACAGACTGTTTATTTTGACCCAAATCTTAGAGAACGCCACACAATTAGCAGGACTTTATCCCTCAGTGAGCAAAGGGCTTGCTCTGTGTTTGAAAGCCTAAAGATATGCAGCCTTTTTGATGGACAAAATGCAGCCTTTATGCTGATTCATCCTTCTCCTAGAAATGCAGGACACATCTGTGCTATTTTTAATATAAATTAGATTAATCAGAGATTCATTTATTCCAAGTAAACTGTTTTGAGGTCCTGTGAAGGAGCAGCTCTCTGGGGATCAGAAGATCTTTAGTTTCCATCCCAGCAGAGGGAGATCTGTTTTCTCTTAGACAGTGAACAGTGTACCTTAGAAAAGAGCAGAATTCTCTGTGTCCAACATTGCAAGGTATAGACTAATATCAGAATATTTTCCACTGCCAAGTATCATTTGAGTAAATGTTTCTGGAATTAACAACTGTTACAAAGAACAGCACAAAAACATAGCTAAACACAAAATTCAAAACAGAAAATGGAGACAAAACTTGACATAATTTAAAAATATACAATATATGGAATTTGTTTAGGGGCCATTTCCTCCTTTCATTTCCTACTTTTACCTCCATAAACTTTTTTTTAACTTGTTTTATTTTTTATTTTTTTAAATTTACATCCAAATTAGTTAGCATATAGTGCAACAATGATTTCAGGAGTAGATTCCTTAGAGCCCCTTACCCATTTAGCCCATCCCCCCTCCCACAACCCCTCCAGTAAGCCTCAGTTTGTTCTCCATATTTATGAGTCTCTTCTGTTTTGTCCCCATCCCTGTTTTTATATTATTTTTCTTTCCCTTCCTTTATGTTCATTTGTTTTTTCTCTTATCAAAGTCCTCATATGAATGAAGTCATATGATTTTTGTCTTTCTCTGACTGACTAATTTCACCTAGCATAATACCCTCCAGTTCCATCCACGTCGTTGCAAATGGCAACCTTTCATTCTTTTTGATTGCTGAGTAATATTCCCTTGTATACATATCCCACATTTTCTTTATCCATTCATCCATCGAGGGACATTTGACCTTGTTAATAAGTTGTTTTGTATTTTTTTTAACGTTTTATTTATTTTTGAGACAGGGAGAGACAGATCATGAACAGGGGAGGGTCAGAGAGAGGGAGACACAGAATCTGAAACAGGCTCCAGGCTCTGAGCTGTCAGCACAGAGCCTGACGCGGGGCTCGAACTCACAGATCGTGAGATCATGACCTGAGCCGAAGTCGGCCGCTTAACCTACTGAACCACCCAGGCGCCCCTAGTTGTTTTGTATTTCTAAGATGTCTGTGTGGGAAGAGTGTTTTGTGTACCTTGGCCCCCCCTTTTAAAGTTTATTTATTTATTTTGAGAGAGAGAAAGAGAAAGAAAGAATGAGGAAGAGGCACAGAGAGAATCCCAAGAGGGCTCCATGCTGTCAGTGAGGAGCCAGACACGGGGCTCAAACCCACGAACCATGAGGTCATGGCCTGAGCCATATTCAACAGTTGGATGCCTAACCAACTGAGCCACCAGGCACCCCACCTGGCCCTTTCATACACACCTTCCTGCCTCATCATCTCCACCATAAGTCCATTTCTGTCTGACTTCCCAATCAGGGAATCACAGGAGACATGTTGAAATGCTCAGTGAGGACCTAGTTATTGAACTTGATAGTTTCAGATCATACCCATGCACACGTCTGTGCTCCAGCCCTTGGCATTCCTCTGAGGGAACTTCTGACCAATTCTTCCTTTCCCTGTTTATTAGACTCGGCCATCACCCAGTACCATGAGATGCAACATCAGAAATCACTTGGTTAATTTAGACTTCCTGCTGATTTTGTTTTAGAGGTGTGGGGCACAGTCATCCCTGATTCATTAAGTCAGAATGTTAAGGGAATTTGTGTCTGCCCTCCCCAAGCATGTTCTAGTGCTGGCAAATAATCAGGAGAGTCAAGCCGAAAAGTTATTTTGGAATGCAGGTGGCTGTTATTGGAACAAAGTCTCATTTCATCAATACAATTTGTAATCATAGCACTATTTTTTATTTTAATTTTTTTCATAGCACTTTGTAAAGAGTTTTCATAGCTTTAAGAGTAAGAGCATGTTTTTCAGAGGAAGTCAGAAGAAGTAACAAAATGCAGGCCCCAGTGTGCGCTCTCAGTCAGCTTACAACAGTGTAGGCATCACTAGGGCTACTTGAAGCTTATGCAAATAAATTATTGCCAAGAAACTTTTACATAGAATATTTAGGACACCCTTCCATGTGCTTCTCATTGTCTAGCAGGAAAAGCAGCTATTTCCTGTGGAACACACAAACCACCTGTCGAAACCTGATTTTTTTGCAGAAGGTTGATAAATACTGGAGCACAGACGCGGCAATGAATATTTTACCAACATATCCATATGTGAACTATTTTGGAACTATTCTTTTTTAGTGCTAAAAATGTTTCATGTTGGAAGAGATCATGCAGTGAAACTCGCTGGGAGTCTCATGTTCTTGGTGAGAGGGACACAGCATGATGAGTTTCAGGGATAAGAAAGTGATAAGGCAATATATGGTTTGAATGCCATTTGTGAGGAAGAAAGTGCCTTTGGACTTTTGTTTATCTTTCTTCAACTATGGTTAGAAAGTCATGATGGCTGTTGGGCACATTGCCCTATTCTTTTTTTTTTTTTAATGTTTATTTATTTTTGAGAGAGAGAGAGAAACAGAGTGTGAATGGGGGAGGGGCAGACACACACACACACACACACACACACACACACACACACACACACACACAGAATCTGAAGCAGACTCCAGGCTCTAAGCTGTCAGCACAGAGCCGGAGGCAGGGCTTGAGCTCATGAACAACAAGCTCATGACATGAGACAAAAAGTCACCGGAGCCACCCAGGCACCCCGGCCCTATTCTTGAGGCAAGAGAGAAAAAAGCAGAAAGTATGAATAAAGTGACAAAAAAGGCAAGGAACTACGTAAAATGTCAGTGAAACTTAGAAAGTTGCTTTCCACTACAGCTTAGCCTGGAGGTCAGGGATGGCTCATAAATCGTGATGATATTTGCAACCAAAGATTTCAGCTCCATGTCTTTGTGTCTTGAGCCACATTGTTTCTTTTCCTGAAATATTTTCTCTTTCTACCATAGACATCCATGGGCATGCACTTCTCACATCTCCCATGAGGAAGGAGCTTGAGGTTCTCTCTGGCTGTCCTCCCTTTGGGTTGCAGGGCAATATTCACACTAAGGCCATGCTCTTCCTAGGCTGCTCGCAGCTAATGACCGCTACTGCCCTGTGAGCCTTCTCCATTAGCCTGCCCGAGACTTTCTCAGGGCTTCACTGCAACTTGAGCGTTTCTTACTCAGTCTTTTGACTACGTTGTCTTCTTCTATCTGGAAAAAATGTATCTGATCTTCATCATTTTCTGAAGACCTTCTCTACCTACTCCTGCTACTTTTCCCTCTATCTTTCACAGGAATTTTACCCAATAAATCTCTCCCACATTTAATTTCCTCTTGGTGCTACTTCTCAGAGTACCTGAACTAGTACACACTCCAAAACGGATCCCCTTCCCTTGTGGAAAACCACGGCCAAGCTCAAATGCCACTACCTTCATGAAGATTGCTCTAATTCTTCTCACTGGTTAAAACATCTTATTCCCTGAGTTCCCTCCCACAAGAAAACTCCATATTTATATTTTATAGGAGAGTTTTATAAAGCCTATCCTCTTTTATCATAACTTACCCTCACTTTATTTTTTTTTTTTTCTAATTGGAAAATAGACACACTGTTGTGCTACTTTCAAAAATATTTATTCTTCCACATTGCTTACAACACTACCTGGAACATAGAAGGCATTCATCAATTCAATGAAAAGGATTGTCATTTTACTTTATAGGACACTTAACCGCCATTAGAAAGTAATGTGCATTACTCTTGGTTCTCTTCAATGCACACTATTTTCAACAGACACAATTTCCCCATTTATTTCTGTGGCACACTCTTAATGTTCCAGCTTCATTGCTATTCAGTAAGGATTGGCAGATTCATAATCCGTTGTTCCAATTGTATTCATATATATATATATATATATATATATATATATATTTAGCATTCTATGCATTTGGTCATGTGCTAGGTAATCAAAACACAAAGACGAAAAAGATATGGCCCCTGTATTCAAACAGCTTAGAGTATAATAAGAAAGACTAATACACGAACATGGTAATAAAAATTTTGAGGGCTCATGATATACGTCTGTATAAGACTCAGTAGTGACATAAAAAAGGGGATGACCAATACTACATGATAAATCAGGCAAGTTTTCATAGGTATAATAATATAATAATAAGTCTTAGGAAATCTGTAGGAAGTAAAAGCACTGGTAAATGCTGTGAGTCACCCCCTCTCCTGGTGCCCTCTTGAGTAAGGTAGGGGTTTCTGCCCTCACTGCTGGGAGTTCTGCCTGATGGCTCTCAGAGGGCACTTCTGTTTAGGATGGCCTCCAATTAAAAACAGACACAAAAACAGAAGCAAACTGCCTCACCCAAGGTCAAGCTTCTTTCTAGGGGTGACTCCTTCTTAGACAGTGGCTGATCGACATGGGGTTTAAAAGCTTAGAGCTCCCATCCTTAACTCAGGACAATACGAAGATCCATTCCAACTAAACAGCTCCCTGTGGGATTGGCTATGTTGGGAATGAATTAGAAACTATTTTCTCCCTCTGCCCAATTCTCCGACCCATAGGTTTTAAAACCAAGAGCACTCCCTAATAAGAGTCCCCCTCCCAAACTGTAACAGGTACATTCAGCCCAGGCAGGGCAAGCAGTGCAAACAGAAGCATTGGGTATAAAATGGCATGGCTAGATTGGGGTACCAGGATCTTCTGCTGAAAATGGCCTCCCAGCTCCTTACATGCTTTATATATGTATAGATTTTGCTGTGTTTGTTTTTAACTTTTTTTTACTGAAATAGTAAACATATATGCAGGAAAATGTTCTTTATCTGCATTTTTATATCTCCCTTTTCATTGTTTTTACTACAGCAAGGAAAATTCTAGGAACATTCTTTTGAATCATCTAATGTTTTGTATTATCCACACTACTTTTACATTCTGTGAATGTAAAATCCAAGTAAATAGAAAAAGATGTAGCCAGACTTTTTCTTTGATTTTGGTAACATCCCAATAGAATGACACTATCACACCATCAGTTTTCATTCTCTCACTGTTTCATAAAAAAGCAGATCACTGTGATGCAAGGACTTAAACGGAATTAGAATTTCCCAACTAGACCCATGCTCATCGATCAGCTAAGCCCTTAACCTCAAAGAATTCCCCTACTTGGAAAAACACTACAGTGTGTTCACCTTTACTTTGTGCCTCGTCATTTGTTTTAGTAAAAATACAACACTAGGGAAGCCACACATCAAATGGTACAGCGGTCCAAGTCCAGCCTTCACCAGTGCTGACATAAAATTCCTGAGTAGGAGAGGCTCATGGGTCACAGCACAACATATCATAACCCACCATTTCCTATCCCTGTCTGTTAAAAAAAAAAAGTCTTATACTGATATCATATTTTAAAGTTATGCCAATTAAAGCAGGAAGAGCAATGCTTTTTAAAACAAAGTAAAAATTGAACAAGTGATTATAGCAAAAAGACAGTGCGAAGCTGATTATGGCTGAGGTAAGAGAAACTGGACAGTCATCCCGTTTATTGGACTCTGTAAAAGATGTCTTTAAATAAGCATCTATTCATGATAGGTTACTTTTTGATTCTCATTTTTCTTTCTCCTCTTCCACTCGACTACATATTTATTGATCTTTAAATCAACTACATCCCTGAATTTTGTTCATTTCCTACAGTTAGGATTTGATTCTTTAAAATCAAACTGATTGCAAGCTCAGCCCTGGAGATGCATTCTGGAATCATCATTTAACATAATGTTAAAAAGATATGGGAAAGAAAGACAGGCATTTGGGGAGTGGTATGTACACAAAATGCAAATGAAGGAGATCCAGGCAAAGCAAAACAGGGCGATTCTAATTTAGAGCTCAAATTAGTTTTGCAGATAGCTAGACACTTGTCTCTCATTCTCAATCACTCCTCTGTTTGTAGAGCACTTTGATGGGCTGTCTTGATAGCAAAATTATAGGCAATTAAATTTAGAAGGCTAATTTTTCCAATGATTTCAACTTCAGAAAAATAAAATCGGAGATCACTTAAATACATCTTATGAAGTGAAATGGTATTGTTTTGAAGGATCAAAAGCTTTGTCTCTTAGAGAATCAAAGGGCCTAGCCTTTGGCATCAATCACATTGTTCATGAGAAACAAAACTTTTCAGTTCTTGAGGCTTCATGACAGAGAAAATGATTCAGCCTATCTGCTAGAAGGCTTGCTCCAAGATGTGAAGATGGATGGAGAGGGATTTGGCAGCAGCTGTTAACCCACCTGCAGAGAAAACTTCTGTCTCGTTTCATCTGTTGAATTGTTCACACGATCCAGACTAATGTTTACTTGTTCACAATTAAAGATACCGCCTAGTCTTCAGAGATCGTTCAAAAAGATTGTCAGAGAGCCTGCAGGGCCTGAATGTTAAGCTGTTCTCTCTGGCTATCTACTAGCTCACCACACACATGATGCCTACCCAAGAGCGTTCATTTGGATAACTGAGACAAAGTAAGAAAGTCGAGTTAAGAAAAACTTGGCAGTCTTCCTACACCTGCCTTTGTAGTGGCAGTCCTAAGTGCTGTATTTATTTGCATTTCATATTCTACACATATTTATGAGAAACCATTACTGCAGCATTGAGATGTACATCTAAATCTGTGCCTTCACGGGTTTCATCTGTCCTAAGGAATGTGGATCATAATACCTGCTTATGCTAAAATGTGTTGGATGGAGCCTCTTTTATCCTAAGAATCAATTGCAACTCCTTAGAATGCATGGCTGCCAATAACATATTCTGGTTTCTCAAACCAGAAAATAATGCAATTGAAATGCTGAAAGCCAAGCATATTAGAGAAAAGCATATGTTTGAAAACTGAAATGAAGCAATATCAGCACAAATCAATATCTGAATGGCCACAGTAGCCAGTGCTAAGGCTTACAATTATTTTGATTGTAAGGAAGAGGAAATAGGATTTTAAGCACAAAAGAATTTATTGAAATAAGCCTCATAAGCTAAAGATACCTTAGAAATCCCAGGTTGAGTTTTCTGTCTCATGTGCTGGTTAGAGTCATTGGTTATTTTACTCAAGAGACAAAATCTTAATATTAGGTTTCTTGGTTATTTTAGTTGAAGTTGAGTTTTTAGAGGTTTTGAAGTACTTGGCATTTAGTACCTATTAGAGTTCTGCTTAAAAGAATATAATCCTCTTGTGTCAGGATAATAAAGATTACATTGTTTGCTTGAGAAACAGCTGTTCAGTGTCTTAGGTAAATATAGTATAAGAACAAACTTTGGAATTGTACGCATCAGCCTACAAAGGTATATTTTCCTGATTTTGTGTTAAAGACACGCATAAAAGGGACAGATTATTGATAAAATAAAAACATCCGGTATTAGAATTGTGATTTAAGATAAACAAGGTATTGGAAATACAACCAGTAATAGTACTGAATTTAAGTACGTAATAAACATTCACATTCAAACAATACTGAGAAAGCCTGGGTTAGTAAAAATCACAATGAAATAATGAGAAAAATATGAATTGAAACATAATATAATCACTGCACTGGGTGTCCATGATTTTAAGCTACAGAATAAACATCGCCATTGGCCCATCTTAATTAAATATGACAGATGGGGAAAGAATGGGTTATCTTGCCAGCCAGAGGATGTTTGAACCTCTTATTTTTTAATATACTGATGTTGTATGATCTTGACTTATTGATTCCTTTGTTTTAAATGCAATTTTAGAATGTGTCAGTCATGACAAGTGATTAATGTATAGAAAATATTAATAATCAGATTAATGTACGGGGAGTCGATTATCTTTTCCATTAGTTGTATGAACCTGGACAGGACATTTTACAGTTTGTACCTTGGCTTCCTTATCTATGTTAAGTTATAATTGGTTTTAGCTGAGTTCTTTTCAACTCTAAAAATTTATCACACAATAAATGCACATTACTTTTTCAAGAAGTTCAAAATACATCATGCTGATGAAGTAATCATTTTCAAAATGATATCTTACACACTGACTTTTTGCATTCTTCACAAAATGGAAGGTTTATACCTAAAGGTGTGTATCCTTTAGGACAGAATTAGCCGCAGCAATAAAATGGTTATGTGTATGCCAATGTAGAAGTTCTTTAAATTCCCCAGACTGTTGCTTTAGGAAGGATGAGACAGAAGAAAAAGGAAGAAACTGGGAGAGAGGACTTTTGCCAGCTTGTTACAAACAGGCTGGAACCACATGAGTTCAGTCCCAGCCTCTTCTACTCACTGGCCTTGTGGCCCAGGGAAAGTTACTGAATCTGTATGTGCTTCAATTTCCTGATATGTTTCAATGGGCCAATGATAGTCCATATTTATACTGAGTTGATGTGCAAAGTAAGGAACTTTATAAATGAAATACATTTAAAACAGCATTTGTCATTTAATAGGCAGTCAGTTAATATAAGCATCTGTATTATTATTTATTATTATTATTTTGAATCTATTTTCATATATTTGCTCCCTGATGCATCTCTAATAGCAACTCGATGAGGTAAGTTTTTACTATCTACATTATATACATGAAGAAACCGAATAGAATCCTTAAGGTCACACAAACTGTGAGCTGCAGAGCAAAGAAAATCTAGACCTTTTTGCCTCAAATCGGTTCTCTCCATCAAGTAGAACATACTGTCCCCCATATTTTCTCTTGTCCTATCTGCACCATCCACCACCTTTTGCCCTCTGAACCACCCAGATTTTTCACTGGTAATGGTACTGCTAATTATTTATACCTGTGGACTGTCATTGATGAATTATAAATTTGAATCTGTAAGAGACAATAAAAATTATTCTCTGTACATTATTTACACACAAAGAGACTATGATCCAGAAAGGTTAAGAAATAAGCATTGTGGCCATGATGGTGGTTAGTGACCAGGTCAAGGCTGGAAGCCAGTCTCTTCACGTTCATTGCTTTTTCTTCTTATTTTTTATAGTCTTCTCTACATACAGACTACTATTCTGGACATTTCTATCTTTATCCCAGATCAATGCTGTTTGTTTCTGATGCTTCAGATGAACCGATACGATGACGCATTGGTCTGGTAGTTCTTTTTTCCAAGTCAATCTCTTAAATGTTTATATATTCTTATGCTGGAACTCTTATGTCTGATTTTGATCTCTGTATTTATTTATTCTTAATAGACATAATTTTTAGAGATGTTTTAGATATACAACGAAACTAAATGGAAAGTACGGAGTTCCCATAGGCCACACTCATATATAGGCTCTCCCACTATCAATATCCCCCACAAAGTGATACATTTGTTACAATCTGTGAACCTACATGATACATCATTATCACCAGAAGTTGGTAGTTGATATTAAGCTTTATCGTTGGTTTTGTACATTTGTGGTGGTGGGGGGGGGGTGGTTAGCAAATGTGTGAAGACAAGTAGCCACCATTATGGTAGCACACAGAATAATTTCAGTGCTCTAAAAAATCCTCTGTCCTACATCTATCACCCCTCCCTTCATCTCCCAATCCCTAGTTTGTATTTATTTGACTATCCATTTTGCCCTTTGTTTTGCCCTAAGGATAAACAATTCTACTTTGGCTTAAAAGGCATGCTTCAACGCATCTCAGTATGTACAGGTGTTTCTCATTTCCTGGAGAGCAGTTGCTTAGCTTCATCAGAACTGGTACCATATTTGGTGTGGTATGACACCAGTTGGGATACTTCAGGATTATTTTTGTAAGAGTTATGCATTCATATATGCTAATAAATTGATCAATAATTATTGAACAAGCACACACTGTTCTAATATATTGATAGATAGTGGCAGTTCCATATTGAAGGTAGCCTCAGAATAGGAGCAAATGGTCATGAGGTGGGCAGAATAATAACCTCCTGAAGATGTCCACATGGCAGAAGAGACTTTGCAATTGTGATTATCTTTAGATAGGGAGATGATACTGTGTTATCCAGGTGGGCTGTATGTAATCACAGTAGTCCTTAAAAGCGGAGAACCTTTCCAAGCTGTGGTCAGGGAGAGACATAGCTAAGAAACAATGGTCAGAGAGATGCAGTGTTGCTGGCTTTGGAGATGGAGAAAGGGGGATGCGAACAAAGCAATGTGGTCAGCCACTAGATTCTAGAAATGAATTTTCCTCTAGAGCTGCCAGAAATGAATACAGCCTTGTTAACAGCTAGATTTTAGCCTAGTGAGACCATGTTGGACTTCTCACCTAAAGAAACGTAAGATAATAAATGTGTGTTGTCTTAAACTAGTAAGTTCGTGGTAAATTTCTTACTGCAACAGTAGGACATTACATTTCAGAAAATATCACATTTTGAATTTGATATGCAATGACTGTGTTCATGTATATTTCCACAAATTCTCTATGCTATTGTAGACACATTCCTCATTTTCTCGTCACTCCGGGTAAGAACTGAAATGTGAGACAGCCATGTCAGCATTTTTACCATAGGACTATCTGAACAGTAATTTAATTAGCAAAATATGCAAAGTAATGAACTGAGTTCCTTAATTCATATAGTGGAACACATTTATAAATAACTACCACCATCCCGAAGTGGTGGATGCCCTTGGCCTTACCAGTGGTTTATTTTAATTATTGAGACATCATCCTCTTTTCCAGAACTCCACTTGAGGATACCCTTTCCAATCAGTGCAGAGGTCTCTGCCATCTATGGGTTATCTTTGGCTATGAGCTTAGCATTCTCTATACTCTTCACACACTAAATGGAAGAGAAAAAGGGAAATACATTTTTCCTTTTCTGTAAATAATCTTTTTTTTTCTCCTCTAAGTGTTTTATCATCTTCATTTTTATGTTTTCCTCTTTCTAGTTTCCACTTTTCTGCCCAGAGAGGCAGTCAGTGCTTCTCTGAGATTTTGTTGTCTATCATTCTGCCAGATCCTTCTTCTTTGCTATCCTTATAATCTTAGATAGCTGTAGGTGACTGGCTATGTGCAGGATCACCGAATCTATAACAGCTCAATTGTACCAATGATCAAAAAGATATAAAGTAACAGGTGTGCTCTGGATCATCCCCAATAAGGAAAGTAATATGTTAAAATGTGTCCCTCCTCAAATTCATATTTTAAAGTCCTAACCCCAGGAACCTCAGAATATGGCTGTATTTGGCAATGGAGTCATTGCGGATATAATCAATAAAGATGAGGTCATAGTGGAGTAAGGTGGGCCCCTAATCTAATATAACTGGCATCCTTATGAAAAGGAGAAATTCGGATACAGACACAAACATAGGGATAATATCATGTAAATGTTGGAGTTATGCTATTGCAAACAAAGGAACCCCAGGAGCTAGGAGAGAGGCTTGCAACAGATCCTTCCCCAGCACCTTTAGAGAGAGCATGGCACTCCTCACACCTTGATCTCAGACTTTTAGCCTCCGGAACCATAAGACACAAATTTATGTTACTTAGACCACTCAGTTTTCTGGTATTTGGTCATGGAAACCCTAGGAAACTAACATAGAAGGTTCTATAAACTCCCCATTCATTCATGTGACCTCTAATACAAAGGTAATGACTGCTGCCCTTCTAACTCCAGGACATCTAGAAAGAAAACAATTTCATATTCTAGGTAACCTGTTGTCAGCCCACAAGTCTCTGCCTCAGGCAGAATGAACACATGGGACTTTTTTTTTATTATTATTAAAGTATAGTTGACACACAATGTTACATTAGTTTCAGGTGTACAATATAGTGATTCAACAAGTGTAGCTGCCATCTGTCACCATGCAATGTTGTTACAATACCATTGACTATATTCCCTACCCTGTACCTTTCATCCCCATGACTTATTCATTCCATAAGTGTAAGCCTGTACCTCCCACTCCCACTGCAACTTTTTTTAGGCATCAAATAAAATTCACGTGCAGATCAATGCAATCAAAATATCATCAAACAACTTCATTGACTTTTTAAACTATCTATATCCATACTGTGAATTAATATTTATACCCTGAAATGTTTACAAACTAAGAAAATCACCTTTACCAAATTCTTTAGTCTTATTTCTCTAACTTCTGAGCATGTGATGGCAATTTAAAGTAATATTAAACATTTCTAAATATTTTATAGCAGCCTGCACATTTTGACTTCCTGCTATTTAGTCATAAAGTAAACTTTGTAATAGACTTCAGTGAAATTTGTATTAATATAGTAGTATGTATACAAAATCGCACTGTTTCTTGAATTTTGATTGCTGGCCGAAAGAGCCACAAATTGCTAATTATAGTATATTTAATATTTTCATGCAATATAGTACCCACATCAGGGCATCCGGAAGGTGGTTTTAGTCCATATGCTTTTTTTCTGAAATAGCACTAAGAGCAGCCACGAAACATAGCCTCAAAGAAACCATCAAGTTTGCAATGCTTTAAGTTCTGACTGGTTTCCAATAAATGGTTTAATACATGCTTCTGTTGAAATTTTAAAAATTGTTTAATTTACGACATTTAGCCTGGAATCCTCAAGACCTTCCCACAGTCTCTTTAAATGATGACTGCACATGAAATTGTCACAAAATTCTTAATGCCTCAACCTGTTTGACTTAACTTAGATGCAGTAGCGAAGTGGCTACTCCCACCATTATACAATGTTATATGAGAACAAATTTTTATCTCCAGCTCCTCTGAGATAATTACATCAAGAAAAAACCAGCCCAGCATTATGACTGTTCATAAAAGTAAAGGAAAAGAAGTCAATTTTATGTGCCCCACATTGAGCCTCATTAACCTACTTACAGTGCAGTTCTACATTGTACCCCAGCCGTAAACAAAATAGCCTGAAGATAACCTTTCACAAGAAAATGGTGAGGAATATGAAGGGAGCAGGAGGGCATGAGTCATGTATCGTGTCTCTAATTGTCATCAGGACACTTTACTCTCTTTTCTCCTTCTTGGATCTCAGCCAATTTGTAATTGTTCTTGTATGTTACAGGTCTAAGTATCTATTGTTTATTCTCTCTTTTGTTCCTTGCTGCTCCTATTTTAATTTAGTGCTGTTTTGTTATTGTATCTACTAAAGGCTTTGCTTTACACATGTGCTTTAGGTATAATAAGTATGAAATCTTCTAAAATATTTAATGCACCAAAATTAGAACATTTCATGATTTTATTTTTATTTTTTCTAAATTGCACAAAATCCAGCTCTGAGACCTCACTTGCCAGTGTCATCAAGAACATTAGACATTAAAAAAATTGTTTTTTTAATGTTTATTTATTTTTGAAAAAGAGAGAGACAGAGAGAAACAGAGTGCAAGCAAGGGAGGGGCCGAGAGAGAGGGAGACACAGAATCTGAAGCAGGGTCCAGGCTCTGAGCACAGGGCACGATGTGGGGCTCGAACTCATGAATGGTAAGATCATGACCTGAGCCGAAGTCGGAGGCTTAACTGACTGAGGCACCCAGGCACCCCAACGTTGTACATTTTTTGATGGAAGTCTTCCCTACTCAGTGCAGGGATATGGTGACAAGGCCTATGGTTACAGCCTTATTCTTGGCTAAAATGCTTCTTTTCTAGGGTTAGTTTCAAATATCTTACACGTGGGCTTGGTCGGTTCTGTTGGCTCTTTCCACACACTTCCATACCAAGCTGAGCAATGAGGACCCTTGTTTTGGTTCCCTAAGTATGGGTGAAACACAGCTCTGCCTCTCTAAATCCTATATTGTTTTTCCTATGGCAGGCTCTGCACCTGCTCCTGAACCCTCATAAGTTAGGGAATTTGAAAATGAAGTAATACAAAAATGAATAGCATTTTCTAAACAGTGTTTCTAAAGTGTGTCCTATGAAAAATTTCTTCCCTTTATAGCTGTTATGCTTAAAAAGGCTTTTCAAATAAGTGTAGGAGACAATGGATTAAACTAATGTAAAGAGATTTCTTTATTGTGGGGTTACTTATATCTTTTGGTATGGTAATATTGCATTTGAAATCTCCAGGAGGAGAAAATACTAATCATTTCCTGAAACTTCATGACCACCAAATACTTTTTAATAAAACCAAACTTAAATAGTATTACACAGAATCCTCTTTGGGACTCCCTAAAATAGGATGATTGAATAATGTTGAAATATAAGAATAATTGCACATTTTAAAAAATTTATTTAATGTCTATTTTTGAGAGAGAGAAACAGACCATGAGCAGGGGAGGGGTAGAGAGAGAGGGAGACACAGAATCTGAAACAGGCTCCAGGCTCTGAGCTGTCAGCACAGAGACCAACACAGGGATCAACTCACAAACCACGAGATCATGACCTAAGCCGAAGTCAGATGCTCAACCAACTGAGCCACCCAGGAGCCCCTATAATTGCACATTTTTAAGGAACACATATGATCTATTACCTTGTTATCAAAATCTAGTCTGAGGACCAGAACTGACCAAGTCTCAAGGTTACTCCTATGCCTGTTATACCTGAGGCACTCTTCTATAAACACAGGCTATTATTTGCTGATGAGATTGTTTGTTTGTTTGTTTGTTTGTTTGTGTTTTGAGAGGGCACAAGTGATCAAGGGCAGAGAGTGAGAGAGAGAGAGAGAGAGAGAGAGAGAGAGAGAGAGAGAATCCTACAAGAGGCAGAGAGAGAGAGAGAGAAAACCAGAGCTTGGGGCTCATTCTCACCCAAAGCAGGGCTGGAGCTCACTTGATGTGGCACTTGGAGTCACCAACACTGAGATCATAACCTGAGCTGAAATCAGATGCTTACCCGACTTAGCCACCTAGGTGCCCCAACGATATATATATTTTTAAGTTTTATTTATTTAAGTAATCTCTGCCCCCAATTTGGGACTCAACCCACCATCCTGAGATCAAGGGTTGCATGCTCTTCCAACCAAGCCAGCCAGGTGCCCCTACCAATGGGACTTTAAGTTGTGGGAAGTAGAAGTGTTTCCTTGAGGTACATCCATTAACCGTGTTTATATAAGATGCTTCATTCTGAGGAAAGAGATGTTTGTATACCTTCCTTCCTCATTTCTCATCATTAGTAGAACTCATCCAGGTGCACTCACTCAGAGACTAAAACACTCATTTGGGGATAGAGAGAAATGAAAATTGGATCCAAACTGAGATTTCTTCCTTCTGGAGGTGAGAAGAAAAAGTAATCCACAAGAGTGTCACAGAAGGCTGGGTTGGGGAACAAATTTATCAAGTAAGTGAGATAATTTCTGAAAGATCAACACTATAGATTTTAGTAGATTAGGTAACCAACAATTTTAAGACACAGGTGATTGGTGGATGAATATGGTATGTTTTAATATCCAAGATTCTGCCAGTGGTAGACAGTTGGCAAGACGCCAACAAGCCAAAGTGGTATCAGGAGGGCTGACCCAAATAAAAGACTCCAGAATTGTCATTTATGCATTTATACATTTATTTAAAATTATAGAATATCAGTCACTTGAGTTTGACAGCTGTTTATAAGACACTGGGAGAATGGCCAGTTGGCTAGTCATTTAGTCCATTGACAAGGCAAAACCTTCACTATATGTATTTTTTTAAAAAAAATGTTAACGTTTATTATTGAGAGACAGAGACAGAACGTGAGCATGGGAGGGGCAGAGAGAGGAGACACAGAATCTGAAGGAGGCTCCAGGCTCTGAGCTATTAGCACAGAGCCTAACGCGGGGCTCGAACTCACAAACCCAGTGAGATCATGACCTGAGCTGAAGTCTGAAGCTCAACAGACTGAGCAACCCAGGCACCCTTTCACTGTATGTTTTTTAAAATGACACCATAAACAGATACGTATTTGCAACATGATTTGGCTGCAGTATATCCAAATGAATGCAGTACTTTAATTAAATGTGGCACAAAAGCTATTTTTTTTTAAAAGAGGTCATCTTTAAAAATTGCTAAAAATTTCCAGTTACTATGTTGAATAGTTCTGCAGTGAAATATCTTACATCCCCTAATTTTCCTCTTTCGGCTGCATTGACACTGTGTAAATGATTTATGGTGACAAATAGTGAAATATATAATTTCTGCATTTGATGCTTACTAGTTGATTATCAAAATCTAATAAAGGAGAGCAGGGCCATCTTCAATAAAATTTGACTTACCAAAAAATCCAAAACTAAAGGATTGATTGCTAAAATGATGTTAGCTGGAGTTTTTGAAATACATTCAATTATGAGATTCTGTAACTCAACTCTTCTGCTAGCTAACTCTTTTCCACAGAATAGAAATAATAGTTAGCATAGGAGCCCAGTGGCTATAAGGATTTCTGTTTGGCATAAAGTATGTTTGAGGGAGAGATATCTTTGTCAGCTTCTCCTCACTCTCTCTCTCTCTCTGCTACAGGACATGAGCACTAAATGCTGTAAACCATCCTATTTTGCTGCCCTCTAAACAGGGAACTGATATTGTCACTCAACTGTGAGAGAAGCAAGAAAAGAAAGAGAAGTTACCAGCATTACCATCTGATACTTATCTGGAGATTTGCCTCCAGGGATGTCAAATAGGTCTACTTCTTACTAGTTGATTTTTGAATGAGCCACTGACTTCTTCTTTCTCTAAATGTTTTAGTCAGAATTGATTCAGAGGGAGAGAAGGGGCTTTTAAAATGTGAAATCTAAATAATGTTGCTCTTAAGAGGATCATTGTGTATAAGTGTGTACATTTGTATTTAAGGGGTATGTTAGGTCAGCAACAAGGGCTGTAAACAAGAATATCATCTCATGGCAACTCAGAAAATATTTAATGTCACTTTACTTATTATCCCTTACCTTCTTTATTTACCACAAGAAAGATGAAAGTTATGGCATTCATACCAGTCCTAATGAGGACTGAGGTCAAGACAAACATGTATTTTCTGAGACGTTTGAAATACAATACATGAGCTGACAGCTTTCTCTCGAGAAAAAATCCTTCTTAGAAGTTGAAAATTCAATAAGTGGTGTTTTTACTTTTTAAAATGGTGAGTTATAAAAATCAAGGTTCTTTACCCACCTCTTTAACCACGCTGGATGACTTCCCAGTGTATTCTCCCTGTTGGAAGAACAGGGGGAGGCCAGTTGTACCTATGTGCTCTCCAGATGCCAGAATATTCCCTCTGACCTGGAGACGTCTGTTCTTGCATTGCTGGAATGGCATTTTCTGGGTCATCTAATGTGCCCCTTCAAATTTGCAGAAATGTCAGCTCTTTGTTGGGGCTCCTCCAAGGCAATTTTGCTTCCCTAGCCACCTTGTTGGGGAAACAGCTGGGCAATGTTGGCTTCATCCAAATGTGTCAAATGGAATATTGAACTAACAAGGGTCTGTAAATGTTTATTATTGAATTCCAGCAGATCTCATAGGTTTTGATTCTGTAGCCAGGGTAGGGATACTTCACCCTCTACACTTAGATCGAGCATGTCGAATTTTGTGTCACTGCATAATATGAACCAGAAGACTGCTGTGCACACCAGATCAGGTTGTGGCCCCTTGATATAGACAGTTTATTCTTTCCTGATGAAACGTACTACATATTCTGGGATTGCTGCATCTTTCTCCTTCCCAGCAGGGAGGAGAATGTCCAGCAGCATTATAAAACTTCTGCACAGCAAAGACAGAGCATCTATCTGGTTCACTATTGGTTTGACATTGTCGTTGTTTGCTTGCTCTGCTCTGAAAATCTTTTCAACGTGGCAGAACTTCCTTGTCCATATCAAAATTGTAGAGGGAGTTAGTAAAAAGTTCTTTGACATAACAAATTATAGCAAATGCACAGAAAATCAGAGACTTAATTGTACTGTTGTTCTCTATGACAGATATTTCTTCAGAAGCAAATATGGTTTCTATTTAAAAGTATCTTGACAGCTTATCCTGTTCCTAAGATTTGTTTTAATCCGTTGCTGCAATTCCCCCTGAATATCGCCAGAAAACCTGGAGAAGATGAGTCAGTGAATAAGGATACCCTCTCTTTCCTAAGAGAGGCTTATGGGAGATCATTTCAAGAATCACTAAAATAGAAGATTACCTTGCATTACGCAAAAGCATATTTTTGTTTTTCATCTGCTTTATCGGGAAACCAAAGAGCTTTGAAAGTGATTTGCAGTATGCTTTTGGTGAATGATAAAACCTCGTCTCTCTTTTCTCTCTTTTTCTCTGTCATAGTGACAAACATTTTGACACCATTCTGCAAATTATAGGAAATAAGCAGAAAGGGAAAACAGAGACCCTGTGTGACTCTGTCAAAAATCCCTGAGCATTTAAAATTTTTGCTCTGCATGAAAGAATGTGTATTTATCTAATTTCACACTTGGATAGTAATCATTAATCCAGAATGAAAATGGACAGTTTGCTTCTTAGGGTTCCCCTTCCCTTTTAAAGTATCCAATCAAATAGCTTAATTTGTCAATGCTTAAACAGAGATAGAATATTTGGAAATTATTTCTTGTACATCTCATTTATCCACGAGCACCATCATTAACCCACATGAAATATGAAGCTATTTACATACCTGCCTAATAAAATTGCCTTTCATTACCCTATTTGACCTTGCTTCTTTGCTCTTTATTTCCTAACACCTCTGGCATTTTTGTTTCTTTGGATATAGCTACCATGCTGTTTTTAGGTCTTCTAGAGTTATAATTATTTGAAATGTCAAGGTAAATAAGTTTGGTATTTCCTTTACCGTTACGTATAGCCAGATGATGGTGCAGTATATGCTAATAGCTACCCTTTTGTGAGTACTTATTTTGTTTCCTACATTATCTCATTTATCCCTATACTAAATCCTTAAATTAATTCCTATTTTTCAAATGAATAAAATGTTTGCATAACTTCCCCAAGATCAAAGAGTTGAAAAGTGTTGTATATGGATTCAAACCCAGTTTCAGCCACACATGCTATCTTTGAAGTCAGATAGATTCTATTTAAGAATGATCTGTGGGCCCAAAATGGCTCATTCACCTAAATCCTAAAGGGACTATCCTGGTGTTTTTTTTTATCACACCCCACCCTCCCCCACATCATTTCCTGTAGTCAGGCTCCTTCTTCATTACTTGTTTCCATCTCTCCTATTTGAAAATGTTTCTTGGGGCACCTGGGTGGCTTAGTTGGTTGAACGTCTGACTTTGGCTCAGGTCATGATCTCATGGCTCGTGAGTTCGAGTCCTGCATCGGGCTCTGTGCTGACAGCTCAGAGCCTGGAGCCTGCTTCAGATTCTGTGTCTTCCTCTCTCTCTGCCCCTCCCCTGCTCATGCTTTGTCTCTCTCTTTTAAAAATAAATAAACATAAAAAAAAAAAAAGAAAATGTTTCTCAATCCTAAAACCTGCAAGAGGGATCTTCTTATTTAGATTTTCATTGTTCACTTCTCTTGGGAGTCATCTCTCAACTTAAGCAGTAATACACAAATTTTACTTTGTGACACTGTTCAGCTGGCCTATGTCTGTTCTTTCCCACACCTTCGCCCCCCCTCCCCCGCATGGCCCTTATTCTTCATATGTATTATAGTTGCTGTTATACTTAGGAGACTTTTCCTAACATATATTAAAGTCTTTGAGATCAGGGATTTAACCTTATATCTTGAACAGAGGAGTGTTCAATTAATCTTTGTTTAACATGAGAATAAAGGCTGGTAAAAGAGATCAGCAAGTGAGTGCAGAGTCAATCCATGACCCATTTTTCTGAATTGAGCAGCTGTCTATACTCACTTTGTAAAGTAATATCTATGTGTTTTGAAGGGGAAAGATAAATGACTCTATCATAATTTCCAATGAGATTCAAGACTATGTGGGTAAGTTCACATCACCTACTTCTCCATGAGTACTTGTGATCTGTATTTAACTTCTGTTTAATATTCTGACACCTGTTCTCTTCCTTGCAAACAATTAAGTCATTTCCCTTTCTCTTTCTTACTTCCAGGTCTCAATCCAGACCCTTTACGTTGACCCAGATGAAGTGAGAGTAACTTCATATACTAAAGCTTCATGTTGGACATAAATACATCTTGATTAAATGTCTCTACCACAGAAATGCCAAGGAAGCCTTTGGGAGCCTTTGAACTTTGAGGGTCAGGTAATGGCTAGAAGTATGTCACTCACTGTGGGTGGTGCACTGCAGTCCCGTTGCACTGGTGACATATGCAGCTGAGGTGGCAGTCCTTCTTGTCACCTGAACAACCTGCTCAGTCAGCCTTTAAGCTTTGATGAAAAATGAATTCACAGGTCACCTTCAAATATACATGGTTAAGAGAAGCTCTACCCCAATCACCATCATTAATCTCAATTGATAAATTTGTTAGACACCATCTCGGGTAATAAAATAAAGCCGGAGCTTGCTCACATTGAGCACTGGTGGGACCTGCTTTTAGTCACAATCATCGCTGGTAACTCATAAAAGAGAGCTTTCTCTAACAAGGGAAAAAAATAACCAAGTTTTAAGATCGGAGCTATAAATACATTTGTGTACTATTTACGAGAAATCGACTAATTCATTTCAACAACCATTTATTGAAAACCTAACGTAAGTTACACACTGCATTAGGGTCTGGGGTCACAAAGAAGACTGACACCCAGTTCCCTGACTTTAAGGAATTTACTGTATACTTACAAAAGTAATGGCTTCAACATGGAGGTTCTGGAAATAGCCCACTGAAGTCTCCCCCCACTTTTTACATACCACATTCGTCTCCACTGTCCTGCGTGTTATACCGTTCCCTTGGAAAGCCCCTGACTATCCCCATCTCTTCCACCTCTTAAAACTCTAGAATTTATTAGTTTACTCAACACGGACTTATTAATCTAGTAACTAAACACAGGAAATAGAGAGCTGAACAAAACAAGCATGGTTTTCCCTCTTAAATAATGTTTGTTCTAGTGGGCAGAGGAGACCTGCAATGAACAAACGAATAAATTAATAAGTTCAGATAGCGCTATGAAAAAATTTTAAACGTATAATAGAGAGTAACTGAAGTGAGCTAAGTTAGACAAAATGATCAGAGAAGGTTCCCAGAAAGGTGGCATTTGGGTTAAAACCTTGGCATTGAGAAGGAGCTGGCCATATGGAAATCTGGGGTAAGAACTTTCTAGGCAGAATTATCTGAGGGACAGAAAGATGGCCAGGGAAACTTAAAATATCATGAAGGCATTCAACAGAATGGAAAATAGTAGCAGGAACAATTCTAAGATGTAAGCAAGAGCAGATCCTACTTCCTTAGAAGTAGGAACTTCTAAACCATGGCAAGGATTATGGATGATTGGTGTCCTGGAATACTACTGGATGTTTATAAATAATGGAAGAGGGTGAAATGTTATGTGTTTTAAAGATATCACACTGGATACTGTGTGAAGAATGGATTCTAGAGAGTTAAGAGTAGAAACAGTGGTGCCTCTTAAAAGGTTATTCTGGCAATTTGGGGGAATGGTGGCATTTACTTAAACAAGTGGGATCATGGTGCAGAAAGAGAGAGACCTGTCTTGTATACTGCAGGAACCCTCCCCTTATTACTGCTTAGACACACACACACACTCTCTCTATTCTGATCTCCCATAAACATTTTGCCTGTATAAGACAGTTTCATAATTTAATAACTACAATAAGCAGTCCCGATTCTTTATTATTTACTAGTAATTACACTAAATGCTTTACAGACTTTAATCTACACATAGCACTGTGAGGTGAGCAATATTTTTATCTTTATTTTTTCTAAAGGGGAAGCTGAAGCTCAGAGACAGCAAGTAACTTGCAGCTAAAAAGTAGTAGAGCTGAGTTGAACCCAAGTCTGTCTCAAATCTTATAAGCTCTTAACTTTTCGTATATATTATCTTCCTTTTTTTCTGTTTTGCAAGTTATGTTAGACTTATCTTTCTAATTATGTAAGTGGCATGCCTTTTTGCTGGTTATACCATACACAAAGGTATGAGGTATAAGTATTTATTAAAATTTCCAACATTGCTGCTTCCAAGAGATGTGTGTGGCAGATCTGATAGCTGCACTATTCCAGGCACTGTGAAGCCCTCGTTATGACTCTGGGGACACCAAGTGTGATATTGAGAAGAAGCAGGACTTGTGAAATTGAGAAGGGAATCGTAGGACTGGCAACAGCCATAGAGCTGCATGGAGCTTCCAGAAGAAGGGGAGACAGTGAGGAATGAATCCAAAGCATGTAGCAGTTGACAGGGGCATGTGACAAGGCAGTAGAAGTGGCTCCATGGGAATGGCACCTGTACATTTAGAAGGGTTAGAAGTACTTAGTTTAATGCTCTGTTTTCACCATCTTGAAATTCTTAATAATTTTTGATTAAGGAACATCACAGTTCCGTTTTACGTTGGGCCTCACAAATTATGTTGCCTGTTCTTCTAGGCAGGTCAAAGTAATCCAAGAGAAATGCAGTAAAGATGCATCAGATCCATCAAAATAACCTCAGAAATCTCTTACTACAAATACCTAGAAATGATGGAATTTCAAAAAATAAATAAAACCATAAATGCTGTTTCAGATATGGTTGAGTTTCCAAAAATCATCAAGTATTATAAACTGAGAAGAAGCAAAACTAAACAAAACAAAACAAACGAGAATATCATAGTCATTGAGAGGGACTCACCTTACCAGGTATCAATATTTAAAGCAAATCTATAGTAATTAAGTCAATAGAATGATCACAAGACTAGGGAAACTAATAGATCCAAAGAGAACCCTGCACACATATAAAAATTTCATATACCTCAGCATTGATCATGTAAATCTACGATGAAAAGATGGATCACTGAGAAACTGCTGTTGGAAAGTTGGTTATCCAAATTGGAAAAAGCAAACAAATCTCTGCCTCACACCATACAACAAAAAATCTATCTGGATGGAATAAAATCCTAAGGTGATGCTGAGGAAGATATAAGAGACTGTTTTTAAACCTCTGGCCAGCTTTGGATATATTTATTTTAAAAATAAATAAAACATATAAATTTTAAAACTTTCTAATTTGGTGACATTAAAATTAAAAAATTCTTGGGATGCCTGAGTGGCTCAGTGGGGTAAGCATCCAACTCTTGATCTCAGCTCAGGTCTTGATCTCAGAGCTGTGAGTTCAAGCCCTGCATTGGACTCCATGCTGGGCATGAAGCCTGCTTAAAAGAATAAAAAAATTAAAAATTTCTCAAAAAATTACCTTAAACAAAATGAAATGACAAGCTACTGACTAGGCATTTTCAGAACATATAACAACAACAAAAAAGTTGCATCTAGAACATATACACATTTCTTTCAAATAATTCAGCAAACAAAACACTGAAGATTACAAATGCACATTCATAGAATAGGAAACAAAAATACTCTAAGAGGTGTTGTTTAACCTCATTAGTAACAAGGTACCAATGTAGATAAATCACAAAAACTTGAATTTTCACTTAAAATTAATTTGCAGAACAATAGTACAGTATTATGATAAAGCTTAAAAATTACAACTGTTTAAAATTGTATTACTGCATAATAATTAAATAGACATATCATTATGGTAAAGGTAAAAATTTGCCTGTGAGATCTTCATCAAATCCACTGTTAGTCATTAAACATTGCTTTTGAGCACTAGCAATGTGAAGGGCACAAAGATTCTGGGAAACATACAACGATGGTAACACCCACCTCTTACCCTTGAGGCACATATAATCTTTTAGGAGAAATAGAGTATGCATGCAAGTCACTACATCTGAGAAAGCTTCGAAGGTCTGAAAACATGTGGATAAAATGCTATATGAGCCACAACTGATTGAGTGGTCAAAGTCCTATCTTCCCCAACTCACTTATTACTAAACTTGGAAAAAAGTCTAATTTCACCAATCCCTTAAACATGTCATGCATTTAGCACTGTGGGCAGCGTGGGTTGGGTGGGAGAGAACTTGGGGGAAGTAGACAGTGGATGACGCAAGGTGGACTGGGCAGGAACAAATACTGGTTAACTTTACTATGCTCTAGGCTTTAGCTACACTACTTATTAATATTATGATGATGTTATATAACATCAATAACATATAAATATTATTCTGATGATTTGTATTATAATATTAACAACATTAGTGTAAGTGAATATTATTATTATTTTTTAAATGTTGATTTGTTTATTTTGAGAGAGAACCTACACATGTGCGAGTGGGGGAGGGGCAGAGAGAAAGAGAGAGAGAATCCCAAGCAGGCTCCGTGTCAGGCACAGAGCCCTTAGCAAGGCTCCTTCTCACAACTGCAAGATCACCACCTGAGCTGATATCAACAGTCCGATGCTTAACCAACTCAGCTACCCAAGCGCCCCAAGATCCATCTTATTTTATCCAGTTCACTGAGAGAGAAATGAAATCTCGGTGTGGGTAAGTTACCCAAGGTCACAGGCTCAGCGAATAGCAGATCTAAGACCCAAATCCCAGGTGTAGCTGACTCTAAAGTCTGTGACCATGCCTGTAGTCACGTTGTCTTTTAAGACATCTGGACATCTTTGATTCTAATAAAAGATGTACATTTAAAAATGTATTCTTACTTCTATTGATAATTTCTGATACATGATCTCTAAACCTTTCCTGTCTCAAATGAAACCTCCATGTATATTCTTTAGGTTGAATCCTATGCATCACACTTAGAAGAAGATACTGTTCACAATATGTAAAATGTTTAAAAATGGAGAAACATTGTATCATGGAAAAATTACTCTTGTTTACTTTCAGCTTTTGTTCAAAAATTTCACTCCCTTTGAGTGTTTTGTTGTCATTTGGAAAGACAAAAATAATTACTCTGAGTATTTTGTGGCATTCGTTAGACATTTACTTGTTTAGCAAATGTTTATTGAATGTTACGTGCTAGGTCCCATTCTAAGTGCTGTGGTTGCAGCAGCAAGCTAGAGAGAGTTTGTGCCTTCAAAGAGCTTTCACTCCACTTAAGGGAAAGAGATGGGGGGAGTCAACTTGGGAAGAGTAAAACAACTTCAAATAGGGATGCTTGCTATGAAGAACAAGCAGGGAACAGAATAGTCAGAGACTGGGAAGGGCAGAGATCATGAGGAAAGTAAATTTGCAGGTCCAGATGGTATGATTAATTGAAAGAAATGTCTCTCTGACTTGGCATTTATGTGATCAGCCAAGCTGCTTGCTTTGCTCAACTCTTACTCAGGTTAATTAGTTGGGAGAGACTCTTGACAGACATACAGTTGTGAATATATGCATTCATTTATTACTCTTATTTTCAAGAGGAAAATGAGCATTACACTTATAAGATGAAGAAAGGTTGAACGAGGTATGTCTTCATCTTTTTCAGAGGGGTGTTTTTGTCTTGCTCTAGGTTCAATACAAGTTTGGAAAGCATTTTCGTGGGTGATACAGAAAGGAAGTTTAGATCTGCCCTTGGAACCCAGATTTCTCAGCTGAAAAATCTCCGAGTCCCTTTTCTCTGAGACACAATGTGTAATTTCACCAAGGTTACTATAATTCTCATCTACCTCTTGGAGGAAATTTTTGACATCAGCTTGAAGGTGCTCTTATAAGAGACTCACTATAGAAACATTCATTTCTTTTCAGTGTGTTTAATTCCCTACTCTGACACTGGCTAGTTAAGTGACCTTGAGCAAATTGCTTTCTCTCACAAAACTTCTGATTCTCCCTGACAAATTCCCTTTTCTTCATCACTCAAACAGGTCTTGAAATCTCATCTCCCGCAGGAAGCAGTTCTAATAAATTAGAGAAGAAATGATTAATTCCAATATGTCACCTCCATTGTACTCTTTTTCTGTTTTATGTACCTACTAAATGCACTTATACCCCAACTTTATAGCTAATAAAAAGACACTTTGGTTTAATTTCATTATTTATTTAAAAACCACTGGCTTATGTTATCATCCCACCTGCTTATTTACCTATTTTGTAGGTTGTATTCTAAAGTGACTAAATTATGCTTGCATGTTCCAACCTCATTGAAAATGGACTTTACTTTCTATCTTCTAATTCTACTCAACAAAATAAGAGGAATTTTTCCAGACCCATCCAAAAATATCAGATGGCAACTTGGGTGTCAGAGTTACGGCCTGAAAAAGAGATTTCTCTGAACGTAGGGACTCAATATGGCTTTTATACCTGTATCCCCGGTCTTAAGCCCAATGTCCAGCACATGGTAAGTGCTAAGTAGTTTCTGGTCAAATCTGATCTAAAGATTTGAAAACAAATCTTAGCACTGCCTAAGGGACCCAGGATATTGGTCCTAGGATCTAGGGTTTCCACAGAGGTCAGTCAAGGCTTTGACGAACTGGTCTCCGGAGAACTTGTAGATTGAAGGGACAGACATTCTGGGAATACAGCTTACTACCATCTCTGACATGAATTAGCTGAATGATCTTGGGAAAATCACCTACCTCTTTGACACTAGGGTGTGTGTATATATATATATATGTGTATATATATATATATATATATATATACACATATATATATATATATGGAATTGAGTGAGGTTATCTCTAGAGTAACTTTTAGATATATTATAGGAGTCCACGATTCTATTGATAATACCTGGAAAAAAACCAAAACTTTTCCTAGGGACTATAAATTAAAGTCAGCAATGCTGTGGTTGCAGGTAATGGCTGGGTGATTGTGGTCCCTTCAGATAGTATGATGTTATAATGGGTATGTCTGCAAGTGTATCAAGGAAAGGATTGTTTTCTGAGCACCATGTCAGGTGCAGCAGGGGACTAACACAAGACTTCCATCAGCTACTGGCTGGAGATAATAGAAGCGTGATGCTTGGGTGGTAACTGGATCTTTTATTTGGCAAACAATGTCAAAGAAGGCTGCCCATGTAGAAAGGTACCAGGAAACACTCTTGTAGTACTGCTACTACAGCTTTAAGTGTGATCTGCCTCACACTCAAGAGCATTGTAAGAATTAATGAATGCAAAATGCTTTTGTGAAAGATACTTCCAGAACTTGGTCTATACCAGTGAAATGGGCTGATGCCAAATAACCTAAACGCCCCCTAAGCAAGGTGCCATGAGTATTAACATATGTATTACAGTGTATTAATATCAGGAGTGATTAAATTAACTATGACCTAAACATAACAATGGCTAAATCATCCTTACCAGGCGGAGCAGAAAATCACACACAGCTTTTCAGTATGGGGCAGTGAATAAGATCATCGCACCTCAGCGTCAGTGAGGCAAAGGCAGCACTAAATGAAGGCTGTTGGATTTACAAGTAACCCTGGCTCCTTTCCAGGGAACACTTCCCCTGCAATTAAACATCAAGAGGGCATTCGTTGCCCCCTACTAACTCAAGGCTGCAGCTTTTATTTAGCCTTATAAAGTCATATGTTGGAAAAGAGAACACCATGGTCACACGTGGAAATACGGGCAACATCCCGGCTGAATAATAAACTCTATCTTTTTTTTTTTTACATTGCAAATCTCCCGCTTTGAGGGTCTCCCCGCTGCTAATATAAGAGTGCAGAGAGATCACAACAGAGTGGCACTGTCTTGGGCGTCCTTCTCAGGGATTACAGCATGACTTTACAGGATAGCAGCACAAATCGTTACACTGGGCATTCATCAGCGGAAAGAAAACTTCTGTGAGAACCAAGACCTAGTGTATTGTGGTCCCAAGAGCTCCTTCCTGTTCAGTAGCCTCTGCTAATCTTTGTCAGGGAAAAATAATCTTTTTATTTTTGCGTTTGAATAGTAAAGAACTCCTGAGCCACTCTAAGGGTGTCAAAAGCTCGCTATGTGGTCTTTTGTGCTCTTTGGCCACTGTGTCACTCCCATGGACTCCTGTGATTTTGAATTTACCCTCACCTTTCTCTTACTTGAGCTTCCTCTCCCCCAGTCTCTGTGCTGTGAAACAAGAGCTTTGTGCAGGCAAGTGTCTATGGAAGTTGCCGCTACTTTAGTGGAAATTGTGAGAAATAATGCTGCATTTTCCTGAGGGCTTCTAAAAACAAAACAACTGGTTGGTTTAACAGTCACCTGTTCCAAGAGCTTTCTGCATGATTAGGAACACAAGCACGCTGCTTAGAATCTGGGAACTCTCCTATTTCTTTTAGAAAATGGCATAAAACAAAACAAAACTTTTTTTTTTCATTCATGGATTTCAACTTTTCATGCATTTTAATGGAAATGGGGCCTATAGGACATAGTTATCTATGCTTATAAATTACAGCCCTTTGTTCTCACGCTGGTAAAGAACAAATTCTTAAAGGTAAAGACATTAAGCAGTTGAGTCATGAACATCAAGATGGTTCTCAGAATTACCGTCTCCATTATGAAAATCTATAAATACTTCTATTTTACAATGTGACTTTTATAATACTTTTTGTTACTGTTTTTATTTTATTTCAGATGGTTTATTTTAGAAATAGCTTTTAGCAATACTGATAATTTACTGGGGATTCTATCTAGTAAGGAAAAGATCTTTGGGGAAAATGATGGTTCAAACCCTTTTATTTCAAAACATAAGTGATAAATAAAATTTCCTTGTGTTGAAAATAAATTGAAATTCTTTAGCAAATATTCATTTTACTCACACATTTCCTCCTTTCTCTCTCCAGATTCCATCCATCTAGGGCTGGTGTTATGGGTATGTGACCAGCATAGTCTGCTAAAAAAAGAATTAAAGAAGGCAATTTAAGTTACACCAACAGACTTTGTTTAAAACTTCAAGAAGCAGTCAAGAAAATTGCAAAATGGGGAAGAAGGCAGGAAGCTTTTAGAGGACACAGAATAGAGAACAAGGAAGTAAGTACAGTAGAACCTTGGTTTGTGAGCATAGTTTGTTATGGAAACAGGCTTGTAATCCAAAGCACTTGTATATCAAAGCGAATTTCTTCATAAGAAATAATGGAAACTCAGGTGATTCATTCCATAACCCAAAAATAGTCATATAAAAACGATTACAATACGGTAACATAATACAAAACAATAAAGGAAATACAAAATAGAAAGAAAAATAAATTAACCTGCACTTACCTTTGGAAACCTTCATGGCTGGTGTGAGGGAGATGAGAGAGAAGGGTTATTGTACAGGACGACTTTCACTATCACTAATGGAATCACTGCTGTATCTTGGCTCGATGGAATCTTTTCCTGCATGGGGCCATTCATTGTATACACTCACACAGATGTTGACTATGGTACAGTATTAATAAACTCTTGTCATATACTGTATTAGGTAACTGGCAATAAGGCAGCAGAGGAAAGGGTCTATATCTGCAGGCAGCCTGACCTAGAATGAAGCAAAGCATTCTCAAGCTTCCTGTTGTATGGAAAAACAAAGGACTGTCCATAGGTGCTTTGAAGTACGAAAAATACACTAGTGTCAGTTGTAGGCACCTTCCAACATTGTGAAAAATCACTGATTTCTGCCAAACACCGCAGCCTGAGACCAAGCATCCAAGCATCAGAGACAATCACCCACAATCCTTCAGTGAGAGAGCAAGAGAGAGAGGGAGAGAGAGAGAGAGAGAGAGAGAAGAACCATTGGCTCAGTTGTGATCATGTGATGTTCAGTGTCATGGACTACTCATATTGCAAGACATTGCTTCTTAAAAGTTATTACAAATGTTTGCTTATCTTGTGGAACACTTGCAGAATAAGTTATTTGTGACCAAAAGTTTTACTGTATAGATCCCAGAGTTGTCTTGGCTTTTGGGGATGGCTAAGAGGATGTACTGCCATTCTGGTCTAACGGAGCATTTCCAGGGACACAAAAGCTACCTAAATTTCAGTTTACTGATGTGACCCTAGTCAAGAACAGTTCCCTCTTGGGTCTAGAAATTTATTTCAGTAAGTCACACAGGGTCCCAAATTAAGTGGGGCTCATGGTTGGGGTACAGTGCTTTGAAGTCTCTGTCTTGACATTGCTAATAAAGTTACCTTTGAATTTGTGTTTTATAAATACAGTCCAGTGGGGCACAGGTGCATGTGCAGGGGGCTTGCAGCCTGAGGTAAACACAGGGCAGGCACTAAGAGACATCTCTTTGAAGTCACTTCCTCTTGCCTAAGTGTTGCCTGAGTAAGAAGAATATATTTCCTTCTATGATTGTTTAAATCCCTTATTTTATACTCTGGCAAGAACAAATCCATTCGTAGTCTGTTCTTTTGCTATTGGAAAGTCAAATAGTGATCCTGGCGCTATTAGGGAAGAAAGGAGGCTTTGGAAGCAGCTTAAATTGAAGTGCAATAGGGTGTGTGTGTGTGTGTGTGTGTGTGTGTGTGTGTGTGTGTAGTTTGATGTTGCGGTTATAGGTATTACCTGCCCAGCATCTCCCCAAACCTCTCAGGAGGCAGAGGTCCCAGTAATAATCCTTAACGATTATATGACAGTTGGGTAGTGAAAGTATTAGTTGTCATAATTGTTGCTTTCTCTAACTTATCGAGGTGGTATCCTGATTGGATAAAGTAAAGATAGACCTTTCTTCAGATTCTTTTGGTGGAAATGAGTAGTTCTGAGTATGAAGGTGCTGAACATTTTAGGATGAAAAAGGGATGGAACAGCCTATCATTCCTACCTCATTCATTTCATGCTGTTTTCCCCAAAGTCATCTTCAGTCACTACACAGCAGCAATTCCTTACATGATGATTGAATTCTAAACTCAGCACACACAGGAATGGCCTACAGATTTAAGAACACCACATTTCTAATTTGATTCCTATGTGTGGCTGAATAGTCTTCAGCAAAGGGTCGGTGGAGCCTATCTTTTATCATTTTTAATAAAATATTTGATAATTAACAACATAGTGATTATAAAAAATATTCAGAGGTCTTAATACCCATAGTATTCTTCTATATCTTCGAGGAAAGCACAAACTTCTGTCTCAGTCTACTTCAAAGATTTCCTTCTCTGGCTTTTATGCAATGAGAAGAGGTCTCCCTCCTTCTTTCACTACCACTCTTCTACAGTAGAGAGATGACCCAGAGCTGTTAGCCCATGAGATTAAAACGGAACCAGGAGACAAAACAAGATGTTAGTATATAAAACAAATATATTTGCCCAGTGTGCCTTAGTGATAGTTGTTGTCTGTGGACAAAATCTGGACTTCTCCCCATTTACTGTGAGTGATCAAGGAAAAGGAGACACTCCTTATCTGCTCTGGTGTGTGCCACACCCCATCACATAACACACACTGTGCTTCTTTGGCCATGATTGTTTTTTTTTAATTTTTTAAACATTTTTATTTGTTTATTTTGAGAGAGACAGACACAGAATGAGTGGGGAAAGGGCAGAGAGAGATGGAGAGAAAGAATCCCAAGTAGGTTCCACGCTGCCTGCACCAAGCCTGATGTGGGGCTTGAACTCACAAAACTGGGAGATCCTGACCTGAGCCAAAATCAAGAATCCAAGACTTAACCACTTAACCAATCGAGCCATCCAAATGCCCCGCCTATGATTGTAATGAGCCAGTCAATACTGTAAAAATAGAAAACCAATGAATTAATTTTTAAAAAATAAGATTTGAGGGGCGCCTGGGTGGCTCAGTCGGTTAAGCGGCCGACTCGGCTCAGGTCATGATCTCGCTGTCCGTGAGTTCGAGCCCCGCGTCGGGCTCTGTGCTGACAGCTCAGAGCCTGGAGCCTACTTCAGATTCTGTGTCTCCCTCTCTCTGACCCTCCCCCGTTCATGCTCTGTCTCTCTCTGTCTCAAAAATAAATAAATGTTAAAAATATTTAAAAAAATAAGATTTGAGTCATAAAAATAGTTTTCCTTTTCATGAGGTCTAGATACAATTCTTCATGGGTGTAGTTTCTTGATATAAAAAGAAATACTAATGAAATCCAAATGACACAGGAAAAATCAAACTCATTTTTATGTACTATACCCATATTTCATTTAACAACCGTCCATATGGAGCAATTAATTATTTTATGTATCATTGAAAGGGTTTAATAAAATAAGTCTCTCTCTTTCCCTCCCTTCCTCCCTCCCTCCCTTCCTCCCTCCCTTCCTCTCTCTCTCTTTGAATTTATATCTATTTGCATCCATAGCCACTGTGAACCATGCACACTGAAAGTGCACGCAGCCACTTAGAATGCCACACACTCAAGTTTGGGCTGCAATAATTTCTGTTTATTCTGCTCTAAGGTCTTTTGCCATTTTTTTTTCTGTGTACTTGTTAATAGTTTTTGGACCCATGTAGGACATGCCAGTAAAGGTAATCTACTTCTGAAAACAAACAAAGGGAAAGTACCATGCAGGGAAACATAGGGTAAAGAAGAGGGGGCAGATAAAAACTGACATCATAAATGACATCCTAATGATCCCTGTGGCAGAGAAGGACTGACCCAGGGCTGAGAAGCTGGAACTGGAAAAAACTAAGGCCTGAGGTCAATCAAGCCTTTAAGGGGTAAGAGAACCACAGTTACTGTCACTCTAAAATTCAAGAATGCAAATCTTTAAGAATTTTACACTAAAAAAAATCTGTCTTTTGCTCATCTAAGTAGTATGTTTCTGCAATAGTCTGCTTGGGCTACCATAACAAAATACCATAGACTGGGTGACTTAAACAATGAAGTTTATTTTCTTACCATCTGGAAGCTATAAGTCAGACATCAGGATCCCATCCTATCTAGATTCTGAAGAGAGCTGTCTTCCTGACTCACAGACAGACTCCTTCTCACTGCGTTCTCATGCCATACGGTGAGTGAGCTCTTTGGTGTCTTTTATTAGGGCACTGTTCCTATCTGGGACCCACCCGTGTGAACTTACTTAACCAGGATCACTTTTTACTCCAAATATAGTCTCATTGGGAGGTAAAGTTTCAATACATGAATTTGGGGGAAGGAGAATCGTAATTCAGCCCACAGCAATTCCCTTTCTAGAAAGTTTTTCTATGTGCTTCAGCTGTACTGGCAGAATCATTACTGGCCTGTCAAAAATACAGTAGTAGAAACAAAATCCAAACTGACCTTCCTTATCTATACAGCCAGAATGTCCAAAAAACGAGTCCTTTTCACACTTTATTACCCTGAAACCACTTCTCCCCTGACTTCTATCCTTTAAGGTCCCTTGTGATTATATTGGACCCACCCAGATAACTGAGGAAGATCTCCCAATTTAAAGTCCTCTGATTAGAAATGTTTATTTCATCTGCAACCTTCACTCCCCCTTGCAATGTAACATAACATCTAAATAGGTACCAATGATGAGAATGCAGACATCTTTGGGGGACCATTCTTTTTTTTCTGCCTATCACAATACTCATATAATTATATTAGAAGACATAATTTCTTGTACCTGTAATCTAATAAGGTAAAGGATAAGTAAATCAAATCACTAAGTTTGGAACCTGGATTTGACCTAAATACTACCATCCTCCTGGGAATTTTAATTTCTGGCTTCCTAAAAATTAGCCTTCTAAAATTGGATAATACTCAAATTACATTATGGATACAAATTAAAGTGAATTTCATCAACGGCACACAATTCAATTGTCCTCCAATTTTCTTTAGCATTCAATCAGCTGACACTTGCAAATTTTCAAACAGTTTAAGAAAGAGGAACACCATAAACTTTGGGGCAGGAAATATACTGAATTTAAAATTAAGAGTCAGTATATTCCAATTTCAAATAGAAAAATTTTAGGAGAGGAATATGAACAGAAAAGCCTACATTTAATAATGGATTTGGAATATAAAATTGTTTTTACTACTGTAATTGCACAATATGAGTTTTACAAATAATTGATATTCATTTCAGTTACATTTTGTACTAAAAGAATATTTTAAAAATGCTATAATTTTACTTTCCTCATCTTGGGAAATGCCTAAATATAAGTTACTTGAAATAATAGTACATTCATTTTTCAAATACTGTACAAACATATATCTTTAACTGAGTGCTTACTGTTTGCAACATTTGGAAGGATACAAAATTTTGTAGGATATAAACACTTAGAATTTATATATATAAGAAATCATATAAAATATTACTTTTATATCACTTTATGTTTTATTTTAATGATATTAATATAAAATAGAATATTTTTCCCACTTTTTATTTTTAACATTGAAACTGCTATTATGAATCAATACAGTCCAGTGAATTGCTCTATAGTCTTTGTGAGAGAAGGTAACAGGTACGGAAAGAAATCTCTGTTTTTGCTTCGATTATTTTAGTTGAATGAACATAGCTGATTTATCCCTTTAGTTTCTATGTACACATGCTCACAGTGATCAAAAGTCAAACTAAAATATTAGAGCACTGAGTCAGTACATGTTTGCTATACACACACACACATGCACACACCACACACACATACACACACACACACACACACACACACTAGTACAACTTGTTATTTTGATGGTTCGTGTTTTAAAAGAACCTGGAGAATAAAGCCATGTTGTGCAAATATTTCATATTTTCTCCTGGCATACAAATGCTAAATAAATACTTGCTAAATGAATGAGCAAATAGTTCTCCTCAATGAATGTATTGAACATATGAAAGTCATTAAGGTTGCAAAGAGGGGTACCTGGGTGGCTCAGTCAGTTGGGCGTGGGACTTTGGCTCAGGTCATGATCTCACAGTTCATGGGTTCAAGCCCCTCATCTGGCTCTGTGCTGACAGCTCAGAGCCTGGAGCCTGCTTTGGATTGTGTCTCCCTCTCTCTCTGCCTCTCCCCAAGTTGTGCTCTCTTTCTTGGTCTCCAAAATAAACAAACATTTAAAAAAAGTTGCAAAGAAGAGACAGCTTCAGATAACACCCCATTCACCCATTATTGGAATTTATTGAAAAGGTGCATGGGAGTTGAGGATTAGAAAATACTTCATCTTTTCACTATATGAGCACTCTGGGTCCTCCTGCTTCTAACTCTGAATATAGGAAAGCCTCCATGGAGTGCTAGGCCATTATCTCAGAACCATGTAAAATATGTCCTGATTTTTCTTATCTACAGTTTTTCTTTCTAGTCCTATTTATCCTGGAACATTTTAATACACAAAATTAGTTCCGTGACTCTCATAGCCCCATCATACAGTGGTAGTAGTTATCAACTGTTGCCAGTCTTTTTTTTTTTTTTTTTTTCCATTTCTGTTTTAACACTACTGGCCTTTACTACACTGGGTTATTTTGAAACAAATCCCAACTATCGTGTCATTTGATCTAAACATAGTTATAGGTGTGTCATATTTTTAAGTTGACAAAATGGATTTGACTTTTTGAGAGTACCTGACTAGATAGATATTTTTATTGTTTTCTGTTGGGTTGCCTTTTATTACTGATTTATAGGAATGCATTATGTATTCTCCATATGAGTCCTTTGCTTTTATGTGTTTGTGTGTATGTTTAAACAGTATCTTTTGCCATGCTGAATTTGCTTTTGGGTTTCTTTATGGTGTATTTTGATAAATAGAATTTCTCATTTTTGTTGTAGTCAGTCTCATCCATTCTTGTCCTTTATATAGTCAATAATTTTTCTGTCCAGTGGAAGAAAATGTTGCCTATACCAAAGTCACAGATAACGTTACTGTATGTTTCTGTGGTCTGAATGTTTTTGCCCTCCCAAATTCATGTGTCTATATCCTGATGCCCAATATGATGGCATTAGAAGTTGGGGCCTTTGGAGATGCTTAGGTCATGAGAGCAGAGCACTAGTAAATGGATTAGCGCTCTTATGAAAGAGACCCCACAGCGCTCCCCAATCCCTTCTACTATGTGAGAGCACAGTGAGAAGTGCAACTTGGAAGAGGGCCATTACCAAAATCTGACTAGTCTGGCATCCTGATCTTGGACTTCCAAACTCTAGAACTGTGAGAAGTAAATTTCTATTGTCTATAAGCCACCCGATCTGGGATATTTTGTTATAGCAGCCCAACAGACTGAGACATACATTGTCTTCTAAAAACTTTATTTTTCAACTTTCCCATTTGTCTTCAATCTAACTGTAATTTTTTTTGCCTAACATGAGAGGTGGGGGCAGGGTAAGGTTCACTTTTTTTATATGGGCATTGAAGCATCCATCTATTGAAAGTAATATCCTTCTTCACAAGCAATGATAACTTTGTCATTTACTGGAGACTGTATGTATATAGGTCTATATCAATACTAGAGTATTTTAATTACTGAAGCTTTATATCTAATAGTATAAATCCTCTAGAAATTTTCTTTTAGTTTGTGTTGATTTGGTCCTTTGCTTTTACACATGTATTTTAGAATATGCTTGTCCAAGTCCACCAAAAATTAAAAAAAAAAGGTTACTGGTCTTTTTATTAGAATTACACTGAAACTGTTATATCATTAAAAAAAACATTATCTTTATAGTAGTGAGTATTCTAATCCAATAACATAGTATATCCCTCCATTTATTTAATTTCCTTCAATAATGTTTTATAGAAGTATTTTTTTAAGTTTATTTATTTTGAGAGAGAGATTCAGCGAGTGGGGGAGGGACAGAGAGAAGCCCAAGTAGGCTCCACACTGTCAGTGCAGAGCCCAAGGTGGGGCTGGAACTCACAAACCATGAGATCATGACCTGAGCCAATGTCAAGTGTCAGACACTCAACTGACTGAGCCACTCAGGCATCCCAATAATGTTTTGTAGTATTCTACAAATTTCCTCTGAATAAATAGAACATCATAATTAGTTTACTCTTACTGTTTTTGAATATTTGTTTCATTTGTAAAGGTGTGACAAAAATTTTTCATTTTCTATTTGCTGCTGGTAGATAGAAATACAACTGATGCTTGGGCTTAAACTTTGTACCTTGTGACCTTGCTCAATTGATTTATTAATTCTGATATTTATCTGTAGATTCATTTAAATTTTATAATTTACAAATAATGATAATTTTAGTTTTTCCTTCCAAAGCCATATATCTTTTATTCATTTGCCTTGTTTTATTGGACTGGCTACAAGGTCCAGTACAAGACTGAATAAGATTGATGATACCAGCATCTTAATCTTATTCTCAATCTCACTAGGAAAGCTCTAAATATCACTATTAAGTTTGATGTGTCTGGAGGTCTTTATAGACATTCCTTATCAGATTAGAAATTACTCTGTTACTAGTTTTTCATGAATGGATTATTGACATGATCAGTGATGACTTTTCTTCTTTCTGTTAATGTGGTGAGTTGTATTAGTTTTCCAGGATTAAACTAATTTAGCATTCCTGAAATAAACTAAACTTGGTCAGGATACAATCATTTCCTAATATTTTGTTTAGAAACTTTGCATAGAAGTCTTGCATTGTGGGGGCGCCTGAGTGGCTCATTTGGCTATGTGCCCAACTCTTGGTTTCAGCTCAGGTCATCTCACCGTATGTGAGTTTGAGCCCCAGGCTCTTTGTTTGCAGTGCAGAGCCTGCTTGGAATTGTCTGTCTCTCCCTCTCTCTCTCTGCCCCTCCCACAGACACTTCCTCTCAAAAATAAATAAACTTAAAAAAAAAGAAATCTTGCATCTATGTTTATGATTATCCAGTAATGCTTTTTCTTATATTGTAATGACATTTTCAACTTTTGATAACAAGTTTATACTGGCCTCCTGTAATGAATTAGAAAGTATTTTCTCTCTATTTTGGGTCATTTGCGGTATTTTTTTTTTTCTTTAGTAAGTCTTTGGAAGAACATTAAGGGAATTGTCTAAATCTAAAGTTTTCTTTGTGGACAGGTCTGTAGTTAAGGATCAAATTACTTTAATAGATAAAGGATGTTTTGGATTATTCATTTCTATTGGATTCAGTTTTCTTAGGCTTTTCCATTTCATCTCTGACTACAACAAAACTTCTTTATAATGTCTACTTATTGTTTTGTTAAGTTTAGGATCTCTAACAATGTTCCATTTTTCATTACTGATATTAGGAATTTATTTCTTCTTTTTTATATTCTTTGATAAATCTTAATTGTAGTGTATCAGTTTTATTAGTGTTGTCAAATAACCCAAATTTGGTGGTGTTGATTTTTTATGTATGTGTTTTCAATTTAATTCATACATTTTCATCTTTTTATTATCTGTATATTATCCTTTTTGGGTTTAATTTTCTGTTCCTGCTAATTCCTTTAGATCAAATTTTAGATCAGATTTTCTTTCCTTTTCTAATCTACACATTTGATACTATAGATTTCCTCCCAAACATCTCTTTTACTCTATCCCACAGGTTTACACATATTTTATTTTCATTATCATTTAGTTCAAGTTAATTTCTAATTTCTTTGTGATATTTTATTTTACTCATGATATATTTTAGAATACAATAGCTTATTTTACAAGAGTTGGGTGTGCTAGGTTTTTCTCTCTTTAAATTGATTTATACCATAATTCCTGTCTGGCTAAAGAAAATGGTTTGAAATGATTTTTTTGTTGTTGTTGTTTGGTATCGTTGCTGTATTTTTAATTTTTATTGAAGTCTAATTAACATACAGTGTTATATTAGTTTCACGTGTACAATATAGTAATTCAACACTTCCTTACATTTCTCAGTGCTCATCATAAGGGCACTCTTAATCCCCTTCACCTATTTCCCCCACCCCCCTGCCCACCTGGCTTCTGGTAATGATCAGCTATCTGTATTGATGGGTCTGTTTTTTTAAACAAATAGATAAAATAAAAAGAGTCTCATTTTTGTTTTTTTTCTTTTTTTCTTTGTTCATTTGTTTTGTTTCTTAAATTTCACACATGACTGAGATCATATGGTATTTGTCTTTCTCTGACTGACTTATTACAGTTAGCATTATACCCTCTAGATGCATCCACGTTGTTGCAAATGGTAAGATTTTATTCTTTTTATAGCTGAGTAATATTCCATTGTATGTATATGCCACATCTTTTATTTTATTTTATTTTTTATTTTTTAAAATTTATATCCAAATTAGTTAGGATATAGTTCAACAATGATTTCAGGAGTAGATTCCTTAATGCCCCTTGCCCATTTAGCCCATCTCCCCTCCCACAACCCCTCCAGTAACCCTCAGTTTGTTCTCCATATGTATGAGTCTCCTCTGTTTTGTCCCCTCCCTGTTTTTATATTCTTTTTGTTTCCCTTCCCTTATGTTCATCTGTTTTGTCTCTTAAAGTCCTAATATGAGTGAAGTCATATGATTTTTGTCTTTCTCTGACGAATTTCACTTAGCACAATACCCTCCAGTTCCATCCATGTAGTTGCAAATGACAAGATTTCATTCTTTTTGATTGCTGAGTAATACTCCATTGTATATATATATATATATATATATATATATATATATATATATATATATATATATACTACATTTCCTTTATCCATTCATCCATCGATGGACATTTGGGCTTTTTCCATACTTTGGCTATTGTTGATAGTGAGGCTATAAACATTGGGGTACATGTGTCCCTTCGAAACAGCACACCTGTATCACGTGGATTAATGCCTAGTAGTGCATTGTTGGGTCATAGGGTAGTTCTATTTTTTAGTTTTTGAGGAACCTCCATACTGTTTTCCAGAGTGGCTGCACCAGCTTGCATTATCACCAACAATACAAAAGAGATCCTCTTTCTCCACATCCTCGCCAACATCTGTCATTGCCTGAGTTGTTAATGTTAACCATTCTGACAAGTGTCAGATGGTATCTCATTGTGGTTTTGATTGGTATTTCCCTGATGATGAGTGATGTTGAGCATTTTTTCCTGTGTTGATTGGTCATCTGGATGTCTTCTTTGGAGAAGTGTCTATTCACATCTTTTGCCCATTTCTTTACTGGATTGTTTGTTTTTTGGGTGTTGAGTTTGGTAAGTTCTTTATAGATTTTGGATACTAACCCTTTGTCTAATGTATTGTTTGCAAATATCTTCTCCCATTCTGTCGGATGCCTTTTAGTTTTGCTGATTGTTTCCTTCCCTGTGCAGAATCGTTTTATTTTGATGAGGTCCCAGTAGTTCATTTTTGCTATTGTTTCCCTTGCCTCTGACGTGTTGAGTAAGAAGTTGCTTTGGTGAAGATCGAAGAGGTTTTTGCCTGCTTTCTCCTCAAGGATTTTGATGGCTTCCTGTCTTACATTGAGGTCTTTCATCCATTTTGTGTTTATTTTTGTGTATGGTGTAAGAAAGTGGTCCAGGTTCATTTTTCCACAGGTCACTGTCCAGTTTTCCCAGCACCACTTGCTGAAGAGACTGTCTTTATTCCATTGGATATTCTTTCCTTCTTTGTCAAAGATTAGTTGGCCATACGTTTGTGGGTACATTTCTGGGTTCTCTATTCTGTTCCATTGATCTGAGTGTCTGTTCTGGTGCCAGTACCATACTGTCTTGATGATTACAGCTTTGCAGTATAGCTTGAAGTCCGGGATTGTTATGCCTCCTGCTTTGGTTTTCTTTTTCAAGATTGCTTTGACTATTTGGGGTCTTTTCTGGTTCCACACAAATTTTAGGATTATTTGTTCTAACTCTGTGAAGAATGCTGGTGTTATTTTGATAGGGATTACATTGAATATGTAAATTGCTTTGGGTAGTATCAACATTTTAACAATATTTGTTCTTCCTATCCAGGAGCATGGAATCTTTGTCCATTTTTTGTGTCTTCTTCAATTTCTTTCATAAGCTTCCTATAGTTTTCAGTGTATAGATTTTTCACCTCTTTGGTTAGGTTTATTCCTAGGTATTTTATGGTTTTTTGTGCAACTTTAAATGGGATCGATTCCTTGATTTCTCTGTCACTTCATTGTTGGTGTATAGGAATGCAACCGATTTCTGTGTGTTGATTTTATATCCTGCAACTTTGCTGAATTCATGAATCAATTCTAGCATTTTTTTGGTAGAATCTTTTGGGTTTTCCATATAGAGTATCATGTCATCTGCAAAAAGAGAAATTTTGACCTCCTCCTGGCTGATTTGGATGCCTTTTATTTCTTTGTATTGTATGATTGCAGAGGCTAAGACTTCCAATACTATGTTGAATAACAGTGGCGAGAGTGGACATCCCTGTCTTGTTCCTGATCTTAAGGGGAAAGCCCTCACTTTTTCCCCATTGGGATGATATTAGCATTGGGTCGTTCATATATGGCTTTTATGATATCGAGGTATGCTCCTTCTATCCCTACTTTCTTGAGGGTTTTTTATCAAGAGAGGATGTTGTATTTTGTCAAATGCTTTCACTGTATCTATTGAGAGGATCATGTGGTTCTTGTCCTTTTATTGATATGATGAATCACATTTATTGTTTTACAGAAATTGAACCAGCCCTGCGTCCCAGGTATAAATCCCACTGGGTCATGATGAACAATTTTTTAATGTATTGGTGGATCTGGTTGACTAATATCTTGTTGAGGATCTTTGCATCCATGTTCATCAGGGAAATTTGTCTATAGTTCTCCTTTTTAGTGGGGTCTCTGTCTGGTTTGGAATCAAGGTAATGCTGGTTTCATAGAATGAGTTTGGAAGTTTTCCTTCCATTTCTATTTTTTGGAATAGTTTCAAGAGAATAGGTGTTAACTCTTCCTTAAATGCTTGGTAGAATTCCCCTGGAAAGCCATCTGGCCCTGGACTCTTGTTTTTTGGCAGATTTTTGATTACAAATTCGATTTCCTTACTGGTTATGGGTCCGTTCAAATTTTTTATTTCTTCCTGTTTCAGTTTTGGTAGTGTATATGTTTCTAGGAATTTGTCCATTCCTTCCTGATTACCCATTTTATTGGAATATGATAGCTCCTAATATTCTCTTATTATTGTTTTTATTTCTGTTGTGTTGGTTGTGATCTCTCCTCTTTCATTCTTGATTTTATTTATTTGGGTCCTTTCCTTTTTCGTTTTGAACAGACTGGCTAGTGGTTGATCAGTTTTGTTAATTCTTTCAAAGAACCAGCTTCTGGTTTCATTGATCTGTTCGACTGTTTTTTTTTTTTTTGGTTTCAATAGCATTAATTTCTGCTCTCATTTTTATTATTTCCTGTCTTTGGCTGGTTTTGGGTTTTATTTGCTGTTCTTTTTCCAGCTCCTTAAGGCGTAAGGTTAGGTTGTGTATCTGAGATCTTTCTTCCTTCTTTAGGAAGACCTGGGTTGCTATATACTTCCCTCTTATGACTGCCTTTGCTGCATCCAGAGGTTTTGGGCTCTGGTGTTATCATTTTCATTGATTTCCATATACTTTTTAATTTCCTCTTTAACTGCTTGGTTAGCCCATTCATTCTTTAGTAGGATGTTCTTTAGTCTCCAAGTATTTGTTAACTTTTCCAATTTTTTCTTGTGGTTTACTTCAAGTTTCATAGTGTTGTGGTCTGAAAATATGCATGGTATGATCTCGATCATTTTGTATTTGCTGAGGGCTAATTTGTGTCCCAGTGTGTGGTCTCTTCTGGAGAACGTTCCATGTGCAGTAGATAAGAATATATATTCCACTGCTTTAGGACAAAATGTTCTGAATATATCTGAAGTCCATCTGGTCCAGTGTGTCATTCAAAGCCATTGTTTCATTGTTAATTTTTGATTACATGATCTGTCAATTGCTGTGAGTGACGTGTTGAAGTCTCCTACTATTATGGTGTTAGTATCGATGAGTTTCTTTATGTTTGTGATTAATTCATTTAAATATTTGGGTGCCTCTACATTTGGTGCATAAATGTTTACAATTGTTAGCTCTTCTTGGTGGATAGACCCCTTAATTATGATATAATTCCCTTCTTCATCACTTGATACAGTCTTTATTTAAAGTCTAGATTGTCTGATGTAAGTATTGCTAGTCTGGCTTTCTTTTGTTCACCATTAGCATGAAAGATGTTTCTCCATCCCCTTACTTTCAATCTGAAGGTGCCTTTAGGTCTAAAGTGGGTCTCTTTTAAATAGCATGTAGATGGATCTTGTTTTCTTATCCATTCTGTTACACTGTGTCTTTTAATTGGAGCATTTAGTCTATTGACATCTAGAGTGAGTACTGAAAGATATGAAATTTATTGCTTGTAGAGCTGGAGTTTCTGTGGTATTCTCCGGTCCTTTCTACTCTCTTTTGGTTTTGGTATTTATTTATTTATTCATTCATTCATTCATTCATTCATTCATTCATTCATCTTTTCTCCACTCAGAGAGTCTGCCTTAAAATTTCTTGCGGGGCAGGTTTAGGGGTCACAGTCTCCTTTAATTTTTGTTTGTCTGGGCGACTTTTTATCTCTCCTTCTATTTTGAATGGCAGCCTTGCTGGATAAAGAATTCTTGGCTGCGTATTTTTCTGATTCAGCACATTGAATATATCCTGCCACTACTTTCTGGCCTGCCAAGTTTCTGTGGATAGGTCTGCTGCAAACCTGATCTGTTTTCCCTTGTAGGTTAGGGACTTTTTTTCCCTTGCTGCTTTCATGAATCTCTCCTTGCCTGAGCATTTTGTGAATTTGACTATGATATGCCTTGTTGATGGTTGGTTTTTGTTGAATCTGATTGGGGTCCTCTGTACTTCCTGGATTTTGATATCTGTGTCTTCCCCAAGTTAGGAAAGTTTTCTGCTATGATTTGCTCACATAACCCATCTACCGCTATTTTTGTCTCTTCCTCTTCTGGGACCCCTATAATTCTGATGTTGTTCCTTTTTAATGAGTCACTGATTTCTCTAATTCTTAAATTGTGCTCTTTTGCCTTAATCTCCCTCTTTATTCTGCTTCATTATTCTCTAGAAGTTTGCCCTCTGTATCGCTGATTCTCTGTTCTGCCTCACCCATCCTTGACACTGTGGCTTCCATTCAAGATTGCAGCTCAGTTTTAGAATTTTTTATTTCATCCTGACTTTTACTTCTTTTATCTCTGCAGAAAGGGATTCTAATCTATTTTTGACTCCAGTTAGTATTCTTATTATCATGATTCTAAATTCTGGTTCAGACATCTTGCTTGTATCTGTGTTGGTTAAATCCCTGGCTGTCGTTTCTTTGTGCTCTTTCTTTTGGGGTGAATTCCTTCGTTTCATCATTTGATGTGAGAAAAGGAATTAATGAGGTAAAAAATTTTAAAGTTAAAAAAATAAAATTAAACAAATATTAAAATTAAAAACACACACAAAAAAAGTCAAATAATTATGCTAGATGCTTGGTGTCTTTTGGTATGGGTATTGAAAGGGGCTTGATAGATTAGAGAAAAAAGGGAAAGAAGGAAAAAAAAAGGAAATCATTTGACAATTTGAAAAAAATGAATACACAGAAGTAGACTAAAATGAAATGATGAAAGTAAAATAGAATTTGAAAAAATTTACACAAAAGTAAAAAATATAGTAGAAAAAAATTAAAGAAAAATATTTTCAATAAAAATTGAAATTAAAAATGAGTTTTTTCTCTTTCTGTATTCAAGAAAAAGAAAATAGGTGAAAAAGAGAAAAAAGAAAACAACAACAAAGAAGAAAGTTGACTAGATGGACTGGTAAACAGACTGAAATACGACTGAAATCACTTTGTTTTCCCCTAGAAGTCAAACTATGTAGCACTGTATAGTTCATAAACTAAGCAGGCGGAGAGACTTGTGTTCTTGAAGAGTGAGGTTGGCCCAGTTGGGCAAGGCTTAGTGTAACAGCTCTTTTCTCCACTAGATGGCGCTGCTAGCCTACTGGGGTGGATTGTTCTGGATCTCACAGGTGTGTATGCGCATGCATGGGAGCGATGAAAATGGCATCACCCAGCTACCCAGTCTCTATCGGAACCCTGTTCTCCCTGATCAGCAATTGTGCACCCATCCTTTGTCTTTGGCTTCCGTCCACTCCCCGCTTTTACACAGTCCATGACCAAGCCCCAGGCAGCACCTCCCTTTTGAGTTTTGTCTCAGATGTGGCTGTTTTTATGACCCCTTACTTCTGAGGAACTGCGGCTTTGACCCATTCTGCCCCTGTGTAGGAGGGTCTCACCAAGCAATGGCTAGGTGCTGGCCACACCCAGGAACGTTTGTGGGAACATGCTGCTCCTGATGCCCAGAGACTGTGGCCGGGTCAGCCTACCCCAGAAAAAGTACATGAGATAGTGTAGCAGCAGCATTTCAGGGATTATGGAAAATCACAACACACATCTGGCACCAGGCTTCACCTCCAACGACCTTGTTCCAGCACCAGCAAATGTGGTTGTTCTCCCAGGTCCACTGGAGCCTTCCCTTTGGGGGACCCACACAGCCTCTGCCAGGTGTCCTCCCAGCAAGGGAACCGGCTCTCCCCATGTGGCCCTAAGACGTCCGGACTCCACTCTGTTACTGGGGATTCACCCTTCCCACCAGAGCACCACCAGGTATTGAGTTGTGGAGTTGCAGACTTTGCGCTCCCCTTGTTTACAGTCTTAATGGAATTTAAACCCTCTCCTTTCTCCTTTTCCACTTTTTAGTTCAGTCCCTGCGGCTGTTTCCACTTTTCCACTTTCTCTCCAGCTGCTTTTGGGAGGGGTGCTTTTCCCATACTCTCCCCCCATCTCCGTCCTCTCTCCACATGCAAAAGTGGCTCCCTGCCCTCTGTGGCTTCTCTCTCCTCCAGTTCAACTCTCTGTGCCTTGTACCTCCTGAGTTCTGTGGTTCAGGTTGTGCAGATTGTTGTGTTAATCCTCAGACCAGTTTTCTAGGTGTGCAGGATGGTTTAGTGTTGGGCTGGCTGTATTTCATGGACGCGAGACACACAAAAAACTTCCATGCTGTTCTACCAATTTGGTTCCTCTCTCAAAATAAAAAAAAATTTTAAAAAGATACCAATATCCTTTTGATAAACTCTAAAATTAATGTAACTGCAGTATAAATACCTTAAGTTTCCCTCTTCCCTTTTGGTTCCTTGAGCTTAGTATATTGATCAGAAAGTTTGCTTGGAAAAACAAACCAGAATTAATAGCCAGAAACATTAAAAATAAAATATAAAATCAGTGGTATATGGGGGTGAAGGATGAGTTATGGGTTGCCTTTGCAGATAGAACATATTGTGAAAGCCCTGCAATTAAAATAGTGTTGTGTTAGCTCATGAACAGATAAATCCCTAAAGCAGAAAAAAGTCCCATTTGAATATAGACCTTTGCTATTTGATAAAGATGGCATCTCAAATGATGGGGAAAAGATGGAGGTTTTAATAAGTGGTTTGTGCCACCTGGATAGCTTAATGGAAAACAACAAAATTGAAACTAGTCTTAAATCGCCTGTATCTGTGTGTGTTCAGTGATTAGCTCTGTTGCCATCATCCAGTGTGTTCTATTAGGTGGATTGTCACATCTAGCCCTCTTTGATGTGGCCAGCCTATCTTTTGTCCAATGTAACTGACCTTGTTCAGCTCTAGTGCTGATCCTGACCTCAATCCATTGGAACAGGTAAATATATATTATAAATAAAGGTAAATATATTATATATGTTATATAATATATATAATATATTTAGATCCAGTTATCAATTTGCATGCCACTATAAAATATGTACAATTTTTTTAAATTTACTTTTCTTAAACAGCACTGTTCTAACCACAAAAGCTTTTAAGATCCTCTCTTAGAGCCAGTCAAGTATAATTTAATGAAATTACATGATTATTAATGTATATTACATGTAATGCACATATTCAAAAGGAATGGTATAAGTGATTATTTTAAAAAATAAGTGTTCCTTGTTTCAGATTTTCCATTTCAAATCTCATTGATCTTGCAAGTCTTTTGCAACTGACTTTCCTTTACATAGTTCATTTGGCTTGGAATCTGATGAAAGAATTCTGACTTCTTGATAAGCTCTTGGAATAAGCCTCTGTTGTTATGGGAAAGTATCCAAAATTTATGGATCAGTAATCTAATCCAGACTGGCAACTCCCATGGAATGAACTGAATTTCCCTTTTATTGTATTCACTGTCTCACATGGCACACCTGGTCACAAGCCCAATTTGCCACTTCAGCCTACTCTTCAAAATCACCTTTACTGGCCGGGCTCCTCCCTTTCATGTAGCAACCAGTTTTCCACGTCTGTACTGATAAGTTGGATGACACGAACCTTGGTGTAAAATGCCATGTCTGACAGTTTTTGTAGTTCAGTGTCTTCCTTCTGTACTACAGATTCCATGCTTTTTTAAACAGATAAGAATTAATATGGAATGCAATTTGATGCCACAGAAAATGGTGAGTCCCATCTCTTATATGATAGTGTATATATGAAGTAGTCTTTGCTGGGAACAGTGTCATAAAGTTCAAAAGAGATATAACTTTAAGAAGAATAGAAGAAATGTTCTTTCAATCGTTTTAGAAAATGTACTGAGAAGTAGGTAGGGAATATGATAATACCAGATAAAAACTTTGAACTTTTGAGGTCCTAGGAAGATTTTCAAGGTAGTAGAAAAAGTCATAATGATAATAGATTTTAGGCTCAACTCTTTCAGTTTTGTGATTTTGAACCAATAACTTTAATTTCCCAGTTTATATCACTGAAAAATTGGTGCAGGTAACTGTTAACAGCCTTTCAAAATCTGACTTTGGTTAATCTAAACCTTGATACCAAAGACTGGATTTTCAAGTGACTAAACCTAACTCACTTTGATTTGAGGTATATAGGAAAGCCTCCCTTAAAAAATCTGCCTACCTTATACTCTGTGTCTGAAAATATATTTACTATCTTTTTTTATCATGAAAGCTGTTTAGTTATTAGGAGAAATTATTTTTTAAGGCTTATCAACCTATGAATCCATACTACTTAGAATAAACGTTGCTCTCTAATAATGCAAGAAAGGGACACAAATGGACAAGAGTGCTTTAAAAAGAGGAGAAAGAAACCATTTCCTACTTTGAAATCAATCTTCAATCAGTTTTTTTTAAAAATAAATATCAATCAACCTCCTGGTGAATTTTTAATATGCTTTTCCCTTTGATTCTCATGGGTATTGCTAAACAAGAAGCTCAGGGGGAAAAAATCCACTTGATTAAAAAATTGCCTTTACGGAAGAGATGGTAGCAACATTATCCTCTTTAGATTTCCGATCTTCAGAAAAAATTGTGTTACATGAAGTTCATAAGGTGTTCAGATCAAAACCAGATATATGTGCTATGGTGAAGGGCTATATATGTTAAGATATGCAACTATATCTTATGGAAATATAATACAAATGGAAGAAAAATGAATGATGTATTGTGATGTAATATTTGTATATCCATCTATCCTGGCATTTATGCATATGTATCAACAAAATTCTGTAAAGATCTGTAGACTATTGAACATGTATATATATGCAGGTAGTGTAAAAAAGTCCAAAGGAAGCATAACTTCAAGAAAATATAGATACATTCCTCCCACAATTATAGAACTCTTACTGATAAAGAGGCAGAAGTTGTGATTATACAACATAAAAACTTCAAACTTTTGGGTCCAAGGAAGATTCTCAGGGTAGGAGAGAACGTTTGCAGTAGCTCATCCTAGAAAGAGCGGGTTGCATTTGACCTCATGAAATCAGTACCGGTCTCACAACAGATGTGAGCTGAAAGTGTGGAAAATAAATAAATAAATAAATAAAGACGCCAGCCAACTCCAACTGCAGGGGGGGTCATTTTTACAGGCAGAAAGTAATTATCCACATGGAAGTTAGCCAGGACACCAGAGAGAGGGTGAATATTCCTACCCTGTCTCAAAATTCTGTGGGATTTTTAATGAACACAAATGGTCATGACCTTGAGTTTTATGCTCCATCCACAAGAAGAACTTCTTAACAGCAGTGCTGGGGGTGTTCCCTCCCTCGACCCCTGCTGTGGGGCACTGATTCAGAACCAAGGATTAAGAAGTCTGTGAATGCCATGAGGATAATGAGGACCCCTGCAAAAATTATTTGGTTCAATTAAATGACTGATTTTACAGGATAGTAACAGTGCTTTTTGGCTGCTAGTAGCAAACTGCAAAACTGCTCAATGAATTTCTATAGAGGAATTTAGTATTTTGATGACGAAGTGATGACCATTCATAAGCACTTGATACTGCTTCTGCTGCCACTTGGAACCACTCTCCCATTCTCCCCAGCACCAGTTTGCTTTTGTTCATTAGTCATACCCTCCCTGCCTTGGTCTAATTTTGCACACATGTGTTTGATTTGTGATGAATGGATGACAGATTAGCCAGATTGCAAATCATAATTGAGCAGAGGTCCATGTAATGTAAATCACACAGGCCAGCATCCACTTCTTTTTGCCAAGGCGCAGCCTTGGAAGTTGCCAGATAAAATGACAGCCCTCAGGTTGAATACCAAGCATCATTGATGAGATGATAGACTTTCCCAGAGCTTCTTAACATGAACCAAATTCTGACTCTGTGGCTATAGCTCACAATTACCAAAACCAAAAAGCCTCTAGGACATTGCTATAATGAAACTGTAAGGCAGAGATGGGAAAGTAACTATCAGTTTCGATCACTTACTATTCTAGGAATTTTATATATATATACATACATATATATATATATATACATATATATATGTATGTATATATAGTTTTATTAAATCCCCTCAATAACTTGTTTTATTAAATCCTCTCAGTACCGAAATGGCCTTTGTCAATTTCATTTAACAGATAAGGTAGAGGGATGTTATTTCTGTGCAGGAATCCAAGCAGCCAACACCGCCCCAAGCTCCTTTGTAGTTAAAAATGTAAAACATAAATACACACACACACACACACACTCACACACACACACACACACACACACACACATACACACGTACACACATACACATGCACAGCAAGAAGACAAGCACAAACTCAGGGTAGAAGTTCATGCTGTGCATATAGACTTGGGAAGAGAAACACTGTGGTATGAATATTCCATATATCATGGTATCTGTTATAAAACCGTGATAAATTGTAGCATTGTTGCCTAAATCCAGAGGATGATGTTGTATTGTGCTAGGCATTTGTTTCCGTAGTTTCTCTTGGATATGCCCCTCACACTTCATGTGTTGCACTCTATTAAAGCTCTTTCAAAATATACTTCTTATGTTCAGTTGCTTCTAGCAAAGTTCAGCTAATAGGAGGGAACCAGCATGACATTGAAGGACAGAAGAAAGAAAATGTCAAGGTATGGCTCTTTCTTTGTGTCTCAGGCTGTGACAGTGGCTTAGTTCTCTCCCCTGGCTTCAGATTGTACCAAAGTTGTCCCTTCTCCCTGGTCCCAGCTCTAGCTAGGGAACCCAACTTTGGTTAATGATCTGATAATACTATTTCCTTCCTTTGTTCTTTGTTCTTTGTTCTTTCCTTTTGATGCTAATAACACTGGCTTGCCTTATTACTTCCTTTGATGGTGTTATTTGCAGCACAACAGATAGTTTTGATGAAGTTTAATTTATTTTTTCTTTTGTCACTTGTACTTTTTCTGTCATATCTAACAAACTATTGACTAATCCCAGTTGTCCTAGGACCTTTTGTGAAAAGATTATTCTTATCCCATTTAACTGACTTGATACACTTGATTACTATAACTTTGTAGTAAGTTTTGAAAAGGGGACATATGGCTCCTCCAAATTTGTAATTGTTTAAAAGATTGTTTTGCCTGTTTTAGGGCTTTTAAGTTTCACGTAAATTTTGGATCAGTATGTCAATTGCTGCCAGAATACCAGGTATAATTTTGAAAGAGAACTAAACTGAATATGCAGATGAATTTGGGTAGCACTACTATCTTAATTTTTTACTGAGTCTTTATTCCATGGTGATGGGATGTCTTTCCATTTATTTGGCTCTTCTTTAATTTATTTCAAAGATATTTGCTTGCTTTAATAATTTTTTTATTTTTTTAATTTATTTTATTTATTTTTTTAATGTTTTTTTATTTTATTTTATTTTTTTTTTTGAGACAGAGACAGACAGAGCATGAACAGGGAAGGGGCAGAGAGAGAGGGAGACACAGAATCTGAAACGGGCTCCAGGCTCTGACCTGTCAGCACAGAGCCCGACGTGGGGCTCGAACTCACGGACCGTGAGATCATGACCTGAGACAAAGTCAGACGCTTAACCGACTGAGCCACCCAGGTGCCCCTATTTTTTTAATTTAAAAGCATTTTTAAATTTGAATTTCAGTATAATTAGCATAAAGTGCTATATTAGTTTCAGGTGTACAATATAGTGATTCAATTGTTCTATACATCACTCAGTGCTCATCATAAGTGTACTCTTTAATCCCCATCACCTATTTCCCCCATCCCTCCACCATCCGCCATCCCCTCTGGTAACATCGGTTTGTTCATTAATAACTTTTATTTTTAGTTTATTTATTTATTTTGAGAGAGAAAGGACAAGCAGGGGAGGAGCAGAGAGAGAGGGAGAGGGAGAGAGAGTGAGATATGGGGCTCTCACAAACTGTGAGTTCATGACCTGAGCCTAAACCAAGAGTTGGACACTTAACCGACTGACCCACCAAGGCACCCTTATTAATAACTTTTTAATATCAAGTCTTGTACATCTTTTGTGATATTTACTCCTTAATATTTTATTCTTTTTGATGCTATATCATTTACATTATTTTTAAATTTCATTTTTAAATTGTTTACTGTTTATTGAAACACAGTTGATTTTTATACTGATCTTGTATCATGCAACTCTAATGAACTCTTTCACTACTTATAATAGTTTTTATTTGTGGATTCCTTAAGAATTCTATGTACAAGTTCTATTATCTGTAGATGAAAGTGCTTTATGCCTTCCTTTCCAATCTGGATGCCTTTTGTTTCTTTTTTTGACTAATTGTCCTGGCTAGAACCCATAAATACACTGTTGAATAAAAATGGTGAGAGCAGACATCACTGATCACTGTCTTGGTACTGATTTTAAGTTGTAAACATTAAGTCTTTTATAATTAAGTATGATGTTAGCTGGAGGTGTTTTGTAGATGTACTTTATCAGGGTGAAGTATTTCTTTCCTGTTTCTAGTTTGTTGAGGTTTTGTTTGTTTGTTTGTTTTGTACCCCCCCCCCCCCACCAATCATGACAGGATGTTGGGATTTTTTTTTTTAAGTTTTGTGTAATTAAGTTTTTTTTTATGTTTATTCTTTTTTTTTTATTATATGAAATTTATTGTCAAATTGGTTTCCATACAACACCCAGTGCTCATCCCAAAAGGTGCCCTCCTCAATACCCATCACCCACCCTCTCCTCCCTCCCACCCCCCATCAACCCTCAGTTTGTTCTCAGTTTTTAACAGTCTCTTATGCTTTGGCTCTCTCCCACTCTAACCTCTTTTTTTTTTTTTTTTCTTTTTTCCTCCCCCTCCCCCATGGGTTCCTGTCAAGTTTCTCAGGATCCACATAAGAGTGAAACCATATGGTATCTGTCTTTCTCTGTATGGCTTATTTCACTTAGCATCACACTCTCCAGTTCCATCCACGTTGCTACAAAAGGCCATATTTCATTTTTTCTCATTGCCACGTAGTATTCCATTGTGTATATAAACCACAATTTCTTTATCCATTCATCAGTTGATGGACATTTAGGCTCTTTCCATAATTTGGCTATTGTTGAGAGTGCTGCTATAAACATTGGGGTACAAGTGCCCCTATGCATCAGTACTCCTGTATCCCTTGGATAAATTCCTAGCAGTGCTATTGCTGGGTCATAGGGTAGGTCTATTTTTAATTTTCTGAGGAACCTCCACACTGCTTTCCAGAGCGGCTGCACCAATTTGCATTCCCACCAACAGTGCAAGAGGGTTCCCGTTTCTCCACATCCTCTCCAGCATCTATAGTCTCCTGATTTGTTCATTTTGGCCACTCTGACTGGCGTGAGGTGATATCTGAGTGTGGTTTTGATTTGTATTTCCCTGATAAGGAGCGACGCTGAACATCTTTTCATGTGCCTGTTGGCCATCTGGATGTCTTCTTTAGAGAAGTGTCTATTCATGTTTTCTGCCCATTTCTTCACTGGGTTATTTGTTTTTCGGGTGTGGAGTTTGGTGAGCTCTTTATAGATTTTGGATACTAGCCCTTTGTCCGATATGTCATTTGCAAATATCTTTTCCCATTCCGTTGGTTGCCTTTTAGTTTTGTTGGTTGTTTCCTTTGCTGTGCAGAAGCTTTTTATCTTCATAAGGTCCCAGTAATTCACTTTTGCTTTTAATTCCCTTGCCTTTGGGGATGTGTCGAGTAAGAGATTGCTACGGCTGAGGTCAGAGAGGTCTTTTCCTGCTTTCTCCTCTAAGGTTTTGATGGTTTCCTGTCTCACATTCAGGTCCTTTATCCATTTTGAGTTTATTTTTGTGAATGGTGTGAGAAAGTGGTCTAGTTTCAACCTTCTGCATGTTGCTGTCCAGTTCTCCCAGCACCATTTGTTAAAGAGGCTGTCTTTTTTCCATTGGATGTTCTTTCCTGCTTTGTCAAAGATGAGTTGGCCATACGTTTGTGGGTCTAGTTCTGGGGTTTCTATTCTGTTCCATTGGTCTATGTGTCTGTTTTTGTGCCAATACCATGCTGTCTTGATGATGACAGCTTTGTAGTAGAGGCTAAAGTCTGGGATTGTGATGCCTCCTGCTTTGGTCTTTTTCTTCAAAATTCCTTTGGCTATTCGGGGCCTTTTGTGGTTCCATATGAATTTTAGGATTGCTTGTTCTAGTTTCGAGAAGAATGCTGGTGCAATTTTGATTGGGATTGCATTGAATGTGTAGATAGCTTTGGGTAGTATTGACATTTTGACAATATTTATTTTTCCAATCCATGAGCAAGGAATGTCTTTCCATTTCTTTAAATCTTCTTCAATACCTTCATAAGCTTTCTATAGTTTTTAGCATACAGATCCTTTACATCTTTGGTTAGATTTATTCCTAGGTATTTTATGCTTCTTGGTGCAATTGTGAATGGGATCAGTTTCTTTATTTGTCTTTCTGTTGCTTCATTGTTAGTGTATAAGAATGTAACTGATTTCTGTACATTGATTTTGTATCCTGCAACTTTGCTGAATTCATGTATCAGTTCTAGCAGACTTTTGGTGGAGTCTATCGGATTTTCCATGTATAATATCATGTCATCTGCAAAAAGCGAAAGCTTGATTTCATCTTTGCCAATTTTGATGCCTTTGATTTCCTTTTGTTGTCTGATTGCTGATGCTAGAACTTCCAGCACTATGTTAAACAACAGCGGTGAGGGGCGCCTGGGTGGCACAGTCGGTTAAGTGTCCGACTTCAGCCAGGTCACGATCTCGCGGTCCGTGAGTTCGAGCCCCGCGTCAGGCTCTGGGCTGATGGCTCAGAGCCTGGAGCCTGTTTCCGATTCTGTGTCTCCCTCTCTCTCTGACCCTCCCCTGTTCATGCTCTGTCTCTCTCTGTCCCAAAAATAAATAAACGTTGAAAAAAAAAATTAAAAAAAAAAAACAACAGCGGTGAGAGTGGGCATCCCTGTCGTGTTCCTGATCTCAGGGAAAAAGCTCTCAGTTTTTCCCCGTTGAGGATGATGTTAGCTGTGGGCTTTTCATAAATGGCTTTTATGATCTTTAAGTATGTTCCTTCTATCCCGACTTTCTCAAGGGTTTTTATTAAGAAAGGGTGCTGGATTTTGTCAAAGGCTTTTTCTGCATCGATTAACAGGATCATATGGTTCTTCTCTTTTTTTTTGTTAATGTGATGTATCACGTTGATTGATTTGCGAATGTTGAACCAGCCTTGCATCCCAGGAATGAATCCCACTTGATCATGGTGAATAATTCTTTTTATATGCCGTTGAATTCGATTTGCTAGTATCTTATTGAGAATTTTTGCATCCATATTCATCAGGGATATTGGCCGGTAGTTCTCTTTTTTTACTGGGTCTCTGTCTGGTTTAGGAATCAAAGTAATACTGGCTTCATAGAATGAGTCTGGAAGTTTTCCTTCCCTTTCTATTTCTTGGAATAGCTTGAGAAGGATAGGTATTATCTCTGCTTTAAACGTCTGGTAGAACTCCCCTGCGAAGCCATCTGGTCCTGGACTCTTATTTGTTGGGAGATTTTTGATAACTGATTCAATTTCTTCGCTGCTTATGGGTCTGTTCAAGCTTTCTATTTCCTCCTGATTGAGTTTTGGAAGAGTGTGGGTGTTCAGGAATTTGTCCATTTCTTCCAGGTTGTCCAATTTGTTGGCATATAATTTTTCATAGTATTCCCTGATAATTGTTTGTATCTCTGAGGAATTGGTTGTAATAATTCCATTTTCATTCATGATTTTATCTATTTGGGTCATCTCCCTTTTCTTTTTGAGAAGCCTGGCTAGAGGTTTGTCAATTTTGTTTATTTTTTCAAAAAACCAACTCTTGGTTTCGTTGATCTGTTGGGATTTTTTTCAATGGCTTTTCTGTGCCTGTTAAGATAATCAGGTGTTTTTTGTCCTTGCATTTATTAATATGATATATCATATTGAATGAATTTTGGATATTAAAGTGATCTTATATTCCTGAGTTAAATTCTACTGGGCCAGGATATATAATCCTTTTCATATTCTGTAGATTCAGTTTGCTAGTATTTTGTTGAGAATTTTTACATCTATATTTATAAAGGATATTAGTGAATAGTTTTAATTTCTGGTTTTGTCTTTGGCTTTGTTATCAGAGTATTATTGACTTCATTGAATGAATTGAGAAGTGTTATTTTCTCTTTTATATTTTATAAAGTTTTGTGAAGGATGAGTATTAACTCTTTAAATGTTGATAGAATCCACCCCTGAAATCAACTTGGCTGGAATTTTTGTGGAAAATATTTGAATTACTAATTCAATTTCTTTACTTGTTTTTGGATATTCATATTTCTGCTGCTTCTCGAATTAGTGTCAGTAATTTGTGTCTTTCTAGGATTTGTTTATTTCATCTACGTTTTCTAATTTTTTGGCATACAGTTGTTCACTGTATTCCCTTACAATCATTTTTTAAATTTCCATAAGATGAATAATAATAATCCATTTCCTCTACCGTCTTTGTTGTTTTACATATATCAACTATATATATGCATGTACGTGTTTATATATATATTTATATAAATATAAATATATATATATATGTATATATCTATATGAACTGTTTCAGTGCTTTATTAACAGTTGGAAATAAACCCAACAAATTGAAAGTGATGAAATCCTAGAAGACCAAGAGGCAAGGGAAATAGGCTTACACCTTGTCTATCTCTTTTTTTTTCTTTAATTAAATACATCTTAGCAAAAGTAGATTTTGAAGATTTATTTTTTATAAATTTAAATTAGATTTTGTGAATTTAGTAGAAAAACATTACCATGAAAATATCCCACTGGCTCACCCACATATAGAAGCTCATGAATAAAGTATTTCTCATAAATTAGCTAAAATTATTATGAGTAGACACAGACTAACAGGAAATGTATCTGATACTACTTTGCATCTGAAAATAGTGCAGATAAGAGAAAAGAACAGGTTTTCACAAATAACATAGTTAGCCAAAGTACATTCTTAATTTTTCATTAATTTTAAGATAAAAAGAAAAAGTTTTGATTTGGGACTACGATAATCCTCATTATATAAAACATATTAAAATAACCATATCATTCCAACATATTCTGAATTATGGATTCTTTTCCTAAAGCCATTTTTTTAGATGTTTCCTTCACATCTGATTTTTTGCAATGATAAAATGAAAGGTTAGTTATAGTAGCATCTTATCAAAAGTTGCCACCTAAATCCTTGATTCATGAGCTTCTACATATGGGCGAGCCAGTGGGATACTTTCATGCTATCTTGAATGTTGCCAAATATGCCATTGGGTTGATATCTAAATTATGTCTCCTCACAATAGGCTGTTCCTTTAGAGAGAATAGGAGTCCAATTTGTCATGAAGGAATCTTCTAGTCTTCACCCCATGTGGTTACTTATAGTCATTAATTCCCAGTAGTTGTTAAGCACAGAAGATAATTTATTTAACTAAAATGAATGTCTTATGAAATACATGTTAGAGCAACATTTGCATATAGATACTGCCTTCCCCCTTCTCATTAGGTGAATTTATATTTAAATAAGATCCAGGCTGATGGAAAACTTAAATTGAAGACTATTGTTTATTTGTATTCTTCTTTCCACTTCTGCTCATACATTCCCATCATTAGCCATTATTGAGTGCATACTCTGCCAGATGTTATGGGCATACAGAAATTAAGACTTTGTTCTCTAGGAGTTAACATTACATACCTAAGTGTAATACAATGCCAGTGACATCAGTTCCAAGTCACGATAGGCATATTGTATTGTGGGACAACAGAAAAGAGGCCAGTCTGACTGACAGGGGTGGAAAATGCTATGCAGATGTGAAGCCCTTTGACTTGAGCCTTGAATGATGAATTGGCATTTTTTGGCTTCAAAAAAATCCCAGGTGAATGAAGCCTTACAAAAACTACATTGATATATAATATACTCAGGAAAAGACTATAAGTGTAGTATGAATGAGCTATGGGATAGGCAGAAATAGGTAACAGGCTATGAGTTTTTAAAGAAATAAGAAAGGGCTTCTTTGTGGAGTATTTCTCCTAATGTGTTAAGAAGTTTAGACCATATACTATACAAAAACATGAATTATTTAAGATAGATAGAAATAAAATATATTTAAGTCCTTAAAGTTCTTCCAAAGGGGTAATAAAAGAAAAAAGTAAATAAAGGTATATGTTAAACTCTTGGGAGAGGTATATTTCCCTTTACCCCATCTTTAGGTCTTCATAAGAGGAATAGATATTTCCATATTTTTAGGAAAGAGAAAAATGAGTCTATAGGAGTAAATTCTCTCCCTTCCTTGTCCTGTTTAATATTCTCTATTACAGTTCTCTTTTTTGGATAGAGTCTTTCTCCCATGAAGATGGTGCAACAAGAGGCTGAAATGACCTAGAAGAGGAAGCTTAGACCTCTTGTTCTGGGACTTAGGGGGTAAAGAACAGCCCCTCTTTCCTTGCCCTTGTTGATTTTGGACTCATTTAGAAGAGTTAGCATTTCACTGTGGGTTCAGAAAAGAGTTTCTCAATCTCATTGTTCTTGATACTTTGGCCAGATAATTCTTCCTGTGGGAGGCTGTCCTATGCATTGTAAGATGTTTAGCAGTATCTATCAACTAGATGCTGAAGCATGCCCCAGTTGTGGTAACTAAAAATGTCTCCAGAAATTGCCAAATATCTCCTGAAGGGATAAAATTGTTCCCAGATAAGAACCACTTTTTAGAGACAAAGGGGGACAAGGAATCTTTCAGTCTGATTCAAAATATTGTGTCTGTCTCTTACAGATAGGAAAAATGTTGATGTATCCCCATAATTCAATTAAGTATACAATGAATACACATTGTAAGTTAAAGGATTATATGCCATGATCAAGTGGGATTTATTATAAGGATACAAGGACATGTGCAAATCAGTCAATATGATACACCATGTTAACAAAATGAAGGATAAAGATTTCATGATTATCTCAATAGATGCAGAAAAGGAATTTGGCAAAATCCAACAGCCATTCATTATAAAAAAACTCTCAACAAAGTGGATATAAAGGGAACATTTTTCCACATAATAAACACCATATCTGAGAAACTCACAGTGAATATAATACTCAATGCTGAAAAGCCAAGAGCCTTTCCTCTAAAATCAGGAGGAAGATAAGGATGCCCACTCTCACTACTTCTATTGAATGTAATACTGCAAGTCTTAGCCAAAGCAGTCAGGCAAGAAAAATAAACAAAATTTATCAGAATTGGAAAGGAAGATGTAAAATTGTTTCCAGTGGTGACTGAGTGGCTCAGTCAGTTAAGTGTCCAACTTTGGATCTCCACTTAGGTCATGATCTCCTGGTTGTGAGATCAAGACCTGTGTTGGGATCGCTGCTTCGGATTATCTCTCTCTCCCTCTCTCTGCCCATCTCCTGCTTGTGCTCTCTCAAAATAAATAAATAAACTTTTAAGAATTAAAAAAATTGTTTTAATTTACAAATGATATTATTTTTTTAATTCCAAGGTAGTTAACCTACCGTGTTCTATTAGTTTACTTTCAAGGGTACAATCTAGTGATTTAACAGTTCTATACATTACACAATATTTATCATGATAAGTGTACTTTTAATCCCCATCATCTATTTAACCCATCCTCCCACCCACCTCCCCTCTGGTAACCATCAGTTTGTTCTCTATACTTAAGAGTTTATTTATTGGTTTGTCTCTCTCTCTTTCTCTTTCTCTCTCTCTCTCTCTCTCTCTCTTTTCCCTTTGCTCATTTGTTTTGTTTCTTAAATTCTACATATAAGTTAAATCATATGGTATTTGTCTGTCTCTGACTTATTTTCCTTAGCATTATACTCTCTAGCTGTTGTTGCAAATGGCAAGATTTCATTATTTTTTATGGCTGAATAATATTCCATTCTGTATATATATACCACATCTTCTTCATCCATTCATCAGCCGATAGACACTTGATTGAGCTGCTTCCAAAATTTGGCTATTGTAAATAATGCCGTAGTAAATATAGGGGTGCATGTATCCTTTGAATTGGTGTTTTTGTATTTTTGGGGGTAAACACCCAGGAGTGTGATCTCTGGATCAGAAGGTAGTTCTATTTTTAACTTTTTGAGGAACTTCCATACTATTTTCCACAGAGGCCGTACCATTTTACATTCCCACCAACAGTGCACAAGTGTTCCTATTTCTCCACAGCCTCATCAATACTTGCTGTTTTTTGTATTTTTGATTTTAGCCATTCTGACCAGTGTGAGGTGATATTTCATTGTTGTTTCAATTTGCATTTCTCTGATGATGAGTGACATTCAGCATTTTTTCATGTTCTGTTGACTACCTGTAGGTCTTCTTTTGAGAAATGTCTGTTCATGTCTTCTGCCTATTTTTTATTAGATTGCTTGATTTATGAGTGTTGAGGTGTATCAGTTCTTAATACATTGTGGATGCTAACCCTTTATCAGATATGTCATTTTCAAATAGCCTCTCCCATGCAGTAGGTTGTCTTTTAGTTTTGTTGATTGTTTCCTTGACTGTGCAGAAGCTTTTTATTTTGGTGAAGTCCCAATAGCTTATATTTGCTTTATTTCCCTTGTCTCAGGAGACATATCTAGAAAAATGTTTCTACAACCAGTGTCAGAAAAATTACTTCTTGTGTTCTCTTCTAAAATTGTTATGGGTTCAGATCTGACATTTAGGTCTTTAATCCATTTTGAATTTACTTTTGTGTATGGTGTAAGAAAGTGGTCCCGTTTCATTCTATTGCATGTTGCTGTCCAGTTTTTCCAACACCATTTATTCAAAAGACTTTATCATTACATGTTGTTTACAATTTTATCAATAATTAATTGGCCATATACTTGTGGGTTTGTTTCTGGGTTTTCTATTCTGTTCCATTGATCTATGTGTGTATTTTTTGTGCAGTACCGTACTGTTTTGATTACCACCGCTTTGTAGTATAACTTGAAATCTGGAATTGTAATATCTCCAGGTTTGTTTTTCATTTTCAAGATTGCTTTGGCTATTTAGGGTCTTTTGTGTTTCCATACAACTTTTAGGATTGTTTCTCCTATTTCTGTGAAAAATGTTGTTAGTATTTTGATAGGGATTGCATTAAATCTGTAAATTGCTTTGGGTGGTATAGACATTTTAACTGTATTTGTTCTTCCAATCCATGAACATGGAATGTCTTTCTATTTCTTTGTGTTGTCTTCAGTTTCTTCCATAAATGTGTTATAGTTTTCAGAGAAAGGGTCTTTCATCTCCTTGGTTAAGTTTTTTCCTATGTATCTTATTATCTTTGGTGCAGTTATAAATGGGGTTGTGTTCTTAATTTCTCTTTCTGCTGCTTCATTATTAGTGTTTATTTAGTATACTGAGACATTACTGAATTCATTTATCAGTGCTAGTAGTGTTTTGATGGATTCTTTGGGGTTTGCTACATATAGTATCATGTCATCTGCAAATCATGGAAGTTTTACTTCTTCCTTGCCGATTTTGATGGATTTATTTCTTTTTCTTGTCTTATAGCTGTGTCTAGGACTTCCAGTGCTATGTTGCAAAAAAGTGGTGAAGTTAAGACATCCTTGTCTTATTTTGAATCTTAGAGTAAAAGTTGTCAGGTTTTCCCCCATTGAATATGATGTTTACTGTGGGTTTTAATGCAAAGCCTTTATTATTTTAAAGTATGTTCCCTCTAAATTTACTTTTTGAGGGCTTTTACCATGAATGAATGTTGTACTTTGTCAAATTATATGGTTTTTATCCTTCTTCTTATTTACGTGATATATCACATTGATTGTGAATATTGAACCACCTTGGCATCCCATGAATAAGTCTCACTTGGTCTTGGTGGACAACTTTTTTAATGTATTAGGTTTGATTTGCAAGTAGTTTGTTGAGACTTTTGCATCTATATTCATCAGAGATACTGGCTTGTTATCTCTTTTCTTGTGTTGTTTATCTGGTTTTGGTATCAGGGTAATGCTGACCTCATAGAATGAATTTGGAAGTTTCCTTTCCATTTCCATTTTTTGGAATAAAGAAGAATTTCTCTATTTGAGAAGAATAGATATTAACTATTCTTTAAATATTTTGTAGAATTCACCTGTGAAGCCATCTGGTACTAAACTTTTGTTTGTTGGGAGCTTTTTGATTACTGATTCAACTGACATAATTTTTACATAAAGAAAATTGTAAACACTCAACCAAAAAAACTGTTAGCTCTAATCCATGAATTCAGTAAGATAAATCATTAACATACAAAAATCAGGAGTGTTTTTATGCATTAAGGAATTTTCTGAAAGATAAAAAGAAATTGATCTCATTTATAATAGCATCAAAAACAAAATACTTAAGAATAAATTTAACTAAAGAGATGAAATGTCCCTACTTTGAAAACAATAAGACATTAATGAAAGAAATCAAAGAAGACACAAATAAATTGAAAAGCATACTATGTTCATGGATGGGAAGAGTTAATATTGTTAAAATGTCAATGTTACCAAAAGCCATCTATAGATTCAATGTAATTCTTATCAACATTTCAATGGTGTTTTTTCATAGAAGTAGAAAAAAAACATTCCTAAAATTTATACAGAAACACAAAAGTTCTGAATAGCCAGAGAAGTCTTGAGAAAGAAGAACAAAGCAGGAGACATCATATTTGATTTTAAGCTATGCTGTAAAGCTATAGTCATCAAAACAGTATGGTACTAACATAAAAATAGACAATTAGACTAATGGAACAGAATTGAGAGCTCAGAAATAAACCCAACACATATATGGTAAACTAATATTTGACAAGATAGGCACAAATATTCAACAAAGAAAAGATAGTGTTTCAATAAATGGTATTGGAATAATTGAATATTCACATGTAAAATAATAAAATTGGACCCCTGTCTTAAACCATGAACAAAAATTAACTCAAAATGGATTAAAGACTTAATTATAAGACCTGGAACCATGAAACTCATAGAAGAAAATAGTAATACATTTTTTTGGCATGGGTCTTGGTGCACCTTTTTTAGATATGACACCTAAGCACAAACAACAAAATAAAAAAGAAATCAGTAAGACCACATCAAACTAAAAAGCTTCTTCACAGAAAAAGCCCATCAACAGTGTGAGAAGAAAACCTATGGAATGGGAAAAATATTTACAAACCATATATATATACATATATATATTCAAAATATATAAAGAACTCATGCAACTCAATAGTAAAAAAATAATCTAATTTTAAAAATGTGCAAAATGCCAATAGAATTTTTTATGGAACTAGAACAAATAATCCTGAAATTTGTATGAAACACAAAAAAAATCCCTAGGCAGCCAAAGCAATCTTGAAAAATAAAAATAAAACTGGAGGTATCACAATCCCAGATATCAAGATCTACTACAAAGCTGTTGTTATCAAAGCAGTATCATACTGGCACAAAAAAAGATACATAGACTTGTGGAAAAGAATAGAAAGTCCAGAAATAAACCCATACTTCTATGGCCATTTAATCTCTGGCAAAGGAGGCAAGAATATACAATAGGGAAAAGACAATTTCTTCAGTAAATGGTGTTGGCAAAAAAACCAAAAACCAAAAACAAAAACAAAACAAACAAACAAAAAACCAGTTGCATGCAAAAAAATGAAACTGGATGACTTTCTTATACCATACACAAAAATAAGCTCAAAATGGATTAAAGACCTAAGTTTGAGACCTGAAACCATAAAATTCCTAGAAGAAAACCGTAAGATTCCTAGATGTCTCTTTGACATCAGCTGTTAGAAACATTTTTCTAAATATGTCTCCTTTGGCAAGGGAAATAAAAGCAAAATTAAACTACTGGGACTACATCAAAATAAAAACTTTTGTTCAGCAAAGGAAATCATCAACAAAACAAAAAGACAATCTACTGAATAGGAGGAGATATTTGCAAATAATATATTTCATAAGGGGTTAATATGAAGAATATATATAAAAAACTGATACAACTTAACACCCAAAAACCAAATAATGCAATTTAAAAATGGGCAGAGGACGTGAATACACATTTTCCCAATGAAGACATGCAGATGGCCATAAACACATGAAAAGATTCAAAATCACTAATCATCAGGGAAATGCAAATTAAAACCACAATGAGATATAGCCTCACACCTATAAGAATGGCTAGAATCAAAGAAACAAGAAATAGCAAGTGTTGATAGGGATGTGAAGAAAAAAGAAACTCATGCATTATTAGTAGGAATGCAAGCTGGTGTGGGCACTGTGGAAAACAATATAGGGGGTTCCTCAAAAAATTAAAAGTAGATCTACCATATGATCTCATAATTCCACTATGGGTATTTGCTTGGAGAAAACAAAAACACTAATTCAAAAAGATATATGCACCCATATGTTTATTGAGGCTTTATTTGCAATAGCCAATATGGAAGCAGACCAAGTGTCTATCAATAGATGGATAGATAAAGAAGACACACACACACACACACACACACACACACACACACACACACACACTGGAATACTACTCAGCCATAAAAAGGAATAAAATGTTGCCATTTGCAACATGAGTGGATTTAGAGGATATAATGCTGAATGAAATAAGTCAGTCAGAGACAAGCACCATATGATTTCACTCATATGTGGAAATCAAGAAATAAAACAAATGAATAAAGAAGAAGACAAAAACAAACAAAACCCCAGGCTCTTAAATATAGAAAACAAAACTCTTTGTTCCTAGAGGGGAAGGATATGGATGGAAGAATAGATGAAATAGGTGGAGGAGATGAAGAGTACACTTATCATGATGAGCACTGAGTAATAAGTAGAATTGTTGAATCATTATATTATACACCTGAAACTAATTAAAACTGTATGTAAATTATACCTGAATAAAAAATAAATAAAATTATAGAAATAAAAAAATGAAAAATAATTAAAAAATGGGCAAAGGACCTGAGTGGACATTTATTCAAAGAAGATGTATGAAAGGCCAACAGGTACATGGAAAGATGTTCAAGATCACTAGTCATTAGGGAAATGCACATTAAAACCACAATGATCTATCACCTTACATCTGTGAGAATGAAAAAAGAAAGAGATAACAAACACTGATGAAGCTGTGGAGAAAATCCTTGTGCACTGTTGGTGGGAATTGAAATCGGTACAGCCACTCTGGAAAACAGTGTGGAGGGTCCTCAAAAAGTTGGAAATGGAGCTACTATATAATCCAGAAATTCCACTTCTGGGAATATATCCAAAGGAAATGAAAATCTAACTTGAAAAAATATCTACAGCCTCATGTTCATAGCAATATTATTTACAATAGCCAAGACATGGAAAGAACCTTAGCAAATGGATAAAGAAGTTGTGGTGTGTGTGTGTGTATAGATTGGGATGGAATATTATTCAACCACAAAAAATGAGGAAATTCTACTATTTGCAACAACATGGATGGACCTTCAAGGCACTATGCTAGGTGAATATAAGTCAGACAGAAAAGACAAATATTGTATGATCTCACTTATATGTAAAATCTTAAAATTAAAAAAAAAAGAACTAGAAAAAGAGTTGGACCTGTGGTTACCACAGACAGAAGGTGGGTGGAGGGAGGGGTTGGACTGGAGGAAGGTGGACAAAAGGTACAAATTTCCAGCTATAAAATTAGTAAGTCCCAAGGATGCAATGTACACACAATGACTATAGCTGACAGTGCTGTATGATATATGGAAAAGGTGTTAGGAGAGTTAATCCTAAGAGTTTTCATCACAAGAGAAAAGTTCTTTCCTATTTTTCTTTCTAATCTTTTATTGTATTTATGTGAGAACATAGATGTTTACCCAACATGTTGTAATCAATTTACAATATATGTAAGTCAAACCATCATGCTGTCTGCCTTAAACTTATACAGTGATATATGTCAATTATTTCTCAAACTGGAAAAAAAAACATAGTAGGCCTATGAAAATGTGTAATTGGTCAGATCCTCATCCACAGCAATGTTATGTGGTTACCTTAGTGTTAGCAGATCAGACAATGTCTTTCGAAAAGAGCTCATGAAGCACAGCCATATTGCTGAAAGAGGGGATTCCTTTTATATGACTGTATTGGGACAAGAGAGATAGAAACACTTTAAGGAAAGACTGATTTGCACAGAAGTTCAAGTGCTAGAATGAGATGAGAGCAATGGAAACAGAACGATTTCAATGTTCTTTAGTCTTACACATATATATGTCCCCTTGGAAGCTGGGCTTGTGGAGACTTTTTGCAATATGAAGACTATTATGTGTTTAAAACATACTGCAGATGGGAAGATTAATTTAAAAAGAAAAAATCAAAATATAAAAAAAGTCAAAAATTAAGAAGAAAAATAATCACCAGCTGGCAGATTAGGTATCATTATAATTAATGATGATGATATTATATTCAAAAAGCAGTGATGATGGGGAAACCACACTGGAAAAGAGAGCAATCATGAATAGTTTGAAATGTTGGCTTATCTGTAGGAGTCATATAGTTGTGTACTCACTGAGTCGATGTAGATGATCCTCATGGCATTTCATAATTTAGAAATAATATCTGTTTTTCTATACCAGTGAAAACAAATGTGCCCTTAGAAAATCACTGGGCTAAAAATCAAATTAGGTGTAATATATTAAAAAGAGGATTTAACTTGAGATTATTAGCAAAACTTTCTATATCCATTAGCAAGAAATAATCTGCTGATGACTTAGAGTTGGAGGAGACATTTTGTACAAACTGGTATTTCCAATGAAGATAGTCACACCCAGAGAGGTTACTCATCCACGATCACAGTAAGCTAGTCAGTAAAAGAGTTAGGGCTAAATCCCAGGATTCTTGTTGCACAGACCAGGGATCATTAAAACTCACTTTTAAGGTAACAACTTTTAAGAATTATCAGGTGAAATAAAGGGAATGCTTTTTTTTCACCTCCCACTGGGGAAAAACAATAATATTTTTATTTCCTTTAGAACCAGTAGTGGTTCTCTAATTTGTTATCTAAGGATAGATCCTCTCCTTGAACTTGCTGGAATTGCAGGAGAGGGGAATGAGTGTATCCTAAATAACCTAAGATGTTTAAGAATCAGGTATATTACTAAAATTGTATAATTTCTTTTCAAAGATCTAGAAAATTGCAGGATATCAAGTGATGAGATAGAAGTTTTGTTTGTTTGTTTAAAGTTTATTCTCATTTATTTTGAGAGAGAGATAGGGAGCAAACAGGGGAGGTGCAGAGAGAGGAAGAAGGAGAGAATCCCAAACAGGCTCTACACTGTCAGCGCAGAGCCTGACATGGGGCTCGAACCCACAAACTGCGTGATCATGACCTGAGCTGAAATCAAGAGTCGGATGCTTAACCGCCTGAGCCACCCAGGCGCCCCAGAGATAGAAGTTTTAAGCACAAGAGAGTCTGTATGATAACGTAAACAAGATGTCCAGATAGGTAACTCCAGGAAGCTAAAATCACAATCTCTCTAGGGGTGCCTGGGTGGCTCAGTCAGGTAAGTGTCCAAACTTGGCTCAGGTCATGATCTCACAGCCCGAGTTCAAGCCCCTTTTCTGGCTCTGTGCTGACAGCTCAGAGCCCAGAGCCCACTTTGAATTCTGTGTCTCCCTCTCTCTCTGCACCTCCCCAGCTTAAGCTCTGTCTCTCTCTCTCCTTCAAAAGTAAATAAACATTAAAAAAAATAAAAATAAATAAAATCACAATCTCTCAGGATTACTGTATTTTCTATTAAGTAAACTAACACATGCAATGCACTTAGAATAGTACTTGGCACATAGAAGGTACCATATAAGGGTGTGTCGTTGTTGTCATGAGATTTATGATCAACACCTTCATCTTGCTTTATAATGTTCTCTTTGGTGCCCTGAGCCTGACATGGCTCCAGGAGATGGAGAGTTTCTAGCATGTACCTTGTGTATCTCTAATGCTGAGTACTTAATCTGCCATACAACAGATAATCAAAGGTTGCTTACTGAGTGAATACTGTTGAATACTGTCACAAGGGGCCAGCTTAACATATCCCTTTCTGTGTAAGATAAACCAAAATATGACAACTGTGAACTTAGTCAAATTGCTATAAAGAGTTTAAGCATTTAAAACAAAGGAAAGTAATATAAGTGAACAAGAAAAATTTTACCCCAGGAAAAACCACAAAAATGGAAGAGGATGGGATTTGTTATGAGGTATACATTCATGGCTCCTATACATGCATGTAGTAGGCTGAATAGCAGATCCCCAAAGATGTTAATGTCCTAACCCCCAGAACCTGTGAATATTTTATCTTAAATGGTGAAAGGAACTTTGCAGATGTGACTAAGTTAATAATCTTGAGGGGCGCCTGGGTGGCGCAGTCGGTTAAGCGTCCGACTTCAGCCAGGTCACGATCTCGCAGTCCGTGAGTTCGAGCCCCGCGTCAGGCTCTGGGCTGATGGCTCAGAGCCTGGAGCCTGTTTCCGATTCTGTGTCTCCCTCTCTCTCTGCCCCTCCGCCGTTCATGCTCTGTGTCTCTCTGTCCCAAAAATAAATAAAAACGTTGAAAAAAAAATTAAAAAAAAATAATTGAGGGGCGCCTGGGTGGCTCAATCAGTTGAGCGTTTGACTTTGGTTCAGGTCATGATCTCATGGTTTGTGAGTTCAAGCCCCACATCAGGCTTTGCGCTGACAGCATGGAGCCTGCTTCAGATTCTGTGTCTCCCTCTCTATCTGCCCTTCCCCCACTCTTTTTCCCAAAAATAAATAAACATTAAAATATATTAAAAAAAATAATCTTGAGATGGGAAGCTTTCTTTGGATTATCCAGGTTGACCAGTGTAAACACAAGGGTCCTTTTAAGAAGGAGGAAGGAGGATCAGAATTAAAGAGGGAAGATGTAAACATGGAAGCAGAAATCAGGGAGGAGACAGGATGCTACGCTGTTGGCTTTGAAGATGGAGAAAGGGGCCATGCGGTGAGCAATGTAGCCAAATTCTAAAAGCTGAAAAGAAAATGGAGTGGATTTTTCTCTAGGGCTTCCTCAAGGATACAGACCTCCCAGCACCTTGATTTTATCCCATTGAAACTGATTTTGGACATCTGACTTCCAGAACTATAATGTAATAAATTTGTGTGATTTTAAGCAACTCCATTTATGGTAATTTTAAAGGAGCAATAAAAACCTGAAAAAATGCAGAATCTCTGTATACTAATGCATATAGATTGTAATATGAAGTAACTAAGCTTTAATGGCTTTGTAGTTGCAGTTCAGGCATCTGCGTGTCCATCCATCTCATTGTAAGAAGGTGCCTTCCTTCTTTCCTTCCTTAGCTTTGTTTTAAATGTACATTTGTACGTGAAACCTGATTCTTCCCAAACCTCATCAGCCTGTGAACACTTCTAGAGCCATAGCAGTTGTAATTCAGGATTCACTGGTCCTTATTTCCCCTTTGCAAAGTTGCCACATCTAAACTCTTCCTTGGAGTTTCCGAAGGTTGCTTTACGTTTGTTCCCTAAACATTACAGTTCTGCTGGGGGTTATACTGCACTTCGGAAACCATCATACTCCAAAGGGTGTTTCCGGCAGACACATTTGTGGCTAGCATATACTGTGCTCTGCCCTACATGCCACAAAGTGCCGAACCTGGTCAGTGTCACCGTTGGCAGGTGAGTTTTTAAGGGAGAAAAAATAGCTCTTCTTAGTACTCTGTGGTAAATGAGTCCCAAGGCAGTGCTCCCAATATCTGATAGAGTTTTTAGGGAGATGGTTGTTTTGTGTTTTATTTATGCCCCCCCCTGTTATCCATGGGGTCCGAAAATGAATTCAAGTTGGCGATGCCTATGAGACAATGTGAATCAAGACTCCATGTCGTAGTCATAATTGCCCCGTTCCCTTGAGAACCGTGACATTTGTACTGCTTCTAACTCCTTTACCTTCCATCCTTCTTTCTCTGGGAAGCTTTCTCTCCCAGAAGCTAGCTCACTCATTTTCCAAATGCATTTGTATTCAGTCTTTTTGCTCCATCTAGGAAGTCATGGCTAGCTTTGAATATGCCTTGAAGTCTCTCAGACCTCATGAAAATCAACTTTGAGGAGGGTTTTCTCTACCTGTTCACCAGTTATGACATAATGCCACTTGGACTCAGCATAGATTCATATTTACCTCCATTTTTATGCTTGCCTAAGCCTTATATATTTTCAGTGACCTGGGAGTGACTGTTCAGTCTGTTGTCTTACAGTGTAAACCAGGATTAAAATACAGATCTACCTGAAAAGACTGCCATATAAATAGTTTTGTGTCTGAAAAATGTAATCTATTTTAAGTCTTTGGATCTGGGTTTTGTTGTCACAAAAGAAAGGTTCCAATCCACCTGGTGTGTATGGTGTTGGCAAGAGTTGTCATCACCTACAGGATTTGTAAGAAATGTTTATCCACCCCAAATACGAGGAGTGGATTTGAGGTCTGCCCTGATTAGGGTGAGCCTGAGTAAATAACCAGAAATGTTAACTGTGGCCATGGATGGTTGGTAAACAAGAAGTACTATCAGTGCCTTTGATTCTTTATAGCCAAATGAGCTTATTTGAAATAACAACTTCCATTTTGAACTAATTTAAACTAATACCTATTTAAATGAATACTTTCAACTTTGTATTATTGCTCAGGCCTATTGTGAAAACTTAGGGGTGAACAATGGTTATTCCATACTTTACTCAGAGAAATTGCTATCTTCTCAGCAAAAGCATTAAGCTCTGGTAACAGATCCGTCTCTGTATTGTTTTTGTTTACTTGTTTTTTAATTTTTCTTCTTAAAGATTTTTTAAAAATTTTGTTTAACATTTATTTATTTTTGAGAGAGACAGAGCATGAGCAGGGGAGGGGCAGAGAGAGAGGGAGACACAGAATCCGAAGCAAACTCCAGGCTCTGAACTGTCAGCACAGAGTCAGACGTGGGGCTCAAATTCACAAACCATGAGATCATGAGCTGAGCAGAAGTCAGACTGAGCTAACCGACTGAGCCACCCAGGAACCCCTTTAATTTTTAAAAAATATTTATTTGTTTTTGAGAAAGACAGAGCACAAACAGGGAGGGGCAGAGAGAGAGGGAGACACAGAATCTGAAGCAGTCTCCAGGCTCTGAGCTGTCAGCACAAAACCTGACGTGGGGCTTGAAATCATGAACCCTGAGATCTTGACCTGAGCTGAAGTCAGATGCTTAACTGACTGAGCCACCCAGGCACCCCTCTGTATTGTTTACCTATTAACACATAATAAACTTACCAAATATTACTAGCTTAAAACAACTAAAAAGTATTGTCTCACACAGTTTCTAGGGTAAAGAAGCAGCTTAGCTGGATGGGGCTGACTCAGAGTCTCTCGTGAGTTTGGCCAACTATTGCTCAGGGCATGATTCATCTTAAGACTTGACTGGAGATGGAAATTCTACCTCTAAAGTCACTCACATGGCGTTGGCATAAAGCTTCACTTTCTTACCAACTGAGCCTCTCCACTGGGGTGATCATGACTTGGAAGCTGGCTTCTGACTGAGTGAGTAGGGAGTGGGACACAGAGAGAGAGAACTGACCTTTATGACTTCCATTTCTGAGTCACATATCATCACTTCCGCATATTATATTCACTAGAAGCAAATTACTAAGTCAAGCCCACACAATAGGAGGAGCTGTGTAAGGGTGGGATCATTGGGTGCCCATCTTGGGTGGTGGCTACCACAGTCAACCAACTTGCTGACTGAACGTGAACAAAGCATTATGCCGGTTGGAGCTTTTGTTTTTTCTTCTCACAAGTTCAAGGATTATAATAGATAATCTGTATGTATTTGGGCTCTCAGAGATGCTAATATGCTGGAGAATAATTACAGAGTGGGAAACTTGGGCAGAAACATACTCAGTGAATGGGAGAATTTAGCTGTAGGGCCTTTACCCCAATTCCCCAAAGCAACTGATGAATTTTGTTTTTGTTTTTTATCATCTGAATCATCTTCCAAAGATGCTGTCCAATGATCAACAGCAATTGTTAATTAAGTATCATAGATTATTTTACATATAATTATTTAAGAATCTTTTTTTCAAATTCCCTCATCTTACCACCAAGGAAAGAAACTGAGATCCAGAATTGTTTCATATGCTATTACAAATCACAAGACTAATTAATTGGCATTTATCTTCGTACAATATTGTGTGCAATAGGACTATTGCACAGTAAGAAAGTAAGAAACAAAATAAGAAAGAAAAAAAAAGTAAGAAAACAAAATAAATAGCATGTATAGAGAATTACTTTGTGCCTAGGATCCTCCTAGGTGTTCTTTTAATCCTCCCGACGATATTAGTGTGGTAGAACCAGAATAATTTGCTTCTGTCACACGTAAATGCCATGGCATAGTCAAATTTGACAACAGACAGTCTGGCCCCAAGATCCAGGCTCTCAGCACCCACACTCTGCTTTGTATGGGGAGGTTGTGAAACTTGCACATAATCATAAAGCAAAGCAAGGGGAGGGCCAAGCTGGGAATGCAGCTTACTTACACAGTCATACACCCAGGGAATTCATGCTCATGACAGATATGCTGGTGGCTCTGGAATGATTCCACTCTGCTTTAAGTAGACCCCAAAACTCCAGGAAAATTAAGATAAAGAGGCTGAGTTTATCAGATCTAAACTAGGATTCTGAGTACATTAGACATTCTTAAATGTTAGGAAGTCAATGTGAACCCGTTTCTTAATTACATGTCAAGCTTAGTAATTTTACATTCCAAAAGCACAAAATTTCCTTGTTGCTATAGTATCTGTTAAATATGATGATTTCATCTTTTGTCCAACATGTTAAGAAGGAGCTGGTTTTTGGTGTGGGATAAAATGATGATGGGAGCTTGGTTTGGGTTGACAAACACTAGTCTCAGTGAACACCAATTATTTCTCTTGTTTTTGTTTTCAGAGTGAATCACATGCTAGAGAATCCCCAGAATAGCTTGCATTGAGGTACACAGGATAACTAAAGCTTCTCTAAAGGCTTTTTTCCTATATTTGTTCTGTTTTGTAAATCTACTTAACAATTCAGAGAAAATTCTGAGCATACCTTCTAGCTGCTTCAGTGAAAACAACACAGAACACATAACTATTTGCTAATGCTTTGAGGAAGTAGTCATATGGACTAGAATATTGATTCTGAATTTTCATTTTTTAATCTTTTTTATTTTTAAAATATTTTTCTTTATTTTTAATATTGTTAATAAAAATTACTACTCGGAGTACCAAAATTTAGTATAGTGAGTGTGGTTGGTCAGATAAAATATAGGGCACCCAGTTAAATTTACATTTGAGATAAATAACGAATATGTAGTTTAAAATATTTGGTACGTGGGGCGCCTGGGTGGCGCAGTAGGTTAAGCGTCCGACTTCAGCCAGGTCACGATCTCGCGGTCCGTGAGTTCGAGCCCCACGCCGGGCTCTGGGCTGATGGCTCAGAGCCTGGAGCCTGTTTCCGATTCTGTGTCTCCCTCTCTCTCTGCCCCTCCCCCCGTTCATGCTCTGTCTCTCTCTGTCCCAAAAAAAATAAATAAACGTTGAAAAAAAAATTAAAAAAAAATATTTGGTACGTATTTATACTAGAAAATATCTATTTCTTATGTGAAATTCAAATTCAAAATTTGACTGGGCATCTGTATTTTCATTTTATTTTTAAAGTTTATTTATTTATTTTGAGAAAGAGACAGCACATGCACAGGGGAGGGGCAAAGGAAGAGGGAGAGAGAGAGAGAGAATTTGAGAACCCCAAGCTGACTCTGCACTACAAGTCCAGAGCCTGACATGGGGCTCAAACCCACAAACCATGAGATCATAATCCAAGCCAAAGTCAAGAACCTGACGCTCAACCAGCCAAACCACCCACATACCGCTGGACATCTGTGTTTTTATTTCCTATATCTGGTAAATTTAATTTGGAGGGTTTGAGGACAATTGGGAATGTTCTCCTCCCTACTGTTCTGGGGGCTGATGGTTTCATTTCTTTGGACTCCACTTTGAAATGCATCTAAGTAACAGCTGAGCCTGTGTATCTTATGCAAAAAGGTGGAGACTTGAGGTAAATAGCCTATGTTCCAACTTAGCTCTGCTATTCACTTTGTGTGATCAGGAGCAAAGCATTTAAAATGCCTTGTGTCTCTTTTTTTTTTTTTTTCCCCCCCCACTGGAATCATAGGGATGATAATATCCACCTCAGAATATTCTTCTCAGGATAAAATGTATTGAAATGTATATAAATCCTATATAATAGCCATGGAATATATTTGAATTATTATGTCCATATTTCTTGTTGCTAAAAACATGTGACCCAAATTTCTTTAAGTTCTATTTGCTTGTGGGTACAAATAGTACTACATTAATAATAGTTTGAATGTTATCAATTTCTTACCTAACTGAATAGTTAAGCCAACCTACTCTCCTGATTCTTTCTTCCATTATATTTGGAGATCTCAGGGGGGTTCTCACATGTTTCTATAAATTGTTCTTTTCAATTTTTCCATTCCCAACCTATTTTTTAACATTTTGTAGTTTTGAGAGCAATTTCTGGTTTACAACAAAGTTGAGAGGAAGGTATAGAGATTTTACACATGTTCTCCTCCCCCCTCACCCCAATATCAGTATCACTCACCAGAATGGTACATTTTTTACCAAGGATAAGCCTACATTGAAGCATTATATCCTCCCAAAATCCACCATTTACCTTACGGTTCACTTTTGGTGTTCTACATTCTATGGGCTTGGAAAAATGTATAATGACATACACCCATTGTTATAATATCATACAGAGTGTTTTTACTGCCCTAAATATTCTCTGTGTTCTGCCTATTAATCTGCCACCCCCACAGCCACTGACTTTCTTGTTGTCTCATAGTTTTGTCTTCTCCCAAATGTCGTAGTTACAAAAATATATAAGTAGCCTTTTCAGATTGACTTCTTTCACTTGGTAATATGAATTTAAGTTTCTTTCATGTCTTCACATGGTGTGATAGTTCATTTCTTTTTCTTTTATTATTTATTTATTTATTTATTTATTTATTTATTTATTTATTTATTTAATGTTTATTTATTTATGCTTGAGTGAGGGAGAGAGACAGAGAGACAGAGAATCCCAAGCAGGCCCCACACTGTCAGCACAAAGCCCAATTCAGGGCTCCAACTCATGAACTGTGAGATCACGACCTGTGCCAAAATCAAGGGACCCTCAAGTGACTGAGCCACTCAGGCGTCCCTGTTCATTTCTTTTTCACACTGAGTAATATTCTATTGTCTGCGTGTATCATAGTTTATTTGTCTATTCACCTACTGAAGGACATCTTAGTTGCTGCCAACCTATGCTTTATCTGTTGTTCATGAGGCATTTTAACAATGTTTGTCATTCCTCACACTGCAGCTTCTTACATCCTTGAGGCTGTCCGTCTTTTTATTCAGGGTATTAGTTCCATGTGCTTCTAAAGCTTTGGGAAGGCTGGTACAAAAGTGTACTACATTTGCTCTAGTACTCAAAACCCTAATCAAACCATGTTCTGAGGACCAGTGAGGACAATTCTCCTTTCTCCCTTGGCATTGAGGATGTCTGATATACTAATGCTTAGGTGCCCATATTTTACAGTTTTCTTTGTCAAAAAGTTCTCTGTGGAAGCCAGACCTACTCATGTAAGCCTATTCTACTCTCCTTCTTCCTTCCTTTTTCCTTTTCTTTATGTAAAAATGGAGTTTAGGTCCTACTGAAGTTGCCCTGAAGTTAAGAAGATTCATTTAGAGTAAAGAACCACATGGCAAACTGGTTTCCCTATCCAGAATACTCTATTCCTTAGCCCATAACCAATTTTACTCTTTCAATGTTCAGTGAAAAGAATTTAATGTAGTATTCAATATAGATGTAGAATTAGAGATACAGAAGTGTATTTAAAAACTCAGAATCCCATGGTATTTAAAGAGAAACAGAAAAAATGGTTGTTAAAATTTGAAGCTTCAGAAATGACTTAGGGGAATATTGTGCATTAGTGACATTTGTGTGTTTGTTTTGATCTCTTTTGGGATGAACATTAGAATCTGTTTATGCTATGTTTTGGATAGATCCTTTGGGTATAAAGTAACAGGACTTAATGAAGTGGTATTCTGGGAAAACGCCAGAACTAGGAATCAAAAGCATGGTTTTACTTAGGTCAAAATCCAAGGGTATATGAATGGCAAGAACACCAAGATATGTCCTAATCAAACAGAACATTCAGGAAATCTGAATGTACCTATTTCCTGTCACTGTTGCTTTGTACATGGTAGTCTCATTTCCTAGAAAGGTCTTTTCCCCTTATTCTAAAATTATCTGATCCTTCCTATGAATCATCTTCCTTCTGTCCAAATGGCCTTTGTCCTCTTCACGCAGAGACCACCATTTTACAATCCAAGTAGCCTACAAACATTTCTTTATTGTATATGCCGCTCACAATTTTAATGACTTCTTTGTATTACATATTTCTCTCACCTCCCTGAAGGCAGGGATCATCTCCTATCAGTTTTGTATTCTGAGTGTTCCTTTAGCACAGAGCTTAGTGCATAGTAACTCTCAGTAAAAGTTTACTGAATTGAACAAAGAAAGATCGATCAGTGGCTACAAAGTGAGAAGTGTATGCGTAGAATTATTTCATTCTATCATATACATTATTCTCAACTATTAAAAATGTTTAAAGCTTTAAGGAATTATAAAAAAGGCAATAGAGATGTGAACAATTTGATATGTCAGGAATTGAAACATATTAATCTTCTGGCACCTAAGAACTGATTCCAGCATTGATACGTATCTTTTATTTTCTTATCATGCTTAGAGTCCAGATGGATTTTTATTAGTTCACCAAAACAATGCAGCAGACTCGACTTGTATTTAAATCACTATAATTAGTTTAATCTTAAAATAAAACAAATGAAATTGCTAAATGGGCCTGAATATTTAGTTATGACATTTTAGTGCCCAATAAATTTAAATGAGAGAAGAAAGCAATATACCTCCCTATGATCTGATGAGTAACTTTCTGAGAGCTGCAGCTGATGTTACAGACTTTACCTAGCCTTTTGGGCTCAAGCACACGTACTTGATTTAGATAAGGTTTCGTTTAAAGAAAACTTGAATGGATTTTATGCCAAAAGCAAATAAATTGTTTTGGTTCTAGATTAGAAGCCAGTTTGTCATGAATTCCAGTTTGTCTGAAACTTTCTGTTCTTTTGATGAGGATCCAGTCCAGAGGGTTTTCTAAGAAATCACTTGTCTTAAAAAAGCTGGAGGAATAAGATAATATATGAATAGTGAACATTTGTTAAGCATCAACACACCCAACACTGTGATAGCTGCTTCACATTTAATCCCCATCTAATTCTATGAGATAGATGTGATTGCTGTCCTCACTTTACATGGCTAGTAGCTACGAAAGGGGTCTGTATCCAAACCCTGTTCTCTTAAAGGCTATTTCAATTAGCTGTAGAATGCGCACACATTGTTGTTAAAAGTTGTGATTAAAGTCTACTAATCGAGTAAATTAATATTACCCTGCATGAAGAACCCATAATCAATTAGGTGTAAGTATTGCTTTTGAACCCTGAGCAAATGTATTTCCATGAAGACCACAGTCCATGTGGTTATTCATGTTGTGGCCACAAGGGGGCGTATGCTAAAGGCAAAGGAGTCAGTATGGTCTTTTTCCATCAGTAAGTTACCTTTGACATGTGTTCTTTGATTTAGACTGATGCCTGAGCTTGGAATTTAACCTTCCTACATCTTTTCCAGTGTGTTAAAAAGGCCTTCCGATAGCCCTCTGCTCTTTATGCCTAATTGCATCACTGTTTGGCACATTCCATGAAAATAACATGGCTTTCAAAAGGCCGTTTCCAGGGTGGGTACTAAAAAACACCATTATCATCTAACACAATGCAATTCTGTTACTTTTAAATGAGATTCTTTCTTTTTTGTAGCTCTTTCCTAAAATCTGTTGGCAAGTTCTGTAGAGCTATAAGATGGATAGACAAGAGCTTTAGCTCACAGCAAAGGGGAATTTGATCACCAACATAAAATTGAATAAAGAATGCAATCTGGAACCAACTGGCTGAAAATACAGTTTTCATCTACTTAAGATAATTATGCTAAATACACTCATTTAATTTAATAACTATATTATTATAACTATGGATTAAAAACATATGCCACAATAAAAGTTTGGGAGAAAACATTATAGAAACATAGGAAATTGACTCATCATTTAATAAACTTCTAACAAGGAGAAGAATTCATTTTAAGCACTATAGAAATTCAAAGATTTAATGTAATCTCTTCAGCTTTTTTTTCCCCCCATGTGAAGTACTTGTGTAGATAATTTGATATGAGCCTGTTGAGGCTTCATCTCTCCGTGTATACTTTTATAAACTGGATAGGGAAGTAACTAAAAAAGAATTATGAAAATATAGATTTTTATGTATGTGTATATGTATATTCAATATTCTATTTGCAGAGTTTTAATATCTGTAATACCCCTTGAATATAGTCCTCCACATTCACATATGAACATAATTTATTCATTCAGTGGATAGTTATTAAAAGCCGAATGTATGTCAGGCATTATTCCAGGCACTTATGATTCATTAGTAAACACAATAGCCCTAAATACCCTCACTGTGAAGCATACATTCTAGTGAAAGAAGAGAGGCAGCAAACAACATAATGAACTGGTAAATTCCATGGTGTGTTAATACAGTCGACCCTTGAACAACACGGGTTTGAATTGCACAGGCCCACTCATACCTGTTTCTTTTTTGTTTGTTTATTTCTAAATAAATACAACATAATACTGTAAATGTATTTCTCTTCCTTATGAACTTCTAAATGAAATTTTCTTTTCTCAAGTTTACTTTGTGATGAGAATACAGTATACAATGCATAGAACATACAAGATGTGTGTTAATCGACTGTTTATGTTATCAGCAGAACTTCTGGTCAAAGTGGGATATTAGTAGTTACGTTTTGGGAGAGTCAAAAGTTATACACGGAATTTTGACTGCATGGAGTGTAGTCCATAACCTCATGTTGTTTGAGGTTCAACTTCTATAAATACTATTGAAAAAATAAATCAAGTTGGAGAGGATTAGGATTGCCGGGGAAGATTGCAGTGAGGCCAGAGTGGGCCTCATTGAGAAGGCAACATTTGAACAGGACTTGAAGGAGAAGAGCATTTGCCTTGTAGACACCTGGAACAGAGGGCTGGACACCACAGGTGAGAGAACAGCCAGTGCAAAGGAGACCAGAGGCAGAACAAGGAGAATGACATCATCTGACTCAAGTTTTTAAAAGACTCACTTTGATTTTTGTGTTGCAAACAGACTGTGTATGTTGGGATGGGTGGAGTTTTTAGGTTTCCTAGAAGAGAGGATAGTAGCTCCTGTCAGAGAGATCACAGCAGATTCTGCCTTTATTTTAAAAGTTGAGCCTACTGGATATCCTGAGAGATTGGATACTGGGGGGAAGGAAGGAAGGAAACAGAGATTCTCCCGAGGTCTTTGGTCTGAGCAGCTGGAAGGGTAAGGCTGTCTTCAGCTAGCACAGGGAAGACAGTCAGGGTCAGAGTGAGGGTGGGGAGGGGATGAGAACTTCAGTTATAGGCAGGATGAGTTTGAGATGTTCAGTCAGCATATGAGTGTCAGTTGGGTTTTCATCCTCTCTTCCCATTAAGAATAATAAGCCTTGGCACAGGATCACCCTTCCCCTCTCCCATCCATGACAGACCTTCCTGATAAAAAAGTCCTCCATCCATGCTAGCTTGATGGAACTCAGACTCTTTCTTAACACATGGACCTAGATAATCAACACTTCCTGACTGCACTTTGGGAGTAAGATTAATCCTAATGATTTTCTTGCTAAGCTACAACGAGGACAACCAGGTTCTTCAACCAGATTCTTGTCTCATGATGGTAGCCAAAGATTTCTTTTAAATATATACTTTAGGGGCGCCTGGGTGGCGCAGTCGGTTAAGCGTCCGACTTCAGCCAGGTCACGATCTCACTGTCCGTGAGTTCGAGCCCCGCGTCAGGCTCTGGGCTGATGGCTCAGAGCCTGGAGCCTGTTTCTGATTCTGTGTCTCCCTCTCTCTCTGCCCCTCCCCCGTTCATGCTCTGTCTCTCTCTGTCCCAAAAATAAATAAACATTGAAAAAAAATTTAAATATATACTTTATCAATATCTACATGGGGATAGGCTGGACACAAAACCCAGCTTATTCCATTTGATCTTAGCATTTCCCCATGGAATAACTGTGGCTTTCTGCATTTTCCTAGGATGGGACGGAGAAATGGAATGTCCTAGAAATCTGTCTCACACCTGCTTGACAGCAGATTTTTGTTCAACTTCTTTGTAGTGGTCATCTTTTTTTCTTTGGCAATTTAATTTTTTTCTTTTGTAGGGTGAAAGAAAGAACAGGCATTCTGGATTTTGCCAGTGATCAAGGCTTCTGATTTCCTATTAAGAAAACACTTCAGTTTTGGAAGGCGGAGGGTGGAAATCTGATTCCCTTTTGCCAATTAAGTCTCAGCATCTTGCATGTTCTTCCTGTTCCTCCCACAGAGCAAACATGTTCTCTCTACCATGTACTATGATTTAACAAAGGATAAGTGAGAGTTCACAGTACATTTCTTCCCTGGTACCTAGACACCAGAGAGTAGGGTATTTAAAATGAAGTCATTGAAATAAAGTCTGGAGGACATGCTGTCACAATATATCACTCCTTCATTTCAAAAGGAGTTTATTAAGGGTGTCCAGACTTTTGTTCAGTTAAAAAAATATTTTACCTTTTTTTGAGGGCAGCAATAATCCATTTGGTAATAAGTGACAAGAAATGTATGTACAATTCATGCTGGTTAGTAGATTATCTTCGTTTGTCTTGCTTGCGGCACATAAACACAGATGTCAGGAGAGAGCCCCTTTGTCCATTAATCTGAGGATGGAAAGCTGCTGATGCAGCAGCTGGGATGTCTATATCATCTGTCCACATGCTAGTTCTTTCCTGGTTTATAGAGTAGGGTGTTTTTTTTCTTGTCTGAGTATAAATCAATTGAAAGAGAACTTTAGAGCTATTTAGAATTCTAACCACTTGTGTTAAAACAAAACTCCTTTGATTATGGAATATTTCCATGAATTTGCTTATTTAGTAAAACCACAACTCTCTTCCTTTCCATTATTCTGAATTTGTGTGTCTGAAAGAAGGAGCAGTGTACCTAAAAATAGATTTCCAATGAAGTCAGTCATTCCTTTAAAAACAATCATTTTACAAGTACCAAATGCATAGGAGATTCTTTACTAGTAAAAGAACATTTTAATAGAGTTGGCAAATTAAAGCCTAGAAAAGCCAGCATACCTCCTCAAGCTGCAGACATGTCGACCTGTAGTGCTTCCCATCAAGAGTCACATGTGCTGTAGAAAGTAAAAATGCCACCCTGACAATTGGGGAAACACTTGGGAAGTTAATGCCTATTAGGTACTGTAGTTAGCAACATTATCAGGGGGGGAAGTGATAAGGTAATGGGCATGAAAAATGCTCTTAGGCTCAAAAGCGAAGGGGAAAATAAAATATGGCCATTGCTTAACATCCTCCAGTTTGATGGCTTGTTTTCTACACATACCATGGAGAGAAGATGGCCAAAAGTAAGACAGAACACAGAAGTGTGAATTCAGTTCTATTACATTTGAATTATAAGGCCACAAATGTCTCTATAAGCATGTTGTAAGACCGAGTAAATATTTGTTCAAATAAGTGCTGTCTCCTTCTAAATAACCTTGTTATAGAAACTTGCCCTGTTTTGTTCTTTGTTATTGTTGTAGTTGTTTTATTTTATTTTGTTTTACAATTACCTTTACATCCTGTGGCATATTCCCTTGGATAACCTCAGTGATGGGGATATTTCATCTTCTGAGGGTGGCTTCTAGAAGGTATTCAGTCATTTAAGGACATTTAGTGGAGACGATATTTAAAAACAACAACAACAACAACAACGACAACAACAACAACAACAACACCAGAAACGTTAAACTGGATAATACTGATTTAGTCAAAATAACACAGTGATTCTCAAAATGGGATTCCCAGACCAGCAGCATCAGAATCACCTGAGGATCTTAGGTGGGTCTCACCCTTAGAAGCTATGATTTGGTAAGTAAGTTAGTCTGAAAATGTGTATTTCTAACAACTTTCCAGGGATCCTGATACTGCTGTCTAGGAACCACATTTTGGGAAGCACTGTAATAACATATGTTTCTAAAATAATTATCTGGATTTTATATTTTATTCTTTTTTAAGTGTACTTCCCTATTTTGAGAGAGAAAGAGAGCACACAAGTATTGAAGGGGCAGGGGCAGAGACAGAGGGAGAAAGAAAATCCCTTCTGCACTAAGAGTGCAGAGCCTGATGTGGGGCTCGAACCCAGGAACTGTGAGATCATGACTCGAGCCAAAATCAAGAGTCAGGGGCGCCTGGGTGGCGCAGTCGGTTAAGCGTCCGACTTCAGCCAGGTCACGATCTCGCGGTCCGGGAGTTCGAGCCCCGCGTCAGGCTCTGGGCTGATGGCTCAGAGCCTGGAGCCTGTTTCCGATTCTGTGTCTCCCTCTCTCTCTGCCCCTCCCCCATTCATGCTCTGTCTCTCTCTGTCCCAAAAATAAATAAACATTGAAAAAAAAAAATTTTACAAAATCAAGAGTCAGACACTCAACTGACTGAGCTAGCCAGACACTCCTGTCTGGATTTTATTTTTAGGCTGGTTTTAAAAGCTGTTCCAGAGTTCCCCAAAGTCAGGAGTAGTAGAAAAAAGGTGTAACTTACCTGTGTGAAGCTCTGTCAATGCCTCCCCACTGGGGATCATTGTGTGCAGTCTGTAAGACACTAAGGTCTGTCAGGGCAGGAATCATTTCCGTCTTGGTAACTGTTGTGTATTCCATGCTTCAAATGGTGCATAGAACAGAGTAGACGTTCTGAATTGATGTTGAATACTGAAGTCTAAAATCTTTGGCACAGAAGATCCTTCATGATCTGCCCCTTTCTTACTTCCCCCTTCATCTCTTCCACACCATACCTTGGACCATCCAGCATATTGAGTTCACTTAGTTTCCTAAAATATGATGTTCTTTGCCACTGCTGCAGAACCAAAAGACGGTCTTATTTTTACTATTTGTTGCCAAATGCTGTGACCTTTGGGAAAATGGATTAGAATTGGTTAAGCATGATCCAGTAATTTGCTCTTAGGCCCTGAAGACAATTGTTTAGTATTCTGTCTGTGTAGTCAAAATGAATTATTGGTCAGCAGAAATGGAAACTATTTTAGGTGTAACAATAGAACATTTGAAGAATATCTGAAGTGGCGACAGTGGGAATAGTAACTGAAAGGCCAGTCACTTCTGTTTTTGTTGAATCAGACTTGAGGAAGGGGGTTGGAACACAAAGGATTTCTCTGACATTTTCTTGGCCCTCAAAGACCTTAGCATTCCACCCAAAAATCTGTATTTTCTTTAAAGCACTTGAATTGAATCCTTTTTTACTTGTTTTGGTTAGAAAGGAGAGAATATAGGTGTTTGATTTTGCAATTCTGAAATGTCAGCAAGCAGTGGGAATCTTTCAGACTAAGGAGAATATACCTTGGTTTGTATTAGTAAGAGAGTGTGAATTACAGTGCATTCCAATTGGAATAAAAGAAAAGTAAAATCATATGGAATATTATTATAAATTGGTGTATTTTTCTGAGGAGTGCTATGGTCTGTTTATTTCCCCTCAAAATTCATATGCTATAATCCTGACCCCCAAAGGCAATGGTATCAGCAGATGGGGCCTTTGAGAGGTACTTAAGTCATGAGTGGATTTCATGAGTGGGATTAATGCTTTATAAGAGAGGCTCTGGAGTGCTCCCTGGGCCTTCCACCATGTGAGGAAACAGCGAGAATGCACCAGCTATGAACCCAAAAGAGGTCTCTCATCCAACCATGCTGGCCTCTTGATTTTCGACTTTCCACCTACCAGTACTGTGAGAAAGAAATTCTGTTGTTTCTAAGCTATCTAGTCTGTGGTATTTTTTTTATAACAGCCTGAACAGAGCAAGGCAAGGAGCAGAATATAGACATGACCATGGACACAGAATAAAGAGGACCTAGAAATATGCTTTTATGGACATTGATGAAAGAACTGCAGTCAGTTGAACATTTTGCCCATCTGCCAGGACTCTTGCATGGGGAAGTGCAGGTGATATGTATGGAAAAAAGCAAAAGCGCTATGAAAATGTATTTGTTAGTAGTGTTCATCAAAAGCCAAGATGTTATAGATATTTTACCTTGCCTAGTGGTTAAGAATATAAAGTCAGGGTTTAGACACATTGAATTCAAATTCTAGTTCTATCACTGAGGAATTCTGTGATCTTGAACACTGATATAAGTTAGCATATGTAAAATGAGGATGCTAATAATGCTAACAGCACAGAGATGCCTTGAAGATCTAACTGGATAATCAATGTAAACCTCTTAGCACAGAGTAATTGTTCAGTGCACACAAGCTATTATTATTAATGTACTGTTGCTCTATATCAGCAAGAAGAATGGGTATTGACCTTCCAGGATGTCTTACCTTTTCAGAAAGTAGTTGTTTTTATTCAAAAGATCATCAGTTGCTTCTCCTCTTTCTAGTCAGGTGTATTGTAGAGACATATTTAATAGCAGTAGCTTATTTATTCACTGGAAGACGTACTGCAATCACAAGCTATTTCTTAAGGACCTGGTTTTCTTGACTCAACACTATAAGATGACAGCTTATACTTAGTTCACATTCCTTCAGTTCAGCTCACTGATTTAAAATTGACTCTATCCATCCTTGTGCATTCATGGACGATGGGTCTGAATTTAGACCAAGTAGCAACAGATTTTTAACATGTAAATATAAAATACTGGCATGCTAGGTGTTAGAATGCTTCAAAAAGAAAACCTACCCTGTGTAGCTGAAATCATAAAAAAAAACAAACAAACCCATCATTCTACTGCCCAGAATTTACTCTCACTCTAAAATGCACCTTGACATGTTATCATAAGTTTTGTAAAAATATCAGTGAGTTCAAAGTGTTTGATGAATTCAAAGAAACAACAAGTACTCACTATATGGGTAGCCGGAAGAAAAACTTGGGATAGTTGAGTTTCTCTCTCTCTCTCTTTTTCCTTGGATTACTTCCTACCTATGAATGCCTAAAGGTGGTTTCTGTCTTTTAGTTTAAAATGTGGTACCTGTTTGCTTTTGTTTATAATCAAGTACCTTTCCAGAAGGAAGAAAGGTACATGTAACCCCACAACCCTGACCATTTCATCCCTCTATATCCATTTCCCAGTTACAGGAAAGTGGAATTGATCACCTCCACCATTTCAACCCATAAGGGCAGCAAGGGTGAGGCATCAGCATCAGTGGGCAATGAGGATTGCTCCAGGCTTCTGGATCCTACTGCCCCTGTCGCCACCACCCTCTTTGGACTATAAAGGGCCCCATATCTTTTGTAATGAGTGACTGTGCATTAAAACTTTAAACCTCCACAAAGCATTGGGAAAGATACACTTGGTTTCCAGTGACCTTGTTTACTTTTTGTTCCCCTTCATAAAAATACCTCTTTGGTGTCCCATTGTTTTTGATTCTCTCATTTTTCCTAGCGAAACCATACATTTCATTCCAGATATCAGGTCCTAAGCAAATGAGTACTGTGTATATTTGATGAAGGGGAGAGGAGCACTTAGCTCCTGGTGACAAACACTATATGGTCAGATTAAATACTTCAAAGGAAGGGGACAGAAAGCAAAGACTACTGACTCAAATATTTCTTTTGTATTAATGTTATTTTAATTTATTTTGAGACAGAGAGACAGCATGAGCAGGGGAGGGGCAGAGAGAGAGAACCCCAAGAAGGCTCCATGCTGTCAGCACAGAGCCTGACACAGGGCTTGAACTCACAAACCATGAGATCATGACCTGAGCTGAAATCTAGAGCCTGACACTTAACTGACTGAGCCCCCCCAGGCACCCCATGATTCAAGTATTTCTATTATACTTTTGTGTCTGCCAGTCCTGCGTACTACAGATGCCCAGGATTAGTGGGGCTACCCCTCTCTTTAGCCCAGTGGCATAATTTCATAACCAAAGGATTGGCTGTTATTTTAGATGCTAAATATATGACAACTTATTAAAAAATAAAATAATATAAAATTAGAAGTAATTGGAGATTTTCTGTAGTTGGTAGTGGGAAGCAGAAATGAAACTACTCAGAAAAGCCTGAATTCACTCAGCTTCTACAAATTCCTCAACTTTTCTGTATTTAATTGCTTGAATCTTTCTTCCTAACAACTTTTAGCTCTCCATTCTCTGCAGAAAGTTCAAGATTTCCCATTTCTATTTTTGTTTCTTTCCTTTATAGTTACAGTTGTATATTGCCTGTAATTTCCCCACTTCCATGACCCCTACTTGACTCAATTGGTAGGTCCTTTCCATACCATATGCTGCACTGTGCTAAAACAATCTCAGATTCGAGGGTCAGGCAAATAACATTTCTTGTTTTATAAATATACATCCTAAACATTTAATGTTGTGAACAGATGGACTTGCTGTGTGAGAGACACATCGTAAAGACAAAACATAGAGGTATGGGGTTTTCTACTGTAATACCCTGAGACCTGCAAAAATATAATCAAACTCATAGTTTATGATGTGCACAATCAAATATTGTACTGAGTCGTCTTTTGTTATAAGTGGAAGGAGTTTGCATACCTGACCTATTACTGATGTTTTGCACAACAAATGTAAATTTTATTTCTTCAGGTCTCGCTTGGTTGATTTTTAGTGTGTGCCTGTTGATAGCCCTTCTGATGCCATGTAATGGCATGTGATCATTACTCCTCTGAGATAGGTTCTGGATCTCTGTCTATAGCAAGCACTTTTGACCATGACTTTATCACATGACTCTGGAAAATGTTTTCTTGGCTCTGCCCATGTGTTCCCTCTCTCAGAATACTCCTATGTAACATCAGAAACCTGAAAGCTCCTTCAGAAGAAACACTAGCTGATCATGCCTTGCGGGTCTTAGATGAAGAAGCAGAAACTCCAGGTCTTTGTTAGAGGAGAGTATAGTCAGTTTGTGAGGGGCAGGGTGTAACACACTGAGAATGAGCTGTTCATTGGGATCTTAAGACAGATGAATATGAGAGAAGAATTTATATATATAAAGGATGAGAGAGGAATAGTGGCTATTAATGGCTTCTTAAAAGATCACTTTCCCTTCTGTTCTTTGACTGAAGAACTCTTTGTTGTTAAACACCAGATGCCTTGCTAAGGGCATGGATCATGATTCATCTAAGCCATTCCTGGTACTCTCATTCTTGTCAAATGCTGGATTTGGGATGGGCATGCAATCCTTTTTGTCCAATGTCATGTAAGAAAAAGTTTGTTGAGGTGCTTATGGAAAATATTTTCCTCTCTCATTAAGGAGAAAAAGAAGGCTGCTGGGGTAAAACCAGTCTTCCTCTGTGTTTGGCTCTGAAGGGACTTGCATATGTTTGAAGCTGCTATTGATTTCTTGTTTGGGAGATATCCCAAACACATCTGATAATGATGGAAGAGTATGGAAGGAACCTCAATCCTCAAGGACATCACTGACCTGCTGCACCAATCTAGAATCACCTACTAAGAGATATATTAAAATTGATCTCACCTGTATAGAGAATAAAGAGAAAAGTCCACATTAATATTAACCTCTTGTCTTTACTCTCCATCTATACAAAACTTACTCTTGCTTCAGGATCTAGATTAAGTTCTACTTCCTCTGGGATCATTTTTCAACCACTCCAGACTAACTTGATAATTTTCCTTAGATGAATGGAGGTTTATTGCTTGGACATTTAATTCCATGTTTATATGACCTATTGAATCTTCAGTGGAATTGTATAATCCTTAGAGGATAGGGATTGCAACCTAACTCACCTTGTTTTATATTTATTAGAGTTTTTATCTCTGTGTAAGCTATCCATTAGGACCTCAATAAACATAGCTTTAATAGCAAACAATTACTGAGCCCATATTCTGTGCCAGGTGATCTTGCTAAATGTTTTGTTACAGCTAATCCTCATTAATCCTCCTGCATTGTAGCAGTTAATCCTCATGACTATATTGCAGAAAGTGCCGTTATATTCCACAGCGCTCTCCTAGGCTAGGCTGGGTGCTCATTAAATGCTGTCATGGCATTCTGTACTTTTCCTTCATAGCACTCATAGTTTCAATTAAAGAACAAAGAAGCTCAGCATGCATTTGGTTGCTTATTGTGCATTTCTCCCCAAGTTAAATCCAGGAGGGCAGGAATAATTTCTGTCATGTATCCCAGGCCATGGAACAGGCTTTGTGTCCTTGTGTGTAGTAGTCTTAAATATTTATAGAATAGGAGACATGAGCTGCATAACATTTGGCACAAGTTCACATCACTGGGGCTGGAGTTCACACTCATGCTAGGTTGTCTCTCTCTAGGGTCCCTGCCCATAGTACCTGTACCATATTGTTTTCTGCTGTTTTGAGTTGTTTCAAACTCTGTTTGAGACTCTGAGTTTACCATCCCATTCTTAACAACCAATGAGAAGATTTCAGGCTCCTGATATAAGCAGCTAAGAATGACAATGGTAATGATGATATCACTATGATTTACAGAGCACCCCATTTTTTTCTGGGGTTAATGCTTCCGATCCTTAAATTATTATGGCAAATTAGGTTTTATTGCCTACTCATACAGGAAATCAATGCTCAAAGGGGCTACGAAATATAGCTAGATATGCATAGCTGACAAGCCATGGAGATAAAGTATCAACCCAGGTCTACCTGAAAGCAAAAGCCAGGGTCTTTCCACTTTGCCATACTGCAGCTCTCATTCATCAGACACCCATTATGTGCCAGGAAGTCTTTTAGGTACTTCTTCAGTCATCCAAATAATCCCCTAAAGGAATTGGCCCTTGAACAATGTGGAGTTGGAGCACCGATCCCCCACCAAGCCCAGTCAAAAAATTTGTGTATAACTTTTGACTCTCTAAAAATTTAGCTACTAATGGCCTATGTTTGACTAGAAGCCTTACCAATAACATAAGCAATTATCAATACATATTTTTATCCTATATGCACGCAGTTGTATATATATATTTATACATATATATACTTATTTGTGTGTGTGTGTGTGTGTGTGTGTGTGTGTGTGTGTGTGTGTATACATTTACAATAAAGCAAGTTAGAGAAAATAAAATGTTAAGATCATCTTAAGGGAAAGAAAATACATTTACAGTGCTGTATGTATTATTGCAAAAAGTCCACATAGGAGGAGATCTGTGTAGTTCAGATCCCTGTCATTCAAGGATTGACTGTACTATCAGAGTAAGTAAGGTAATAGTGGTTACATGTGAATGAGTTTAAAGGTAAGTCAAGAAGTAGGTTTATATAGTCTGGCTGAGCTTTCTAAAAACATGTCAAATTTTCTTGGGAGTGTTTGAACCTATTACACAGAATTTTTAGGTTTATATTTAATCCATACGCTGGAGCTAGCAGGAGGGCAGAGGACTTGAATAAGAAGTAAGATGTAATTGCATGGCCAAATCATATTTTGCAGGTATGGGCAAACTAGTTGCAGGCATCTTCAAAGGGCCAGACAATGATGAGATGTATACAAACTCCAAGTTTACGGCAGATGCATCTATCTGTAGTTTAGTCATGTCTAAGGAGATTTGACTGTTAAAAAAAATAGCTGATATGGGAGAAATTGAATCTTTGCCTCTGGTGCCATTGGAACAAAAGAGTTGAAATAGAAAATCAAAGATTAGCTGCTTTCTTTTAAGCTACAATGTTGAACCCAGCATCATTGGCCACAACTATGGTCTCACTTTCCAGCCTCTTCCCACCAGACATCTGCTCTTGGAGATTTAATTGCATCTGTCACTTCGGTAATCACGTGCATGTATGTTTTCCAGAAGGATGAGTTGTAGACATTCAGTTTGGGGTTGGATGGTATGATACGCAGCTGCTGTAATGCTAACAGGAGCATTTCATCTATCTCCTCTAACTACTCTGTTAGTGATAGGCTAATGACCGTTGCCGGATATGCTTCTCTCTCTAAATGCTCCATCATGAAACCAAGGAAGGCAACACAAAATTAGCGGATGCTGAGAGCTAAAGAATTCACTCGTCCAAGAGGAAATCCTGAAGGGGCAGGGGAGCAAAATTGATTATTTCTAACAGAATATTTGCTTCTTACTTATTTTTATTTTATGCTTTAACACTTTATTCGCACAGAAGAACATTTTTGAATTAGGAAGAGGATTGAGACATACAATGAGAAATGTTGAAAAGGACTGAGCTTATTTAGCCTGAAAACAGAAATCAAAAAGCCAACAAACAAAAAAAAAAAACACCTTGCTCTTGTAAATAACACAATTTTCACATCCAGCCAGTCAGCATTTTTAAACAACCCACATAGATATATACACCCTAAAATACCATACCCAAATTATATTCAGCATAAAAAACTATTTTTCCCATTGTTCTAAATGCCATGGTTCTGGAAACAGTATAATATCACTCTGTGAGGTGATGGACCACATAAGCCCTTCTACTTTCCAATATTCTAAGGGAGAGTAGAGTATGTCAACAGAACTTCAAGGTTTTTTTTTTTCCAGAAATAAGACAAGATTTGTTGTTTCACAGTTTCTGTTTATTTTTAATAATTGCATCCCAAGTTAGATCATTAACTGCCAGGTGATATACTAAACTCTGGAATTCTGATAGAGATTCCAAATTTGAGGGTGGTTCTTAGTCAATCAGAGATAAATAACACAAGAAATATCATAGAATAATCTTAGAACTGAAGAAAAAGAGACTTTTTTTTCCTGCTTTTCCCTCCAACTTGCCAATATACCATACCCTGCATGGTAAACAAGATGCTTATTATTGATTGGAGCCCAGGATTACACACAGATATATACAGCACATACTTACAAGACTTATTAGGAGGAAATATAAGATGCCTCCCATAACAGGTCCCCTTGTTACAGGAGTTTTTAGCATCCTGTCTTTCTCCTCCTCCATATTACTTTTACCAAAATTGCAAATACATAATTCATTTTGTAATTATCTGTTACTGTCATGTTCACACCTATATGTATAATATCTAGAATCATGGTTTGTATTTCACGGATGTTCCAAATATTGGTTGAATAATCAAATAAAGGAGTGAATGAATAAGTACCTTTCTTTATTTATGGGCCAAATTGATCATATGTAGTGTCTTTTCATCAACCATTCTTGAAGCATGATTAAACACACTGAAGAAAGATGTTGTTTGGATAGCTTAATAAAATGATCAGTTTCACTCTAGAAGGCAAAAAAATTGACTTCATGGTTCTAGGCTTATAATTCTTAGTTATAGTTACATATATCATTGAACCCAATAACTATCTCTCTCCCTCTTTCTCTCTCTCTCTTTCTCTCTTTCTCTCTCTCCTCTTTCTTCTCTCTCTCCCCTCCCTCTCCCACCCTACACCTATACAGTTGGGTCTGTGTAGTACAACCATGGTAATTGTCTTTAGTGATGCTTTTTCATCCCCAAACCTCACTATGAAAAAAACAGGAATACAATTCTGAATGAGCAGCTGGTGGCCTGGTGAAAGTGGTTTAGAGTAGGAGATTCTCAATCTGGCTTATACTATCCTAAAGAGCTCAATGAGGCACAATATATCTTATTTCAAAGAAACTTGTCATCAAGTCTGAATGACTACATAAATAATGATTAAGTGACCTCATTTTGTGGTAATGATCAATGCCCTTAAAAATGACAAAAAAATTAAAATATGGAGAACAACTCTTTATGCCCTTGGCAGAAATAGGGAACTCTGAATTATCCTCCTTCCTGGGGCTCAACTTGCTACATCAACCATGTGCTTCCTCTTTGTTTTTAGATGAAGGCTTACAATATTCAAGGCTTTCAAGGGTGACATTTTGTTTGACTGAACATCCTTTAAAGTCATATAAATGCTTCCATTGTCTGTAGTTTTTTCTCTGGCTGACTTAATGCTATTGAGAGAACACTCCACTACTCTATGTAAGGAATAACATAAAAAAACATGCTGCTCAGTGTGTTTATATCTCACAAAAGCCAACCTAAGAAATCTATCTGAAAAAAAGCAAAAGTCACATACTTGGAAAATATTTTTAAAGGTTGTTTTGTGTATGTTCTTAAGTACTATGTAAGAAACGTAGGAAGAAGTTTCTTAGAATTTAAGACTTACTCATTATTTTCTTTAAGAATTTAAAATGTGCTGTCACTGAAAAATTGAATTAAATAATATGCATCTCATGGTGGTGTTGTGGAGAGTAATTAAGACCATGTATAGGGCTTATCACAGAATCTAAGCTATGGCAGGTGTTCAAAATATGGCAGTTGAATTTGCATTTAAATATATTGCATGTATGCCATGTATACAATGTGGAAAAATGATAAAAATGGAGGCATCAGAGAATTTCCCTAGTGGGATTTTGAAGCTACTTTATAAATGAACTAATAAATCAAGGGTAGTATCATAGAATTTAGTCAATATTTAATACAGGATCAAATGTCATCATTATGTGCTTGCTCTTGGTGGTAGACTTTATGGTAAAATGAAGCCTATACGCTATTGAAACACAACATGGAAATATTTTAATAATGAAACTATTTTCCTCAAGATCTTTAATATGATGATACATATGTGACAGCATGGAAATTGTTACATAAAAAATTCTTTTTCAATGGTAACAATAATATAATAAGCTGAAATAATAGGAAACGTAACAAAGATCAGTAACTAGAATTGTGAGAGACACACTAAAATGAATTCAAAACCTGTTATAAGTGGCAGCACCAAATAATAAAAAGCAGCCAATTCTTCCCAAATTAAATGATAAATTAAATGTACTTCCAGTAAAAATCTCAATAAACTATTTTTCAGGAACTTGATAAGTTTTTGAAACAGTAATCAGAAAACATAAGTGTGAAAATAGCTATTTGCAAATAGTTAAGGAAAATGTGGAATGGAGGAGTACTAGAGAGGAAATTAATTTCACTGGAAATTAAATATATATTGTGGAGTCATCATCTAAACCAGAGGAAGTGGGATTTTAAGTTGGCACTAGTATGTGTTTTCTATTGTCCTTTTCTTTCAGTGGGAGTGCTTAGTCTATGTACATTTACTGTTAGTAAATTTTACAGTAGGTATTTTCTATGTAAAATGTATTTTTAAGTTTAAAATCAGTTATGGGATGACATTTGTAGAAATGTTACTGATTTCAGTGCTCATCAAGCATCTGTTTGCACAATGACCATCTTTCTTGGAGCTCATTTTGTTTTTCAACACTTACTTGGTAAGAATATATGTCCATATATTTTCCAGCTGCCGGTTACTATAATATGACCTTTCTCAACTTCAGTTTTCTTACCTATTAAATACAGATAACAATAGTAACAATATCAGAGAACTATTGTTAAGATTAAGTGAATTACTCATGTAAACGGTTTACCATAGAGCAAATCAACAATAAATAAATGTTAGGCAATCATACTGACGGTGCTAATTGTGGTGACCATTTAAAGACTATCCTTTCTCCGTTGAATTTATTTTGAACCATTGTTGAAATTAATTAACCCTTTCAGTGTGGGTCTACTCCTAGTGTTTCTATTCTATTCCAATCTATGTGTCTAATCTCTTACCAATGCCATACTGTTGCTCAATGGCACACTTTCATATCAAGTAGATTGAAATTCCATTTTTGTGCTCTTTCAAAGTTGATTTTGCTATTCTAGTTTATCATTCTATATAAATTTCACAGTCCCACCACTCCTCTAGGGAGCGGTTTTTGTCCTATGCCCTGGGGATAACAGGACTTGCTGTTCTTTAGGGAAAAATGAATCTAGGTGGTGCTTTTGACCTCCCACCACCCCCAATCCCCAGCCTTAGCAGCTGGCATGCCCCTGAACCACCAACCAGGGGAAGCTTTCTCCAGTCTTCCACTACAATTGCCCAGTCTTTCTTTTGACTACCTAGTAAAGGTCTGTTCTGTTGAGTCTGAACAGATGCAAACCCTCCTTGTGTCTGAGGCTTGTCGGAGTTCCAGATGCTGTTATCAGCCTTTTGGAAGTAGTTAAAAGATTTTATCTGAATTCCTCTTGCTCACTTTTATAATGGCTTTGTCTTCTTGCCATGCTTTGCCCCAGATGAGCCAGTGCTTGTGTTCTGTTTCTCCTTGAAGGCACCTGTCTTTACATAGACTTGAGGGTTTCTGATTACTTTGGCCATCAATTCTTTTAAAAAATTATGACTTTGTATATTATCCAGCTTTCACATGATGTTAAGGTGGGAATAATGCTCTTTCTGCGTTTCTGCACCTGAAACAAAAGTTGGAAGCCCCCAGTGATGTTCATGTAGGCTATCAGCCTTCCTAATCCATCCCGTTTCCTTCTGATTTTGTTGTCTCTTCACCTTAGTCTCTTTTCTCTACGTGGCTGACTGCATTAACTTGTAGTGGCCCCACCTCACTGAATTCTAGTAAGTTGGTCAAATAATGTTATGAATCAGGCATTAGGTCCTTTTCTGCAGTGTCGTCTTTATTCAATTCTTCTGAATACCCTCTTCCTTCCTTCATTCTGCTCAATTTTTTATGACCCTTGCTTGACCTTGGATGAAGTTGTACCTTATAGGATATACTGCCTGACCCTAGACCAGTTTTCTGTTCGGTTTCATGGCCAGGTCCTTTAAAATCTGTCAGTGGAAGTAGGTGTTGTGCACAGCAGCCCCTTCAATGCCAGTCTAGCATGCTTCTGCTGCAAAGAGCTGGCCTCCCCTCCTATTTAGCTCTCTGATATGTTGAAGTATGAAAACATATACTTTTAGCATGTATGTATATATTAAATAGTGTAATTTTTATCATACCCAATGGCCAAAGCTCTTAGTTATACACTACTCTCCTCCATCCCCAGGGAACACTATTTTTACTGTGAATTAGCCTTATTCGGCTTAAGTTATTTTCTACAGTTCATTCTCTCTCTCTTATTCTCTCTCCATACAGAATATTTTAGATAAGTTAGAAGGATGAACATATTACTTTGTTCCCCTCAGAGAGCAATTTCTTGAGACGACATACCCTGAGCTTTTCTATCTTGCTACCCTCTCTTTCAGGAGGAGCAGCCTATATATATCATGAATTAGAATTTACACCTTTTTTTTTTTTTTTTTTTTACAATTCAGCTTGAATTACTTATTGGCAAGTAAAAATTCTTTCTTCCCTTAGTCCCTCCCGCTCTCCTTCCCTTGCTTCCTTTCTTTTTTGTGACTATAAGCCAGAGCCTAATTTTTTAATGTTTATTTATTTTGAGAGAGAAATCAAATGAACAGGGGAGGGGCAGAGAGAGTAGGAGAGAGAGAATCCCAAGCAGGCTGCACGCTGACATTGCAGAGCCTGATGTAGGGCTTAATCTTATGAACCATGAGATCACAACCTGAGTCAAAATCAGGAGTTGGATGCTTAACCCACTAAGCCACCCAGCCCCCCGCAAGAAACTATTCTAAACTGTAAGTTGCGTGTGTTATTGAAAAAATGAGGTGAAATTGTAAGTTGGATTGAAATGAGAGATTATATTTGGCAAAAGCCTATGATCTTAGAATCTTCAACATTTGAATCCTTGAAAGGTTACCTAATGTAAGGATTCTAATGGGAATGGAAGAGGAGATGTTCTAGAAAAATTTATAATCTTCATTATAAGTTTTAAAACTACAGTTATCAATGCAATTGCAATTGGAACTATTTTCTTGATTTCTCTTTCTGATGATTTGTTGTTAGTACAGAAAAATACAGCTGATTTTTATATATTGATTTCATATTCTGCAACTTTACTGAATTTGTGTTTTCGTTCTAACAGTTTTTGGATGGAGTCTTTAGGGTTTTCTGTATACAATACCATTTCATCTGCAAATAAAGACAGTTTTACTTCTTCTTGTCTGATTTGGATGCCTTTTATTTCTTTTTCTTGTCTAATTGCTCCAGGCTAAGTAAATAGACCTTTCTCACAGGAAGACATGTGCCTCTCCACCTGACAGTAGCATAACAGTGAGACAGTGCAGGGACCACAGGCACCTGCCTGTGATGGGAAGATAGAAGAGTGAAAAAAACATTTCCCGCCAGCGCCTCTATCTGGGAGAAGCCCAGCAGGCTCTTTAAGATTAGCAAACGGATCTCTTTTAGAAACAGTTAAGGCGCTTTTCAAACTACTGCTTTGGCGCTGGGCCCCAGAGCAAGTGAGTCTGTGTGCAAGCCCTTTAATGGTGGTATCTCTGTTCCCCAGGCCTTTTGGGTCTCCTGGGTGTAAGCCCCACTGCCTTTCAAAGCTAGACATTTTGGAAGCTCCTGTCTCCAGCACAGGCCCCAAGGGTTGGGGTGCTTGCCGTGAGGCACAAATGCCTTGCTCCTCAGGGAAAAGGCCCTATGTTGTGAGATCCCTCCCGATAATAGGTCACGCAGCAAAGGTGTTTATCCTTTGTTGTGGAGGAACTGTTAGGCTAGGTCTTTTTCAGAGGGAATTGTTCCATATGTAGCTGTATATTTAATGTATCTGTGAGAGGAGGTGAGTTCAGGACCTTGCTATGCCACCATCTTGCACCTCCCTGGCCCCCAACAGAGTTCTTTAATGTATTTTTAAAGCAAGTGAAAACTCTTTCCCTTGTGTTGCTTTCATAAGAAATGGTTTCTATTTAAAATTTATTCTTCATTGGCACTTTTCCATGAGTACCTTCCCAATGGTAGTTATGTGTATTGTTTGTCAGAGTTAACTTTACCCAGAATGGTTTTTTCCTCCCAATAGGTCAGCAAACATCCCTCCATAGTGGATGATCTTACTTTCTGCAGTTTACATCAGACCGGGCAACAGGGACTTTCCTCCATCTTTGGGTAGAGATAAAAAACTATTATGGTGTATAAATTGATAAACTGATCAAAAGCTATTATGGTATATATATAAAACTCCCTGTTAACTGCTAATGTCTTGGATTATATTATTTTGCAGAAGTTGAATATCTGCTCAAGTTCACACAGGTGATAACAGCATTTTTTTTTGAGAGGCTGAGCTCCATTTAGTTAAACCATGATAGGGTCTACTTTCTGTTCAATCTTTCTGCATAACTCCCATTTTATTTGAAATTGCCTGTGTGTATCATTAAAGAAACACATTTATATTTATCCCCTAAAAATAACAGTTCCAGAAGGAAAATAACTATCTTGGGTCTACAATATTTCTCCCATTTAAAGGAGAAATGATTCTTTTGCAATGACTGCTATAAAGTACTCTGACTACTGAAGCTTAGAAAACATGTTAACACTGATAAGAGTTTATAAATGGAATGGAGAATCATAATTTCAACTGAATTCACCCTGTCCTCAGCCATAAGAGACCTGCTTAGCTATTGCATCTAAGCCATAAGAATCTCTTCATTATATTGAAGCTTGCTTGCATAACTTGAGAATATGGGAAACAAAGATTCTAAGATACCCTTCTCAAATATAACAGATACAGAACTATTATCAGCACAACCAAGAAATTGGAAGGGAACATATGGTTCAGAAATTAGTTATAAGGACAATTACATTTTTACCATCAACACTCAGATACCAGCCTTTTCTGTTAATGCCACAGTAGAAATTACATACAGATTTTATTTTTATTTATTTATTTATTTTAAAAAAGTTTTTAAAACTTTTTATTTTGTTTATTTTTGAGAGAGAGAGATACAGAATGAGTGGGGGAGGGGCAGAGAGAGAGGGAGACAGGGAATCCAAAGCAGGCTCCAGGCTCTGAGCTGTCAGCACAGAGCCCGACCCGGGGCTCACACCCACAAACTGTGAGATCATGACCTGAGCCAAAGTTGGACGCTTAACTGACTAAGCCATCCAGGCGCCCCACACACATATTTTAATAACTTAGAGTTTAAACATAATCTCATCATAAATTCTGTATGAAATAATAATATCAACATCATGCAACATTAAAAATTGTCATAAATACAAAAAATATTCTATTTCATTGTTCACTTAATATGCCTACATTTGATTTTTCAGTATAACTGAAAATAGTACATATAAGCAAATTAAAATAATATGTTCACATGTCTTTTTCTTTAAATAATCACAATTGTGCCATTTAATTTGATTACTTAAACTTGTAACTAGAAGGTATGCTGTGCCCCCCCCAACTCCCCAGCCCCCCCCCCCACACACACACACACATCTCAGTCTTTGTAGGACTGAAAGAGTTTGGAAATGTAAGTTCTATTCTAACTTCTACCACAGGACCATAGATGGACTGAGTGAGTTCAACTTCCCCAAGCCTCCAATCTCTTATTTGAAAATGAGAGATTTGGACCACACATTCTCTAAACACAGTTTTGCATTAACAGTTTGAACTTAAACCACTGTCAAATTTTTACTCAGTAGCAACTGAAATGAAAAGGACCTTTCCTCATATCAGGCAATGCTATTTGAATTTGGTTTGGTAATGATTCAACATTGTTAGGAAGTAATATGTCCCCAACCGAACTTTTAGATAAAATGTGACTGTGTCTTAGAACATAATTAGATTAGAATCAAGTCATCTTAGCTCTTGCTTGGTGAAGACTACAGTGAATGTGATTATCACAGTAGAATTATACTTGGTAGTAAAAGGCCAAACTGTTGGACTATAAGACTGCAAGTGGATAATAGCATGGAGCTAGTCAAGAAAGTGCCAGTGGACCCGTGTCCAAGAGTTGACTTTGGAAAAATCAATGATGTGAGGTTGGTTTAGTTAGGTCCTTACCTAAATACTTTTTTTTTTATTCTACTTACTCACTTTCAAATCCAAAGCAAGGAATGGTCAATATTCCTGGAGAACTGGCAAGAGAAAGATTGTTGCTGAAAAATTATCTCTTGATGCTATTGTGACTGATCAAAATTTTCTACGGAAGGGTATTTAATCCTGGGTAATCTCATAGCACATGATGACTAACTTTCTTCTCTTTAGCTCTCATTTCTTTAATCAACAATCATACATGTGTGGAATTAGACATTCAAGTAGAAAAAAGATGAGGTCCTCACCTTGACAGGTTATACTTTAGATGAGAAGATAATTGATAAACTAATTTGCAATCAGGAATCTCACATAAGACAGTTAAGGCAAATCACCAACACACATATAATGCCCATTTACCTGACTTGTTAATCATGATGTTCTAAATGTATGTGCACAATCAGTTCATACTTGTTATAATTTGGTATCCACACAGTGATCGATTTGCCAGAAGCAGCTATTACTGGTTTACCAGAGAAAGAAGCCATTGTAAATTTAGTTTTGACAGAAGGCTCTCAGTAAATATGTTCTTTCATGGAGCTTTTGTATTGAAACTAATGGTGTTTATTTCTTGATTCAACAAATATTGATTGAGTAGGGAGTACATATTATATACTAGACACTCTAATAAGAACTGGGTATTGAGCATAGTTTTTCCTCATAAACATGGATATGTGATGCTGACACTCTACAGCCTGCCAGTTTTCAAGATCAGATGAGATCCAAAGTTTCCATACTTGAATTCAATCTCTTGAATGAAACTTGTCTCTTACTCACTAGCCCCCTTGCAACTTCAGGGTGTCTGGCCAATGATGTATGCCCACAGTATAGATGGAATAATTGGTATCTGGGTCCATCAACTCTCAATCAGAGCTCTTCAGAAACCTCAGATTGTTAGGACAGATAGTAGAAAACAAGGAAAGTAAATAGAATTTTGTGTGAGCTTTGAAGGAAAGACTTAGAGTGTTGAAGACATGGAGGAGAGGTACTCCATCGAAACCATGCTACTTAAACAAGGAAAGCAGTGCAAATGTACTGAGAAGGAGACAACTGAGATGACATGTAGGAAAAGGGTCCAAATAGTGAGAAATATCAGATTTTCAAGTTTGTGGCATGTTTTATTGTCCTCTACTTCTTTCTTAAACATGGTATCAAGCAAAGAATTCACCACAGAGAGGATTTATAATGCTGGCTTCATTCAGATAAACCATGGCTCAAGTAAACTATAACTTTTATTAAGGAGCTAATATATTTCAGCATTCAGTGGCTATTTCTCAGACAACTCTACTTGGTGAAATTATAGAGAGATTACAAAACTCTAACGTGGTTTTCTGATCCTTGGAAAGTCTTCAAAATTACTCTTGCAAATGTGAAGTTGATGAGCTTGACGTACACTAACATGCTGACATTTCTGACTTGGCTTATTTGTGAAACTCCATAAATCATCAGAATTAGGTACTTAAAATCTGATAATAATTTACACAACTACTATATTCATTCAGTGTTACTGAGCTTTAAGGCACTATGTTTAAAATTGATTATGTCTAAATATCCCCACATCCAACCTTTTACTTGTTTCATTACTTGCTGTTGACTGTGATTTTACTTTACTTTTAACTAAGGAGTAATTCCTTTCACTTTTAAGCACTAATTTTTAAATTTTTTGAATAGGTAAGATATTTATGAGGCTAAAATTACATATATTTATTGCACATATATGTCTGTGTATATGTATGTGTATACATGTGCATGTGTGTGCCTTTGCTAGAAAAAAACTCTTTCTCCTTTCAGTACCTTTTGCTAACCTCCAAGTTCCCACTCCACTGTGCCCTCCCACTGACAGCAAACACTGTTATTGCAATTTTATATACTTCCAAATATTTTTGTCCATCTACAAGTAAGTTACAATACATACTATCTTTCTCTTTTTATCCCAAAGGGTAGTATACACATCACCCTGACCTTCACTTAGTTCTGTTTTCACTCCAAACATATTTTGAAGATGTTTCTATACTATTACCTAAGAGTTTCCTTGGCCATCATCCATTTTTAAACGTTTTTTAGAAATGTTATTTGTTGTATTTCTTATTTCGAACCATTTTGGGGGTAGGAGAGATATGTATGACTACAGATTCAAGCACTAAGGTTTAAGCACTAAAAATCCAAAACCTTGTCATAACCATTCTGGGGTGGCTGTTATCTTACTGTGATAAAATAAGGATTTGTTATGGTTTGATTACCATTTCCAATCTTCAGAATTCCCTGCCAGGGTGTTCTAAGGTGACTTTGAAACCAGTGATCCATTAAACTCTTGAATTCTAAACCATCTGTTAATTCTGAGGCAAAAGATGATTTTACACATAATATCCTGAGTTCATATCCATTTCCTCATTCCACTGATGTGAAGGGAAAGTGCATCTATATTCCAAAGATCTCACCCACCCGATTCTTTAAACCAGTGTTACCTTGAAAACTTATTACATCAATACTTCACATTTTTATATCTGACACTGAAAGTGTTGACTTGTTCACTTGTACTGAGTGAAGTAGATATAATTTAGCTTCTTTTTAATGGGGATGATCTTCCTATGTACATTAGTTGTTAGGAGCTCTAGTTAGTAAAGTATAAACAAATACTAACTGGAGATTATTGAGGCAGAGAGGCCTGGGCTTGTCACTTCCTGCAGACTGTAGCACTTTCCCCTTTTCTAGTGGCTCCTGCTGATCTTCTGTGTCACTTCTTTTCTGTTGATAAAGATTCTTGTCATCTCTATAACTCTTGATTCCTGTCTCTCACCACTTTTGCAGCTCACTGCTATATTTCATCTTCTGACTACTGGGAATTTATTTTTCCTTTCTTCTTGTCTCTTCCAGCCAGAACTCTCTGGCTTTGGCATAGACAGGACTTGGTGCTAACAGTTAGCTTGGCCACAGTGAGTTATTAGTGCTATTTGACAAAAATGTCCAGTTCTTGCCATTCAAAGCATTTGGTAGCTAGCATTTGGGACAACCTCTTTGGAGTTATGTGGGATCAAGTAACTAATTTCTGGTCAATAAGTTGTAGACAGAAGTATCTGTGTTTCACTTACTGGCTGAATAATGCATAAATAAATTTTCTCTATACTTTCTGTCACAGAGGTTGGGAATATTCAAGTTAGTGGCTTCTCTGAAAAACATAAGTCCAGTGTGACTACAATAAGCATATCCCTCCTTATTAACCCCAAATAAGTCTATGGATTGAGTAAAAAAGTGATATTTCTTTTTTGTTTGTTTATTTGTTTTAAACCACTGAGATTCCCAGGTATGTATTATCATGGCATAATCTAATCTATAGCCTATCCTATACAACCTCCAAGAATATTTCTTCTTGTTGGTAAATGAATAACACATCATTTCTGTGCATAGTTCATCTAGTCATAATTCATATAGTCATGGGGCAAGACAGAGAGACAATACTCTTCTAGCACTGGTATATTAGTGTATGTTCCCATTACTTCCAAGTTCAGTGCTTTCCCAGGGGAATACCCATCTGGGTATGGAAAAAAATGGTGGAACCAGAGGTTGGCCCTGGAAGAGTTGGAACAATGAACCAGGTGAAGGTGATAGGAGGAAGGCCTGTCATCATACCTCCTAAAATAAAACCTGTAACATGGAGTAAGAGCTTATTCAAGACAACATCCAGGATTAGAGGGAATACCAACTGAAGTGACAGGTGCCTTGTGATAGACAAACAGAGCACAACCCAGAGACCCAGGAGGCCTCAGGTAGCAGAGAAACCAGAACTTATTTACAGATATGACTTTTAGGTCTAAGACTACCATTCCTGGAAGACTGGTAAGCTAAGTAGAATTCTAAACCTGGGAATGTTTACTATACTTACTTATATACTTAACTATAATCAAGAGAGAAGACTTGTCGAAAATACAAGTTAAGACATGGGTATAAGTCAGGGGTTAACCAGAGGGACAAGGCAAAGTCTCAGTTATTGGGTCTGTATAGCTCATGGTTTGGACCTGACCAACCACATTAGTAAAAATGCTGAGCAATAGTGTCAAGTTTCTTAGATTTCTCCTGTTTATGTTCAGAATTGGGTCTTGATTTTTGGTGGACTTGATCTTGCAAATTAAGGTCATGTGGTCCCAACCTTAGAAAAGGAGGTCATACTGAGAAGGAGAACCTAGAACAACCTTACTAGTTCAATAAATACTCTTTGCTTCTATGTCTGTTTTTCTCTCTGCTTTGTCCTTACTTTCATTATATGAATAATCAGAATTGCTGGAAGTGGCTAGCAGAGTAGAGAAAGAATAGATCAATAGTTTGATCAGATCCTCACTTATTTATCTTGAAATGTATGCTGCCTTCCAATCTGTGTGGTTCTTTTTAGCACATGTTTCCGAGACTTACATGTCTGTGACTTACAACATGGCATTGTTCCCAGATACGACCTTGGTTGCCTCTCAATTAAATTTACTATACCACCCCAACCCCAAACTCCTGCATGCCTTCAGGCTGCTGTGGATTTTGCCTGGGCTCACAAGCCTTTACTTCAGTGCTACTCCAGTGTGGCTAACTGGTTTGACCCAGCTTTTTAAACTGGATTCAGACAGGTTCCTTATCAATAAACATAACTACTTCAGCTTTGATGGATTGGTCCTAACGCTTGCTGGAATCCAAGGAAGTCTCATAGGTATGATGTTTCTACTCAAAAGACAGAAATATTTCCTATATACAAGTAATTAGAGCAATTTAAGTATGTTCCTTTTATACAGAAATAGGGAAATACAGCTTAATTTTGAAGAGTAGGAAGAAGAAAAGATAAAAAAAAAAAAAAAAACACACCACGATTTCTCCAAACAGCAATTTGGTAAGATAAAACAGCTGTAAGTAACATATTAGTGACATATTATGTTTTAAAATAATTCTTGAAAAAAAATAATTCTTGAATGAAAGCCTGGGCATCTATACAATAAAAAATGATTTTTTTTTAAAAATCTGAGTTGCTTTCTACCTGGACAAAAATTATATAATCTTTCTGTTCTCAGTAAAATAAAGGGAGAAAAGCTAGACTAGGTTAACTCCAAGGTCACATTTAATATATAATTATTATTTTGAGACATTTTTCAGGTCACAGTCTCTGATTTAAAAGACATGCAACTATGTTTTAAGATTAATCACTTAGAAAAAAAAATCTGTGGTTAATCATAAGAACTTCTATATTGTAAAAAACAATAATGACACATGCCACTTATTAAGTTTATTTTGTACCAGGTACAAAATATTACTGGTCTTACTCGTTTCATTTTGTTTGGTGCTCCCTATTGCCTTGTATTAGTTTGCCAGGGCTGTCATAACAAAGTATAGACTGGGTGGCTTAAACAACAGAAATTAATTTTGTCACAGTTGTGGAAGCAAGGAGTCTGAGATTAAGGTACTCACAAGATTGCTTCCTTTTGAAAGTGGAGAGGGAAGGATCTGTACCAGGCATCCCTCTATGGCTTGCAGATGGCCATCTACTCCCTATATCTCTTCACATGTATTCCCTGTCTGTGTTTAAATTTCCTTTTCTTATAAGGACACCAGTTATATTGGGTTAGGGCCCACCCTAATGATTTCCTTTTAACTTAATTAGATTATTTGTCTTAGATCACACAGCTAGTAAATAGATTGGAACCCAAATCCATTTCACTCATACTCTTCTACACTTAATTATTAGCCGTTCTCACTTTCCCAAAATTACAATTATAAGGAATTGAAAGCTGCATGGGCTGTGACTATCGTCACAGAAACAAGTTATTTTAAGAGTTAAAACAGTCTTCAATGGAGCTCAAGTACATGTTAATTATCAGAGGAAAAAGGAAAAAAAGAATACATGTTAAGTTTCAAGAGATATTTGGCTTTAAACTATGTAATTACTTATAAAATATGTTTAACAGTTTTTTTCTTATGATAAAAATAATGCATATCTATTGTAGTATTTGGATAATATGGAAGTATATAAAGAAGAAAAGTTATAATCACACACAACCCCATCCTTTGGAGCTAAATATTAATATTTTTCTTTTGAACATTTTAAGGAAATATATACTGATATACTATATATAGTTTTAAACCTTGCTTTTTTCACTAAAAGTGGTATATAATTAACCTTTCATCTATGATTCATTATTCTTTGGTATCATGGCATTTTTCTATAACTTCATATATTAAAATAATTTCAGACGTATAGAAAAGTCATAAACAATACTACAAAGCACTCTGGTTATACCCAGATTTCCCAGTTGTTAATATTTAACCATATTTGTCTCATTTTTGCTTTCTTGTGTGTGTGCAAGTGTGTTTGCTAACAAGGACATTGAATTACATAACCACAGTAGAATTATAAAAATTAAGAAACTAACACAAATATAGGAATATTACCTAAGATACAGCTCATATTCAAATTTCACCCATTGTCCCAATAATGTCATTCACAGCAAAAGTAGAAATTTGGTTCCAGGATTTTATTGAGGTTCACACATTCTATTCAGTTCTTTCTAACTTTTAACTTTTAAAATGTGAATAGCTCTTTAGTCTGTCTTTGTCTTTCATGGCTCTCATATTATCAGGTTAGGTATCTTGTAGTTTGCAACACCCCATTTGGATTTTATTATATTTCCTCAAGATTATATTTGATTTCTGAATTTTTGGCAAGAATACTACCAAGTGATGTCCTGTCCTCAATGTAATCTATCAAAAGGTATGAGATATTGGTTTACCTGATTGCTTGTGATTTTAAATTTGATCATTTTATGAAAATGATGTCTGCCAGGTTTCTTCACAGAAAAATCATACTATGTAACATTGGTATATATAAACAAATAGAGCAGAATAAAAAGTTCATAAATAAAACCATATGTATATGACCAATGAAATTTTGACATAGATGCCAGGCACACTGAGTAGGGAAGATTTATTTCAACTAGTTGTGCTAGAAAAATTGCAAAATTGAAAAATAATGAGCCTCAATCCTGAGCTCACACCATGCACAAAAGTAATTCACAATGGATTTTATTCCCCAGTGTATGAGCTCTAATTATAACAAGTCTAGAAGAAAACATATAGAAAAGGTTTCTGACTTTGGGTTTGGCAAAGAGGATACAAAAATTTCAAGTCACATAAAAAGTCTAAAAATTCAACTATATCAAAATTAAAACTCTTGCTCTTAAAAGAGACTTTTAAAAATGAAATGGTTGGGGCGCCTGGGTGGCTCAGTCGGTTAAGCATCCGACTTTGGCTCAGGTCATGATTTCACAGCTTGTGGGTTCGAGCCCCGCGTTGGGCTCTGGGCCTGGAGCCTGCTTTGGATTCTGTGTCTCCCTCTCTCTCTGCCTGTCTCCCACTCATGCTCTGTCTCTGCCTATCAAAAATAAAGAAATGTAATAATAAAAAAAAATTTTTTTAAATGGAATGGCAAAGTAAAGATGGAGGGAAAAGTTTTTCAAAACATATATCTGACAAAGGACTTGTATCCAGCATGTCTATAATATATAAAAAATTCTTATAATAAAATAATAAGACCACCAAATTACAAAATAAATGAGCAACAAATTTGAACTATTTCAAGAAGATATACAAATTAGCAAAAAAAAAAAAAACAAAGCATGTAAAAAGATGATCAATATCATTGTCATAAGAAAGGGCAAATTAAAACCACAATAAAATGGCAGTGCCCTCAAAATTTAAAATTAAAAAGACTGACCCAAGTTTTGGAAAGGATGTGGAGGAACTGGAACACTTATACACTGCAGTGGAAATGTAAACTGATACCACTTTGGAAGAATTTGTCAGTTTCTTAAATATGAAACATATACATACCATAAGACCCAGTCATTTGACTCTATTTCTCCAAGAGAAATGGATGCATACATCCATAAAAGATTTATAAATAATCATGTTTTGGGGATTTTGACAAGGATTACATTGAATTTTAGGATTGCTTTGGATGTTTTAACAATAATAATTCTTCTAATCCATTAACACAGGGTGACTTTCCATTTAATTGTGTCTGCTTTAATTTCTTACATTATTGTTTTATAGTTTTCAGTATTCTAGTTCTTTGCTACTCTACTTAGTTTTATTCTTAAGTATCTTAATTCTTTTCTATGCTGTTGTAAATGAGATTATTTTCTTTACTTCCTTTTTGGATAGTTCATTATTGGTGTACCAGAAATGCAACTAACTTTTGTACATTGATTTTATACCCTGAACTTTACTGAATTTGTCTATTAGTTCTAACAGTTTTTGTTTGTTTGGTTTGGCTTGGTTTGGTTTGTTTTTTTTTTTTGTGAAATCTAGGATTTTCTACATATAAGATTATGTTCTCTACAAATAGAGATAATTTTACTTCTTCTTTTCTGATTTGGATGCCTTTTATTTTATTTGCAGTGGCCAGGACTTCTATTAACTGTGGACTTTTCATACATGGCCTTATTGTGTTGAGGTAAGTTCTTTATATACTTTTTTTTTTTTTTTTTGGTGAAAAGATACTGAAGCTCTTCAAATGCTTTCTCTGCATCTATTGAGATAATTGTGTGATTTTTGTCCTTCACTGTGTTGATATGTTGAAAAGATTTGCAAACCATATATCTGATAAGTGTTAACTTCCAAAATATATAAAGAACTCCTACAACTGAAAAAAAAACTAATTAAAAAAAAACAAATAACCAGAGAAAAGGGGGAGCAAAAGAATGGGGCACCTGGGTGGCTCAGTTGGTTAAGCATCTGACCTCAGCTCAGGTCATGATCTTACAGTTCATGAGTTCGAGCCCCGCGTCGGGCTCTGTGCTGACAGCTCAGAGCCTAGAGCATGCTTCAGGTTCTGTGTTTCTATTTTTCTCTGCCCCTTCCCTATTCACACACTCTCTTTTTCTCTCTCTTTCTCAAAAATAAAATAAATAAACATTAAAATTTTTTTATTTAAATTTTAATAATTTCAACCAATAAAAATATATACATGAAAACGTTTTAAAAGGAAAAAAAAACATAATAGGAAAAGACAGAGAGGAAGGAATTCCGGGAGAAGAAACAGCAAGTACAAAGGCTCTGAGACAAGAAAGAACTTTTCAGTAACCAAAAGAAGACTACTATGTCTGAAATGCAGGAAGATGTGGTAGTGAGGACTAGAGTCAGGTAAGGTTGGAGAAGCCAGCAGATACTATTTCCAAAGGACTTTATGGGCCTTTCTCTTTCTTTTTCTTTCTTTCTCTCTTTCTCTGTTTCTTTCTTTCTTTCTTTCTTTCTTTCTTTCTTTCTTTCTTTCTTTCTTTCTTTTTCTTTCTTTCTTTCTTTCTTTTTCTTCCTTCCTTCCTTCCTTCCTTCCTTCCTTCCTTCCTTCCTTCCTTCCTTCCTTCCTTTTTCTTCTTCTTCTTCTTCTTCTTCTTCTTCTTCTTTTGATTTTGCATGTTCTGTTAAATGCAAAAAGACTCCAGTAGGAAGTAGGAAAGTACTCTCCAAATGTGAAAGATTACTCTGGCTGTTAAGCAAAAATAACTTTGAGGAAGACAATAGTAGAAGTCAAGTGACCAGTGGGGAGGCTTTTACTAACATAGGTGAGAAATGATTGTGGCTTTCACTAGAGTAGTGGAAGTGGAGAGGGAAAGAAATAGAGTCAACCTGTTTTTTAGAGAAAGAAATAATAGCACTTGGGCCAGATGTGGTGAATGAGGATAAGAAAAGTAAAAGAAAACCTTCCAATTTACTATATTGAGAAAGTGACAAAATGAAGAAACAAATAGTAAGGTGAAGATGTTAAAGAAGAAGGATTTTTTTTTCTAACGTTTATTTATTTTTGAGACAGGCAGAGACAGAGCATGAATGGGAGAGGGTCAGAGAGAGAGGGAGACACAGAATCTGAAACAGGCTCCAGGCTCTGGGCTGTCAGCACAGAGCCCGAGGTGGGGCTTGAACTCACAGACAGCGAGATCATGACCTGAGCCGAAGTCGGATGCTTAACTGACTGAGCCACCCAGGCGCCCCCAAGGAAGGAGGAATTTATAAGGGAAATATCGATAGTCAAGTTCTGAACATAATGAATTTGAGAAACCGATACCTTAAAGACAGTTGCTAAGTGAAATTGACAGAAAGGTGGGTGGATTTATGAAACCAAGTGTCCTAAAGCATGATCTGCATTGAAGATACAAATGTGCACATATTTAAATTGTTCACTTAATCTCTGATTATTTCCTTAGTCCACATATTTTATTTTATTTTATTTTTGTATCATTTTTTTAAATGTTTATTTTTGAGAGAGAGAGAGAGAGCGCGCGCGCAAGCAGTGAAGGGTCAGAGAGGGAGACAGAGGATCTGAAGTGGGGTTCGTACTGACAGCAGAGAATATTACTATAAGAATATTACTATTTTAAAGACATTTTATGCATGGGATATACATTTCACAAAGGTTATACCCCTCTGTATACTCTAGCAGTATAAGGTGAATCCCTAGCTGTGTAAGTAAGGAGGTTTCCCATATGAGACCCTCCTCAGGGTGTTCATAGATATTTTAATCATAATTTTTTACTTAAGCAAATTAAGTCACTTCATTTGGTATGAATGGAAAGAGACCAGATTAACTAGAGATCAATATATGGTAATTATTGGCTAATATATTTTAAGTTGCTTTACTTCTGGTTAACCACCTAACAAAGAGTTCTTTAGAACATTTGACTCCACATAAACTGGAGAATTTGTGGTCTAGAGAAATCATGGAAAAAAAACAGTCTAGGTTATTAACTTGATAATTCCAAAAGATGTACTTAAACATATTCAATTAGAGATTATTAACATATTACAAATTTTTTATTACACTAAAGTGATCACTGGAGAATTCTAGACAACTCTTCTTACTGAAGATATAAGTATACCTTAGAATTGATAAGCTAATCTACATCAGACACACAAACTCATGATAGGACTTCAGAAAATCAACCTTTTTCAACTCTCTCCCTCACAAGTCCACCATGCTTACCAGAGAAATCGTCTGAAAGTGTTGGATATAAGGAAAGAAATTTAGAATAAGGACGACAAATAAAGATAAAGTAGGATAAATATCTGTAGGCTAACGACTTTGTGAAATAATTCCAGAAAGATTTATGATTTTCTGTTTACCAATCTACCAAAGCTTTGTCTTTAAAGACTATTTCTAAAGGAATTTTGCATCTGTGGGAATGGCTTTTGGATACAATTCTTTGTACAGCGTGACTATTTTAAGGGTTAAGTTCTCTCTTTTAAAAACATCATTATACTGAAAACACCTTTTTTTAAAAATTTTCCTCATTGGCTGATTGGAGCAAACAAATATTCTCTTCCTTATAAGCAAATTCTTCTACAACTGAAGCTAAGGAGATACCATCCTCCCAGTGAGCAGGCAATTCATTTGGTGCACAGAAGTTGGAATTAATTGATGTGACACTGAAAACAATCTCCTTTTTTAGTTGCGATAGCCATGTAAATGCTGAAACAGGAAAATGAGGGAACCGTGTTTATTTTTCTTATTTAATTGTACTTTCCTGTCAAGCTTAGATTCAAATGATAGGACTATGTGTGAAATAAGGGTTTTCCTGCAATGTGGTAAACTATACTATGTCGTGATAAGCTTTCTATAGGAATTACATTGAAGGAAAATGCTTACAAATGGAGAATGGTTGGGAAATTTATCTGAAGTAGGTAAGTTCAATTCAGTATTCAGACGCGTGTGTGTAATTCAGATGTGTAAGTCAAATGAAGGTTATCACCAGGAGTGAGAATACAAGTAACATATAAAGATTATTGTCTTCAGGCTCAGATGTGGTTTCAAATCTTTTCTTAGCCTCAGCTGCCTCATCAACTAAATAGGACTATGGTGATGGTTACTTGTATGTGTTAACTTGACTGGGCTAAGGGATGCCCAGATAGCTGGTAAAACATTATTTCTGGGTGTGTTTGGGAGAATGTTTCTGGAAGACATTAGTATTTGAATTAGTAGGCTGAGTAAAGAGACCCAACCTTATAAACGTGGGCAGGCATCAATCACCCAATACCTTAAAGTGCCAGAATGGAACAAAAAGGTGAAGAAGGAAAGGCAAATTCTTGCTCTCTATTCTTGAGCTGTCTGAGGGCAGGAGAAAATGGATGTCCCAGCTCTGGGTATCCCTTAGCCCGTCAAGTTGACACATAAAATTACCATCACCCTATATCTATTTAGCAGAGCTCTTGGTTCTCTGGCTTTCAGACTTCAGGGCTTATCCAGTGGCTCTCCCTGGTTCTCTCCTGTGGCCTTGGACTGGGAGTAACACCATCAACTCCCCTGGTTCTCAGGCCTCCCCGACTCATACTGAATTACACTATCAGCTTTCCTGAGTCTCCCACTTGCAGACAGCAGATTGTGGGGACTTCTTGGCCTCTATAAGCATGTGAGCCAATTTCTATCATAAATCTGCTCCTATATGTGTATCTTCTGTTGGTTCTATTTCTCTGGAGAATCCTGATGAACACAGATACTAACAATAGTACCTAAATTTTAAGGAAGCTGTGAAGCTTAAACATATATAAAAATAGTACAGTTCCTGGAACATGGTAAGTACTTACTATATGTTAGTTTGCTTTTGTTGGATCTAGATTTTTAAAGTTACTTTGCTGGGTTGCCTGGGTGGCTCAGTGGGTTACAGTCATAATCTCATAGGTTTGTGAGATCAAGCCAGGCATCAGGCTCTGCAGTGATAGTGGGGAGCCTGCTTGAGATTTTCTCTCTCTCTCTCTCTCTGCTTCTCCCCCATGCACGCACATGCTTTCTCTTCCTCAAAATAAATAAATAAACATTTTAAAAAATGAAGTTACTTTGCTAAAATAGAAATAATTGTGGAAACACATTAATCTTATTTATCCATTTAAAAAAATTGTGAACGTTTATTTAATTTAGAGGGTGGGGGGAGGGGCAGAGAGAGAGGGAGACAGGGAATCCAAAGCAGGCTCCAGGCTCTAAGCTGTCAGCACAGAGCCATATGCAGGACTCAAACTCATGACCGGTATGATCCTGACCTGCGCCTAAATTGGACGCTTAATCTACTGAGCCACTCAGGTGCCCCTATCTACTTGTGTTTTTTAAGTGATTTATTTAAGTAGATTTTGTGTGCTAGGAACCAGTGTTAGGTACCAGTGATTGAAAGATGACTGCGACACAATCCCGGCTCTCCAAAGATCTCAACCTGGTAAACTGATTTGAACTCTTAGAAATAATGGGGCGCCTGGGTGGCGCAGTCGGTTAAGCGTCCGACTTCAGCCAGGTCACGATCTCGCGGTCCGTGAGTTCGAGCCCCGCGTCGGGCTCTGGGCTGATGGCTCAGAGCCTGGAGCCTGCTTCTGATTCTGTGTCTCCCTCTCTCTCTGCCCCTCCCCCATTCATGCTCTGTCTCTCTCTGTCCCAAAAATAAATAAACGTTGAAAAAAAAAAAAAAAGAAATACTTTTTAGTCTTCAGGACAGTTTAACATTTCATTATATATGGCTTTGCATTATTGGTCATTATTTCCTATCTGTCCTAATAAGACTCTTTTCTACTAGGTCTTGTTCAACAGAGTATTACAATTATAGTGATAAAAGGATCTTCATCTTTGAGCTTTGTACCTCATTTAACAGAGAAGGAAGCAAAGGCTTGGGGGCAGTGTGGGAGGAGGCCCACTGGGAGGAAAGGACCAGTTCCTCCAACTCAAAGCCATAGCTCAGGTCTCTGTATCATGTCTAGGACTCTTTTCCCTCTAAAGATCATGAGATACTAAACTCTTAAGAGCAGGACATTGTCCTGCATTCTATGCCACTCTTTAAAACGGGAAGTGTTCTGTCACCTTTGGGGGCACTGTTTTGGCAAGCCACAAACTTTTCTTATGGCCAGCTGAGAATAATTTTATAGTCTGCGTTGTATCTCACTAGTCTCTGGTACAAATGAGGTCTCATTAAAATGAAAATAAAATACTGGTTATTATACCCCTATATCCTGATGCAAGACCTTAGTGCCCCCTCTGTCCTTCTCAACATCTACTCAGATAGTTAGAGCCTTCCCACAGAAACACATCCCAGGCCACTCATGTTGTTCTTCAATCTCCATCAGGGTAATCTTATTCAGGTGTTTTCCAGGGGATGCTCTTCCATCCGGCACAACTGTGTCTTGTGCCTGCTCACTCCTGTTGTGCTGAAGCATGTGGTGTGAGGTATGAGTCATTTGCGAGTATGGAGCTAACAGCGCAGTGCTGGTGGGAGGAAGCCACCAAAGGAGGACCCTCCACTGGCAAGTCTTATAGCCTATTCTCTCAGCATTGAATGAACACCTCTTATTTATCTGCCTGTCTTCTCTTTTATTCTGGAGCTTCCCCTCAGTCACTCAAACCTGGTAGGGCAGAATAGGGAATGGTGGTGAGGGCAAAGGGCACAGGAAAACTCAGCTTTCCTTCCTCTTTTGCCAAGTGCTTCTGCGTGAGGTGGGGGAAAATAAAACACAATAAAAAATTAATGGATTGTTCCATTCTTAAACTACCAAACACAAAGCCCCCAGCCAAATCAACTTCTATAATAGACGTATAGAGGGGTTGTCACTAGTTCCTTAGACAAACAAATACAAAATTTTAAATTCAGTTTATTCTTTGGATACAACACTCTGCTAAAATTGTTTTTGCAAATGAAGAAATAAAAACATAGAGAGGCAAAATGACTTTCTCCCATATAATAAAACAACTTGATACTGGTGCTGGGATTAGTGCCCAGAATTAGGTCTGTGCCAATTGTCATTTCTAACAACTGTCTCATTTTAGAATTAAAAAAAAAAATAAACCCTCCATGCTGAATAATAGTAATGAAATATTCTATTATGAACATATGGAATATATCATGTCATGAGTGACATATAATTTTTTTTTTCAAAGGTGATCCTTTATACCTGCAACGAACCTTCATGGTGAGTTGTGATAATACCCTTTATGTGGATAACAAAAAAGAAAAGGAAATTGATATTTATTTACCTTCCATATAAACCATGACTTGAAACAAATCTTATATTATAGGAACTTGAGGATATCCCACCTTTAGGCTAAACCTGCAAGAGAACAAATAGATCTTCATTTCCAACTTTCTTTAAAACTGCTTTTGTTCTGGCTTTGTATCTATAATACATGTAATATTTCCAAACCGAACAAATATTTATGTACAAGATGTATTAGCCAACTTCAAGAAGCTTGCAGAATACATTTTTGAACCTTTTGTAGTTGTTGCTGTAAATGGAGCTGGCTGAATTTATAAAGTAACTCACTCCAAGTTTTGCATGGAAACAAGGTCATTGTCTCTGATACTTTGCTAAAATAACATTTTTGTTGTGATAAATGGGCAAACCATGATCCTGTGCTTAATTTTCCTTTTAAAATTCAGACAGATCCTCTCTTAGTTTTCTTATTTTGTAGTCTGTGTGACACCTTAATAAAAGAGACCTTTCTTTTGTTTTAAAACAGTTGCTTCAATAATGCCTTTCCTTGCTTTTTAATGAGGTTTCGTTCTCAAACTAGGGGGACTGTGTTCTGACAAACCCAATGATCTGTCTTCAAATGAGCAAAATAGTTATTTTTCCTTTTAATATACTTGTTCCTTCTTCGGATCCAGTTAAAAACATTGACTGCCAGTATTTGTTGAGCTGCTTCAAACTGTCAAAAGACAGTTTGCCCTATAATAGCATAAGCTGAAAGACATCACTAAGCTGTAGTGAAATTGAATAGTTAGGATATTCCAAATGATTTTTGTGAATCAAAGGGGAGTATCACATTCAGAATCATTTCTGTACTGGTAAAGGGCATGGAAAGTACTTTACTTTTTTTTTTTTTGGTCAATATTTCAAATTCCTGTTAAATTTTTAAAATGTGTTCAATGATTCTTTTTTACTTCATCAGGTAGGAATTTTAAATGATTAGTATAAACAGGAAGCTCATGACGCTTAAATTCTTGCAAATCACTGGAGTGTCATTGTAGTAATTTAAGATCACATTATGATTTTTAAACAAAAGTAAAGTATCATTTTAAAAGTATCTTTTATACAAAGTTGCTGTTTTAGGGTAAAAGCAGCCATAGAGCTAGAATGTGCTTGACTTTGGTTTGGCTTCTAGTGGTTCTGGCTTTTGGAAATGTTGAAAATTCTATCTACACTGCATTTGAGTGCTTGGCAGATCTTAGAGAAATCAGAGAGAATCAATTCCTTTGAGAATTATTAGTCCATTTATTGTCAAGCATTTAGAACAGTAAAATTCATCAATATTTATTAGAAATTGTCTCAGTTTCAAATATTTGAATAACTAAGAAATATACACACATAGGTAATTAAACGTTTGTATTGCATTTGTTTTATTAGTGGAAAACACATTTTTAAAATTTATATGTACTAAATCTTACAAATGTTATTAAATAAATACTTCCCTTCTTTGTTCTCCATTAGATATAGAGATGTTAATAATATTACCTTATAATTCTCGGTACTCTTAACATTTCAAAATATATATGTTCCCGGGTATCTTTCCATATATTCTAAAATACTTCTGGCTTTGCTTCTTAAGATACTGCATAGAACAAGAGCTATGTGCCAGCTGCAATAGAATATAAGTCTGGCAGCTTTTGAAGACTATAATTCTTTTAAGAAAGATACAGACATCATTCTTTGTGAAGTAAGAATAAAATCATGCCCTTTATTCATTGTCAATGGGCCTACTCTTCCAGAATACATTACTATCTTTTATCTAATAGCCTATTACAGACTGCAGAGCATGTAAAAGCAGTGATATTGCTCAGGGTTTACAGATTTCATTTTTTATTTCAATGCCATTATTAAATAACCCCTCAGATGGAAATTCAATACTGGCACACTACATGATAAGCTATGCTAATAGCTTGTGTTATGCAAGAATTGAGCAATTACTTGAAACTTAATAGTAGGCCTGTGGATCAAGAGGGTGACATACTTTGGTTCTGACTTTCCTCCCCTTCACAAGAAGAACAACTACCAACTATTCAAGAATAAGACACCACAGAGAATCCAAGAATATGGGAGTGAGACTGAAGCACCTCCCTGAACCACAGAGGCCAAGACAGACTGCTTTAGAAGGGTAGCAGAAGAGGTTACATATTGACTGCGTTGCCCCTCCCCCAGACTAGTGCATCACCATGGGGAGAGGTCGTATCCAAGCTTTTGGTTCCTCTAGTGGGAAAAGAACCCAAGGAGACAACCAGCACCCCCACCCCCAGCATTGTGGGTAACTTTGCCAGGACTACTACTCTGATCATGCACCATGAGGATTGCAGGGAACTCAGCAGGGGCTCAAACACTGGGAATTTGACTGATAGAGAAGTGGAAAGGGGCTTGCAATAACCAGCACACAGATCTTGGCAGGTGGAATTCATACCTGCAGTGCCCGTAGTAATCCCAACCAACAGTTTTTGTTCAGTTGCAGAACCATGTCCAGGGCTCACTCTGACCAGGGAACTTGGCAGGTTGCAAATGTGCCTGATTCAAATACTCGAAGAAAGAATTTTGCTGGCACTAGAACCAGGTTTGCTCACAACTCCACCTGCTGTGGAGAGCATCTTCCAATCCAATCTGACCAGAAGGACTGGTGACAACTCCTGGAAGTTGTGCAGCCCAGCTGAGAGGTGGGTGGGCAGAGATGATCACCCCTGTACCAGGCACGGAGCATTGTCATGCTATGCACAGGCAGAGGGATTGATTCATAGCCATGGCTGTGGGTAGTTCCTGGCCACTCTCAACCAGAAAGCTTATTTGGGAAGTTGGGGCCTGGAGGGGCCCTGCCCCTTTCCACTCAGGTAAGAGAACTGCAACATAACTCCACTTGCTTGTTTAGTAACTTTATCTCCACCTGACTGGAAGGGCTGACAACAACTTCTAGAAGCAGCCCAAGGTGCTTGAGCTAAGAGGTGGGCAGGTAGAACTGAGTTTGCAGAGCAAAGCCACTGGTCAGTTCAGTCAGGGAACTGGAGTGCAAGTCAGCGTGAATTAAGACCATAATCAAAGAGCTTTACTGGCTTTCAAGCTGCTTCTCCTGCTGTGTTTAGGCAGAGAATTGAATCCATAGCCCTGCTTATCAATGAATACAGCCTTCCATCTATCCAACAAAGGAACACAAACAGCACACACTAAGCTGCATAATGCATTCAACAGCCCTACATACAGTGGTACTTGAACGGAAAACATAGCTCATATCTTCTCCCATCTCTGTAGACTGTTGGCCTCATATGACAAGGAATTCAGTGCACACTCCAACCTAATTTCGGTCCCTACGCAATGAGTTAAACAAGCCCTGATCTTGTCCTGCTGTTCTTCCAGGGCAGGGAAGCTAATCTACAGCCCCAAATATTACTGAATATAATACCCAGTCCTGACCATCTAGGGAAAGGATCCAGGGAAACACAAAGCCTATCCTGTAGCCTCCCTTGGGTAGGGAACCAAGCCAACAGCTTTATACAACAGTTTTCTGCTAGGAGCACACCCTCTCATTGTTGTCCTTAGAGCCTAGACAGATGTCTTGCCAAAATATAGACCAAAGTAGCAGGCTTACCTGCCCCAAGACATTATCAGCAGACACACCCCAAAACCCAAACTAACCTGACTGGTGAAGAACTGTCTCTGCCAAAGCAAACTTGTAAAATCTGGAAGAGGAGTCCAATTACTCAAATGTGCAAATGCTAATATAAGGAATCAAGATTCGTGAAAAATCTGGTAAATATGACACCAACAAAGGAGACTAATAAAGCTCCATTAACTGAGTCTAAAGAAACCGTCAGGCAAAGGATTCAGAATAATTCCCTTAAGTTTAGTGAACTACAAGAAAAAACAAAAGAAAACACACACACACTACTAAACAAAATTAAGAAAACAATGCATGAACAAAAGAAGAAATCTGAAATTAATAACAACTGAATTAATGACAACTATGAAACAAACAAACAAATCTTAGAGTTGAAAAATACAATAATTGAACTGAAGAATTCAGGAATGAGTTTCAAAATACGCCCAACCATGCAGAAGAAAGACTCAGCAACCTGGAAGATAGGACCCTAAAAATTACCCTGTCAGAGGAGCAAAATGAAAAAGAATGAAAAGAAGTGAAGAAAGGCTATGGGAGTTACAGGATACAATGAAAAGAAACAATATTCACATTATGGGAATTCCAGAAGGAGTAAAAGAGAAATAAATAAAAAGTGTATTTGAAAGATTAATGTCTTAAAACTTCTTAAATCTAAGGAAAGAGGGGTGCCAGGGTGGCTCAGTTGGCTAAGCATCCAACTTGGGCTCAGCTTATGATTTCACTGTTCATGGGTTCAAGCCCCACATTGGGCTCTGGAGCTGCTTTGAATTCTGTGTCTCCCTCTCTCTCTGCCCCTCTCCCACTTGTGCTCTGTGTCTCTCTCTTTCTCCTTCAAAAATAAATAAACATTAAAAAAAAAAAACTAAAAAAAGAAAAATCTTCCTAAACCTAGGGAAAGAAATGGACATCCAGATCAATGAAGCTCACAGGACTGCAAATAAATTGAAACTAAATATCTCTGCATCAAAACATATTATGATTAAGTTGTCAAAATTCAAAGATTAAAAAAAGAATGTTAAGAGTAACAAGAGAAAAAAGAGAACTTACATACAAGGGAACACCTATAAGACTGTCTTTGGATTTCTCAACAGACATTTTTTAGGTCAGGAGAATGAGATGACATGTTCACAATATTGAAAGAAAATAATTGTCAACCAAGAATTCTATACCTGGCAAAGCTGTCCTTCAGAAATGAAGGCTAAAGACTTCTCTGAGCAAATAGAAGCTGGCAGAGATTGTTACTAACAAACCTGCCTTACAAGAATTGCTAAAAGGAGTGCTTTGAGTGAAAGTAGAACAACATTAATTACCGTGATAAAAGCACAAAAAAAGTAGCATAAATCTCATTGGTAATGGTAATTGCATTCTCATAATTAGAGTTGGCAGTACAGTAATAGTGAAACAAAATTTACTTACCAATTCTAAAATTTTTAAAAAGAATATAAAAAATAATCATAATTACAAGTATCTATTATTCTACAGCAGAAAAACATCAAATTATAACAGTAAAAATCTAAAATGTGAGGGAGAGAAGAAGTAAAAGTATAAAGTTTAAAAATTCTAGGGGCGCCTGGGTGGCGTAGTCGGTTAAGCGTCCGACTTCAGCCAGGTCACGATCTCGCGGTCCGTGAGTTCGAGCCCCGCGTCGGGCTCTGGGCTGATGGCTCAGAGCCTGGAGCCTGTTTCCGATTCTGTGTCTCCCTCTCTCTCTGCCCCTCCCCCGTTCATGCTCTGTCTCTCTCTGTCCCCAAAAAAATAAACGTTGAAAAAAAAATTAAAAAAAAATTCTATTGAACGGGGCACCTGGGTGGCTCAGTCGGTTAAGCCGCTGACTTTGGCTCAGGTCATGATCTCGCAGTCCGTGAGTTCGAGCCCCATGTCACGCTCTGTGCTGACAGCTCATAGCCTGGAGCCTGTTTCAAGTTCTGTGTCTCCCTTTCTCTGACCCTCCCCCATTCATGCTCAGTCTCTCTCTGTCTCAAAAATAAATAAACGTTAAAAAAAATTCTATTGAAGTTAAGTTGTTATCAGTTTAAAATAGAGTGTTGTAATTTTAAGATATTATATGTACAGGCCTTGGTAACCACAAGGAAAAGTCCCATAATAATTATACAAAAGAACACCATAAAGAAGTTAAAGCATACTGATGCTAAAAGACTTGAAAACACACACACAAAAAGACGACAGGATACAAAACAAGGGACAACAGATTTACAAAACAACCAGAAATAAATTATCAAAATGGTACTAGTAAGCCTTTATATACCAGTAATTTCTTTAAATATAAACATTAAATTCTCTAATCAAAATGGCTAAATGGATTAAAGATATAAGATCCAACAATATGCTGCCTACAGAAAACTCACTTTGGTCTTAAAGGTACACATAGACTGAAAGTGAACAGATGGAAAAAGACATTTCAAGCAAATGATAAGAAAACAATTCATATCAGTTATGTTTATATCAGACTACATTTATATCAGATAAAGTAAACTTTAAACTAAATATGATAAAAAAGTAACAAAAAAAGTCATTATATAGAGATAAAGTGGTCAATCCATCAAGAAGATATAACCATCATAAATATTTATACACCCAAATCAGAGCACCTAAATATATAAAGCAAAAGCTAACAGAGCTATAAGGAGAAATAAAAGGAATACAGTGAGAGTTGCATTCTTTAATACATCACTCTCAACAATGAATAGGTCATCCAGACAGAGAATCAATAAGGAAACAGTGGATTTTTTTTTTAATTTTTTTTTTCAACGTTTATTTATTTTTGGGACAGAGAGAGACAGAGCATGAACGGGGGAGGAGCAGAGAGAGAGGGAGACACAGAATCGGAAACAGGCTCCAGGCTCTGAGCCATCAGCCCAGAGCCTGACGCAGGGCTCGAACTCACGGGCCGCGAGATCGTGACCTGGCTGAAGTCGGACGCTTAACCGATTGCGCCACCCAGGCGCCCCAAGGGAACAGTGGATTTGAACAACCCAATAGAACAAATGAACCTAACAGACATGTATAGAACATTCTATCCAACAATAGCAAAATATATGTTCTCCTCAAGTGCACATGTTGGGAAATTTTCTAGAATAGACCATATGTTAGGCCACAAAACAAGTCTTAGTAAATTCAGGAAGACTGAAAGTAAGCTACTGAAGTATCTTCTCTTACCACAAGGGCATTAAATAAAAAATTAATAACAAGAGGAAACCTGGAAAATTTATGAGCACATAAAAATTAAACAATACTTCCTGAACAAACAATGGATTAAAGAAGAAAAAAAAAGTTTCTTCAGACATAGATACAAACACAATATACCAGAACTAGTGTGTTGCAACAAAAGTGGTTATAAAGTGGAAGTTGATAGCTCAAGTTTCATAGTTCAAGAAAGATCCCAAGTAAATAACCTACCTCTTCTGCCTGAAGGAAGTAGAAAAATAAGAACAAACTGAGCTTAAAATTAGCGCAAGGAAGGAAATAAAAAAGATTAGAGTGGAAATGAATAAAATGGAGACTCAAAAGACAATAGAAAAGATCAATGAAACTAAGAGCTGTGTTTTTTTTTTTTTTAAATAAACACAATTGACAAACCTTTAGGTGTACTCACCAAGAAAAAAAGAAGTCTCAAATGAATAAAATCATAAATGAAACAGAAAAGGCTACAGTTGATACCAGAGAAATACAAAGGATCATAAAGAGACTGCAATCAACAAGAATATGCAAGGTAAACAACAAGTTGGAAAATGTAGAAGAAATGGATTAAGTCCTAGAAACATTCAGTCTTCCAAGACCAAATCATGAAGACGTAGTAAATCTGAATATATTGATTCCTAGTAAGGAGTTTGAATCAGTAATCTAAAACCTCTCAACAAACAAAAATCCAGGATCATGCATCTTTACTGGTGAGTATGACTAAATGTTCATAGATGAGTTATCTTTCTCAAACTCTTCCAAAAAATTGAAGAGGAGGGAATGCTTCCAAAGTTATTTTATGGGTCCAGCATTATTCTGATATTAAAAACAGACAAGGAAAACACAAAGAGAAAATTACAGGCTTATAACCCTGATTAACGATAGATACAAATACCCTCAAAAAGAATATTAGTAAACCAAAGTTAATAATACATTAAAAGTATCATACATGCAGATCACGTAGGATTTATTCCTGGGACGCAAGGATGATTCAATAGCCACAAATCAATCAAAGTGATATGCCACATTAACAAAATGAAGGATAAAAATTACATCATCTCAATAGATACAGAAAAGCATTTGACAAAACTCAACATTCACTTGTGATAAAAACTCTCAGGCGACTGGGTGGTTCAGTCGGTTGAGCATCTGACTTCAGCCCAGGTCATGATCTCGCGGTCCGTGAGTTCGAGCCTGGCATCGGGCTCTGTGCTGACAGCTCGGAGCCCGGAGCCTGTTTCAGATTCTGTGTCTCCCTCTCTCTCTGACCCTCCCATGTTCATGCTCTGTCTCTCTCTGTCTCAAAAATAAACAAACATTAAAAAAAAAAAACTGTCAACAGTGTGGGTATAGAGGGAAGGTACCTCAAAATAATAAAGGCCATAATTTATAGAGCCCTTTCATGTCAACCATAAAAAAAGAATGAAATCTTCCCATTTGTGACATGAATGGACCTTGAGGAAATTATGCTATGTGAAGTAAGTCAGGAAAAATAAACAAACAAACAAACAAAAAAACCCAAAATACCGTATGATTTCACTTATATGTGGAATCTAAGAAAACAAATGAGCAAACAAAACAAAATTCATACATACAGAAGACAGAAGTAATTACTAGAGGGGAGGAAGGTTTGGGGTTGGGTTTAACAGAGTAAGGGAGTCAAGAGATACAGACACACAATGATAAATAAGTTATGGGGATGTGATGTACAGCATGCTGAGTATAGCAAATAATGTAACACATAGTTGAAAGTTGCCAAGACAGTAAATATGAAAAGTTACCATCACAAGAAAAACTAATATATTTTTTTGTAACTGTGTATGGTGAGAGATGATAACTAGACTTATTGTGATAATTTTGCAGTGTACACAAATATCAAATCATATCAAACTAATATAATGTTGTATGTCAATTATATCTCAAAAAAGGAAAAAAAAAGATGGAAGCTGTTGTGCAGTGGTTCCCAATTATAAGACTGGACTACCAATCATTTTAGCATGAATTATTTAGTCTCTATTCATGAAAATATTTTGAGGGTATAATTATTCTCTTTTTTGATAGTAGAAAACTGAATCATAGAGCGTGTAAATCATTTACATAAGGCCATGCAGCTATTGACTGGAAGGTTAATATGCAAATCCAGAGGATGGGATGCCAGTGCCAATCTCTTAATCTCTAAACTATATTAGCACCTGCAATTTTTTATGATTATAGAGATCCATATATTTAAAATGTTGGGATCTACCAAGAAAAAATTAAGGGTCAGAGAAGCCTGAGCTCAAATTTCATTTCTGTCACTTGCTAGGAAAATATATTGAGCAAATGAATTATTAGTCTCTCGTTTTCTTTATGTATACATTAACTCCCGGTTGTCAACATTTATTCTCAAAGCTCTCTAAATGTGAATGATCACTTTTAGAATCAAGATAGGATATAGATAAAAATGTTGAACCAGCAAAAATAATGTTTCAGAGCATGAAAGATATATTGTTGAATTTATATTTGACAACGATTAAGAAAAATCTGACTAAGGACTAGATTCTTATGTTTCTTTTTTTTAACGTTTATTTATTTTTTAGAGAGAGAGAGAGAGACAGAGTGTGAGCAGGGGAGGGGCAGAGGGAGAGGAAGACACAGAACGCTGTCAGCACAGAGCCCTATATGGGCCCTAACTCACAAATGGTGAAATCGTGACCTGAGCTGAAGTCGGGTGTTCAACCTACTGAGCCACCCAGGTGCCCTGAGATTCTTATATTTCTGTCCTGCTTATAGTTACGTCTTATTTCAAAATAATTCTTCATTAACTTTTTTAAATGTTTATTTATTTATTTTGAGAGAGAGAAAGCGAGTGTTGCATTAGCAGGGGAGGAGCAGAGAGAAGGAGAGAATCTCAAGCAGTCTCCACACCATCAGTGCAGAGCCCTACCTGCGGCTCAATCTCACAGACCATGAGATCATGACCTGAGCCAAAATCAAGAGTAGGACGCTTAACTGACTGAGCTATCCAGGCACACTTGCATTAACTTTTTTATATAAAAGTTGTTTACAATTCTTCTATCAATTGCCTTTGCAGTTTTTTTTCTGTTCCATTATTTTTTTCTTAATTTTGTTGAATATAGACAATACAAACTGACAATTAATCATTGTTAAGTATGACTGTTAAGTGTCCATGGACAATCTCTTCTTACTATGTACATATATGTACATTATAATGGAATGTATAGCCTGAATATACACCAATGATGAGCATGCTTACTAAAGCAGAAAAAACAAATGAAATATATGTTTTCAGTTTTTCATTTAATATATGTTATTTTTGTTTCGGTTCCACCTATTTTGGCTCATGGGATATAAATTCTTCATTTTACCCAAAATCTGAGAAAATTTTTTTCAAATTATTTTATGTGATCTGCAAAGACCAGTGTGGTTAGAATATCTTATTTTGCTTGTTAAATTACAAAGCTTCTAAAATTAAAGCAGATGTCTCACACTTAAATGAATATTTGTGATTTCACTTTATAAACACAATGATTTTTAAAATTATGACTTTGTGTAGGTCACAACAAGGTAAGGCAATTCCTCAAATGACTGTTGGAATGTTAAATCATTTTTATTTTTTGATTGAGATATATAGTATAAAATATATCAATGTTGAAATGAAGTTACATTTTTTCCTAGATAAGGACATTTTCTAATATATTTTTAATTGGCTTGACATTGAATTCTGCCAGTGAAACTTTCGTGTTAAATTAATAAATTTTATGTCTTCCAAATTTATCCTACACTTATGCCAAACATGCACATACCTGCATACATATATAAATATGTATACATATATACACACACACATATTCATATATATGTGTGTGTGTATATATATATATTTGTATATATACACATATATTTCTTGGAGAGTAATTTTATACACATTATATGTATTTGTTTACATATATGTATTATATGTAAATCTCCAAGGAATATTTGCCTACCACTGGATTGCAAATACTTGAAAATAGTGTGGTGAAAACTTTCAGAAATCTATAACTAAGGTTTGAACAATTGTTCCATGGCTGCTCAAGGTAAATAGTGCTTATGTTCATATCTGAAAGGTTAGACTGGGGCAAAGGAAGAGTGTCCAAAATAATATGATGTTGTTACAATTTTTCACGACAAAAGGTCAGTTTCAAATTTTTACAATGAGACCGATTCCAGAGCTCTGTTGTCTCTATTAACATGCTTAAGATAGAATAGTTTTTCTTTCTTTCAGAATAATCTTAGATTAACCAAAAAGAAAAAGTTAAATAAGACAAAAAGGATAAGATTTGGGGTTAAAAACAAGAACACACCCCTTCCCCTGCAATCATGTAAGAAAGACATTATGGGAGCAGGTGTTCAGTGGCCTGAATTTAGCTAAATTTGGTTCTGCCAATGACTCACTGTTGAGAAAGGTTGACCTATTCAATTTTAAAAATAGAAATTTTAAAATAAGCTGACCCATGGTAGAGTTGACCAGATATCCCACATTAATGGCATAATTTTCATTTAGGTATTTTTTTTTCTATGACTTGTCCAGTTATTGAAAAAGGCAGCAAGTACATCTAAATTGCACTTATCCACCCTCCTTTATCCACAACTTCTCTAACATTTTCTATGCTTTATTCAGTTGGCAGCAAGACGGTGTGTCCCTGTTGCTGCATGACGGTAGCCGGATTGATTGGTGCATTCATTAACTTGGTTTCCTCAGTGATTTGCAGTGTTGAAGTTACTGAGGCCACTGTCTCCCCATGGTCATGTGTTGGAGTGGCAGCCAGAATAGCTGGTTTGTATTAACTACTACAAAGATATTTTCTAGGACCCCCGAGGTGGCCTTTCAGTTGTTTTATTGACTGGATTTAGTAACCTTTTTCTAGCACGGAGTGCACAATTTCTTCCCCATCCCAGATCACTGTACACTGTAGCCCACAGCAGACTGGCCGTGTCCGTGCTTTACATCAATTGTGCCAGCACATTTAATACTAACCCATCTGCTTTTCATTACTTTTGCTCTGAGTCCACACCTACTTGATTTCTTGTGTCTCTTCCCTATCATGATGGATTGATATCCTTCCTCATCTGAGATGTTTCTCTTTTTAAGCCTGATCATTAGCATCTTAACACTGGCCTCCTCAAAGCTTTTTTCCTTTCTTGTATACCTCTGCCTCTCAACTTATTAATCTGTTATCTGAAACACTTCTTTTCTCTTGTGTGTGTGCTCTTTAAGTTCCTTAACTTATATCCAGAGCCATGAAGAACTTCACTCTGCTTCCAGGGAACATTCTGGGTATGCTCTTGCTTCTTTAATAGGAACTAGGCTGCAATATCTCAGTCTATTTCTCATTGATCTCTTCAATTTTTTCTATAGTAGGCTAATGGGAGAGTTCTGCCTGTAAGATTATCTAAATCCACAAATTTGTGCTCCTCTTTCCTTTGCAAATATCTAGAATCATTAAACAAAAACCAAATTGCCAATTTATAGGATATTCATTAGCAACTTCCACTCAGACTGATATCCTTCAATTTTTATATGTACAGACATATGTAATCATGCCAATCATGATCTTTTCATTAATCATGTCCATCAATTACTTCATGGAAAACCCTTATTAAACTACCCTTTTATTTGCAATTCTTTGAGCAGTTACATTATGCCAGCCATTTTGACAAGTGCTACATAAAAATAATTACATTTAATTTTCTCAATAGACCCACAAGACGAATAGTAATAATACTGTGGTAGTTCCTTCTTATGGATATGAATGCCAAGACTTAAGTGATTAAATTTCTTTTTTTAAACTTATTTTTAATGTTTGTTTATTTTTGAGAGAGAGAAAGAGACAGAGTGTGAGTGGGGAGGAGCAGAGAGAGAGGGAGACACAGAACCCGAAGCAGGCTCCAGGCTCTGAGCTGTCAGCACAGAGCCCGACGCGGGGGGCTCGAACCCACAAACCCTGAGATCATGACCTCACCCGAAGTCTACGCTTAACCGACTGAGCCACCCAGGCACCCTGATTAAATATCTTTTCTAAAATTATGCAGTCAGTACAGAGGCATGCCAAACCTCCAACTCAGGAATGTGTAATTGAAAATTCTGCACCATTAACCAATGACATACACAGCCTAAACTTTGGTAAACTCTATTTTGAAAGTTTAAAAACCTGTCTGGGACTGCAAGATCGAATATCAACTAAGACCGAAAAAGGAAAAGGTAGCTCTGACATTAATCAACCTAGGCAGGAGGTTGGACACAGACAAAGGTAGTCTCCAAATTAATGGAAAAACTTTCCTCAAAGCCATGCAGTAAAATGCCATAAAAAAACCTCTCTTCACATGATTTCTGTTTGCTCACCAGTGATGCTCCCAGAAGTTCTTGTTTTTCTCATCTATTAGTGGGGACATCTAATTGCTAAAATGCTGTCACCTCATGACAGCACCCAATTCATAGTTAATCCTTGCTTCTCTTAATCTCTCTTAAAAGTAGCAACTAACCAAAATGAATGCCCTCTTCCCTTAGACACATTTCTGAATCATTCAGCGGTAACCAAAACCTTACAAAAGATGCTGCCCTTCTCCCTCTTGTCATGTGTCCTTCCATAATTCCTCCCCAGTGCCCTCCTTTGCTGCATCAGGTCAATAAATCTGATTCTGTCAGACTTCAAATTTGTGCCTGGTGGTCTCTGGCTGATTAAATCTTTAACAATGCTTAGTGAATTAATACACATAAGTAATTCCCAGAGGATGAAAAACAAATAGCCATTAAATAGAAGAAAGAATGCTTAGCAGCTTTCATAATAAAAATGCAAATTTAAGTGATATGCCACTTGAATGTATCCATTTGGTAAAGATACATAAAATTTTTAAAGGTTCTGTATTATCAAGATCTTGTAATGAAGGGAAGGCCTGGGTACTGTCATACAGGTAAGTGGAATTATATGGTACTTCAAATTTTCTGGAAGGAAATCTGGACTTAAAATTTTCATTTGTAACCTAACTTTTTTTTAAAAAAAATATTTATTTAAATTCAAGTTAGTTAACATACCATATAGTATTGTTTCAGGAGTAGAATTTAGTGATTTATTCACTTAACATATAACACTCAGTGCTCATCCCAACAAGTGCCCTCCTTAACGCCCAGCATCTATTTGACCCATTCTCCACTCCCTTCCCCTCCAGCAACCCTATTTGTTCTCTGAATTTAAGAGTCTCTTATGGTTTTCCTCCCTCTCTGTTTTTATCTTATTTTTCCTTCCCTAACTTTTAATAGGTTATTGGGAAAAAAATAATTAAAGTACAGAAAACATTTACTAGCATATTCATGGCAACACTTTCAGAAAAAAGAGAACAAATGATATAAATGCCCCCCAAGGACGCATTTAGTTAAATAAATGATGGTACATGTATAAAACAGAATTCTATGCTAACCAAAAAGCCTTTTGTAAATTAATATTTAGTGCCATGTTATTAAATTAAAAAGATATTTTATTGAACAATGCATATAGAAGATCAAAATTTCATTAAAAATTTTAGATTTATGGATGTGTATGTGGATATATAGAGAAAAGATACTAAACAAATGCTCTTAAAGGCTTTTTCTGGGTGGCAAAATAATAGGTGTCATATTCTCTTCCTTGTACTTTAAGCATCCACGTTCCTTTGTAAAACAAACTATAAATATGAAGTGTAATTAATCTGAGATCACAAGCATGAAGTCATTGTTTCAAGCAAAAACATGTTAATAGCCAATATTTTCACTGTTTCTTATCGGCCTGTTACTAGCTATAGTTAACACTGTCTGTATCGCAAGCCTGTTATATCCATTCCGCAAATATGATATCCTCAACACATCACACTACATTTGTTTTTCCAGTGTAAAAGATGGAGAAAGTGGAGTTAAGAGACAAAGATTAGTGAAGTCGGATCTTTAACCCAAAGTGACTCTTTAGATTAGAGAAAATATATTCATTTCCATACACTTGATTTAAGACCTCATATTGCCAAAAGAAACTGGTTAAATATGCTATTCCACATACTGTGCTAGAAAACTCTCTTGGGTTTACCCCCACTACCCACACCCCACTCCTACAGGGAAGACCAGCCTATTTATATGCCCAAGCTATCAGCTGAGGCTAAGATAAAGGGTAGGCAAAGTCTTGTGTTTCTACATATACTCATTCATTTATGAGAGCAAAGAATAATGGAAGTGCCTTGGTTAAATACAGGCATCTTTTTCATGAAAACATCTTTCTTGAGTTACTCCTTCACAAAGAAAGATGGCAGGTGTGGATGGCCTGAAGGTGACCCTGGCAACTAAGGTATAGAATTTCTAACTGTCACTTATCTGCAACCTTTCAATGACTGCTAACTCAACCGTAGCATCCAACAGTACTGAGGACTTTTAATATATGTCATCTCACTTGTGGATATTTAAAAGTATTAGTTATTGCTTGGAAAGCATAGTTATAAAGTAATAGATATTTAGTTTTATGTTATTCCCCACTGAATTGTGAACTCCATAAGACCATATTACTCACTGGATATGAATAAATAGAATCATGTTTCTATTATTACTACTTTTCTCATGCTAGCACATGACATCCATTCAATAAAGTTTATTTAAATGAATTTAGTTACATTCATTTCTCATGTGTAATTTGTCATGTTAAATAATCTGTAATGTATTTAATTTGGAGGCATTCCACTCTATTTATAATGAATGCTCTTTTTTCTCTTTATAAAATATACATAGTTTTATGTAAAACATGGAAAATATTTAAAATTATATAGTGAGACCAAAACTATCCCACAATATCATAAGTCCCTTCTCCCTGAAAAATATACCATTAACATTTGAAATCCTTGTTTGCAGATCTAACTTAGTTGAGGTTATGTGGGTGTATGTATGTATCTTTAATATAATATTTGTTGTCCTAATTTTTTAATCATTATATAATAATTATATTTAGTATCCAAAAGTCTCTTTATAAAAGTCATTATGATTTCCGTGTACACATTTAATTGATATGTATACATCTGAAGATAGTAACAAATTCTATTTAATTGTTATATGTAGCCATTCGTTTTCCAGCAGAAAAGACTGTAATAGCCCTTGGACCTCAAAGCTTTTATAAAATGTGTATAAAATATATATTCAGATATCTCCAATGATACAACCCTGATTAAAAATGGTACTAATGATCCTTTTTTTCTCATTACACCTTCATAGCTGCCTGAATGGAGGGAACGTATAATGATAGCTTCATTTCTTTTTCCCCCAAAAAATTCAACTTAAGATACTCCATTTACATTTGATAATATTGATTGCATATTTCATAGATTCCATAGTGACATTGTAAAGCGAAGCTCAGAAATACATTAGTTTTTAAAAATGCAAGTTCCTTTTTGGAATTCATTTTTTTTCTCCTGAAAATGTCACAACAAATATACAGATCAGAACATATTTTGTAAGATTTCTCCCTGTGTTGAAATTCAACAATTAATCTTGATGCAGACTGAAATAATATGGCAAGAACTGATAACATGATTATGATTCCATTGGTTTTTCTAACAATTCCATCTTATTACCCAGTCTTCAGAATTGATAATACTGATGATCAGGAAGCCAAACAGTCTACAATGTAAATCTCTTACCTGAGGGTAAAAAGAAGCAAGAAATACTATATTGTATTTTAGGTTAAAATTCATTCATCATATATATACTAGATTATTTACTGAGCACTTCAAATGTTATAGGTTACAGTTCCCTTGACCTTCAGGAACTCACTGTTGAGTAGGCACATCAGATGTGTCAAGAAATAACTATAATGCCACCATCAGAAAGGAGTCAGAAAGTCAGAAAGGAGTTATTCAAAAAGCATAATGGAAGCAGGTATAAATTTTTCCCCTTATGACTAGTAATCTCGGATGACTTGTATAACAGAAGGAAGGCGATTGGTGATTTGAAAGCCTGCCCATTAATTTCTGACATCATTGACCAATCTTTGGGCAAAGGTTTTATTCTCTATTTTGACCCATTAGCTGCTCCTTCAGTGACCCTAATAAGAATGTTAGTGGGATTTGAAGAAAGGGAGAGGGGAGATCTGGAAAATAAAAATGTACTTATTCTCTAAACAATCCTTTCTTTCAAAAGAGACAGTTATTTGAACATTTCAACAGGATATAGCAAAATCTATACGTTAACTTTTGCTTTGTCATCTGAGAAATGCATTTCAGTTCAGGCCCATTTGCTGCTAAAAATTCTTTCAGAAAGCAAAAATGTAAACTAGTATTTCTTGGGTAATGTTCTGTTTGCAGTGAAAATGTGATGTGCATACCTTTTTTATTCCCCCCAAAAAATCGTTATGATTTTTCAACCAAAAATAAAGGGAGATTTGAACTCTTTAGAGATAAAAATAAACAGACTGAGCAAGGAAAAAAGAAAGAAAAGAGAAAAATATATCATAGTCTTTTGGGAGAAAAGACATTAAGAATCTTAGTTGTTTTCCTTTCTGTCCTATGTCAGTTCAAGCCTATCCCACCAGAGATTAAAGATCTATTCTGACAATATGTTCAGAAGGAGATAATGAAGCAAAGAGTTGAGAGATATAACTGAATTATATTACCGGGTCTATTAAAGGTTTTGACTAACTAACTAGCTTCCAAAGTTCTCATGTTCCTATTGTCTGAGCTCTTTGTTTACATGGAAACTTGTTCATATAATATAGCTTTATATAGAAGAAATACAGAAGAATAATATGAAAGAAATAATATGTAAAAACTAATAAATAATACTCTCAATAGTTAGAAGAGTCCTGGAAAAAATAAATCAGGATAATATGATAGCAAGTGATTTAGGTTTCGTTGAAACTTTCTCTGTGGTAGTGGCATAAAATTAGAGACTTTAAAGGAGAGAGATAACATTCACGTGACTAGAAAGAGTTTTTCATGCAGAGAGACAGTTAATGCAGAGGACTTGAGGAAAGCCCTTGGAAGTCATTCAGAATAGCATAACCTGATTTACATTTTTTTTAAGACTGCTGTGTACTGGGTAAGAAAGTGATTATCAGACAGTGATAGTTGAAGGTGTGAGATCAGGAAAAGTGCTGTTGTGTTAGTCAAGATAAAAAGTGAGGATGGTGTTTAACTGGTGTTGATAGTAGAGATCGAGAGAAGCAGTTGTAGTAAGGATATATTAGAACTATTGGATGGTGGAATTGGTCAGAAATACTAATGTATTGTATGTAGGGTCAAAGGAATGGAGGAATCAAGCATAAAACTGAGTGAGGGGGTTGAACCACTCAATAGGACCTGGTGTAATTTACTGCAATGGGAAATTCTGGAGAAAAAACAGATGAGGGAGAGGATTAGTTAAGGTTAATCAAAAATTCTGTTGCAAACATGTTAAATTTGAAGCACCTGTACAACATTCAAGTAGAGATGCTAAGCAGGCGCTTGTATTTACATTTTGTGACCTAAGGGAAGAGTTGTGGAGAACATAACATTTTGAATATCATCAGCATAAAGATGGATTTAAAGCCTGAAGAATATCACTTAGAGAAAGAATGTGTAGATAGAGAAAAAGACCCTGGGATTCTCTGAAAGGTGAAGGCTGAGAAGAGTAAAAAAAAAAGGCAGGAAATGAGCCCCAAAAAGACTAGCACATGGGATAGGAGGAACATGAGGCATTCATACTATGGGAGCCTAGGAAAGTATTTCAAAGGGAGGGAGTGCAGTTTGCATTGGGGGTGTTGGTAAGAGATGAGAGCCATGAGGACAGAAGTGGCCGATGAACTTGGTGACATGGACATCATCGGTAACCTTGCCAAAAGCAGTTAGAGCTAAAGTGGAGAAGGAGGATGACTCAGAGAGAATATGGGAGTGACTGCAAAGTGAAGAAATAGGGAAAGAAATGAGAGATGAATAAATAGTACAGGAAGAATACAGACAATTTCTTTAAAGTTTCACTACAATGATTAACAGGAAAATGGCCAGGTGAATGTGGCATCAAAGGAAGGTTTTTTTTTTTGTTTTTTTTTTTTTTTTAATATGTTGCACCGCATTTTGCACGTTGATGGGAATGATCCACAAAATGCAGTCGGGGAAATTAAGATGCAGATGGTATAGGTAGGAACTATAAAAGACAAGCCCTTAAAAAAAAGTAACAGGGGATGAGATGCGGGAGGAAACTGGGGAGTTGGCCTTCAATAAAACCAATGCTTTTCAATGGGTAAGGACAGAGATATAGAATATAGAGGCATGGATGCATGTAGGTTAGGAGATTTGGAAGCAAGATGAGGGAGTTCCAGTAAATGGTCAATGACAATAATGTAATGGTTGTAGCTGTTTGTGTGTGTGTGTGTGTGTGTGTGTGTGTGTGTGTGTGTGTGTGTGTTTAGGTGTAAATGTTGGAAGTTTGATGAGAAAGACGACAAGATCATAATAAATTACTTATCTTGAGATTGGAAAAGAAATGTAGGATGGTTAGAATCAATTTTGTAAAACTAATCTAAACACAGTTCTTATGAGGATAAAGCAGGACAAGTATGTAAAGTCCTTGGATGCAGTGTCTGAAATACAGACAATAGATGTTATAAAATGATGACTTTATTACCCATACATTTTGTAACCTCAATCTTTTGATTAATTAGTGGCAGAAAAAGATTAGGGAAAATTAACAAAGATAAGAAGAAAGGGATAAACGAATATTCTTCTAAATTATTTTAAAAATCATTTGAGTATAATTGACACAAAGTAAACTTCACATATTAAAGCATACAATTTGATAAATTTGACATTTATGTAACACCTGTAAAGCCACCATCACAATCAAGATCGTGCATGTAAGTACCATCCCTGAAAGATTCCATGTGTCCCCTTGTAAATTATCCCTGTTGTCCCACCCTGCCTCCACATCAAGGGAACCATGGATTTTATCAATAGAAGTTAGTTTGTATTTACTACAATTTATATAATCATCGTTATATAGTAGGCGTTCTTTTTTTGTCTGGCTTCTTTTGTTCAGTGTAATTATTTGAGATTTGTATGTTGTATGGATTGATAGTGTCTTCTTTTATCACTTAATAGTATTGCTGACTAGTATACCTTTGTTTACCCATTCACCTGAGATGATCTATTGACCTGAGTTTGGGTTGTTTCCAGTTTCCCGTTTGGGGCCATTATAAATAAATTGTTATGAACATTTTCAGACGAGACTTTGTATGAACATATGCTTTCATTTCTCTTGGATCAATATCTAGGAAGGAAATAACTGGGTTGTATTGTAGGTGTATGTGTAAGTTCTTTAAAAATTGTGGAACTGTTTTCTGAAGGGTTTGTACCATTTTACATTTTCACCAGCAGTGTGAGTTCCCATTGTTCTACATCCTTACAAATACTTGGAATGCTCAGTATATTTTTTTTATATCTTTTTTTTTTAATTTTTCTAATGTTTATTTATTCTTTTTTTTTTTTTTTTTAATGATTTTGTCTTGCTACCTGGGCTGTATAACCATGGGTCACTGCAGAAAGCTTATCTATTTTTTTTAATGTTTATTTATTTTTTTTTTATTTAAATTTTTTTTTTTTCTTCAACGTTTTATTTTTATTTTTGGGACAGAGAGAGACAGAGCATGAACGGGGGAGGGGCAGAGAGAGAGGGAGACACAGAATCGGAAACAGGCTCCAGGCTCTGAGCCATCAGCCCAGAGCCCGACGCGGGGCTCGAACTCACGGACCGCGAGATCGTGACCTGGCTGAAGTCGGACGCTTAACCGACTGCGCCACCCAGGCGCCCCAAATGTTTATTTATTTTTGACAGAGAGAGACAGAGCATGAGCAGGGGAGGGGCAGAGAGAGAGGGAGACACAGAATCTGAAGCAGGCTCCAGGCTCTGAGCTGTCAGCACAGAGCCCCACACGGGGCTTGAACTCACAGACTGCGAGATCATGACCTGAGCCGAAGTCGGATGCTCAACCGACTGAGCCACCCAGATGCCCCAATGTTTATTTATTCTTGAGACAGAGACAGAACGTGAACAGGGGAGGGGCAGAGAAAGAGAGAGACACAGAATCTGAAACAGGCTCCAGGCTCTGAGCTGTCAGCACAGAGCCTGATGCGGGGCTCGAACCCACAAACTGTGAGATCAAGACCTGAGCTGAAGTCGGACGTTTAACTGACTGAGCCACCCAGGTTTCCCGCTCAGTATGTTTTTCATTTCAGACATTCTAATAAGTATAGAATGGTTTCCATTTGTCATTTTAATTTTCGTACTCCCAATGACTAATAACATTAAGCTTTCTTCATGTTTATTTGCCATTAATGTCTCTTCTTTGGTAGAGCTCAAATATTTTCCCTCTTTTAAAAATTCTTTTTTTTTAATTGTTGAATTGGGAGAGTTCTTTACATATTCTATATACAAGTCCTTCATCATATCTGTTCTGCAAATATTTTTCCCCATCTGTTTCTTGTATTTTCATTTTTTTCATGATACCTTTTGAAGAGCAGAGATTTTTAATTTTAATGAATTTCAATTTATCTTTTTTTTTTCCTTTTATAGCTCATACTTTGGCAAGGAATCTAAAAAATTATTGCCTAGGGTTAGGAATCTGACTCTTGATTTTTTCTCAGGTCGTGATCTCATGGTCTGTGGAATCAAGCCTGCCATTGGGCTCTGTGCTGACAGCACGGAGCCTGCTTGGGATTCTTTCTCTCCCTCTCTCTCTCTGCCCCTCTCCCACTTGTTCTCTCTCTGTCTCAAAATAAATAAATAAGCATTAAAAAGTAAAAAAAAAATTGCTATATTTTTTCTGGAAGTTTAAGGTTTAAGAATCCCCTCTAACATTTGTTGGATCAAGAAGTGTAAGTAATACAAATTATATATTAAGTAGTGGAAACTACAAACGTACATTGAATCAATCCAATGAGCCATATCACAGTTACTTCAACATCAATCCCCCACTGCAAAGTTTGTTCAAACCTCATCAGTTAAATCCAACACCTCCTTCTGGCATGGGACAGGGTAGAATAATGACTTGGGCTTATATCCAAGAAAGCTGTAAAAGTTAGAGCCTCTGTTCCCCAAATTTCTGGAGCATAATTGGACAGATATATATGGTCCTCATTCTTCTTGAGGTTAGGGAGACATTAGCCCTATCCCTAATCATATTTTTCTTTAAAACAATTGTGTTTGGGATAGTGGAAGAAGGAGGGATCACATGTTAGAGAGAGGGAGAGAACAGCTCCACGCCAGGAAGGAAGGCACGTTTACTTCTGGATTCCTGTGGGGCAGCTCAACCAACTAAGGTATAATATTTTCACTCAACCCAAATCTCTATCTCTTTTATAGATACCATTTATTTCAGCTTTGGAAACCTCTTGATTCTGCAGCAACAGCCACATGGCATTCAGTATGGGGCCAAGGATTTTGCTCCTTTAGTTTGAGTTGATTCGATTTGCACAGAGACAATTTTTTTTAAGGAAACCTTTTTAACATGTGGTTTCAAGTACTCTATTATCATGATAACATCTCTAAGTTTTCACATGATTTTAACAAAGCCTAAAACAGCTTTTTTTTAGGTGGTAGGAGGTAAAGATAAGAATTTATCTATATTCTGTTGAGTCTGTTTCTCTTCTTCTGGTTTTATAAACCCAGTCTGATGATGTTTTTCTGTGGGACTCTGTGTGTATTAGGGAAAGGGCCATAGCACCCTTATAGCAGTAGCATCGATGGGGAAAACAACTTTGAGACTTTCACTGTCTTCCCTGAGTGGATTGAAAGTTGGCACACAGACGACAGGACAGGCTGAACCATAAAGTAACATATTTGTTGTCATTCTTTAACAAACATTGGGCACCACACCCTCATCTCCTAACAGAACCAGCCAAACTGATAGCATTTTGCCTGGTTGACCCTTAGTCATCACTAATTTCCCTTCTTTCATCCCAAAGGTAATGGCACATCTCTGTAACACTTTTACTTTATTTTATTTTATTTTATTTTATTTTATTTTATTTTATTTTATTTTATTTTATTTTTTATTTTTTAAAATTTACATCCAAATTAGTTACCATATAGTGAAACAATGATTTCAAGAGTAGATTCCTTAATGCCCCTTACCCATTTAGCCCATCCCCCCTCCCACAACTCCTCCAGCAACCCTCAGTTTGTTCTCCACATTTATGAGTCTCTTCTGTTTCGTCCCCCTCCGTTTTATATTATTTTTGTTTCCCTTCCCTTATGTTCATCTGTTTTGTCTCGTAAAGTCCTCATATGAGTGAAGTCATATGACTTTTGTCTTTCTCTAACTGACTAATTTCACTTAGCATAATACCCTCCAGTTCCATCCACTTAGTTGCAAATGGCAAGATTTCATTCTTTTTGATTGCCGAGTAATACTCCACTGTGTGTGTGTGTGTGTGTGTGTGTGTGTGTGTGTGTATACACACACACACCACATCTTCTTTATCTATTCATCCATTGGTGAACATTTGGGCTCTTTCCATACTTTGGCTATTGTTCATAATGCTGCTATAAACATGGGGGTGCATGTGTCCATTTGAAACAGCACACCTGTATCCTGTGGATAAATGCCTAGTAGCGCAATTGCTGGATCGTAGGGTACTTCTATTTTCAGTTTTTTGAGGAACCTCAATACTGTTTTCCAGGGTGGCTGCACCAGCTTGCATTGCTATCAACAATGCAAAAGAGATCCTCTTTCTCCGCATCCTTGCCAACATCTATTGTTGCCTGAGTTGTTCATGCTAGCCATTCTGACAGGTGTAAGGTGGTATCTCATTGTGGTTTTGATTTGTATTTCCCTGATGATGAGTGATGTTGAACATTTTTTCATGTGTTGGTTGGCCATCTGGATGTCTTTCTTGGAGAAGTGTCTATTCATGTCTTTTGCCCATTTCTTCACTGGATTATTTGTTTTTTGGGTGTTGAGTTTGATAAGTTCTTTATAGATTTTGGATATAACCCTTTATCTGATATGTCGTTTGCAAATATCTTCTCCCATTCTGTCGGTTGCCTTTTAGTTTTGCTGATTGTTTCTTTCGCTGTGCAGAAGCTTTTTATTTTGATGAGGTATCAGTAGTTCATTTTTGCTTTTGTTTCCCTTGCCTCCGGAGACGTGTCGAGTAAGAAGATCAAAGAGGTTTTTGCCTGATTTCTCCTCAAGGATTTTGATGGCTTCCTGTCTTACTGAGGTCTTTCATCCATTTTGAGTTTATTTTTGTGTATGGTGTAAGAAAGTGGTCCAGGTGCATTCTTCTGCATGCCGCTGTCCAGTTTTCCCAGCACCACTTGCTGAAGAGACTGTCTTTATTCCATTGGATATTTTTTCCTGGTTTGTCAAGGATTAGTTGGCCATATGTTTGTGGGTCCATTTCTGGGTTCTCTATTCTGTTCCATTGATCTGAGTGTCTATTCTTGTGCCAGTTCCATACTCTCTTGATGGTTACAGCTTCATAGTATAGCTTGAAGTCTGGGATTGTGATGCCTCATGCTTTGGTTTTCTTTTTTAAGATTGCTTTGGCTATTCAGGGTCTTTTCTGATTCCATAAAATTTTAGGATTATTTGTTCTATCTCTATGAAGATGCTGGTGTTATTTTGTTATGGATTGTGTTGAATATGTAGATTGCTTTGGGTAGTATTGACATTTTAACAATATTTGTTCTTCCTATCCAGGAATATGGAATCTTTGTCCATTTTTTGTGTCTTCTTCAATTTCCTTCATAAGCTTCCTATAGTTTTCAGCATATAGATTTTTCACCTCTTTGGTTAGATTTATTCCTAGGTATTTTATGGTTTTTCGTGCAACTGTAAATGGGATTGATTCCTTGATTTCTCTTTCTGTCGCTTCATTGTTGGTGTACAGGAATGCAACTGATTTCTGTGCATTGATTTTATATCCTGCAACTGCTGAATTCATGAATCACTTCTAGCAGTTTTTTGGTGGAATCTTTTGGGTTTTCCATATAGAGTATCATGTCATCTGCAAAGACTAAAAGTTTGACCTTCTCCTGGCTGGTTTGGATGCCTTTTATTTCTTTGTCTGATTGCAGAGGCTAAGACTTCCAATATTATGTTGAATAACAGTGGAGAGAGTGGACATCCCTGTCTTGTTCCTGACCTTAGGGGGAAATCTGTCAGTTTTTCCCATTGAGGAGGATATTAGCATTGGGTCATTCATATATGGCTTTTATGATCTCAAGGTATGCTCCTTCTATCCCTACTTTCTTGAGGGTTTTTATCAAGAAAGTTTGCTGTATTTTGTCAAATGCTTTCTCTGCATCTATTGAGAGGATCATATGGTTCTTGTCCTTTCTTTTATTGATGTGATTAATCATGTTAATTGTTTTGTGGATATTGAACCAGCCCTGCATCCCAGGTATAAATCCTGCTTGGCCATGGTGAATAATTTTTTTTAATGTATTGTTGGATCTGGTTGGCTAATATCTTGTTGAGGATTTTTGCATCCATGTTCATCAGGGAAATTGGTCTATAGTTCTCCTTTTTAGTAGTGTCTCTGTCTTGTTTTGGAATCAAGGTAATGCTGGTTTCATAGAATGAGTTTGGAAGTTTTCCTTCCATTCCTATTTTTTGAAACAGTTTCAAGAGAATAGGTGTTAATTCTTCCTTAAATGTTTGGTAGAATTCCCCTGGAAAGCCATCTGGCCCTGGACTCTTGTTTTTTGGCAGATTTTTGATTACTAATTTGATTTCCTTACTGGTTATGGGTCTGTTCAAATTTTCTGTTTCTTCCTGTTCCAGTTTTGGTAATGTATATGTTTCTAGAAATTTGTCCATTTTTTCCAGATTACCCATTTTATTGGCATAATTATGGCCAATTTGTTGCCATAATTATGGCATAATTGCTCATAATATTCTCTTATTATTGTTTTTATTTCTGCTGTGTTGGTTGTGATCTCTCCTCTTTCATTCTTGATTTTATTTATTTGGGCCCTTTCCTTTTTCTTTTTAATCAAACTGGCTAGTGGTTTATCAATTTTGTTAATTCTTTCTAAGAACCAGCTTCTGGTTTCATTGACCTGTTCTACTGTTTTTTTTTTTTTGGTTTCCGTAGCATTAATTTCTGCTCTAATCTTTATTATTTCCTGTCTTCTGCTGGTTTTGGGTTTTATTTGCTGTTCTTTTTCCAGCTCCTTAAGGCAAAAGGTTAGGTTGTGTATCAAATCTTTCTTCCTTTTTTATGAAGGCCTGGATTTCTATATACTTTCCTTTTATGACCGCCTTTGCTGTGTCCCAGAGGTTTTGGGTTGTGGTGTTATCATTTTCATAGGCTTCCATATACTTTTTAATTTCCTCTTTAACTGATTGGTTAGCCCATTCATTCTTTAGTAGGATGTTCTTCAGTCTCCAAGTATTTTTTACCTTTCCAAATTTTTTCTTGTGGTTGATTTTGAGTTTCATAGAATTGTGGTCTGATCATATGCACAGTATGATCTCGATCTTTTTGTGATTACTTAGGGCTGATTTGTGTCCCAATATATGGTCTATTCTGGAGAACGTTCCATGTGCACTGGAGAAGAATGTATATTCTGCTGCTTTAGGATGAAATGTTCTGAATATATCTGTGAAATCCATCTGGTCCAGTGTGTCATTCAAAGCCATTGTTTCCTTGTTGATTTTTGATTAGATGATCTGTCCATTGCTGTGAGTGGGGTGTTGAAGTCTCCTACTATTATGGTATTACTATCGATGAGTTTCTTTATGTTCATGATTAATTGATTTATATATTTGGGTGCTCTCACATTTGGAGCATAAATGTTTACAATTGTTAGGTCTTCTTGGTGGATAGACCCTTTGATTATGATATAATTCCCTTCTGCATCTCTTGATATAGTTTTTTTTGTAAAGTCTAGATTGTCTGTAATAAGTATGGCTACTCCAGCTTTCTTTTGTTGACCATTAGCATGATAGATGGTTCTCCATATCCTTACTTTCAATCTGAAGGTGTCTTTAGGTTATTGGATCTTAGGAATATACATGGATCTTGTTTTCTTATCCATTCTGTTACTCTGTGTCTTTTGATTGGAGCATAGAGTCCATTGATGTTTAGAGTGAGTACTGAAAGATATGAATTTATTGCCATTATGATGCTTGTAGAGTTGAAGTTTCTAGTAGTGTTCTCTGGTCCTTTCTAGTCTTTGTTGCTTTTTTTTTTTTTTTTTTTTTTTTTTTTGTCTTTTCTCTCCTCAGAGAGTCCCCCTTAAAGTTTCTTGCAGGGCAGTTTTAGTGGTCATGAACGCCTTTAATTTGTGTTTGTCTGGGAAACTTTTAATCTCTCCTATTTTGAATGACAGTCTTGCTGGGTAAAGAATTCTTGACTGCATGTATCTGATTCAGAACATTGAATATATCCTGCCACTCCTTTCTGGCCTGCCAAGTTTCTGTGGATAGGTCTGCTGCAAACCGGATCTGTCTTCCCTTGTAGGTTAGGGACTTTTTTTCCCTTGCTGCTTTCATGATTCTCTCCTTGCATGAGTATTTTGTGAATTTGACTATGATATGCCTTGTTGATGGTCGATTTTTTTTTAATCTGATGGGGGTCCTCTGTGCTTCCTGGATTTTGATGTCTTTGTCGTTTCCCAGGTCAGAAAAGTTTTCTGCTATGATTTTTTCACATAACCCATCTACCCCTATTTCTCTCTCTTCCTCTTCTGGTACCCCTATGATTCTGATGTTGTTCCTTTTTAATGAGTCACTGATTTCTCTAATTCTTAAATCATGCTCTTTTGCCTTAATCTGTCTCTTTTTTTTCTGCTTCATTATTCTCTATAAGTTTATCCTCTATATCTATGATTCTCTGTTCTGCCTCATCCATCCTTGCCTCCGCTGTATCCATCTGTGATTGCAGCTCAGTTATGACATTTTTTATTTCATTCTGGCTATTTTTTACTTCTTTTATCTCTGCAGAAAGGGATTCTAATCTATATTCGACTCCAGCTAGTATTCTTATTATCATGATTCTAAATTCTGGTTCAGACATTTTGCTTGTACATGTGTTGGTTAAATCCCTGGCTGTCGTTTCTTTGTGCTCTTTCTTTTGGGGTGAATTCCTTTGTTTTGTCATTTTGAAAGGAGAAAAGGAATTAATGAGGTAGAAAAATTGAAATAAAAAATTAAATAAAAAATATTAAAATTAAAAATTAAACACATACACACACACACAAAATAGAATAGATGATGCTAGATCCTAGGTGTGTTTCGGTCTGGGTGTTGAAAGTGGTTTGACAGATTAGAGAAAAAAAGGGGGGGAGAAGAAAAAAAAAGGAAATTATTTGAGAATTTGAAAAAATGAATACACTGAAGTAGACTAAAATGCGATGATTTGGGTAATATAGAATATGAAAAAATATACACAAAAGTAAAGAATATAGTAGAAAAAAATTAAAGAAAAATATTTTTAATAAAAATTAGAAATAAATATGAACTTTTTAATTTTCTGTATTTAAGAAAAAAGAAATGAAAAAGAAAATAAGGAAAAAAATAAATTGTTTGAAAATTTGAAAAAGTGAATACACTGTTGTAGACTAAAATGAAATGATGGAAGTAAAATAGAATTTGAAAAAAATTACATAAAAGCAAAAAATATAGTAATAAAAATTAAATTAAATTATTTTAATAGAAATTCAAAGTAAAAATGAAGTTTTTCTCTTTCTGCATTCAAGAAAAATATAAGAAATGAAAAAGAAAAAAGAAAAAGAAATATTAAAAGGAAATGGTTTGAAATTTGAAAAGGAGAATACACTGTAGAAGACTAAAATGAAATGATGGAACTAAAGTAGAATTTAAAAAAATTTACACAAAAGTAAAAAATACAGTAATAAAAATTAAAGTAATTTTTAATAAAAATTAAAAATAAAAATGATTTTTTTCTTTCTGTATTCAAGAAAAAGAAAACAATTGCAAAAGAGAAAAAGAAAAAAGAAAAAAAAGAAAGAAAACTGAATAGATGAACCTGCTAACAGATTGAAGTAGGACTGAAATTGCTTTGTTTTCCCCTAGAAGTCAGTCTATGTAGTTCTTTATAGTCTATAAATTAAGCTGTGGGTGAGACTTGTGTTCTTGAAGAGCAAGGTTGGCCCATTTGGGTAAGGCTCAGTGTAACAGCTACACTCTCCACTAGATGGCGCTGCTAGCCTACTGGGGTCGATTGTTGCTAGGCTTGTAGGTGCGCATGCACATGCGCAGGAGCGGTGAAAATGTTGCCACCCGGCTACCCAGTCTGTTCTCCCAGATCAGCAATCACACACCCTTCCTCTGTCTTCAGCTCTTGTCCACTCCCTGCTTTTTTACTCTCCATGACCAGGCCCCAGGCAGTACCTCTCTCCCAAGTTTTCTCTCAGATGCAGCTGTTTTCCCCCACCCCTTACTTCTGAAGGACTGTGGGTTTGACCTGCTCTCCCCTCTGTGGGAGGGTCTCACTGAGCAATGGCCAAATGAGCAATGGCTGAATATCGGCTGCACCCAAGAATACTTGTTGGACCCTGCTGCTGCTGGAGTCCTGAGACTGCGGCTTGGTGCCAGCCCGCCCCAGAAAAAGTTTGCGAGACAGTGTAGCAGCAGCATTTCTGGGATTATGGAAAATCACAACACACATCTGGCACCAGGCTTCACCCTTAATGTCCTTGCCCCAGCACCAGTGAATGTGGCCACCTTCTGGGGTCTGCTGGGACCAGGTGGCTTCAACAGTCTCTGCCAAATATCCTTCCACCAGTGGAAATGCTGTGTGGCCGGAGAACCGCCCTTACCACCAGAGCACCGCCAGGTATTGAGCTGCAGAGTTGCAGCTTTTGCGCTCCCCTTGTTTACAGTCTTAATGGAATTTAAACCCTCTCCTTTCTCCTTTCTCCCTTTTTAGTTTAGTCCCTGTGGCTGTTTCCAACTTTCCAGTTTCTGTCCAGCTGCTTTTGGGGAAGGGTGCTTTTCCCATATTCTCCCCCCTCCCCAGTCTGAGTCCTCTCTCTGCCCACAAAAGTGGTTCTCTGCCTTTTGCCCCTTCTCACTCCCCAAGTTCAGCTCTCCACGCCATGTACCTGCTGAATTCTGTAGTTCATGTTGTGCAGATTGTTGTGCTAATCCTCCAATCAGTTTTCTAGGTGTGTAGGATGGTTTAGTGTTGGTCTGGCTGTATTTCATGGACGCGAGACACACAAAATGCTTCCATGCTCTTCTGCCATCTTGCCTCCTCCCACATCTCTGTAACTCTTAATAAAAAAGCCAAATCTTTGGTCTACTGAGAATGAATCTAAATACTAGGTGTTATAGTGTGCATAGCTGAGGTTAACTATCAGGGTAATAAGGGACTCACTGGAGGAGGGTTTGGGCACCTTTTGGGCAATGTTTTTTTCATCTAATTTCTGGTACTCAGGTTTCAACCACATCCTCAATTGCTCCCCATTAGCAGGCAATAACATGGAAGAACATTTATTGCCCAATTAACCGTGTAATTTGGTCAATATGTTTGTTATTGATTTCCTGGTTTTCCCTTAAGTCCTGATAAGTGGCCCATGAAACTGTCAACCTTCCTTTTCTGGAAAACCACATCGCTGTCAATATCTTAGTCTTATCACAAAATTGTCAAGAACGGTGAAGAGTCCGAGATTTTATCCAACTTACAAGATAACATGTTTGCCCCCTGTATTTTCATTGATAATTTTAGAAAACATGTGATTCATGTGTCGGAGACCAAGGACAATTTATTGTTCACACCAGTAGCAGTAGCCAAATTATTCGCAACTTTGTGCCAGTACATGAGCCTCAACTCCCACAATATGATGTGACAAAAGAAGTGACAGCTACACATGCCATGTATTGTGTTATAGAGGAGGAGCCCTGAACTTGGAGAATCCAGCTCTTCTATAATGAATATAAAGCATGACTGACTTTCTTTGGTCTGGATAGAGATGAAGCTTTTCACTGTCTGAACATTTTTGAAAAAAAGTAGTCCATAATTAAAGGCAGTTAATACTTTGCTTATAAAGTATGAAGAAATGTAAAAGATGTGTTGAGAATTGTTTTTCAACAGTAATGTATTCTTTTACTCTGTCTGGTCTTCTCACTGGTTTTAAACAATTTGATTGTGATGTACCTTGTAGTAACTTTCTTCATAACCCTTGTGCTTAGATTTTTTGAGTTCCTTGATCTTTGGGTTTATAGTTTTCACACAATTTGAAAAAAAAATTATTCAATTCCTTTTGCTGTCTCCTTCTCTCTTCTCATTTGGAAAGTCAAAATATATATATTTGTTCTTTTGAAGTTGCCTCAAAACTCAATGATACCTTTTTATGCATATGTTTTAGTTGTTTTTTTTTATCTCTTTGCCTATATTACATCTTCAAATTCAATAATTCTTTCTTCTATAATGTCAAATCCAATGTTAATCCCAACTTGTGTAATTTTTTTATCACCTACATTGAACTTTTCATCACTACGAGTTTCATTTAATTTTTTTTTATATGTTCCATGTCTCTGTAACATTATCAATCTTCCCTCTGGCTTCTTGCATACATAGTATACAGCTTTAATAACTTTTAAAATATCCTTTCTGCTAATTCTAACATCTATGTTAGTTTTGGATAGGTTTTTATGTTTTTTTTAATTTTTTATTTTATTAAGACTTTATTTTTAAGAACGTTTAGAAGTTCACAGCAAAATTGAGAACGCATAGAGATTTTCCATATGCACCCTCTTCTCATACATTTATGGTTTCCCATATTATTAACATCAACTACCAAAGTGGTACCTTTGTTATAATTGGTGAACCTACATTGACACATCATAATCACCCACAGTACATACTGTATATTATTATTCTTGGTGTTATCCATTCTGTGGGTGTGGCACTTATGTATAATGGCATTTATTATACATATAATAAATACATATATTGTACATATAATTCCATCATTATGGAATTATACAGAGTATTTCATTACCCTGAAAATCCTCTGTGTTCTGCCTGTTCATCCAACCCCAGCCCCCGACCCCTGTCAACCGCTGATTTTTTATTGTTTCCATAGTTTTGTCTTATCCAGAATGTTATATCGTTGGAATCATCAGCACGTAGCCTTCTCAGATTGACTTCTTTCATTTAGCAATATGCATTTAAGATTCCTCCATGTCTTTTCAAGGCTTGACAATTCATTTATTTTTAGCATTGAATAATATTTCATTGTCTGCATGCACCGTAGTATATTTACAATTTCACCTACTGAAGGACATCTTGTTGCTTCAAGTTTGGGCAATTATGAATAAAGCTGCTGTAGACATTGATATGCAGGCTTTTGTGTGAACACAACTTTTCAACTCATTTTGTAACTAGAAAGGAGTGGATTATTTGATCATATGGCAAGAGCATGTTAGTTTTGTAAGAAACTACCAAACTACCTTCCAAAGTGGTTGTACCATTTTGCATTCCTACCAGCAGTGGATGAGTGTTTCTGTTACCCCACATCCTCACCAACATTTGGGGTTATCAAAGTTCTAGATTTTGACCATTGCAGTAAGTATGTTGTAGTATCTCATTGTTTTTCTGATCTGCATTTCCCTGATGACATAAGATGTAGTGCATCTATTTATGTGTTTATTTTCTATGTATAAAGCTTATTTTGTGAGGTGTCTCTTAGGCTATTTATCCCATTCTTTTTTTTTTTTTTTTTTTTTTTTAATTTTTTTTTTTTCAATGTTTATTTATTTTTGGGACAGAGAGAGACAGAGCATGAACGGGGAGGGGCAGAGAGAGAGGGAGACACAGAATCGGAAACAGGCTCCAGGCTCTGAGCCATCAGCCCAGAGCCCGACGCGGGGCTCGAACTCACGGACCGCGAGATCGTGACCTGGCTGAAGTCGGACGCTTAACCGACTGCGCCACCCAGGCGCCCCTCCCATTCTTTTATTAGGTTGTTTATTTTCTTAGAGTTTCACGAGTTCTTTTTGTGTTTGGATTAACAACAGTCTTTTATCAGATGTGTTTCTTGCAAATATTTTCTCCCAGTCTGTGGCATCTTCTCATTCTCTTGACCTTGTTTTTCTCAGAGCAGTAGTTTTTAATTTTAATTAAGTCCAGCTTATCAATTATTTCTTTTATGGATTATGTTTTTGGTGCCTAAAAGTTATAACTGCCTTGGTCTTCACAGACTTCTAGTTTCACCACCTCAACTAAAGGAGACTGATAGACTTTGCCTGGATTTTTTTTTCCTGTACTGTGGCCTGGAACCTTTCCCCAGGGAGTTAGCTAGGGAAGTAATTTGTTTTCCATATCACAGATATCATTGGGTTTCATTTGTTTGTGTCCAATATCTTGAACATTATTGTTTCATATTCATAGTTTCATATATTTTACTTGTTTTGTTGTTTCCAGTGGAAGGGCAGACCTGGCCTCTATTTTCTAATATGATCATCAGTGAAATCAGTTAATTTGTTCTAGAATGTAAGATGCTTCTCTTCGTATTAACTCATATTTGGGTTCTATTAGCATTAAATTGCAATTTCTTGTGTCTAGTGCCAAATCTTCTTCTGAATCTAATTTTCTTAATATATATATGAATATATATAAGAGATTAGAACTCTGACATCTTAAAAAAGAGGCTCTTGAGAGCGCCTACTCCACTCCACATATTTGGAAAACTGAGGCTGGAATAATTAAAAATGGTAGCCTATCACTCCCTAATTGATGGTAGAATGAAACTAGAACTTAGATCTTACTATTATAGGTATGTTGTATTTGATCACTTACATCCTATAAGAAATATTTTAGAAGTAGCCTTGGTTCCTCTAACTGTATGGAAACTTGCCATTCTGTCAACTGCTTGAGACCTCAGCAGATTGACTAATATACGTTTGTAGAACACAAAAGAACAAATAAATCAAAGTTCAGATGTTATTACCTACCAGTCAGTGCTATTGTGGGATTTAACTGTGGTCTGTAAAGTGATTTGTCATTGACAGATGAAAATCAATTGAGAAAGTTAGCATTACAGTGATTACAAGGGAACTTCATAAATATAGCCATATGCTTAAAATATAAATTCCAATTTTAGCCATTTAAAAACATACAATTAATGTCTCACTAGTATATTGTGCCAGCACATGAACTCTCATTTAAGTATTTTAAATAATTGAGCATTAAATAACAATAAAAGGAAAATAGCAGTTTCATGGTGATGCTGCTGCCAACAAGGTCTTAACTCAGGATTTTTCTCCCTATCAAAGCATGCCTTTCTTCCTCTTCTCAGCATTTGCCAGTAAAATGTTCTTATAAATCATGTAAGTTCCACAGTCCATAATCCTAAATTACTCTCACACAGATTCTTCTAGTCCTAGGGAAAGCTAACATTATTAACTTCGGCTGGCATCTGTTAAAGTGTTCTGGTTTCCAGACCCTGTAAGATTTGCCATTCATTTGTAGATCATAACTTTTTTACAATGCAAAACTTGGCTGTCTCTGCATTCCTCTTTGACATTGGGATATTTGTTGCAATAGTGGGAAAATATGTTAGAGGAAGAGAGATAATGAAGTCGTCTATTAAGTCAGGTGATAAACTGTAAGTCATTGAACCGTTCTTTTGTTTCAAGAACAACAGGTTCAGAATCCCTATAAATTTATGGCAACTCAGTAAGATGTTATATGGAGTTGTCTTGCAACCTTTGGGCTTCCAGCACACATAATATGGGGTCCTTTGCAGAAATAAAGGGTAAGAAGGCGGGAAAGTATTGTTGGCTCTTTGAAAAGAAAAAAATGTATTTTGTTCATGGCATGATGCATAAAATCTTACAATACAGAGGTTTAAAAATTGTGAAATTTTCAATCATAATTATATAACCTTATTAGGTCCAAAACCATGTTTGTTTGTTTTTTTTTTTCAACGTTTATTTATTTTTGGGACAGAGAGAGACAGAGCATGAACGGGGGAGGGGCAGAGAGAGAGGGAGACACAGAATCGGAAACAGGCTCCAGGCTCTGAGCCATCAGCCCAGAGCCCGATGCGGGGCTCGAACTCACGGACCGCGAGATCGTGACCTGGCTGAAGTCGGACGCTTAACCGACTGCGCTACCCAGGCGCCCCTCAAAACCATGTTTGTAAGATAACTAACATCTTTTGCTTCTGGACTTTATTCATTTGCTCTCCTGTGATCTTCGATAATATTCCTTCCCCGGAAAATTAATTAAAAAAAAAAATACAAAGTTCTTAACCCAGTATAGTAACTGGGCTCTTCATAAATTATTTCATTCATCACCCAGGGCCATGTTCTCACCTCTTTGTCTTTACTTCTCTTTAGTTTTTTTTTTTTTTTCATTTCTATTTGCACTTATTTCTCTCTTACAAATGGTGTAGAGTGATATCTCACTCTCATAATTTTCTGGAAGATGAGAAAAAGGAAAAAAATAATAAGAAAGTTCATATCAATTAAGAAAATAAAGCATTGCTTTTCATATTTTAATTATAACAGCTATATAGCAGTTTCCAAGCACTGAGTAAAATGTCCCTTGTAGCAGCCAAAAGAGCTGATAAAATATGAAACTGTCTTAATAGAAGTACAGTGTCTTGAAAAATGGGAAGTCCTATGTTCTGTGTAAGTGTCTTGGAGCACTGTATTAAGTTCTAAAAGTAACACTTGGAAAAATTGACAAGTTGGAGTAAAGTCACAAGATAGTAACCAGACCATGATGGCGAAAACTAGGCCACATGAACAGTTTTGGAGTCAGTGGATGGGAGAGCATGGGCACAATATAATAGTTATCTTTATGTGTCTGGAGCACTTTCATTAGAATTTGATTTATGATTTTTCATGTCAGAAATAGAAGAGGGGGTGCCTAGGTGACACTGTTGGTTAAGCATCCGACTTTGGCTCGGGTCATGATCTCACAGTTTGTGAGTTCAAACCCCACGTTGGGCTCTGTGCTGACAGCTCCAGCTTGGAAACTGCTTCGGATTCTGCATCTCCCTCTCTCTCTGCTCCTCCCCTGCTTATGCTCTGTCTCTCTCTCTTGAAAATAAATAAACATTAATACAATTTTTTTAGTAAAAAAAAAAAAAAGAAGTAGAAGAGAAGGTAAAAGTGACATGAAGGAAGAGACTGCTTAACAAAAAGGGAAAGTTTTCAAAGTGATCAGAACTACTGAAACTGGAAGCCAGTATTCCAACAATGCAAGTGTACAGAGATGTGTTGAGAGTGTTATCATTAGGGTTCAAATTTCTACTTAAGAATTTTACTAGGTATTTCTTAGGTTCCTCCAAATCTATGACTTTTATTTGCATTGATGATAGTTGATACCCAGATAGAGATTCATTTGACCCAGTAAAAGTTCCAGATTAATCAAAAATTATGTTTGGTAAGGAGAAATCAGTACAATATTGATTCCAAATTTGGGATTGGTTATGGATATTTCCCACACCTCTCCAGTTCAAAACTTCTTTGAAGCTTGCCTTTAATAAAGAAATATGCTTTGTCCAAGATCATGTTGCCTCCTCACCTAAGCAGCCTATATCCAGTGCCTGATTGAATTGGGGGTACAAATACTTAACTTTCTTGTCTCAAATTATGGCAATTCTAAAATGACATTTCAGCTTTGGAGTTCCTTGTGAAGTGAACTCAAGTCATACTCTGACTATTCTGTAACCCACATTTACAATTTGCCAAACCTCCTTTTTTTGTCTTCATCACAGAGGTATTGATCTTTAAAATACTTAATAGTAAAAGTCCAACCAGGCTCTTCTGCATCTCGAAGTTTGTTTCTGGAGAGATCTGAAAAGGAAGAGGCTAGAGTTAGATATTACAGCTGTCCTGAGAATAAGGACCTTATCACTGGTGGAGGGTGAATTTATAGTAGGAAGGTGGCCATGCAACTATAACATATGATGAAAACATCTGGGATTAATGCACTTAAAAATCTTGGTTCCCCCATGGGGTGCCAGGGTGACTCAGTCAGCGAAGCAACCAACTTCGGCTCAGGTCATGATCTCGTGGTTTGTGATTTCAAGCCCCGCGTTGGGCACTGTGCTGACAGCTCAGAGCCTGGAGCCTGCTTTAGATTCTGTGTCTCTTCCTCTCCCTGTCCCTCCCATGCTCATGCTCTGTCTCTCCTCCTCAATAATAAATAAATGTCAAAAATTTTTTTTTAATTATGTTCCCCCAAATCTGCTAAATATTCTAAGCCTGCTGCAGTGAATCATTCTTTCTTCTTAAGGTCAGTGCTTCACCTTTCTCAAAGACCTTTGGCTGCTGCCCTCACAAGACAACTCTTGGCTTCTCAGAAACTTTCCCCACTTTCCTCCCTGACCAGTAAACCAACAAGTAGATTAAATCACTACAGAACAAGTCCAGAGATGTGCTGGGCTTTTTATGGGAGGAAAGGAGCAATATTGTGAAAGAACTGTAGGGCCTAGAAAATATGTGATAGCAGAATTCAGGAGGAAACATATAGAACTGGATTCTGTGGATGTTAGATGTTGGTTCTTTATCCAGCAGAATATCCCATTGGCCCACTATACTGGTGGCGTCATACTAATAACACCAGATAAACAACAAATGTCAGATATGTTGGAGGCCGTAGAAAGACTCATGAACTTCAGAGGGTGAGATATTAAGATGTTATTACATTAATAAAATTTTCAGGAATCCAGTGGTTTGTGGCACTCTAAAATATACCTTCCAAAGAAAAGGACAATTGATGCATCTCACACCTCCTACCATAAAGAAGGAGCTGTCATGATTGGTGGACCACACCTGGAGGACTGCTCTGGCTATTATTATACAGAGTGACATGAAAAGCTGCAAAGTTTGAGTAACAAATAGGAAAAGGCTCTGTAGCAGGTCAAGATTTCGAGATTTTGGTGTAAATGGCACTAATGTTTGGGCCATTTAATCTGCAAGACCCTGTGGTCTTAGGTCTATATGTAATAGGAAAAGATGCTATGTAGGTTTTATGTAAATACCAATGGGAAAATTACAACACAGTGCTCTGGGGTTCTGGAGCAAGGCTAGGCCATCTGCAGAGGAGAATTAAACATTTTCCAAATAGCAGTTCTGGTGTGATACTCTCCTGCTAGAGACACATTATAAGATACCAAATGATATGTAGCTAGAAATGCCAATGAAAGCTGGATTCTGTCAACCACACCACTATTTGAGGGCTTACAGAAAAGGCAAGGGTAGAATCATGGAATCCAGTTAGGAAACTATTATTACAATTCAGAGATAGAACTGGTGATGTTAAGAAGTACTCAGATTCTAGATATATCGTGAAGACAGAGTTGACGACACACGTTGGTAGACTGGATGTGGAGTGTGATGGAAAACAGAGGAACTAGGGAAGACTGAAAGGTTTAGGGCCTGAGCAAAAGGGGAAAACAATGGATTGACCATGTACCGAAATGTCAAAAACTATAAAAGCATATTTAAGAAGGACCAGCACCAGGTGCAGTTGAAGCTATCCAAAGCTCAGTTTTGGACATTTTAAATTTGAGATCATCTTAGGCATCCAAGTAGCGATGTGATATAGTCAGTTGATATACAAGTTTACATTTCAGAAGAGAGGTCCAAGCCAGAAAAATACATTTGGGAATCATTACCATATAGTTGATATTTAAAGCCATAAGTCTATATGAAATCCTTAGAGGAGGATGTGTAGGTAGAAGAAACGGTCAATGACTGAATGCTGGAACACTCTCCTATTTAGAGGTCAGGGAGATGAGCAGGGGCCAGCAACAGAGCCATGATAGCATAGCCAGAGATGAGAGGAAGACAACCAGTCAAATGTTTTATATTGGAAGCAAAGTAAGGAAAGCATTTCAAGGAGAGAGTGATGAACACTATGTCAGAGGCAGCTACTGATTACGATGACCCTACTGCATTGTTGTTTCTTCAAATATGCTTCACTTTGGCATTTTCTGCTTCCACTCTTTCTTAATAGGTCCCATTTTTCCTTCTTACCATCAGTCTATGTGTCTTTGCTGATTTCTCTTTCCTTATAGTGAGAGCTCTTCAAATATGGTAGTGGGTACTTGGCAACCCACATCCTATGAGGCAGAAAAGGTATCTTTCTAGTTTATAAACACAATCATAAGTCCTGACACAATTTGGACTCTGACCTTGTATGTTCTCCAAAGAGTTCACAGTTCTTTTTAGACATTACCTCATTAATCCCAAGATAAACTATAAGTACAGAAACTATGACATTAAAATTTATTTGGAAATACATGTGAAGAATTAATTGCCTAAAATAGGTCATCATGTAGAACATTTAAACTACACAAAATATTTATCTGTAGATACGTCTTATTTTGCTCATAAGCTTTTATACATAAACATTCATGGAAATCATGTAGAACGGATCATTGAATTATTAATCCAGACAATTCAGCAAGAAAAATAGCCAATATTTTGTGCCTGACTTAAATAGGCACATCATGTCATTAACATGGTCATCGTCTTCAAACCCATCATCATCATCGTCACCATCACCATCACCCATGACAGGCCTTCATCAATGAGTGTCAGCATTGTGCTAAGCACTTTATTATTTTAATTATCACAGACACTCTATGAAATAGGTACTAGAATTACCTGTCTCAAGGTGAGGAGTTCTAGGCCCAGAAAGTTTAAGTTGCCCAAAGGTCACACAGATAAGACTGACAGGCATGAAATGTGTGTCTGTAAAACCTAATAATGATGATACTTAAATTTTGGTTTTAAAGGAGGAACTAAGATTATTGCCAACAGTATCATGGAAGCTGAAATAAAAAATCCAGAGGATAGTTTAAGCATAATAGGAAACAGAACCAAACAAAAAAAAATTAAAAGTTGGTTCTTTGGAAAAACTAATGAAATTGATAAATGTCTAGCAAGACTAAGCAAGGTAATAAAATAGACAAAATATATTTTTTATCTTTATCTATCTATCATTTATCTATCATCTATCTATCTATCTATCTATCTATCCACCCATCTAAGCAAATATAAACTTAAAAAGGAAAATTGTCCCAGAGCAAGAAGAGAAAATTACAGAACAATCTCATTTGTTAAAATAGATGCAAAAATTCTAACAAAATAAAGATAAAATTAGTAAAATAAATGATTAAATATTCACATGGAACTAGTGACTCTGATTCATGGTGCTTAAGTCATTTTACCCTGTTTCTGTATTACTCAAAACATTCCTTTGGTCAGCTTCTTGCTACTAAATACCATTTTGCTATGGTTTTGTTTGGTTTGTTATTTTTTTTTTTTTGTTCTTCAAAGCAATTCGCTAACAGTATTTCTATAGGCAATGGCAAACCACAGAATGATGCTGAGAAAGTGAGTAACTTGACCACATTTGAGCTTTACCAGGATTATTTTGTTGTTGGAATGTAGAATACATTACACTGGAAGAAAACATACTGGAACCAAATAGGATGCTCTTTCAAGGCAAAGGCAATGCATACATGGATGCCTGTACTGTATGTGACTAAGCTGAAATAAGGTTCATGCTGTAGATTAAACTATTTAGTTAAAATTAAGGCTTTCCAGCATATTGCATGTATTTCTAACAGACATATGAAAATAAACTCAATGCCTCAAGTTAGAGAAACTGAATAAGTAAATAACATTTAATCACTTGGGTTTTTAAAACAATATAAATTGTGCTTAAAATTATTAGATATAATTACCAGGTGAGTACAGTCAGATACACAAGTACAAAATAAATATTGAAGGTTCTTCTATATGGTAAAATGACTAGTTATACAATGTGTGGAAAGATACAGTAAAAAATTTTACATCTATATAAATATAAAACAGATATAATAAAATATTAAAATTAGTAAAAATATAGTTTTTAACACAATTTTAATGAAAGTACAAATCCTTATATAAATAAAAGCAAACTCTCTTACTAACTAAAGAACATAAAGTGATTTTAATGAGCAGAAACAATCGAAGTATTTTTGATAGAAATTTTCTTTAAGAATGAATGTTTGTTTTGGTAGCAGCATAAACAAATGAGATGTTGTGTATAAAAGTCTATTTCACTTAAAAAAATAAATCTCATATTTATGGTTCAAAAGAACAAAAATCAAATATTCCCCTTATTAAAAGTTATCTGTGTGTATTTTTCAGTTAATATCTATATTATGCACTTATTATTTTTAAAACATTAGATTCATTTGTTTTGATGACTTCCATGGTCATTAATACTTTAACTAACTGATAGAATTGAAGTTGACTAAAGTCTTGTATGCTGCACGGAACAGGATGGTTAGAAACATGGGCTTTGGAGTCAGATACGCCTGTCGTCAAACCCTTATAGTCCCATTAATGAGCTGAATGGCCATGAGTAATGCTGTGGCTTGAAATGTGTCCTCTAAAAAGGTATGTTGGTGTTCTAACTTCTGACATCTCTGAATGTGACCTTATTTGGAAATCAGGTCTTTGCAAATGTAATTAAGTTAAGACGAGATCATTAGGGTGGTCCCCAATCCGGTATGACTGCGGTCCTTCTAAAAAAAGACACAGACAGATATACAAAAAAAGAATATTGTGTGATGGCAGAGACAAGGATGGGAGTGATGCCCTTACAAGCCACAAAATACCAAGGTCAGCCAGCAACACCAAAAGCTAAGAGGAAGGCATGAAGCAGATTCTCCCCTAAAGCTTTCAGAAGCAGCATGGGCCTACAGACACCTTGATTTATTGTGAGAGAATATATTCACTACTTAAAGTAACCCAGCTCATGGTAATTGTCAAACAGCCTGAGGAAATTAATACACGTAAATGTGTGTTTTTTTAAGTTTATGTATTGATTTTTGAGAGAGAGAGACAGAGAGAGAGAGAGAGAGAGAGAGAGAGAGAGAGAGAGAGAGAGAGAGAGAATCCCAAGCAGGCTCCATGCTCAGCACGGAGCCCAAATTTTTATTTAAGTTTCAGGTTTTCCCGTCCTTCAGATAGATATAATAATTGTCTTTAAGGACTTAATTTCTTTGTGGCCTGAGGCTCCTCATCTGTAAAATAGGAATAATAATAGTGTCCACATCATAATGTTGCAAGGATTAAATGAGAGTTACATTGTAAAGCACAAACTCCTGTACCTGAAACATAGGAAATGGTTCATAAGTGTTTGCCATTTGATTATTATATCTGATAATTCTTGTAGTGTGCTGAACACAGTGCTTACAATGTGGTAAGCACTTGTTAAATATTATGTATTATTCTGTATAAATAAGATATATAAAATACAAGGTTACAAGGTGCCTCAAACATAGCAGGCCTTCAATAAATTTGTGCCAATATAGTGAATTTACTTTTTAACTAAAGTAATTAATTTATTTTTATTATTTAATTTTTGAAGAAGATGTAAATTAATCTTTAATAAGCTAAAATAATTGTTTCAAATGGACTAGTTTATGCCTTGATGAACTCTAAGGTCTGTGTGAAGTCTGAATTTAGAATGAGCAACAGACAAATACTCCTAAAAGAATAGATATACTATTTGGAAAACAAAAAACAAAAACTAAGAGTATACCAAAAGACATCAATTCCATAATTTAAATAACTATTGTGATTATGAAAAAGATTGCCCTACTTATAGAAAACATGCATTGAAGTATTTATGGGGAAAGGGATCATATTATGCAACTACTTTGAACTAACTCAGTAAAATATTCTCTATCCCCCTACTATATTTAAATAGAGATGGATAAGAAAGTGGGTAAAATATTAATAATATAGGAAGTCTAGGGAAAGTCTACAAGAAAGAAGAATTTTTACTATTTTTGCAATTATGCTGTTAGGCTAAAATTATTCCCAAATAAAAATTTAGAAAACTAGATAGAATAAAACACATAGAAATTTAATATAAATTTCAAACTGACTAGTCATTTAGCTCATCAAGTTATTTTTGATGAATGACTTAATGCATGATTCAAATAGAATCTAGCTTGAATATTTTGAGAATAAATGGGAAATAGGAAGTACAGATACTTTGCAAATACCTATACTTAAACACAATTAGTTCAGAAAGTGATGAGCATTTCTTCACATTTTTTCTTTCATTGCAAACAATGGAACACATATAAATACAAAGGAAGTAATAGGTTTTTAAAAATTAATTGTTATGACCATTATTTCATTTCACCCACACAAAATCACCTGACTTGTTACCTCTCATAGTTCTATGGAGAGGTGAACATGGGAATGTATACCGACAAATATTACTATATTATTTTAAGGAGCCACAACACTGAAGAACATTGCTCTGAGTCTTTTGTTTCCACCAACAGAGTTGCCTGATGGGTTATTTTATAACCTTTTATAAGGAAAATTTTTCCACTTGTCTTACAAATACAGTGTGGACCATCAGATGCTATTTTTGTTTAATAATTTTCTACCCTTAAAGAGCTTTTCATTGTGTGTAGCAAGTATCAAATTGGAAAACTGCCAAATTGACTCTAATTTAAGCTTTGATATTACCAATGAATCTCTTAGTAAGTATCATAAATCATCCTGTGGAAATATCAATGCATCCCAAAGCCAGACCAAAACAATTTCAGATCCAAAGGATCACAATGCCATATCAAACAAAAAGTTTAATCAGTCAGTATATCAGAGCAAGCTTCAGTTATCTTCAGATAGACTCAACTACATTTTTAAAAATAAGTACATTAGCCTTCATTCATCTCCAGGGTAAGTTTTCCATCATTAGTACACATATGTTCCCATTTATTAAGAAATATCATTGTGACCAATACATGTGTCTTTTATACAGTGTCACTCATGTAAACACTCATCATAAACTGAGATCAAAACTTCCAATTTATGTTATAAGGAAGGAGGGAGCCTCTGCAGTGACAGTGTAGTTAACTGGTGGTGAAACTATTCAGGAGGCTAGGATCTTTTTCCTTAAGCAACAGTGAAACACCTTCATGCAAGTAAATTAGTACTCCTTGTTTTTAGGTTTTTTAATTTATTTTGAGACAGACAGAGACAGCACGAGCAGGGGGAGGGGCAGAGAGTGAGGGAGACAGAGAATCCCAAGCAGGCTCCACACTGCCATCTGTGGAGCCCAACATGAGGCTCAAGCCCACGAACATTGAGATCACGACCTGAGCTGAAACCAAGAGTTGGACGTTTAACTGACTGAGCCACCCAGGCCTCCCAAGTAAATTAATACTCTTATCTCAACTAATTTGTTTGGCTAGAAGCATAAGAGGAGGAATTGTAAAATAAATTTAAAAGTTAGTGACTGTATTATTATTTATTTCTGAATGATTTGCCACCGCAGAACTTAGTGGTTTAAAATAGCCGTTTATTTGTTCATAGTACTGGGGATTGGCAACGTAGGCAGGGCTTAGCTGGCATGGTTCATCTCTGCTTCTTATGGCATCAGCTGGACTCATTCATGCTGTTGTGGTCAACTGGAAGCTCAGCTGGTTGGCCCTGGAGGGCTTCAGTTACATTCTTGGCAACTGGCTGGGGCTGCCAGCCAGGGCATCTCAGTTTTCTCCATATGGCAGGCTATCCCAGGCTTTCATGTATAGTATCTGGTTTCTAAGAGGGAAGAACACAGGCTGGACATCCTCTTGAGTTCCGGACTTGGAAGTCATACCATGTTACTCTACCACTCTGTTAGTCAAAGCAAGTCACAAAGCCAGTGCCTAACAAAGAGAGTGGAAATAGACTCCATCTCTTTATGAGAGGAAGTGCCAACGTCCTATTGAAATAAAAGGCATTTAATAGAGATGAGAGAAATTGTTGCAGCCATCTTTGCAAACAGTCTATCATATTTGCATGTAAGTACTAGAATTTCTCCTTCCTTAAAAAAATAGCCCTAATACTGATGGTGCAAGATTTTCAACAAACGATTCCCTCTCCTTCACACTGTTATTGTTTCTAACAGATTCATTTTAAATGCTTTCAAATAATTGTCTTGAATCCAGACTACTTGCTTTATTTGCCTTTCAAAAAAGTGTATAGTAATTCACTTCTAGCTCCGAATAACCCACTGTTTGTCTTCTCACAAAGAGTAAATGCCGGTGTGTATGGATCTGTTTGTATAGCATCTGCACTCTGTCACTTGTAAAAATCCTAGTATTTATCCCTTCTTTCCCTGAATTTTTGAAATCCTATTTTTCTTTTTAAATTCATCTCTCCTATTTCACATTGCCTGGATATTTTACGTGTATCCCATTATGACAAGTGTATTTTATAAAATAAGTCGCAATATAGGAACATCCTTTCAGTGGTCTTTTTGATACACAAACTGAAATCAGAGTGGAGGGCTCCTTGGGAACAACGGGATGGTGAGTGACCTTTCTCTTCTTATTTCATTTATTTTATGAGTGGTCTCATTGATGTATACCAGGAGTAGGAATGTGAAACAAATTAAATAACATGTAGCCAGAAGAATTCAAGCTGAGATCTAAAAACTTTATCAAACAAAGACTTCATAACTGAGCTCTTAGGAGAGAAACTCTGGAGCTAGAATAGCAATCTCCCCCAAACTCGGGCACAGGGCAGATTTTCTGTGAGTCTTCATTTGTGAAGATCTGGATTTCAGGCTGCACTGTCACTTATAACCACAGGCATGAAGCACGTCCTGCTGGAGAACGGATACAAAGCGGATGGCACAAATGTGTGCTTTCAGGAAATATAGCAGCTTTCAGAGATCGGTCATTACTTTCTTTCTTCTCACTTCTATCCTGCAAACCTACAAACACTGCAGGTTCGTCCATCTGTTAGGGTAGTAATATTATTTAGGGTATTAGTTCAGCTGATTTAATAGTGATTTATACCAAGACAGAAAGTGTATTTCATCCTCAGAGAAACGTCTGAGGTGGAGGGCAGTTCTGTTCTGTGATCTGGCCCTGAGATGTGGAAAACTTCCCTCTCGTCATTCCACCAAAATTTTGCCTGCTCTGAGCTTACTCCCCATAACTTAGTTCAGCCCTGGGGAACCAGAAAGAGAAGGTGGAGGGCAAGTAGCTTCTTTTTAGGGACATAGCCCAGAAATTGCCCATGTCACTTGATGTGCATGTCATTTGCCAGAATTAAGTCAGATGATCACATCTAATCCCAAGGAAGGATGAGAAATATAGTCACTACCTGAATAGCCAACACTCAGCGATAGCTTGGCAGAGGAGTTTCTGTCACTGAAGAAAACAAGGAGACACATATATTCTGGAGGACAGTTAACCATCTCAGTCACGTTATTAAAGCCAAGTTGCAAATGTAACAAGTAGTCACCTCCAGGAGGCAGTTTACCATTATATATTTAAAACCTTAAATATGTATGTACACCTCAACACAATAATTATACCGTTAGGAGTAGTACAAGAACAAAATCTGTGGATATGCCCAAAGATTTTACTATAATTATCATTGCAGAATTAATAATATGAAGGGGAAAAAAAAAACTCTTGGACTCCAACAACAGGTGATGGATTAATACAGGTTAAGAGCAATGTTAAAATGTAGGTTTGCCCACTGGAGTAGTTATATTATTAAGAATATTGGATCAGCTGATTCCACAAAGACTCAAATAACATGGACTGCATGGGAAAAAATTTACAGTGTATTTATTATTAAGTGAAAATAATGTAGGTATAACATAAATATGGTTTTATTTAATATCATCATTAATATATATATAATCTTACATTCTTTTTTTTTAGTTTTTATTTAAATTCCAATTAATTAACAGACCGTGTAATACTAATTTCAAGTGTACAATTTAGTGATTCAACACACACAATACCCAGTGCTCATCACAACAGCGGCATTTCTTAATCCCCATCACCCATTTAACACATCCCCCCCACCCACCTACCCTCTGGCAACCATCAATTTGTTCTCTGTAGTTAAGAGTCTGTTTCTTGGTTTGCCTCTTTTTTCCCCTATGATCATTTGTTTTGTTTCTTAAATTACACATATAAGTGAAACCATATGTTATTTTTCTCTGACTTATTTCACTTAGTACAATACTCTTTAGCTCCATCCATGTTGTTGCATATAGTAAGATTTCAGTTTTGATGGCTGAGTAATATTCTACCATATCTTCTTTATCCATTCATCAGTCGATGGACATTTAGGCTCTTCCCATAATTTGACTATTCTTTTTTAATTCTATAATTCTCTTAATGTTATAAAGTGAAAATATCAAAAGGATATTAATGCAAAACACAGAATTCTAGTACCTTACCCGTTTGACTTTTAAACAAGCAGTCCTTTATTTTGGCTATACTTTGATTCAGTGCGGCATTAGTCACTAAGGGATCACCGCACTCCATTTTCCTCGGAACTTTTTTTGGTTGGATTGTGCCACGACAGGAGAAGGAATATGTTGTGGCTGCTGCAATGTCCTCAAAAGGAGCAGATTTCAGAATGCAATCGATCCACCTGGAAATCTGGAATCCATATAAATTGGTTCAGGGATGCTTACCCCTTTCTTGGGGGGGTCTTATCCTTCAGTGTAGGCCTCCCTCAGGTATTAGCTACATTTTTTTAAAGGCAGCAAAGAGTTAAAATATGTATTGGCTTGAATTTGGGCAACAATAAACACATCACCTCACCCCCTAAATCTGATTTAAATGGGAAAATATCACAGAACCAGGGCTTCGTAAAACAGCCAGTTAAGAGAGTTGCCAGGAAAGGATTTAAAAAAAAAAATCTGCTTGTTAAAAATATCTGGCCAGAATTGCAGTAGTGACTTTTCTGGCTGGGTTCTTTCAGTGTACACAATGGCAGAACCCTGTGATACACATTTATATGACCATTGGGTTTCATTAAAGGGCTGGAGGTGTAATCTCCTAATAGATTTGTTTCTTTACCAACTGCTTAATGATGATAACTTCATCATGTTAGCAAACTGGATTACATATGTTTTCCTTTCATTCACCAGGGCCTAACTGGTAAATAGGCTGTCAACATTTCTATTTCAACCATAGCATTTCAAGGGAATATGATTTGACTGAAAATCAGCCACATACATCCACTTACTCAAAATTACTTTTATGTTTTCAAATCAAATAGTTCTGTAGCAGTTTAACCTTTCTTAAGGAAAGGAGGACAAATTTGGCCCACGTCTGCATCCACCAGTAGGGTTATTTTTTCTTCCTCAAATATTCTTGGAAGCTCCAACTAGTATTTTAGATTTTCTATGAATTTCTAATGATTGAGAGTCTATTTTGCATGGCACCCAGTTGGCAGCTAAGACCCTCCAACTAGATTTTCTCTATTCCTGCTGAGAGTGTAATAGTCAGGTCAGGCTCATACCTGAATGGCTCTCTCCCTTAGAATAAATTATAGTTGTACATTTTTAGGAAAATTTAAATGAAATCTTGCTTTACTTTTAAGTGTCCTAAAATAACTGTTCTAACATTCCCCCACCAAGATCACTTAGTATTGTCTTGTACATACTTTCGGATTAGCAGTTTGAGGAAGATCCAAAATGTCAACCAAAATGGAAGAACCAACATCTGGTAATTCTCAGCTTCTTTAGAAATACTTTGAGCTTAGTGGATGGAAAAACATCGTGAGGGATAATAATGATTTTTAAGAAGTAAACAAAAGGATCTATTAAGTTTTTATTAAACTTTGACTTAGAGTTGTAGTTTTTTTTTCTTTGATATATGTTGTTAAAATGAGCTTCTTTTAATCTACACTTTTGATCGAAATTCTTTGGCAATTCAGCACATTTGTATGATGGATAAATTTCCCCCATGAAAATATTGAGCTACAATATGCAAGGTCATTTAAATTAAAAATAAAAAGATGTTGATTTAACAGAATATAAAAGAAGAATTGTTTTGCCTTCTCAAAAGATGGAGAAAATTCACTTGATAAAACATAAATTCTTGATTTTTAAAAAATATACCAAAGTCAGAAGGAAGGAATGAAGAATACCTGTTAAAAACCAACAGGGTTGAATCATAATGTGAAAGCACTTAATGCCACTGAACTGTACACTTGAAAATGGTTAAAATAATAAATTTTATGTTATGTATATTTTAACACAATAGAAAAATATGCAAATTTTTAAAAGAATAGTGTGGGAGAATGCAAATAAGTATCTCGGTAACATATACTTAAATACTGAAAAACTATTTTGAATAGTTTGACAAAAATCCAAGCATTTCTCTTTTTCTTTTTAAAAAAAATTTTTTTACATTTATTTATTTTTGAGAGACAGAGACAGAGCACAAGTGGGGGAGGGACAGAGAGAGAGAGAAGGAGACACAGCATCTGAAGCAGGCTCCAGGCTCTGAGCTTTCAGCACAGAGCCCAACGTGGGGCTCGAACTCACAAACTGTGAGATCATGACCTGAGCCGAAGTCAGACTCTTAACTGACTGAGCCACCCAGGTGCCCCAAAACTCCAAGCATTTATACTATCATGTTTAATCACGATATCATGACCGCTCTTGGTTTCTAGACATGGTACCAAGAACTTCGTATTATTTCATTTAATTTTTACAATTCTGTGAGATCAAAATTATTATTTGCATTTTATAGATGAAGTACCTGAGATTCAAGGAATTTAAATTATTTGCCCAATGCCACACAGCTAGATGGTCCATCTGAAAATAGCTTGACAAGGGAAATTCAGGTGTGTGGAGCTGAACTACACAAGAGTGAGTCCTGGCTTCGCCAGTTAATATTGACAGTTAATATTGACTGAGCTGTTGTGGTGAGTGAATTTGCCCATCTGAAAAGTGGGATAATAAGACCTACCCAGGAGGTTGTTAAGAAGGACAAAGCACTTGGAATTATACCTGGTAGATAGTAGGTACTTGTTAAATATTTGTGATGATTGCTGTTTGCCAGGCAGCAAACAAACAGAAAGCCAGAAAACATCTGACTCCGCAACTGATGTTTGTGGCACTTTTGCTCTAATGCCTCCTGTGGTTACACTCATTAAATTTCTCTAGACTGAAGACAAAAGGAAAAATCTTTAACAATTGAAATAAAATTTGGTCCCCCAAAAGATGAGTCTATAGCCTAATTCTTGGAACCAGTGAATATTACCTTAGTTGGAGACAAGGTCTTTGCAGATAAAATCAAGTTAAGGATTTGAGATAAAGAAATTATCATGGATTAGTCAATGGGTGCTAAATACAATGATTTATAAGGTATTATAAGGATAAGAGTATCCTTTAAAGAGCTACATAGGAGAGATTTGACAGAGAAAAGAGGAGGAAGCAATGAGGCCAGGAGGCAGAGATTAGAACAGTGCTGAGAAAAGGCACAGATTGCCTGGAACCACCAGGATCTGGAAGACGTAGGGAACAGAATCATCCCTCAAGCCTTTAGAGGAAGCACGGCCCTGACATGACTTCCAAACTGAGAATAACTTCTGTTGTTTTACCAAAACAGCAAAACAAAACAAAACAAAACAAAACAAAAACAAATAAAAAACAAATAAAAACACAATGGGAAGTATCAAATTTTGTGGTGAAAATTTAGAGGCATGATCATTAAGGCAAAGAAAAGACAAGAATTCCTGCATGCCTGCTGTCACTATTTCTACTCAAGTTTAGTACTGGAAGTCTTAACTAACCCAAGAAAGCCACAAAAATCAGGAAAGAGACATAAAACTGTCCTTGTTTGGAATCAATGAGCAAAAGATGTCACAATAATCACAATTCATCATTCTTTCTAGTGAACTGGGGATCCATGGTGCCATTTCTTAAAACTGTTAACGCTAGAATACCTAGGAATCCTTGGAGACCACAAACTTTGTCTTAATTTTTCACTTCTTTCTGCTTCCCTTTCTCCTGCTCTACTCCATCTGTGTGCTCCCTGTCAGTCACCTCACTCTGACCGCTGTTCCCCTGAATGAAGAGAATTGTCAAGTTCTATGATGATCAGAATTGGCATTCTTCTGTTAGATTATTATATTTGATGGACATAGGAATGGCTGATTTAATTTACTATGTCATTGCAGGAAATACAAGTACATTAAATCAACACTTCACTCTGCTAAAAGTAATTTATTTTTAAAATATGATATGTTTATGACCTCAAAATCAAAGGCATATTTATATCCCCATTTCAATCAAATTACAGCATGACACATCTTTTCAGTAGATGAGGTGACCAAAAACAAGTCTAAGTCAACAATTTGGAAAAAAATAAAATGAAAATTGAGCTTGGAGTAATAACTTGGAAACTGGATGTTTCCATACTCTTTCCTTACTGTCCTTACACTTTTCTTTAAATAGAGAGAAGGACTCAGTATGTATTTATATGTACATGATACTTTGGGATACTTTGGATATGTCCAAGTATGACCATATTGTCCAGGGGTTTGATAATTGGTAGAAATAATTGGTAACTGTGGTCTTGGACAATACATTACACTTAGTATACATATAATATACACCTTATATATATAATAATGTACATATAATATACAACTTACCTATTTAATATTCATTTATATATATATATACAATATATAACATTGTTTATTTATTTATATATATAATGGAATATTGTTAAGCCATAAAAAGAATAAAATCTTGCCATTTGCAATGACATGGGTGGAGCTAGAGAGTATAATGCTAAGTGAAATAAGCCAATCAGAGAAAGATAAATACCATAGACTTCACTCATGTGAGGAATTTAAGAAACAAAACAAATAAGCAAAGGAAAAAGAAAAAAAAGAGAAAGAGACAAACCAGGAAACAGACTCTTTTTTAAAAAACTTTATTTTTTATTTTAGAGAGAGAGAGTGTGTGTTTGAGTGGGGGAGGGGCAAAAGGAGAGAGAGAATCCCAAGCAGGCTCCATGCTCAGCATAGAGCCCGAGGCAGGACACAATCCCATGACCCTGGGATCATGACCTGAAATGAAGTCAAGAGCTAGATGTTGAACTGACTGAGCCACCCAGGCACCCATACAGACTCTTAACTATAGAGAAAAAAACAGATGGTTACCAGAGCAGAGGTGAGTGGGGGAATGGGTGAAATAGGTGATGGATTGTAAAGATCACCCTTATCATGATGAGCACTGAGTAATGTATAGAATTGTTGAATCACTATATTGTATGCCTGAAACTAATATAACACTGTATGTTAACAGCCTATCGGAATTAAAATTAAAAACTTAATAAAAAAAGTTAGTGGTCTGACACACTTAGAAATATCCCATTCAGACAATTTACTCTAATCATGTGATAGGCATTCAATGTGTTTTTGTTGATTGATTCTAAATTGGAGTCAACTTATTTCAAATTATCTCTCTGCCTGGAGAGCTTCATGTGAGATTCAATACTACAGATTTTTCAGTTTCCCTATTTAGTCACAGCATTGCCTGTGATTCCTATTATCTAATTAAGTACCCTTGAGCCAGAACAAATGCACTCTTTGCTTTGAAGGCATGACCATGCTGCTTGCTGAGCTCTAGGAATAAAGCCTCTTAAAATTGCTGCCATTTTAGTTTGGAAGCTAATGACAACCAATGAAAAATAACCCATCAAGTGTATGTCACCATCTTTGCAATCTGCCTGTACTTTCTTAAAGATCAAAATCTACAATTTTGTTGTAAACTTTACTTTCCCACCTTAATGTGGATTATTTCTGGCATTTGATCTTTTCCTTTATAAAAGCGTTGACATATAACCATGATAGCCCAATTAATGTTGGTTTAATTGGATTATATGGATTGAGTTGAATTTTCTATATTAAGTGTGTCTCACTAACATAGATGAACATATGGAGAGAAGGCAGGAAATGGCTACATGCTTAGGGACCTAACAGGCACATGTAGAGTCATGGCATTGCACGTGTATGGTGGGAGAAGCCCTTGCCACAAAGAACCTGAGTTACTCGATAGTTTCTCTATATTTCATAAGCCTTCGCCAAGTGCATCTGGAAAATTGGCCATACTAGATGCCAAAATGCTGCAACCATTCTTACAACAAGGGAGTTGTAAGAATTAAAAGAATTAAGGAATTAAGGAATTAAAAGAAGTTTAATTATAAGAAAATGATGCAACTTCAACTCCATTTCTCTTGAATATTTTCAACAAGCCTGCCACCCTTAATTCTCTCAAAGATAATAAAAAGTAAGGTAGGAAAGTACCTGTACCTGGTCTAATAAGACTTCTTGTGCCACCTTATAAACTGGATTCTATGGCTTTATTTGCTCTAGGGTTAGATGCAAAGGCTTGACTTCCTACAAGTTGACCATTTTAGGGTCTTCTCATTGCTAGTGACTTTATTACTGAGCCCCTTGGAAAAAAATCTTTATAAGATATTCTACATACATTTTTTGACCCTGAAAGAAAAATCTTCATCATTTCTTTTTAGCATCACCTCCAGTTTTTTTCTCCCCCACTTCCTCCAAAGTCTTCCTGCCAATATTAAAAAACAAACAGAAAGGCTGTCTATGATGTTTATTCTTAAGCATGGTTAGCATACCAAATATAGGGCATAAATACAGGGTATAAATATATGAACACACTGGACATAGAGAATCTCCAACTATCACTGTGAATTAGCAACAACAACAAAAACCCCTTATTAAGCCTTTATTCCGAGCTAGCCGTTGTTGACAGTGAGTTGAAACTTATATGGAACTTTAAATGGAATTTGGAACCTTAAAAATGTTATCCTCAAATTTGTGCTAATGTTTACTAAAAGATAATACTAGGAGTCAAAATTAATTTTTGACTACAACCAGTCAGCACAGTGTAGTAGCAAGAGGGTCTGAGCCACCTGCACTAAATAAAGGCTATGCCTTCTCATGCACAACTCTTGGAGTCTTGGTTTCCTCGCATGGAAACTGAAAAGCTCACCCTACCTGGCAAGGTTGTTGTAAAGGTAAAAAAGACCATAGATGATATGTAATACATCTACCTAATATTACTAATTAAATTAATTTTAAAGTAAATAAAAATAAATACTCATGTATTGGTAAATTGAGAAAATATAGGCAAGTCATTCACAGAATTTACCATGCTTCCCACTGGGATTTCACATAAAGGACCCCCAAGGTCATCCTTCTGGAGAACATGTTACCCTCATAATGTTTCTCCTCACATACTCTTCCTCTTTACTCTTTACTCTCAGTGGTCATTAGGACCATCACTGTCCATATTTTCTATTACCAGTACTTCTAGTTACCACCACAAACGGTTTACAACAGGGAGGCTTTAAGGACAACATAGAGAACATTCATTGTAGGCTTGTTATGTACCAGGAACCATTATCAGTGCTTACTGTTTATATAGCATAGATACATTTATAAGTATAGATATTTTTATAGCATAGATATATTTCTAGACAACGGTGTTTTAAGAATGACACTAAAAATTCTGTAATGGCCATAGACTCATGAAACATTATCTCAAAGTTATACTTGAAGAGATGGGAGATGAATTGACAGGGAGAGATGAAATAGTTCCCCATGCCCAAAGAACATAAGCTGGGCAACTTACAGATTTATTCACCAGATCTTATGTGTGCGTGCAGAGACAACTCCTATTTATGAATAGTGCCTTGCCTAGCATGTGCTATAAAGAACTCCATGAATATTTATAAATTAAAAAGATAGAGACTGGGGCGCCTGGGTGGCGCAGTCGGTTAAGCGTCCGACTTCAGCCAGGTCACGATCTCGCGGTCCGGGAGTTCGAGCCCCGCGTCAGGCTCTGGGCTGATGGCTCAGAGCCTGGAGCCTGTTTCCGATTCTGTGTCTCCCTCTCTCTCTGCACCCCCCCCCCCCCCCCGTTCATGCTCTGTCTCTCTCTGTCCCAAAAATAAATAAACGTTGAAAAAAAAAAAAGATAGAGACTGATCATTAGATTCTGAATGAAGGTTTATAGACTTGCACTACAATAGGATTTGTATGTATGCAGCAAGCAGAAATTAAGATTTTTCTGTAGGAATCCAAATGTTAGTGACACTAGAACCCACTCACACTGTCTGCCCTTCTGCTTGGACTTAGTCTGGGACAGGAATTGCACACAGTGGGTGTTGAATGGAAGCTCTCAGCCTTTGGGTAATTTTAGAAGGAATCAGAGAACAGCAAGGTGCAAAGTTAAAATGTTTTTATTCAGGTTTTCCTGAGGGCTTATAGAAAGGTCACATTCACTTGGAAGTAGTACAAGTTTCTGGAGACAATAGCTCATGTAACCATTAGGGAAAACCACATACAAAAAAATATATATATATTAAGGATAAGAAAGTCTTGCCCATGGCAGTCCTTTCAAAATCTAATGACAAATGTCAGAGTGCCTTTGGACCAGTAAAATGCGCCACATTTCAGAGTGCTAGAAAACAGGGCTGCCATCGTAAAGTGAGTCCCAGAAGAAGGCTCTCAATCATTTACATACTTAGTCTGAGACTTTTCATCTGTAACATACACATTGGCTTCCCCAATCACTGGAGACTGCAGATTTGCTACTGAATAACCAAAACACATTTTTATATTCCCCAAATCACTGAAACCCTCTACAAAGAAAGGCATGAATACAGGGTAAAGTTATGAGCCTGTGTTCACAAAGTGAGCCCAAGTGGTTTTGACTGTCGAGAATTAAAAAGCATGACCATCTCATCCCTGCAAGCCATGAGGTTCTCGGTGCTTGTGATTCATCTAAATCAAGGGCAAAATGGAAAAGGGACTGTTTTTCCAAAGAAGCATTGCTGCCATATCAGGAACAGCCCTACATGTAAATTCCCATAGTAGTTCTTGTTAAGGGATCACCCACGCTGCCTCATTAACTTAATTACATTAAAAAGTCACATCGAGGACGCAGATGGGGATTTTCTTACCTCTTAAAAAGAGAGCAACTCCCACATCAGCTTTCTTCTTTGGCCTTGATTATTACTTGCCATGGAAGGGGACCCTCAGCTGGTGTAGACAGCCCTCTAAATGTAGGGAATCTCTGAAGAATCCAAAAGGCAATAATATTTGCCTCTACCCTTGTCCCTTGTCCTTAAAGCTTAGTCCCCTGGCTGTAGTTTCAGGCCCCAGAGACTCAACTTAAATTGGGCAGACTGTCTGATGAGGTATTAAAACCTCTTCTGTCAAGATTTATGAAGTTTAAAGATCACCTCCTAAAATGTGAAAATCTAAGAACCCCAGCAGAGACATATGAGTCTTTTGCCTATCCCTCAATCATGATTTTAAAAATCTAGAAGTAATTGCCCCCAAAAGGCTCTAGTATTAGCAAGGTCCTTCCCGGTTCAGGAGCGGATGGATGCAAACACACATACACATAGGAAGCAGTAGTTGGAGTGAAAGAAATAGTTTTTTTCTAAATACTATATGGCATTTAAAAAATTTTTTTTAATCTTTATTTTTTACAGAGAGAGACAGAACGCGAGCAGGAGAGGAACAGAGAGGGAAGGAGACACAGAGCCCGACACGGGGCTTGAGCCCAGTAGCTGCAAGATCATGACCTGAGCTGAAGTCGGGTACTGACTGAGCCACCCCGGTGCCCCAATACTACATGGCATTTTAAAGTGTTTACTCCGTTGGTAAACAAGCTAATTTTTTAAAAACTAAGCTTGTCATTTGCTTTAAAAACGGTTTTAAAAAAGGTACTCAATGCCATGAAAGTAAAATTACTTAGTTGGAAGAAGTAGGAAGAACATGTAGACTGAATAAGTAATTTGGCTACTGCATATACTATATACACACACATACACACAAGCATGTTCATAAAATAAAAAAAAAATAGTATTACAGTCCTCATTCCTATGACTGGTAACATAGTCATAGGTTCTATTTATAACAACATTCTTACATTTATGCATTCCATATTGCTTTTGCCTTCAGCAAGCATCTCGGCTGCTTGTGGTTGTTTGGTGGGGTGACCCAGACCTTCATTCCTGGAATCTGGGTCATTCTGCCTGGATTGTATTATGGCTACAGGAGATCATGGGTTTTTGTTTTTGTTTTGTTTTGTGTTTTTTATTTCAGGACATACAGAGAAACTTTCAGATCATTGATGTGGAAACTAAAATGAGAATATAAGAGTCTAAGATCATCATTTTCTTTATCCAGTGCCATTAGGAGCAAGCAAGCAATCTCAGGACACTTCTTAGTTTGCTAAAATTCTCTATAGTGTCAAACAGATGATCACCCAAAACTTTGCCCTACATAGGGATTTGATTAGAAGTATTCAATGGTAATATTTTTATATTCCTGTTGCCACATCATGGCATGGACTACCAGTGTACATTTTACTACTGTAAATAGAATTATTAGTGCCTTTAGGTCTAAGTCTAATTACAGAACCAATTTCAGAAAACTCAGAACCATGTCAGAAAACTCATCCTTAAGATTCTCTTCCTCAGGAATCATTCATACTATCAAAACCTTTATCAGTCAGGTTCTACGTAGAAGACACAATCCAGTAGGAGATAGATAGATAGATAGATAGATAGATAGATAGATAGATAATAGATAGATGATAGATCGATCATATTTCTCCCTCACTTTATTACAGAGAAGAGGGAACAATAAAATAGTACAAGGATAAGAGCTCTAAGATTTTGAAACTTTCCCACAGGTAAACAAGTAAATTCTTTCAGAGAGGATCCAGCTCAATATTGGTAATTGAGTGAAAATTCTACGATATCACTAATCCTCAAGTACCAAAAGCAAACAAAATGAAGGTAATCAAACATTTTATTTGTTTTGTCAGTGTCTTGTATTTCTTCTATGTACCAGGGAGGGTTTGATGAGTGGCCATAAATAGTCAAGATACGTACACATATCTCTATAGGAAAACTGGTAGGGGCACCTAGGTGGCTCAGTGGGTTAAGCGTCTGATTTCAGCTCAGGTCATCATCTCACAATTTGTGAATTTGAGCCCTGTATTGGGCTCTCTGCTGTCAGCATAGAGTCTGCTTGGGATCCTCTGTCGCCCTCTTTCTCTGCCCCTTCCTCCTCCCCACGCTCTCTCTTTCTCAAAAATAAATAAACATTTAAAAAGGGGAAAAAAAGATAAACTGGAAGAAGAAAGTAAAATTTCTCCCAAGAATAAAAAATCTATAAGAAATTAAATATCAATAATACTCGCTTTTACTATTAATTAGCATTTTTTGAGTATTATATTCTTGGCACTGTGCTAAGGACCATGTATTAAGATTATCTTATTTCTTCCCAAAAGCCACTTCAAGTGCTAGTTTTTTAAAGAGCACTCAGAGCTTGCTGAATTCAAAGGTTGAGTTTATTCCTCCATAAAAGTACTACGTTGAATTAGTTTAATGAGAACTTGCGTTTAAACTATGTCTTGCTAGCTACATTTTTAAAATCTATAACCTACATTGAAAAACACACAACACAGTATATACAGTTATTTGGATAGAGTAATATTTTTTTTTAGCAATTTAAACCATTTAAACTTTAATGATCCTTCTTTAACCAGCTTATCTAATTTTACCAAACCCTTCTAACCTGTTTTATTTTCTTCATTGTATTTATCTCCAGGCCTGGCTTTATAGGCCTGCAATCGGTGCAGTCACATAGGACCCTATCATTAAAATGTTTTCTCACTTGGTTTATGTTCAGCTGTTGCTATCTTGAAATTCTTTTTAATATTTGAACAAGGGCCTTCCATTTTTATTTTTCACTGGGTACCACAAATTATGTATCTGATCCTATCTGTCTCCATCTGATATTACCCTGTTTACTCTACAACATGTTTATATTTTGTCTTCCCTACTAGAATATAATCTATATGAGAATAAAGATTTTGCCTATCTTGTATCGTAAGTAAATAGTAAGTGCTGAAAAAAAAATGTTTCTTGAATTTTGTACCTGGCTTCACTTACTTACCCAAATAAAGTCATTTCTTGAGAATAAGAAGCCAAACCCAAGGAATCAATATGCATGTAGTGTTACTCATATTTAAAAGGAGTACCAAGGAGGACATAAACATTCTGTCTCAGGCTGACCTTCCATTTTCAAACTTATTAAGTAATGGTAAATGTCACAGTGTGTCTTGAGAGAAGAGTGCCAAATTTTCTCATTTAACATCAGTATTTGAATTACAATTTCTTGGTGACTAAATCCCACTTGGAAGTTTATGAACAAGTGGCTGTTATTCTGTTGACCTTTTCCCAACCTCTTTCAGATCCATCTTGTCACTTTATTCCCTATTTTAACAGATAAGAGCAGGAAAGAGAAAAGAAAAATTGAGAAATTAAGCAACATAAAATAAATCATATGTTATTACTCAAAATTAAATTGTGGCTCTGATACTCTACAACAACCACCAGCACCATTTTGCATTATTTATTGAATGTGTTTTTAGACCCTTAATCATTGAAAAAAAAAAGCTTTATATATTAGTAGTTTTGGAAGTTAAGATAATCCTCTGGGACACCTGGGTAGCTCAGTCGGTTAAGTGTCCAACTCTTAGTTTTGGCTCAGGTCATGATCTCATGATTTAGTGAAATAGAGCCCCACATTGGTCTCTGCACTGGCAGCACAGGGCTTGCTTGGGATTTTTTCTCTGTCTTTCTGTCTCTGAACTTCCCCCACTCATGCTGTGTCTGTGTCTCTTAAAATAAATAAACTTTAAAAACATTTTATAAAAAAATAAAAAAGTTAGATAATTCTCTATAATATAATTTTCATTGAAAGATATTCTTTTATGATGTGTCTAGGTGTGGATATCTGAGTTTATCCTACTGTGAGTTCATGATATTCTCGGATGTGTAGATTAATGTTTTTATTACTTATTTAAATATTCTTTCTGCCCCTTTCTCTTGTTCCTTTTCAGTTTTCCATGAATATGATGGTGTGTTTCATGATGCCCCACAGTCTCTGAGGCTGTCATTTTCCTTCACCCCTTTTTCTTTCCATTTGTCTAAATGGATAATCTCAACTGACCTATTTTCTAGTTCACTGATCTTTGCCTGCCAAAATTTGTTGAGCTCCTCTAGTGAACTCTTTATTCTTGTCACTGTACTTATCAACTTCAGAATTTCTATTTGATTGTGTTCTATAATTTACAAATATTTTTTGGTATTCTTTATTAAATGAGAAGTCATTCCCCTATTTTCATTTAGCTCTTAAGACATGGTTTCATTTTGTTCTTTGAACATATTTTAAATAGCTAATTTAAAGTCTTTGTCTAGGAGCACCTGTGTGGCTCAGTTGGCTGAGTGTCCAACTTCGGCTTAGGTCATGATCTCATGGTTCATGGGTTTGAGCCCCGCGTTAGGCTCAGTGCTGACAACTCAGAACCTGGAGTCTGCTTCAATTCTGTGTCTCCCTCCCTCTCTTTCCCTCCCCCACTCACACTCTGTATCTCTCTCTCAAAAATAAACATCAAAAATAAATAAATAAATAAATAAATAAATAAATAAAGTCTTTGTTAATTAAGTCCAACATCCTGGCTTCACCAAGAACAGTTTCTATTGATTGCCTTATTCCTTGAGTATGGTGCATACTTTCTAGTTTATTTGTACATATCATAATATTTTTGTTGTTGAAAACTAGACATTTCAAATAATGTAACTGGTAACTGTAGAAATGAGATTCTCCACTTTCCCCATAGTTTGTTGTTCTTTCTTTAGCAACTTTTCTGAACTTATTCTGTGATGTCTATATCTATCTATCTATATCTATATCTATCTATCTATCTATCTATCTATCTATCTATATATATATATAATTTTCATATAGAGCCACTGAAATCTCTGCTTGGTTACTTTATTAGTCAGCTGATGATTGGACAAATTTCTTGGAACCAGAAATTCTCCAAGTCTTTGCTAGGGAGCTCTGTGCATGTGTGGGAGCACATCCTTGTCACTCAGATGGGCAGCTTTTATTTCCTGTGTGTACAGAGCCTGAAGGTCAGCCAGAGATGAAAGTCTAAGGGCATTCTTAGGTCTTACCTGATCATGTTCAGGGCCCTAAGCATGTGGCTTTCTAGATTCCCAAGAATATGTCGGAGCTTTTTAAGGCCCCCAGGGACATCTTATTACCCAGCTTTTCCTTTTTTGGTTAGCCTATTCTTTACCCCAACTGTTACCCACCACCTCAAGTAATCATGATGTTAAAAAACTGTCACTGGGTTATGTTTTGTTTGTCCATAAATATTTTCAGGGAAAGAGTTGTTCACACTGGGTAAGCTTTAAGTCTGATCAAATAGAGTCTTGTTAGTGGGGTCTTCCAGGAAGCCATCAGACAGTCAAATAATGATGGTTCTCTTGGAATGGGTCTTTGAAGGAGGTCCAACCCCATTTCTCCCTCACTAGCTAGCGGGAGCTGGTTTTCAGTATGATTGCGGATTGTTGGCTTTCAAGGCTACTTGGGGAGTTGGTAGAGTGAAGAGTGGGAATAGGGCAAGTTAAAACGCCAAAGTTTATTTTTCTTGAATAAACACTCCTCCAGATTGCTGTAAGTCTTTAATTTACAGAGTTCTGAAAAAGCTGTTCCCCGTAGTTTTTGCCACTGTTCTCTTGGTTTTATGGTGAAAAGAATTTTCTGAGGTTCCGACTCTGCAATTTTTGCAGACCTCTCAAGAAATATCTTTTAAAAAATGAGTACTTCATATTTTTGGTCAACTCAGTTGAGATTTCTGAATTACACCTTTGTTTTACGTTGACTGAAACAGTGTTTTTACCTGGCTAATATTCAGAAAACTGAATAGAAAACTTCCCTCAAATTGTAGTTTTAGTGGCTTAAGTAAATATAATTCATGTTTTCTCAAGTAAGGATTAAAAATAAGAATCCTTTAAGTACAAAATATTATTTCTTTGGATCCATTCAATATTTAAAATTGTAGTCCTCTTCAAACAGAGTTTTGATATTCCATGAGATGACCTACATGATTTCCTACAGTCATTCTGGATATTGAGATAGCAGCTATAATGCCCAGGGAAGCTGTGATTCCATTGTTTCTCAACTGAGGCAGAGACTGAAACTGATTGCTAAGGAGTCCACCACATTCTATTCGTCAAAGAGCAGGCATACGGGAGATATGTCATTGAACTCCCAGGCAAAATTGAAATACACTCTATAACATAGTTTAGTAGTCGTCAACATATGAGCAATGCATAATCCTATGAGGTTAATATTCTAGGATGTCCTGCCATCCACACACATGCATAACTTCTCCCCCACCCCCACCACCATTAACAACATCTGGCACTAGAGTGCTACATTTGTTACACTTGATATAAAAATATTCACTGTTGTAGTATCACACAGAATAGTTCCACTGCCTTAAAAATCCTCTGTTCTCTGCCTATTACTCCCTCCCTCCTACCCAACCACTAGAGATTACTAACCATTTTACTCCCTCTAGAGTTTTGCCTTATACAAATCGTCAGGTAGTTGGAGTTGTATAGTCTGGAGCTTTCTCACATTGGCTTCTTTCACTTAATATGCGTTTAAGATTTCTCTATGTTTTCTCATGGCTTGACAGCTCATGTCTTTTTAGTAGTGAAAAATATTCTATTCTCTGAATATTTTACAGTTCATTTATCCATTCACCTACTACAAGACATCTTGGTTGCTTCCAAGCTTGGAAATTATGAATAAAGCTGCTATAAATATCCATATGCAGGTTTTGTGTGGACATACGTTTTTAGTTCATATGGATAAATACCAAGGAGCATGATTGTTGAATTATATGGTAAGATTACATTTAGTTTCAAAAGAAACTGCCAAGCTATCTTCCAAAGTGTCTGTGCCATTTTGCATTCCCACCAGCAATGAATGAGAGTTCCTGTTGCTTCACATCCTTGACAGCATTTGGTGTTATCATTGTTCTTGGTTTGGCCATTACAGTAAATGTGTAGTGGTATTTCATTGGTTTATTTTTCAGTTCTCCAATGACATATTTTTCATATGCTTACCTACCATTTCTTTGGTGAAGTGTTTGTTCAAGTCTTTTGCCAATTTTAAATCAGGTTGTTTATTTTCTTATTTTTATTTTTAGCAGGTTTTTTTTTTTTTTGGATAAGTCATTTTTCAGCTGTGTCTTTCGCAAATATTTTTTTTTCCCAATTTATGGTTTTTCTTTTCATTCTCTTAACAGTCTCTTTCCCAGGGCAGGAGAAGTTGATATAGATAGATAGATATAGATATAGATATAGATATAGATATAGATATAGATATAGATATAGATAGATATAGATATATATATAGAGAGAGAGAGAGAGAAGGGGGAGGAAGGACAGAATATATTCTTGCTGCTCTTACTTGAAACAAACTCTTAATGATTAAGAATGAGAAAAATAAAAGCTTTATTTTACCTTCACTTATTTAACTTCTGATGCTCTCATTATAGGTAGATGCTCATTCCTGACCTATATCATTTTCCTTCTCTCTGAAGAACTTTGAATATTTCTTGCAAGGCAGATCTATTGGCAACAAATTCCAACAATTTTGTTGGTCTGGGAAAGACTTTATTTCTTCTTCACTTTTGAAGGATAATTTCATAGGGTACACAATTCTAGGTTGGTGATTTTTTTCTCTCAACACTTGAAAGATTTCACTCCACTCTCTTCTTGCTTGCCTGGTTTTTGAGAAGTCAGCTATAATTGTTTGCTCCTCTATAGGCAGGTGTTTTTTCCTCATGATTCTCTCAATAATTTTTTTCTTTATCTTTGTTTTTTGAAGTTTGAATATGATATGCCTAGATTTAGTTTTTATTGGAAGTTATCCTGCTTCACGTAATCTGATCTTCCTGGATCTGTGGTCTGGTGTCTGATATTAATTTTGGGAAATTCTTAATCACTACCACTTCAAATATTGCTTTTGTTCCTTTCTCTCTTCTTCTTTTTCTACTGTTTACTTTTTTTAAGTTTATTTATTTATTTTGAGGAAGAGAGAGTGCAAGAGCAAGAGTGGGGGAGGGGCAGATAGAGAGGAAGAGAAAGAGAACCCAGGCAGGCTCCTCAATGTCAGTGCAGGGCACTAAGCAAGAGCTCGAACTCACAGAACTTCAAGATCATGACCTGAGCTGAAATCAAGAGTTGGAGAGTTAACTGACTGAGCTACCCAGGCACGCCTCTACTATTTGCTTTATGCATATTTTATACCGTTTGTAGTTGTCCCACAATTCTTGTATATTCTGTTTGCTTGTTTTTTTCTCTTTTTCTGTTTTGCTTTTCAATCTTGGGAATCCTCAAGCTCACAGATTCTTTGCTCAGCTGTTTCCAGTCTATTAATGTGCCCAACAGAAGCATTCTTCATTTCTGTCACATCATTTTTGATCTCTAGCATTTCTTTTTGATTCATCCTTAGAATTTCCATATCTCTGCGTATACATTATCCATCTAATTCTTGCATATTGTCTACTTTATTTATTAAAGACCTTAGCATAGTAATTATAGTTATTTTTAAATTCCTGGTGTCATCATTCCAACATTTCTGCCATATATAACTACTTCTGATGCTTGTTCAGTCTCTTCAAACTGTGTTTTTTGCTTTTTTAGTATGCCTTGTAATTTTTTGTTGAAAGGCAGACATGATGCACTAGATAAGAGGAACTATGGCAAATGGGCCTTTAATAATATAATGGTGAGGCAGGGGGTGGGGAGGGAAAGTGTTCTCTAGCCCTATGATTAGGTCTCAGTCTTTTGGTAAGCATGTGGCCCTAGACTGTGACCTTGGCTTGTGCTCTCAGTTCACACTCCCCTTAGGTAGAACAGAATAGCCAACGTGGTCTAGAGTTGTGTATTTCCTTTCCCTCATGCAAAAGTGTAGAGCCAGCTGGACTTAAGTATTTTCTTTCCCCATGTAGGTTAGACTCTGAGAAAGCCCCAGCATATTAACCTCAGGTAAAATAGTTTCTCTAGAGGCCAGCCCTTTTAAAAAGAACAGGATGCTCTGGAACATTTCAGAATGGTCTATTTTTCTTTCCCTTGATAGAAGCACTAGAATATATTCTTTGTTATTCACTGTGAGAACTTAGCAGAACTCCTAGAGGTAAAATTCACAAATGTCTGCCCCCCATAACTGGGTACTCTTGGAGTTTTTAACTGTCACATGTACCCACTGAGCCTCCAGCGATTCAACTACAGTTCAGGTTTTCCTATCCCAGCACTAGTTCCTATGAATGCTTCTGCTCCTGGGTTTCTGCTTTGGTAAGTTGTAATTCTCTGTGTCTACCTCTCTGTCCTTCCAATTTGGGGGGCAGCAGTTAGCCCTGTGGCCCCATTTCTCTGTCGGATCTAAGAATAGTTGTTGATTTTTCAGTTTGCTTTGCTTTTGAGGATAAAGTGGCAACTTCTAATGTCTGACATGCCAAATTGGAAACTGAATGTCCCTCCCAGATAGTTTTAATAGAACAAATTTTCAGCTTCTAAATTTCCCCTGTGTTTTTACGTTGCATCCATAGACAGTGAAGTATTCCCTTTTCTACCCCATGTTCCCTTTCATAATCACTCTCTTTCCATTGTACAAAGGAAAAGTGTACCTCTCAAGTCATTCTATATTTTATTATGGCTCCTTAAGAATATAGACGTCTCTGAATGCCTCATGAATAAATAATTAAAATTATTGGTGGCAAACATCTTTTAATCAAGGCACCATAGTGCTTCATGTCCTTTACAGTCTTATACATATTTATGTTTAGGGTGTAAGTATGTTATTAAAATCTGTGTATTATGGTCCATGTCAGGATATTATAAATTAATACAAATTGTAGACTGGGAAACCTGCGTAATTTTGATTCTATAACCTTGAATTATCAGTAAAGAATTAAGGGAGCAAGAACATGCAAAGCAATGAGAATATACATACAAAATATCAAAAGTAGTGCAATACCAATTTGCTCCCTACTCTGCATTTGTTCCACTCAGGTAGTAAGGAAGAGCTTGGTGAGTACGCTAATACATCCTTGTTTCAGCTGTGTCTGAAGCTTCAAGGTGTACTTAAAGTGCATGTTAATGTAGAACCATGCTATTTAAAAATTATTGGCAAAGATATATTATTTGTGATTACTTCACATTTTGGAAAATGCTTGCATATATCATGTTAAACAACCTACTTCCAAGTAAAAGGGTATAATGTTCTGAAATAGTCACTTGACAACTTTTGATAACATTTTTGGTTTACTTTCTTTTTTTTGTTTTTAATTTTTTAATGTTTATTTTTGAGAGACAGCAAGACAGAGCATGAGCTGGGGAGAGGCAGAGAGATAAGGAGACACAGAATCCAAAGCAGTCTCCAGGTTCTGAGCTGTCAGCACAGAGCCCAGTGCGGGCTCATGGGCTCGAATCGATGAATGGCAAGATCATGAACTGAGCTGGAGTCCGACATTCAACTGACTGAGCCACTCAGGCACCCCTTATTTACTTGCCAGAAATCTAGTGACTGGGTAATAAATCATTTTGCATGCTAGATTATTTGCAATTCTTTGCTGTCTAAAAAATTTCAGGAAGACCTAACTTATGTGTAGGTGGTAGATCACTAAAAATTATTACTAAAAATTATTTTTGATGCTAGATTACAATGTGAATTTTAAAATATAACCTGAAAGGAGTTTTAAGAATTAAAGGACGAGGGGCCCTGGGTGGTGCAGTCGGTTAAGCGTCCGACTTCAGCCAGGTCACGATCTCGTGGTCCGTGAGTTCGAGCCCCGCTTCAGGCTCTGGGCTGATGGCTCAGAGCCTGGAGCCTGTTTCCGATTCTGTGTCTCCCTCTCTCTCTGCCCCTCCCCCATTCATGCTCTGTCTCTCTCTGTCCCCCCCAAAAAAAAAAACATAAATAAATAAACGTTGAAAAAAAAATTAAAAAAAAAAAAGAATTAAAGGACGCTATTTTTGTAAAAAGAATCTTCAAATTTCCGTTTAGTTATTTCTATGAACAAGTTTTCATATATGTATATGGAAAATTAGAATAAATTTGATATTAAAATCTGACTCCATAAGCAATAAATAGTTATTAATCCATATGTAAGTGCATTAATCATTAAGGAATGTATTCCCAATGATATTTCACTGTATATATTTGTTATTAATTAAAATATGGCTCACATTATATGCTATTTTTAAACGTTTATTTATTTTTGAGAGAGAGAGAGAGAGAGTGAGGAGGGGAGGGGCAGAGAGAGAGGGAGACACAGAATCTGAAGCAGGCTCCAGGCTCTGAGCTATTAGCACAGAGCCCAATGCGGGGCTCAAACTCACCGTGAGATCATGACGGGAGCCAAAGTTGGACACTTAACCAACTGAGCCACTCAGGAACCCCTCATGCTATATCCTATTTTGACAAATTCTGCACTAATAATAAATGTAACATAGCTCAATCAAAAAAAAAATATCAGAAACTTTTAATTACCAAAATTTTTAAATAGTAACTAATCGGCATATAAAATTCTCCTGCAGAGTAGTATCGTTGGGTGATCAAAAACATTATTTAGAGATAACATTTTTTTGGACATAGAATGGAAATATGAGTTCAAGAAGAGAAAGGACACTGACGTTTCTGTCTGATTAAGAAAAATCAGTTTGTGTATTTTTTTTTTTTTTATTTTTTTTTTCGACGTTTATTTATTTTTGGGACAGAGAGAGACAGAGCATGAACGGGGGAGGGGCAGAGAGAGAGGGAGACACAGAATTGGAAACAGGCTCCAGGCTCTGAGCCATCAGCCCAGAGCCCGACGCGGGGCTCGAACTCACTGACCGGGAGATCGTGACCTGGCTGAAGTCGGACGCTTAACCGACTGCGCCACCCAGGCGCCCCCAGTTTGTGTATTTTTAAAGAAATGAAAGGTGATGTGAACTTGCTAAGTATTTGGATGACTAGATTAATTTAGAAGAAAAATATAAAAGTTTTATATTCAATAAACTTCAATAATTACAATGTGTCTCATGCATTTTCAACTATATAAATTTAAGGTGATAATCTTTAGAAGTCAGATTATAAATGTACAAGAAGTTATATAATTTTAAAAAATTCTTTTGAAAGTACAGAAGTAAAGTTTTTAGAAAATGTGTTATTTTCTAAATTATTAGAAATTATTTGTAAATAATTCTTTTTTTTTTTTTAATTTTTTTTTCAACGTTTATTTATTTTTGGGACAGAGAGAGACAGAGCATGAATGGGGGAGGGGCAGAGAGAGAGGGAGACACAGAATCAGAAACAGGCTCCAGGCTCTGAGCCATCAGCCCAGAGCCTGACGCGGGGCTCGAACTCCCGGACCACGAGATCGAGACCTGGCTGAAGTCGGACGCCCAACCGACTGCGCCACCCAGGCGCCCCTGTAAATAATTCTAAAAGAATTATTGCCTTGAATTCTCTCTACATTTACTGAAGCTACCTTAAATTTTTTTTCTACCCCTATGTGTCTATTTTTTCTAATTTCATTCAGAGTCAGTCGTGGTTGGTCAATAATAATCATCAGCTTTCTTCATCCTTGTCATCAGCTCATTGACTCTGCAAGATGATCTGATTAGCATAATTTGTAATTTAGACTGACCTCTAGAGAGTTTTGAATAGCAAGGTGCCAGATGTCATGGACTTGCCTAAGGAAAGTTGAGGCAGATGCATCTCATTATTTAGCCTCCTTACGGTACTCAAGAGTACTAAAAAAAGTTGTTTTATATATTGGGCACATCTGTTGATGACAATTTTTAGAAGTAAAATGCATTTTATTGGTAAGTTTCTGTAATTTTATATTAGCACCAGTATTAGCAGTATTATTGTTATTAAGAGCCAGTATTAGTTCTGAACTAAACTCTTTAATATCTTACCTCATTTAATACTCACAGAAACCTATGAATTAGCTAATATATTTTAACATCAGTCCAATTTACAATAAGGAATACATCTCAGAGACATTGGGTGTGGCCCATTTTATACCTCTAAGAAAGTGTAGAGCCAGGATTTGAATGCTGGAAGTTAAGCCCTACTACATTGCCTACTGGGGAAGTCACACATAATGTTAGACCTTGAGCAGCACCTCTTAGATCACTTCTGGTATTGACTTGGAGAAAAAGTTCTGTCTAGACAGCATTAAAATGTACATTTTCTTGCTGTAATAAAATGGTGCCTTGAAAGAGACCAAATAGAAACTACATCTGTCAGCACATTTATGATAGAAAATAAACACAATCTAAGCAATGTTTTCTTACACTTGCCATGATATAAGAAAATTTTGAGTACTGTGCAAAGGAAAAATGCTAACAAAACATGCTCTGGATGGAAACTACCTGGCTGGAAAACTTGATTTACAGCACATACAAAATAAGTGCTGAAGTGGGTCTTGTTATTTGACATCGGACACTAATGCTGAACAATATCTAGCAAATTCCATGAATTTCTTTATTGAAAGCTATAGACTCAGATTCCTAGATAAAGAGCTCACTTTAGTAATGTTGTTAGTCTTATAACAGGAAAACTGATTAGGAAGCCGCTGTGTTGGTTTGATATAGGATCATATCCATATATCCTCCTTTAAGAGCTAAGAGGCTAGACACTGTTGAGAATATGATAGCTCATAATTAAGGATAGCAAGCTTTCACATGAAATAATAGAATGGAGAGGTGAAAGGAATCTTGTAGAGTCTCAATTTCAAAGGCCTTTATCTACATATTGGAAAACTAAAGCTTGGCAAGTACAAATGTTATACATAAATTCACACATATCTTACATGTAAGTTACTTTCACACTTTTATCTAAAATGTAAATTACATTCTCTGTAAAATATTATTTCCACTAAAACATTTCTTTCCATTGTTTTAATGTTTATTTATTTTTGAGAGAGAGAGAGATAGAGAAAGAGCATGAGTGGGGGAGGGGCAGAGAGGGAAGGAGACACAGAATCTGAAGCAGGCTCCAGACTCTGAGCTGTCAGCACAGAACCTGATGCAGGGCTAGAACCCATGAACCTCAAGATCATGACCTGAGCTGAAATTGGACACTTAACTGACTGAGCCACCCAGATGCCCCTACACTAAAACATTTCTAATTGTGGGACAGCAGAGTGTTGTTTGTTTTTGTTTTTGTTTTTGTTTTTTCCTTCCTCTGGGTGTAACTGGTCAATGAGCTCTTAATTTCAAATTGACTGTCTACCACTTTGTAATTTCTTTTGCATACTTGGGAGCACAGTAAGCCAGACCGTACCTGCAAACCACATCTCCACTTAACTCTCTGGTTTTGAAATTTTGTGATTAGACCAAAGGGAAATATAAATACACACATCAGTCTTAACATCCTTTGACATCCCCTCTGAAGCAGGCAGCACAATGAACTAGTAGAGATTGTAAACAAATCACTAAGGGGATAGGTGGGTAATGACTATAAGTAAAGCAGGCTGGGAAGGGAAGGCGAGGAGTATGAACAATTGGAGACCCCATGCCTCATCTAAAAGGAGGCAGTAACTAAACCCCAGCCAGTTTTTGCAATACAGAAATATAGCCCTAGGGGCACCTGGGTGGCTCAATCGGTTAAGTGTCCCACTTGGGCTCAAGTCATGATCTCAGTGCTTGTGAATTGGAGCCCAGTGTCAGGCTCTGTGCTGACAGCTAACAGTTGGATCCTGGAGCCCGCTTCAGATTCTGTCTCTGTCTCTCTGTCTCTCTGCCCCTCCCCCACTCATACTCTGTTTCTCACACAAACACACACACATATAAATAAAAAAATTAAAAATGAAAAATAAAAGAAAGCCCCAGTATTGCAGCTGTTTGCATATTTCATAAAAAGCCAAAATCTAAATTTCACCATGGAATCTCCCAATATGTAAATATTGGAAACGAAGTTTTTAATTTTGTTTAACATCTGTAAGCCAAGCAAAATACATCTCTCAGATATAATAGATGTATTTGTTGGACAGGAGGTAGACCACAGGCCACCAATATGTAAGTTGAGAGATTTAGCCATGGCATTCCTAATCCAAGAATCCTTTTTCCATCAGTGAAATCGAAGGCTGGAACCCAATGTATATGGCTGATGGGAGCTTACTTGTAACCTGCCATGTTTGGTTACCCTAAAAATGTCTTAGATTTCTGATTAGTTCTCTAAATAATTTGTTGGGACTGAGTCAGTGTCTTGAATTCCAGATATCCTGGCAGACCTTTTCCAAGAGTCTTCTACTGAGAAGAATGACCAAATTTCCACATAGCCTAAGGCACTCATTGAAAACATGCTCCAAGTTAAACTCATCACTCTGAACAGAGTCACCTATTTTTCTCTCAATACTTGTGCTCACTAAAAATTCAGCCTACCTTTTCAGCACCCTCCAGATTAAGCTGCTTTGAAATTGGCATTTACTTGGCTCAAGCTCCCATGTGTAAACCATATGCTAGGCAGCATATTTTGAGTCACTGATTGCCTGTATTGGGAGCAGACCTGACCCAGATCCCCAATGGCCCTCCTTTGTACCCTCAACATCACAACAGCCCCTGGCTTATCTTCTAATTCCACTGAATGTAGAAATTTTAGAGATTGATTGAACAAATTTAAGTACTGTGTCAAGGTCTCTTAAGCACCATAAAAAAGGGAATTTGGATCTTTTGGTCACATTTTATACACTTGGTATTTTATTCATAACTTTGTTGAATCCTTGCAGTAGTCTTATGAGGTATGTTTAGTAGCCTCATTTTTCAGAAAAGGAAGTCAAGGCCCAGGGAGAATGCATAAAAAGCTTAGCAAACCTCAAAACCAGAAATCAAATCCTAAAGTTGAGAACTTAACCATATTTATTTTTCTGACTAGAGACATTATTTTCAACATAGAACTTTTAAAAAAATCCAGAAATCAAACAAAATAAGAAAATGTTACCTCTAAGTTTGCTAGCCAGAAATGATTGTTTTATTTAATTATTGCATAACCTTCAGTTTTAAAATATTTTTCATCTTATAATATTGGATATAACTGTATATTTTTGTTTTGCAGTATCTTGGTAACACTTTCTTATCATTAGTCTTCTAAATATTACTTTTATATTCTCATGGAACTGCATTTTATACATTTAGCATAACTTATTTGTTCAGTCCCCTATTGTTAGTCATTTATGTAACAGGTTTTATATTCTTACAAACAATGCTGCAGTGAATGTAATTGGCGTTAAATCTTTGAACTAATCATCCATGATGCAATGAGTGGGTCAAAGCAAAGGCACATTCTCCAGGAACTTTGGACCTATTTAATTTCTTACCAGCAGTGTATAAAAGTCCCTTTATTCAACTCTTCATATTGTTAATGATGTATAAACTTCCCAATATAATCAAGCAAGTCTTTCACTTTGATACGTCAATTTGTTCCTAGCAAGGTTAAGTATTTTCTCCGATATCATAACAACATCAAGAAATTGCAAAACTTTTAAGTGTGTGACTGTCTGGGTTTAACTCTAGGCTCTACCACTACTGTGTGATTTGGGAAAAGTTTTTTAACTTCTCTGTGACTTTAGTTTTCTCCTCTATGAGATAAATAAGAGAATTATAATAGCATCTAGCTCATTAGTTTGCTTTGAGGATTCTTCTTCTAGAATATATATTTCATAAGGTGGTGTACTTTTCTAATGGAGGATTTATTATTCTCATATTCATATTTTAAGAGCTGTTTAAAATTTTATGGATATTTACTAGTTATTTTATATATTTTGCAAATATTTCCCCCAGCTGTCATTGGCTTTCAATATTGTTTATGATTTTTTACTGCCATGTATTGGTTCCTTTTATGATGACTGATCTCTATCAATCAATTGCTTTATTGGTAATATATACCTTTCCTTGTAGGTTTTGATAGGCTTCACATTGTCCAAAACAGATGGATATTTATCCTTTATTGGTAGTTTAGCAAATTTATTTTGCACATTTAAATATTTACTTCATTTGGAATTTATTACTTGTGGATAGCATGATTTATTCATCCACTTATTCAGGCATAAGTATTGCATTCTTGAGCAATAAACTTGATGGGGCTTACAGTCTAATGGGGAACACAAACAAATGAACAAATAATTAAATACAGTGTGATAAGTGCTATAACAAACTAATGCAAGGTGAGATAGAAAGCCATTGGAAGGGCATCAAACACCAGCTTTGAAAGCTAGAGTGTCTTTTCATAGAAATTAATGACGAGACCTAAGAGTGAAAAGAATAGAAGACTCTTAGCAACAAAAAGACTATGTAGAAAGACTCATGGTAAAGAAGAACATATTGCACTAAAAGTTCAATAGGACTAGACCTCAGAGGAAAAGGGGGGTGAGGTGTAGAGATGAGGTTGGCAATACTGACAGGCACCAGATTGTAGAGGACCTTGTAACCAAAAGGTTTTGGAACCTCTCCTAAAAGCAGCAGGATCGGCTCAGCATTAACATGATGTGATTTACATTTTTAAAAATATCATTCCAGCTTCAATGTAGAGAAAGTCTTGTAGAGAGGAAAGAGGAGATGCATGGATTAATTGGGCACTATTGCTGTTATCGAGGCAAAATGAAGGTCAGTGGTAACTTAATGACTGAGAGGATGTATTCCACAGCATGTTACCAAGCAAGAGCAATATGAGTTTATAGAAGGTTAAGAAAATCAAAATAATGAGTGTGGAAATAACAAATTCAGCGTGTGTGTGTGTGTGTGTGTGTGTGTGAGAGAGAGAGAGAGAGAGAGAGAGAGAGAGAGAGAGAGAAATACAGATAGAGAGAGAGGCAGAGAGAGAAGTAATATGGTGGGAGATGAGATAAACATGGTTTAGTTTTCATGTGTATTTTAAGAGGGGCAATCATGCAGAGTTTAAAAACTAATAGGAGGAGGCAATGGGTAAAACTTGAACATACCAGTTAGATAGGGCATGGTTAATTGTGCAAAGATTGCGATGAAGCAAATGGTGGTAGGACCAGAGCACCAGTGAAAGGATGAACCTCAGCAAAAGGAAGGACACATCATCTTCTGTAACAAAGAGGAGGTCAATGTATGGATGGGTGAAGATGCAGGTGTACTTGTCAGTTTGAAGGCAGGAACTTTACATCTGATGGTATCTGATTCCTCTGAGAAATAAAACTTGAGGTCTTCTCCGTGTTTTGGGGTCATTAGCTACTAAAGAAGATAAAAAGGGAAAGACAGATAAATGTGAAAACAGAAAAGAGTTGTGAAGAAGAGTTAAGGTTCTGTTTCATTTTGAAGGCAATGAATTTATAGTGTAATAATGGAATTTTGTTTTACTCTTCCCCAAATCAACCAATTGCCCTACTAGCATTTTCTTGCATAATATATCCTTCAGACAGCATGCTGTAGAGCATCCAAAAATATTCAAGTCATTCTTCTCACTAAATAAAAAAAAAAAGTGTTAACAAATAGGTTTGGGGTCTTAGCGTAGGTGCTCAGTCAACATTTGTTGAATGACAGTAAGTAAGGACCTGAATGAATTAGTGACGGATCATTTACAAACCAGGAAGAAGAAAGTTCCTAAGGTCTTATTTTCTCAAATATGTGCTGAAACATTATAAGAAAGCATAGGATCCATGTGAAGTGATATCTTTATGAACTGTCAGTTGTAACTGATTTCTGTTGTAGGCCATAGCAAGACCCACAGACCCTCTTTTCATGGGCTTGGTGGATAAGTGTGTATCGTGTACCCAAGTGGCAAGTGTGAAGCACATGTGTGATGGTTCATCGTTTTTGTATAACCTATAGGTTATATAGTGAGTTGCCTCAGGCAGCACAGCGAAAACTTGTACCTGAAATCTTAGTGTTGGATTCAAATGACATTGGAAAAGGTAGTTTCTGCAATTGTAAAAATATGACATGATTTTAGGGAATGTGGTAAGGTACATAAAGTCACTGTTGTGATCTGTTAAGGCCTCTATGACAAAATGCCATAGACTTGGTAATCTACAAACAACAGAAATTTATTTCTTGTAGTTCTGGGGCCTGGGAGTCCAAGATCAGGGTACCAGGCTGGTCAGGTGTGGGTCAAGTTGGCTGCAGACTGCCAACTTCTCCCTGTATCCTCACTTGGTGAAAGGGGTAAGGGAGCTTTCTTGGACACTTTTTATAAGAGCACTAATTGTATGTCACCGTTCAAAAGGTCTCTTCCTAATACCATCACATTGGGCATTAGGAATTAAACATATGGATTTAGGGGGAACACAAACGTTCAGACCCTTAGTAGTCACCACAGCAATAAACTATACTATCAATTTGAGAAGCATTCTTAATAGAGCAAAAATACAGGCTCATGTGTTGCCTAATAAATAGCTTTGGAAGTTTCAGTGGTGTGAAACCACTTTTGAAGAAAATCAACTAGAAATATATAATATAGAATAACTGCAGATACTTTGGCAATCTAGAGAAATTGAAATTTTTATATAGGATTCTACACTATCCTTTGTGTTGCTATAAAATGATGTATAACTTTCACACACATTTTGTCGTCTCAATCACCAACATTGCCAAGGTTTTTCTGAGTGCTTTTAGTGAGATCATCTCTACTTCCTTAGTCTCACTAGTTCGATATTTCAATTAAGAACAATAGTAATTACCAACCCAGAACATTCATAAAAGTTATATTTGACAAATATTTGACTACCAAGTCTTAAAACTGCTGAAATTAAAGACATATAAAAAATGGAAATGATAGGTAATTTTGTGATTATATACTTGAACCCCAAAGCCATGCATTTTGAGGTTCAACTCTTAGCTCCTCTCTGTACTAGCTATTTGACTTTAGCTACTTATCTGGTATAAGCCTCAGGGTCATCATTAGAAAAAGAGAATGATAGTAGTAAGTCCTCATAATTTTGTTGCAAAAATTAAATAAAATAGCACATGTAAAACAGTATTTTATATAAATACTAGCAAAAAATATCTTTAGGACTCACCTCTTTAGAATTTCTGGGTGTACTCTTAAGAGTATATCATTTACCTTGTCAAAAAATTAATAAAAAAATAGTTGACTTATTTGATTGATCTTAAACCTACTTCACTAAAAGATTTCCTATGTCTAAACAAAGGTAGAGGTAACCATGCATATATGTTTCTTTCTATTAAATGTTATTTATTTTGATAGAGAGAGAGAAAGAGAGAGAGAGAAAGAGAGAGAGAGAGGGTTGGGAAAACGCAGAGAGAGGCAGAGAATCCCAAGCAGGCTCCATGCTGTCAGCAAGGGTCCGATGAAGGGCTCAATCTCATGAACTGTGAGATCATGACCTGAGCTGAAACCAAAAGTTGGATGTTTAACCAATTGAGCCACCCAGGCACCTCCATGTATATCTGTTTTTAAAAATCTCTATTTAGGGGCGCCTGGGTGGCGCAGTCGGTTGAGCGTCCGACTTCAGCCAGGTCACGATCTCGCGGTCCGGGAGTTCGAGCCCCGCGTCGGGCTCTGGGCTGACGGCTCGGAGCCTGGAGCCTGTTTCCGATTCTGTGTCTCCCTCTCTCTCTGCCCCTCCCCCGTTCATGCTCTGTCTCTCTCTGTCCCAAAAATAAATAAACGTTGAAAAAAAAAAAAAAATTAAAAAAAAAAAAAATCTCTATTTAACTAACAAATAAACAGACCATATAAATACCAAGTCTCTTAGTGCTAAATTCTTTAAATTATAATGGACCATATGCTTGGGGGTTCAGAAAGGACCCTTGGGTGAAAGGCAGAAATGAGCTTATTTTCTTTGGGCAATGTCTATTTTGTAAACTAACTTCAAAAATTATACTTGACGTTACTGACTCATTCACAATTAAGAATGTATTATATTGCACATAGAAGCATGGGGGTAGTTAAAGGAAATTTTTTTCATGACAAGTCAAAGAGAATTTATATATATGATGATATTTCTCTGTGAACACAAATTTAAATATGCAACATATAAACACGTTTGTACGGTATCAAAGTTCTATTGGCAGAAGTTTCTTTTGTCAGTATTACAAATGACAAAGCTTTGACGAATAAAGCAGACCATGCCAAGAAAATGCCAATTGAATGTTTGCATTCCTCTCTCATAAACTTTTAAAGGTTAGAGAAATGCACTCAACCATCTTCTTACTTGAAAACACAAGTGATTAATTTGCGCTTACCTTTTACAGTGAAATATAATGTCTTTTTTTCCTAAACCTTTCTCATTTACCTATCATATATTGTTCTGTCAGGAAAACAGGAAAAAGTAAAAGTAGATTCATATAAGTACCCACACTCAAGAGCCACACACAAGAAATTATTAAAGGAGTAAAAAAAAAACACATTGAAAGGAATAGATGGCATAAAGAAAAATCATGACTCATGGCATTAATATAATTGAGCCATAAGACCTCAAGGATGTAGTTGAAACCATCCTTAATTTTGTCGGTTAAAAATTGAGAGTATTGGACCACATAATTTCTACAGTTCCTTTAAGCTTATTTCTGCTTAAATCAGCTAGGGTCTATTTCTCCTGGTTGCAACTGAGAATTCTGAATGATTCAACCTCCCATCTACTTGCTTTCTCCTCTTGTTCAAGACTCTGATTTTATTAACTTTCTTGTATATGTGTTCTCTGTTATGGGCTGTTTCAGAATCACTGAGTAAGAGGTGGGATGTGACTAAAATATAGTATACCATAATGACTCTAGCAAACCTTCCTTATTTTGCTGAAGACATTTTATCTCCTAGAAGCTTCTCTTGCTTCAAATACTTCTATTTGTTCAAGTGAATTTCCACATGGCATTATATTTTCTGTTCCCTAGTCATCGTAAACGAAAAGTACTCCCCCCACACAATCACTGCACATCATTACTTCCCACAGTTATTTGTTTCAGACTTACTGAGAATAAGTTAGATTTTCACTTACAAAGCTCATACCCAAATGGTACTAAAATGGCTAAATGTATTCTGCTCTATATCATTTTGTTCAGTTGCACGATTCCAAATTACATCCTCTCATAGAACTTGGGTTAATACATCTTTGGAGCCAATCTTGTATATGCAACTTATTTCACATCATCTCCCATACTCTGCTTTAGGAACATGTTCATACACACACACTACTTATGGGGCCAGGTCTTGTAAAGCATAAGACACCCAGGCCTATGTGGTCTGAAAACCCGTATGCTAAGATTTCAAAGCCAGTAGTAGGAAGGCATTTTTTGGTTTTGTTTTTATTACATAATGAAAGGACATAATGAAAGTTCAATATTAAGTGGATTCCTCTGACCTTTATTTTAACAGATTTGTTGAGAGACTTCTATATACCATACATGCTTATAGGCACTAACAATACACCATTGCATAAGATGTACAATAAGATATTTTCACAGAGCTTATTTATTTTTATATACATTCATCAATACAAATGTAATTGTTGAATGGAAAAGTGCTAAAGAGAGACACAGGATGGTATTAGAGCAAATGTGTGTGTGGTGTAGGGAAGGCTTTCCTGATGAAGTGACATTTAAACTAAGAATTCATAGATGAATGAAACTACATTTAAAAAAGAAGGATGTAGGAAGGTGTCCCAGACAAATGAAGGAGCGTAGGCAACAGTTCTGATATAGGAAAGAGAACAGAATTTTTGAAGACTAAATGAAGTCCAAGGCAGATGGGGTGCCTCTAGAGAGTAAGTAGAGGTGTGGTATAAGCAGAAAATAGTCAAGGGCTATATTATATAATGCAAAGCATTGTAAAGCCATGTTAAGGATATCGATCTTCATTTCAGAACAATAAAGAGCTAATGAAAGATTTCACGCAAAGAATGACCTGACATATTTCTTTAGAAAAGAGAAAAATGCTCTGTGGAAAGAGATAAAGTGTGAGGAAACAGTGCACATAGGGAAACCAGTTTGGAGGCCATATCAATAATCCCAGCAAGGAATAATGTTGGCATAGACTACAGAGGCTGTAGAGAATAGGAGAGAATTGGAACCATGTAGGAGATATTTAAGAGATAAAGAGGACTTGATACAGAAGGAAAGTGGGTGATTGACAGCAAGCATGAGATTCAGGATTTCAACTTGAGCAATTGCATGGTGGTGATATTATTTACTATAAGAAACTTCAGAGGAGGCTCAGATTAAGACTGGGAGATAGTTCACATTAGCATGTGATAATGTTGAGGTGTAATTCAATTAAGCAGCAGTACTGAGTACCAACCGTATGCATGATAAGAGGAGAGAACCGAACTAGAGAAATAAATGTGACAGGAAATGTAGCAACCAAAATCAGAGTTGTGAGCACGGAGAACATTACCAGGTGGAGTACGTGGAGTCTGAAGAGAAGAGTCAAGGACAGTTATTTGAAAGATAGAGCATTTAAAGCCCATAGACTAGGATGAGTCTGCAAAGGAAGCTGATAAGCAGTAGAGAGGCAAGTAGGTGGAAAACTATGGCGCTATTAAATTCATAGGAAGAAAGTATTTCCCACAAAATGGAGTACCAAGTAATACTCAAAGTCACTGATATTCCAACTGAAAAAAAAGATATATAGGGTAGATTGAGGTGGCAGAGTTTGTGGAGAGGGCAAATGGTTAGCCGTCACTGCAATTCAAGACACTAGCAAGGAGGCTAGAATCAGGCATGTGTGACTTGTAATTAGGCCTAAGGATCCATGAGTAGAATTAAGACGTGGTTAGACAAAAAAAGTTTGAAAACTTGGCGAATATAGCCAAGTAAAAGATATTATTTATATGGGGTAATGGAGGAAAAAGTTTAGAGAAGCATCTGAGGCTTCTATCAAGAATCCTGGAAAATTTAGGGAACAAAAGAGATGAAGATATTTGGGAGAAGGTTACATTTGAGAGACTCTGCTGAGCTCCAGTCTCCTGTCAATAGCCATGTTCTTCTCTGCAGTCATGGAGGTTTTCTATTTTCCCTTAAGCTAATCCATTTTGTAAGCTGGTGTCGGAAAAACTGGAATTATAACAAATTTGATGACATGAGTGAAACATGGAAAGGTCTTAGGACAAAAACTTGGTCTCCAGTTTGGCATTAGGCATTGGTTAACTGACCCACTACATACATAATAATGGCTTAGAATATAAATATGATGTCTCCACATATATTTTCATTTGAATTAAAACTATTACTGTTTTGATGATCTGAATTATCTAGAGAGCTATAGTCAAGTCTTATTCCATAAATATTTTTAAGCTGCAAAATGATTTTCTAGATAAAGGAATCGATGATGAATATAGAGGACTTCTGATGCTCTTACAAAATGTTTCCTGTAAAGGATGCTTTAGTTGAATGTGTTTCATCCCTTCATGCTTGCTAATAAGACATCTCTTTGGCTGAGAACGGTTTCTGGCTCATCCAAGTAAATCGCACCTGCTGTGCTGTTGCAGACATGGATCGAGCCTTGTCATCCTGTTCTCTTCAGCAAATTTGACGTGCAAGTGGTGAGCTCAGCATGCAGAGTGGTGAAGCTAGCAGAGGGAGACTTAAAGAAAGGGTTTATAACTATGCTCAGGCAGCACAAACAGTTTTACTTCCTGAGGATTCACATGACATGCCAAATTAAGTGTTTTCAATCCCCTTGCTTATTAACGTTTTAGTGACTTCCTAACACCCCAAATATCTTATGACATGGTAGATGTCAAAAGAACTATGCATTTATATTGGTTACATTTTAAAAACACTGTATGTGTAGCACAGATTGTTTGGCCTAAAAGATACAACAAATTACTGTGCTAGGCTAGCAGGCCATCAAATTGGGCAAACATCAGTATCTGTTACTAGCATGTTTGAAAGATTGGCATTACAACATCACCTTTAGAAATGTTCCCTCTCACACAGGGTTTGTTTCATGTAAATTTAGCACTGACCTCAAAGCCATGTTGGCAAACCCATGAGATCCTACTTTTTCTGCAGAATTGCCTCAGAGGAAATGAATCACTTTGGAGGTATGAAAAACATTTGCACTTCCTATCCAAGGAAGGAAACAAAGCTAGAATCCTTAGGAAATAGTCAAGAGGAGAGTTATAGTTTTCATAATGTTTTTAAAGCCAGATTCTGTTACTTTTGGACAGCAAATTCTTTCCTTTTGGACACCAACAGATGCGTGGAACCAATACGAAACTACTTTAGAGAAGCCTTTGTTATAGAAATTGTTATATAACTAATCCTGATTTCAGGCTATATGGGCCCAGTCGAGAATCTGCCAAGCAAACTGGGACCAGTCTTGGGTTTCAAGGCCAGAGCTAGATTGAATTTTCTTTCTGGATACAGCCAGGATTGGAATAACTGGAGACATGAGTCTGAGCCTGACTCTTTATGAGTGCTAAATATTGATCTACAAGTCCAACATAAGAATAAAAACAGTTAGCAAGCTAAAGTTTAGGAGTCGGTTAAAATTGGAACAGTTAATTAAACTTTGAATAGTTAAAACGGGTACAGTTGAAAATAAGCCAATTAGAATATACTAGCTTAAGTACCTGAGGTTTATCTTTAGTCCTTCAACTCATTCAAAATCTTTATTGAACTCCTATTATATGCCAGTGGCTATTCTCAGCACTTGGGATACTTCCGCAAAAAAGAAAACCAGATAACAATATCTGGTTTCATAGAACCTAACTTTTAGATCGAGGGCCAGGAGAAGATAATGCCCTGTAGATATATAAATAAGTCATATAATTATAAGAAAGGGGTAAGTGCTATGGAAAAAATTAAAGTGGGAACAGGGGTTACCCTGTCAACATGAGGGGTACAGGACAGTGTGCAATGTTAAGAGGATCAGAGCAAACTTCATTGAGAAAGTGACATTTAAACAAAGATTTGAATAAGGTAAATGGATTAGCATGTGAATATCTAAGGACATAATGTCCCAGGCAGAAGGGGCAGCCAGTGTGTGCCCTGTGGCCGAAGTATGCCTTAACCACAGGAGGCTTGATGTGCTTTTGTGTTGAATTGGCTTCAAGGTTAAAGAATATGTGAGCAGTATCAAAGCTTACTGACTCCTTTAATTTCTGAGTGGCCACCTAAAGTGCTTATCTTCAGTCATCTTCAGTGTTGCATCCATTAGCCCCCTAGAGTTTCTGCTCTATCCCTTCTGTGTCTATCCCTTTGTACGGCCCAGATGCTATTATTGTAGACGACTGGGAATCTGCTTTTATCTAACTGAAGACCCACTAAAAACTTACTAAACACTGATTCAGAAAGTAGAGTAGATCCAGATGGCCCTATTCAGTTTAGTATGTGTGGTGGACAGAATAATGCCCCCCAAACATGACCACAGCCTAATCCCTAGACCCTCTGAAAATGTTCCCTTACACGGGAAAAGGGATTTTGCAGATGTGATTAAATTAAGGATCTTGAGATGGGGAAGGTTATCCTGGATTATCCAGGTGGCTCAATATAATCACAAGGGGCCTGATAGAAAGGTAGTAGAGAGTCAGAATGAGAAAAAGAGAGAATTGAAATGCACATCTCTAGCTTTAAGATGGAGGAAGGAGCCAAAAAGCAAAGAATGCAGGCGGCCTCCAGAAGCTGAAAGAGGAAAGGAAATGGATTCTCCCTTACAGCCTCCAGAAGGAACTTTGATTTTAAAATTTCTGACATCCACAACAGTAAGAGACTAAATTTGTGTTGTTTTCAGCCACCAGGTTTGTGACAACTTGTTACAATAGTTACAGGAAACTAATACGGTATGTCAGCAGTCTGGATCCAGTTGCCTGGGGAGTTCCAATTCTAGCATCTGTGTTGATCCCCCAAATCAGGAAGGATTATGAGCTCTGCAAATTTGGATGAATTTAGAAACCAAAGCTTTCTCAGTGCCCTTTCTCATGCCCTTCCTGAAGAGCTGTGTTTCAGCTCATAGAGACTTGCCCAAATTTATCAGAAAGCCTCAGTAACTCATGCCAAGTGCTCCATGGAGCCAGGGAAGACCAAGCCCAGCCCAGACACTCAATGTAACTTAAAAAATTGATTACATATTGGTCGGCCTTGGCTTATAAGGACATTGAAGAATTGTTCACATCATTGTTCTTTCCTCTATGTGCTGCATTGTTTTCCTATTGCCTTGACAAGGCCAATGTTTTTAATATGCAGTGGCAGGTTTGAAAAGACTTCTATTTCTAAGACTTATAGTTCTGAAATGTGGGTAATATTTTGAGAACATTGGTATTATAGTTTATACATTCAATATAGGATGCATCATTATCTATTGAAAAAAAAATCACAGTGAATACAACAGAGTAGATTCTAGGCTTAGCCCTTTGAAGATTACATAGCCTTGAACAACATACTTTGCCTTGCCATACCACTCTAGCCTCTTAAAAATGTAATAATCCACAAGGTTATCAAGAGAATAAATGTTCTGAGATCCATGGAAAAAGTGTTCAGAGGTAGGATTTCATAAATATTTAAAATATAAAATGTTGAAACTAAAAAAGCACCTTAGAGATTGAATGGTCCAAGACTCATTCTATGAGAAAGAAAACTTTGGACAGAGAAATACAGGGATTTACACAATGTCACATAGCTGGTGAGGGATGGACACAGTGTCACGTAGCCACTGGGGTTCAGCTCTCTTAGTACCATCCCATATGCATTCATCTTAACATCCCCATTTTTTCAAAAGAATCCAAAGTTCTAAAAGAATAATCATATTCGTAAAGCTTTTATTACAACTTTATTTTCAACTATCCTGTCAACTTTGTCACCAATAAATTGCTACTACACTGACATTAAAAGTGGGGATAGTACCCTCTGGGTTAGTAGTTCCTTGCAATGATGCACCTGGATGAAAAAGTAGAAATAGGAAGGCTTTGAATAAGCAATTTTTTTACATGTATGAAATCTATGGTTTCCCTCAATTTTTATCCCCCCCCCAAATCTGTTGAAATGCCAACTCTCAATATCATGGTATTAGAATGTGGGGCTTTTAGGAAGTAATTGGGTTATAAATGGAGTCTTTATGACAATAGTGCCCTTATAAAAGAGAACCCGGAGCTCTTTCTCCCTCTTTCTGCCATGTTAGAATACAACGAGAAATCAGTCATCTGCAGCCGAGAAGAAGACCCTCATCCAATACTGAATCTGTCTGCACCTTGATCCTGGACTTCCAGGCTCTAGATCTGTGATAAATAAACATTTGTTGTTTAAACCACCCAATCTATGGTATTCTGTTAGATCAGCCTGAACTAAGATAGGTGTCTATATGAATGGAATCTACCTTTAGGACATTACTGCTAATTGAGCACACTTAATTTATTCTTGAAGATATTTATCCAAGTACAAATAGATTGCTTAGGTACTTCACCTTATACTGAGGTACACATAACTTTAAGTAAAGGCAACACCAAATATTTTCCTACAGCTTTTCCAAGTTTAAACATTTTAATTAAATAATTAAAACATAATTATGATCATGCAAAACTGATAATATGTGATTGCTTTTGACCTACAATAAAAACCTTATTTTTATATTCTTCAAAGTAATCACAGCATCCTCCATTTTAATATCCCTTTACTTTTAATATCCTTTTATAGACAAGGCTTTTAACTTTAAGAATTCAATTTAGCTTTTTAAATGCACACGCTTACCTCTTTACATATCACCTTTAACACTTCCTTGATTCTAGAAGAGATATATAATGTAAAACGATTTAAACTTATGCTTTACTTCAAACCAATAGCATTAATAAAATAAAAGTCACAAAGATATTAGATGGAAAGCTTACTACTGAAACATATCGTGACTCCTATTCCATGACTCTACACAACACACCCAGCCATGTAGCTGTAGTCTATTTCACTAACTAGGTCTCCAGTAATGAGCATCATCTTGGTAATCCATAAAATGAGAAAGAAATATAGGGAAACAGTGTGTCTCTAATTAAATCTGTTCCTAAATACTTCAGTAAATCATTACCCTTTTGCTTTAGTTTTCAATTATAGTTCCTAAATAAAGAAGGAAACAAAGAAGAAAACAAGTTTAGCAAAATGTATTGAACCCTCCTTCCCCCCAAGAAGGTAGAAATCTGAGAATCACTGTGCAGAGTGGGTCAAATCGAGGCATTTTTCAGTTAGTGTGGAAAGCCTTTGTTACCCGGCATGGAAAGAAGTGGATGCATATTTGGCATAGTTAAGCCTGGGGTAGAATTTTTCAAGGAATAGAGTAAAAGTCACACTGATTGGAGGAATATGCACTCTCCATGTAGTTTTGACTAGATATTTTCGGGAACAAATGATTTTTGAAATGACAATCTACATTTACCTTTAAATATATTCAGGATCTACCAATCACACTGTGGATTAAAACATATTCATGAGAGCCCAAGTTAATGAAGTAAATTACAACCAAAAACTTGTAAATGAGATGGAGAAATGGACACAAAGTATACCATGTGTAAATAAAAAGTATCATTTTGAACAGTTTTGTAATTTTTATTATAGACTATGGTCCTTTCTCTAAATTCAGGACTCCTGAGGATTTGAGGATTCATCAATTTTCCTTATTACATTAACTCATGAAATTTATTGGAAGATAATGATATTATAAGATAATTGAGAACTTGTCCAAGAACTATATATCAGACCAAGCACCTATAGCCAATTGTCAAGATTGCCTGATGAAAACTGGTATCGTTGAGATAAAATTGCTCTAGAAAATGGTCACCGGTCATGTACCCTTCAGGAGTCTGTGTAAGTAATCACTGCACTGAAGGGGCTATATAAGTAGCTAGGATAAAGGTTTAAGGAATTTTACAGTTGATGTCCTACTTAGTTTTTCTGTACACACTCAGCCTCATCTCTCTAATCTTGTATACTCCATGCATAGAATCATTATGACAATACAAGTTGGGCCTAGGGGTCATAAGACCTCCAGCTTGCTGTTTTTGTGCATGCTATGTTTGGTCCTGTCCAGTATCATTTTTTTTAATTTATTTTTTTAAATTTTTTAACGTTTATTCATTTTTGAGAGACAGAGAGAGACAAAGCATGAGTGGGGAAGGGGCAGAGAGAGAGGGAGACACAGAATCTGAAGCAGGCTCCAGGCTCTGAGCTGTCATCAAAGAGCCTCACACAAGGCTCAAACTCACAAACTGCGAGATCATGACCTGAGCCGAAGTCAGACGCTCAACCGACTGAGCCACCCAGGCACCCCCCCCCCTTTTTTTAATGTTTTTATTTATTTTTGAGACAGAGAGAGACAGAGCATGAGCAGGGGAGGAGCAGAGAGAGAGGGAGACATAGAATCTGAAGCACACTCCAGGCTCTGAGTTGTTATGACAGCACTGAGCCTGAGGCAGGGCTCGAACTCATGGACTGTGAGATCATGACCTGAGCTGAAGTCAGACCCTTAACCAACTCAGCTACCCAAGCGCCCCTTGTCCAGTATCTTTTTTTAAAGATAAGTAGACTTACTGCTCGGTGAAAATGATTGTCCCTCAAGAATGTGTTGATCTGAACTCAAGACAACCACCGCCAGTAGGATAGAGTGAGCACTACATATACATAGGTATCTGTACACTGAATCTGAATGTGGATCATGATCAAAAAAGGGTGAAAGCCAGTGCTTTAGGGGAAGAGATAGCAATAGCATTGCTGGTGATGAAAACTCTATTTGAAGAACCAATTGTTTGTATTCATGTTTCCTCCCCTGAGAGAGGAAACAGCTCACCCATCACCCATGTCAGTATCCTATGAAGACTAAGTGATAGAGCAAAACCACATTAACATTAGCTGACATCCATGGTGGTAGAAGCTGTAAAAACAATAGGAAGATAGATCATGGGCTCTGTTGTCTTTAACAGTGGTGATATTTCCACAAAATAGATTAAAAAACCAACCTTAAAGAGGGACTTTAGGAGAAAAATGGTGAGAAAGTGGGGGGATAGAATGAGTTTGAGCAGGGATGCTTGGGTGGCTCAGTTGGTTAAGCATCTGACTCTTGATCTTGGCTCAGGTCATGATCTCCTAATTCATAAGATGAGCCCTGTGCTGATAGTGCAGAGCCTGCTTGGGATTTTCTCTCTTTCCCTTTCTCTCTGCCCCTCCCCCACTTGCTCATGTGCTCGCTCTCTCTCTCTCTCTCTCTCTCTCTCTTTCTCAAAATAAATATAGAAATTTTTTTTTTAATTTTTTTTCAATGTTTATTTATTTTTGGGACAGAGAGAGACAGAGCATGAACAGGGGAGGGGCAGAGAGAGAGGGAGACACAGAATCGGAAACAGGCTCCAGGCTCTGAGCCATCAACCCAGAGCCTGACGCGGGGCTCGAACTCACAGACCGCGAGATCGTGACCTGGCTGAAGTCGGACGCTTAACCGACTGCGCCACCCAGGCGCCCCTAGAAATTTTTTTAAAAAGAATGAGTTTATGCAAAGAAGTTCTTATGTGCTTGTCCTTCTCCTTAATATACATACACATACATTTTCATGCACAGGTACACACACAGAGGCCGTAGCAACCTGTTCCAACTCTGAACTATCAAGCTGTCACTAGAAAAGTCAAGACAATGTGGAAATTCCAGTTTACTGGTGTTTGGCAATATATTATGTTATGTGGAACCAGATAGAAAGGAACATGGGCATGGATGGAGATAAATGTCCATTCTTAGGCCATAAGCAAACTTCCCACTTCCCTGGATACATTTCCAGGGGATAAGTGGAAACTTTCCTTAGGCAAAGGCATGGAGAAGCTCACTCACTTAGTTGCACAAAGGAGTTCTTGTGATGTGAGTCTAAACTGTTTATATCCAATTGCAGTTGTGGAGCTCAGAATACTGAATGTTTCACATTCTTGAAAGAAAATATTTGCTTCTGATTTTTTTATCTTTTACACAAAATGTAATTTTGAAGTGATACCCATTTCTTTTTCTTAGTAGGAGGTATCTTCACACTATTCCAGTAAGCCATTAGGTGTTTTCAAGTTTAAGAGGTAATGCATTGTGTGTTAATTGTATTTAGATATTTCCTACTAAATGTTGGAAAGCACTTAGGAGTAACACAGTTACATTAATTCCTTGTTGACATTTTTGACACCGATGAATTGGCTTTTTTATTAATGAAAAACATTTTCAATGTAAATAAAATAATCTTGATGTTTGTGAAAGTTCTAAGGGTGTACAAGGAAAGGTGTTAATGGCTTTCTAGAGCCTTTCCAAAAACTTCAGCGTGGATCAGGTGCTTTAGAGTTTTATTTGTTTTGTTTTTTCTTATTCTTTTTTTCATTTGCAAATTAGAGAAGACTCCCTCAAGATATACTTTGAAAATGAAATTCATATCCACAAGTATTCTTCATTCAAGTGTTGTGCATAAACATATTTAACTTTTTTCTTCAGGGCCTTAACTCCATTTTTGTATAGTACCTACTATAAGACTATGAAATAGGAAAATTCAATACTTTACCATTCAGGAAAATGGTTAATAAGCCACCAACATTTTATTAAGAGAGCATCTGCCATAACGTGCTTGATGCCATGCCCTTGTTATTCTACTAATAAGGAAACTGACAAACGGAACTGAGAATCAGGGCGCACCAATGCCTTTCATTTACTCTCAACAACTTCTTAGATTTTCCAGAACTGCAGCCTGTGTTTACTATGACATGATGTGAGGCAAAATTAAAACTAAACTAACTGAGAGAAGGAAGCTTTAAAAAAATTTTTTTAAATATGACCACGCCCTTCAACAGATGGTATTATATTTCTTCTAATTTAATTCTAAGAACACGCATTATGAAACAGGGTCAAAAGTGTCATTTCACAAATGAAGAGACTAAGGAGGAGTTAACCAACTTGGGCCCTGATTTGTTGGACTCTAAAATTTAGGTTCTTTATGCTATTTTCAAAGGTGTGATATGCCATTATAAACTCAGGAGCAGTGAGTTAAACAATAGTTACATTTAATCTATTCAGCAATTGTGTTTACCACTCAACACTGGTAGACACATAACATCTCTAAATTTCTTCATCTTTGGAATGAGGAGGGAATGCTCGATCAATGGTCATCAAACTGTAGTGCTCAGAACTTTGTGAGTTCCATGGTGCTGCTTCAGGGAAGACAGTGTGGAGTTGTGGTGTCCCCAGCCTTTAAATGAAATAGCTTCTCTTTGATTTGCTTTACATATGGGCTTCCTGGTTAAAAAAAATACATTTTACTGATTTTAAGAAAAAGTTTTAAAACTGAGAGTCTAGGTGATTTCTAAAACACCCTCCATTGTAATATTAACGAATATGTATATGTAACATATGGTTGCTGACTTTAGGAACCTCACGGTTTAACTGTAGAAATAAAACAAACAAAATATACAAAAGGTCCTTAAAGGCAGTACATGAGCGAGTAATCAAATAAATGTTCATGGTGACTGGGAAACCAGCTCCCCCACTCTGCTGGAGTCTTATCTGGCATAGTGCTGGTGACTGTTCTGGGGAATGTGGGAGATTCTCTTTACCTTTACTGCCAGCGAAGTGCATACCCTGCACTTTCCTTGCTCTAAGGAGATTGTTAGAGCCCAGTGTTCTGACATTTAAAACTTAATAAATGTAGACATAGATATGATTTTTGCATAATTTAAATCTCCATCTCATTAAAAATAAAATTTTAAATAGAGAGGGGAAAGGAAAGATACATTCAACCACCTACAAGATAATAATGAGAGAAATAAAATGAACTATTGGCTACCTTTTCTCAAAAATTACTCTTCTGAGCACTCTTAAATCATATTTTACTTTCCATCTTGTGAGTTATTTGGATACGAGGGGCTAATAAATAATACCCCACATTAGGAACCAAAGACAAGATGGGCATAGGAGTCAGGCAGATAGACACAAACCATTGGTTTATTACTGATAGTGTTGTTGAATTGTGTGTCTTTAGGCTTGTTTGCCAAATGGCCAGCAAAGAGTTTACTCTTAAATTAGACTTTCATTTCCAGACACCGTCATTGGCAGCTCAGAGCATTCTTCTTCCCTGCTACCCCATCCCACAAAAATTTATCCTGCAAAACTTACTGAATGGTCTTGAGCAACAGAATTACATATGATTTTTTCAGAGTGTATGATCTTTCTCCCAAACCCACCCATCACAATTTTCTTTCCTTTTTTTTTTTTAGAAGAAGAAGCCCACTGGAAAGGACTGGTTAATGTCAACTCATCAAATCCTTTTGTCTGCTTGGTTTTCAGTGCCTCTTCCAATGTGGATGCTTTTTGGGGGGTGTTATATAAATACAAATTTTCATACTTTGTGTCTACTCCCATTTACCCATCAACATTTCTCTCTCCCCCACTTCTTCATCTTCAATCTTCTAGTCCTTTTCTCCCAGTCCCCTAAATGTCTAACTAGGCCATTGACCTCTGTCAGGAAGCCATTGTGTTTTCACCTCCAGGTATCTTCCTTCCAAAGTGGGGAGGATCAGGTGAACCATTCACAGCTTTTCTCACCGAGAAAATTTGCCTTGTTCTATTCTTTTTCAAAGCCATTCCAAAATATTACTGCAATGCAGCCACCACCCATTTTTGGCTTATACTCATATAATGATCCAATGCATTCCTAAACCAAGCTGGGACTTTTTCCTTCTCTTTAAGTTGGTTATTCGGGACTCTCATTCCAGGTAGCTCTAGGGAAGAGGTATGTGTGTTATGGTGATAGGTGGCGTAAGGGTCTGTGTTACCTGTTTGTGCAACTTGTACACTCTAGTCCTATGTGAGTATAATAGCAGATGCACTATTTCCATCCTGTGATGGACTGCTGGTGCATCTGTTTGTCTCTAGTACATAGCAACCATGCCCAAATGGGCTTTCTGTTGGGCATTCCAGTTAATCACTTAATATCTCATGGTCATATGTTCCATCTCTACCAGGACCTAGTCAAAAGGCAGAACCTGTTTTTCAAAGTGAAATAATTCTGTTACAAATGACATGTCCTTGTTTCTGGCCTCCAGGGGCTGAGTTGGGATTCTTTTGTTACAGACTGTTATACACTTCACATTACAAGCTGTCCTAGCACTGGTACCTCCAACAATATTGATTCACCAGATCATGAAGCTCAAGTGACAGGGCTGCTTGCACCTTAGCCTGGACCTGCTTCAGGCTGCTCCTTACTCAAAGCAGGCAGCCTTTTGTGTCTCCTAGTATATGGATCTGATCACAATGTTTAGATATACAATGTGTTGCCCTGTGAAGCCAAAAAGGCCGACTAGACCTCATTTTTTGGAGCCATGGGTATGAGATTCAAAAACTTAAAGTTTACTTTGAAGGGAATGTCTTGAGACACTCCTGACCATTGGACTCAAAAACTTCACTGTGCTGGGATGCCTGTGTGGCTCAGTCAGTTAAGCATCCAACTCTTGATTTTGCTCAAGTCATGACCTCATGGTTCATGAGACTGAACTCCGCCTTCTGCTCTACACTGTTAGTACAGAGCCTGCTTGGGATCCTCTCTCTCTCCTCTCTCTGTCCCTCCCCCCTCCTCTCTCTCTCTCTTTCAAAATAAATAAATAAACTTAACAAAACACTTTTTCCATATGGCCTTTTAAAAAAAACTTTAGTGTGCGTTTATCTACCACCCCATGGTGCACATGTGTTAAACCAATGCCTCTACTTTACTAGCCACGTTTTGTTCATACTGCCCCATCTACATGATATCTTTCATGGACTATATAGATGTGATTTTTTGTGGGATATCCAGATAGTCCAGATCTTTTTGGACAATATTATTATGGAAGCTGGGAGCATGACCATAGCCCTGAAAATGAACTATTAATGAATATTATCTGTTCCATATGAATAGAACCTGTTTCTCATTCTCTTTTCTGATTGGAATAGAAAAGAATACATTTGCCAAGTCAATGGCAGCAAACCCTGTTCCCAAGACCCTATTAATCTGTTGCAGGAATCATACTACATCCAGCACAGTGGAATTGATTGAATTTGTGACGGTCCTGGTCATTCTCCAGGATTTGTCCATTTTCTGCAGGGGTCTGAGTGGCAAAGGAAATTGAAGTATGACATGATAAAAACCATGACCCTTTTATCCTTTGGGTCTTGAATAGTGGCACTAATATACACCAACTCCATTTGGGTGTGATATTGCTTTTTCACTAGCTTTTACTCACAAGTCAATGACCCAATGTGGTAGTTACTTTAACTACCAAACATGTCAATCCCAATTACATACTCAAGACCTGGAAATGATCATGGGATGTGTTCATAGACCCAGTGGACCACTAAGAGATTGACTTCACTAGAAATCCATTCATTACCTGGCTTCCATATACCTCACTCTATCAGGGAGGGAATGATGACATTTTGGGTCTTTGAGTGTCAATGTCAGCCCATTTCTATGTGCAATAGTCCTTGAAATGTCTAGGTATTTCATGTTCCTCAGTGTATGGTCACCTGAGTTAAATACTTCAAGCCCATTTGGCTTAGCACTGACAGAGATCTTAGAATATATACTTGCCATGGTGTTGTAGGGTCCTTCCACGTAGGCACTTGGGCACTTCTTCAGTCAGTAGTTTCCAGATATGAATATTGGTTTAGGACCTGGACCTGAACAAGGGGATCACCACTTTTTATTAGGGTAATTTGCCTCATCATCCTGCTTCAACATCCTTGCCTTCTTCTGATTACAAGTGTTAAATAGGACCCTATGCGGCTTTCTAATGGCATGCACCTGGGAATATCATGTCTTATTAACTATCTTCACAACTGCTGGCAGGTCAGTGTCCCTTGGCTCTCCCTCTGACTTTTCTACATCCTATGATAATGTAGTCCCCAGTGTGCGTCAATTAAGCTCAGTCATCTGGCTTCTATTACTCTGGGGCCAGATCCCCATTTCACTTAAGAACCCAACTCTGTAACCACCTATCCTACTGTCAGCCCTATCCTGAAGAGAAGAGCCATAAAAGAACAGCTTTGTGATGCTGACATCCTCTCACAAGCACATTCTTCATGGCTGTGGTGAATGGTGTGGTTCTGGTAGTCTTTTCAGGAAACAACCTGTGGTGGGTTTTCTAGGCTCACAGAATGCATTGAAACCAGCATAAACACTTTTCTCAATCTTTTTATTCCTTCATCTTCTGTATGCCAAGGAAACCTAGGCTTTCCATGGTTTCCTCCAGGCTTTTAAGAGTCACCTTAGTAACCTGTCATTTAATCCTCTTGTGGTTCCTGCTAGGTTATTATATCCTCTGTCCCAAAAACCTGACCCCCAAATCAATGAATCCTTACTTGTACAGTATTGTGTTTAAGGCCTCTGATCAAGGGTCCCCAAAATCAAATCCTTGGGATATTACTATGGCTCCTGTAGGTATATGCAAACTAATTATTGCAGCTTCTTTGGGGTATAATGTCTTTTCTCCCTTATTAGGCCATGTATGTTTCCAAGTATGTTGGGATTTAATAATAGGTATTGGCTTCACTTTGAGATCAGATAGATAGATAGATGATAGATAGATAGATAGATAGATAGATAGATAGATAGATGATAGAAACAGTTCCTATAGCAGAAACTTGTTGCCTTGAGAGAAAGAGGTCACTATTATGTCTTCTCACATTCTAGATCATACTACCAAGTAGTGGGACAACTGTACCAGTTTTGAGAATTCATAGAGGGCCTTCGGAACCCAAGGTCTCAGTGCATATACCCAGATGACCATACCTGCTTTGACATAACAGTCCTGCCTTAGATAAGCATTTACTAAGCTCTGTGACCCCAATTATCAGTTCTCACATTTCTCTTCAGCTGTGCCTCCCTCTTCCATTATAGGAAATAAGGGCCTTTTTGTCACACAAAGAAGCCCTTAGCTCTCAGACTTTGCCTTTGATTCTTGTTAACAGTTCTCAGTTTCTCATTATCCGTTGGCCTAGCATCAGTACAGCTTGGTAACAAACAGCTCATTTCACTGTCTTTTTAGACACTGCTTCCCCCTAAGGGTACCAGAACATACCACAACAAGATATACTTTTTGGCACATGGATTATTTTAAACCAAAAGCCACTAAGAATCAGCAGATATAGGAACACCTCTAAAAACAGGGATATGTTTTTCTTTTATAAAAAAAATTACATTTGTAAGGGGAATGTCTACTTGTAAAGACATCTTTCTCTATAGTACCAGGAAGAGGAGGACCCCTACAACTTGTATCAGTGGAAAATACACTAAATTAACATGACTCACCTTACTAAGCAATTCTGGTTTATCATACTTCACTTGGTCACTTTTTTACAACTTGCCTCACTTGTCCAGAAGCCCAGAGTTCCTTTTCCCTTTTTAGCCTAAGATGGTCCAAATTTCAACCTCCTCCTTGAATTACTCATCACTGGATGCTCCCATGTGTATACATATGCACATGTTAATAAATTTCCATTTTCCCTTGATAATCTTCCTTTTGCCAGCCTCATTTATGGGGCCACAGCCTTCTGACTGTGATGCATGTCTGATCCCTCTGAGAGAGGAGAGGAAGAAAGGATTGGAAAGAAAGAGCCTCAGATTGCAGCCTACTTCTGGGAATGTTCTTATCAGACCAATGAGGAGTCCATAGTTTCCCCATTAGAGACAAAGTTTACCCATTAGAGGAGTCCCACAAGCAAGGGTTTGACTCTGGTACTCCCTCTCTTCCCCACTGTGCTCAGTCACTGCCTAGAAGCAGCCGTGGGAAAAAGTTGTCTTGGTGAATGCCTCGGTGTTACCAATAAAGTGGATTCGAAAGCATGGCTGCCAAAATTGTCATCTACAGCATGTTTTCCCCAGAGAGATATGTGAAATACATCTTCACACCCCCACATTAAGCATTAACTTACAACTTTTAGAAGTTATATTATAAAGACTATAATATATATCATATATATATATTTTTTTTAATCTCAGAATTAAAAGAAGGTTCTAAAATATAAGATCAATAGCAGATAGATTGGGGAATACAGTGTAAAATGATGGAAGAGCACCAGACAGGAAGTCAGGAGAACTGTGCTTTGGTTGTTATCAATTGTCCAAGCCACTCAGTTCCTCTGAAGCTCCATTTTTCCAGTCAATTACATGAGGATAATAGAGTTGAAAATCTCTTATTTAAAGCTAGGATATGGCCATTAAAATTACTTAAGGGGAAAAAGTTTTAGTGATTTATTTTCTTATGTCCTATATATTTTGTAGTTATGTTAAAGAAACATACAATTACAGTCTTTTGAACTAAGAACCATATGTTTGTATTTATATATGTTAATTAGAGTTCTGCCTTTTTTTATTTTTGTAATCTGAGCTCAGAATTCATCTAACTTTTGATCCATTTTCCTCCAATAGTTTACAGTTGTTTTCCTACACCTGACTTGACAGCAAAGCTTTTGCAAGTCAGCTTTGCTTAAACTATCCCAGGAATTCAAGGAATTTTCATGGAAACTAACACTGTTTTTCTTTGCAGTCATATATCATTTACATATGCAATTCTTAATTAAAAAGGCATAGGGCCAATTCTTGTAACATACACCTCAAGTTATTAAGCATAAATACATTGGCACTATATCTGTTAGGATCAACTATGCTCATAGACATCGAATGGAGCTTACAGACATGAGCTTACATACAGTAGTTTACATGAAGATGAATTAAAACTTTTTCCAATCTCAGTGGGCTTTTGGAAGTTCTGAATGCAATAATCTGTAGTGGTGACCCTTGAATGACTTGGAAGTTATGGGCATTGACCTCTGCTCCCACAGACAGTCACAAATCCATGTGTAACTTTTGACTCCCCCAAAACTCAACTACTAATAGCTTGCTGTTGACCGGAGCCTTGCCAATAACATAAACAGTTAATTAACACATATTTTGTATATGTATTATATACTGTATTCTTACAACAAAGTAAGCTAGAGAAAAACATGTTAAGAAAATCATAAGAGAAAATACATTTGCAGTGTTGTACTGTATTTATCAAAAAAAAAATCACATATCGGTGCCGGCGTGGCTCAGTCGGTTAAATGCCAACAACCCTCAATTTTGATTCAGGTCATGAGATTCGTGAGTTCCAGCCCCATGTCAGGCTCTGCGCTGACAGCATGGAGCCTGCTCAGGATTCCCTCTCTCTCTCTCTCTCTCTCTCTCTCTCTCTCTCTCACTCTTGCATGCGTTCTCTCTCTCACTCAAAATAAATAAATAAAGCATTTTAAAAAATCCACATAGAAATGGACTTGTGCAGTTCAAACTTGTTGTTCAAGGGTCAACTGTATATTGATTTCATTTATAAGCTAATAATCCAAAAGTACCAATCATCTGCTTGCTTTTTAAAGTTTTATACTGCATACATCTTTCTCTGTTTCTTTATTGCCTTTTGTCTCTTCTCTTCCAAGACATGGCTACTACAAAACCTCCATTTTAGAATCATTCTTTTACACAAATTTTCAAAGGCACTAGAAATTTTCTGGGAAGCCACAGGTAATGCTTCTCATTTCTAGAAAGACACTCATATTTCAGCCTCTCTTACTTGGTATCATCAATGACCCTTTTGGCTTCATAACACTAATTCCTTCTTTCTCCCTTTATATCATATACCAATTCTAACTGGAAATTATTAGCCTAAATGATCTAAGTAGCCCTTCAATTAATACTGACTCAAATTAGCCGCCTACACAGTACCAACTTGACACTCTTTACTCAGTTGAACTCTGAGCAATTTTTTTCTTCCCAGATGAGTTGAGGATCTTTAGCTGTTTGTGACTTTTACATTGCTAGATTTAGACACACAAAGTGAGTTTGACTATAGGTTTAGACTATATTGACTGACCATTACTTTTTATCCAGAGATTTGAGAAGGAGAACAGCTCAGGAAAATTAGCCAACAGGTAGAGGTAATGCTGCTTCATTTAAAATTTTCAAGTCCCCTTTTTTACTTCACATAATTTTTTTATTATGAGGTTAGAACCAAGCACCTAAACTATTGAATAGTCTTCTAGCTGACAAATTTAATGCAAGTATTTCTTCACTTTTTATTATGTGTTAGATATTATGGAAAAAGTGAAAAGATTTGTAAAATATAGTCCTTATCCTAATGAAGCTGACAATCAGTTGGGTAGTTTTAAACAGGTAGTTATATCATGAGGCACAAAAATCTATTAATTTGAACAAATTCTATTGATTATAAAACAAAGTAACATGATACAAGGTGTAGTAGAAACTTTACAAAGGAGGTTAGGATTTGGGTACTTGGACTGAGATTTAATGAATGAAAAAGAGTCACCAACAAAAAAAAAATCTAGAGGAGGGCATTCAAGGAATAATGATCAGGAAGCATGCAATTCCTGAGACAGAAATAAACATGTTATATTTGAGGAATAGAATTAAGTCTAAAATTGTTAAAGTATGAGTTCAGGGGACTGTAGCATGAGGCAAGGTCAGAAAACAGAGGCAGACCACAAGATGTCTTTCCTAGTTTTGGTATAAAGTCTTGTGTAGATTCAGTGGAAAGCCTGCAGAGTATTTTAAGCAAGGAAGTTATATTTTATGCTTTGTGCTTATTACATTCTATGATTCCATGATATAATTTCTTATATATATAATGTATTATATACTATGACTTTATGTTATGGATTATGTTTTGTATACATATACATTGGTGATTAAATATAAATTAAATAAGCATATTATTCCTTGTTTGTGGCTACAGAGCTAGAATCCAGTATCATGAATATCATTCTCTTTTGGGTTTGCCCAGTGTGATTGTTTGTGATTCTATTTATTTGTCCCTTACTTTTGTAGGGCCTTGAATATATGACTCCATCTCATTAAGTTCTGACATCAAAAGTTAGTGAGGAGACATATTCTAATATAGTTCATAGATGTGCTAGAGACAGAGGGTGCTTACCAAATCTTCCATGTGCTCTCCAACATTTTCTAGTTCCTCTTGCAGTAATAGGGGGGCCAATGGATTATGCAGAAGAATTATGAGTATTACTTCTGGGCTGAGACAGTTAAGAGCCGTTACAACCTTTGGCTTGGAGGTCATGTATTGAGATGGTTGTGTCTTGCCAGGTGAATCCTATTTTCTAAATCAAAATGCTCCCAACAACCTACAACCCATTTTGTAAGAAGGAGAAGTAAACTTTTGTGCTAAGCCATTGAGATTTCTGAAGGCCTTTTTATTGTGGTTGCTTAGTGTTAATTACTTTGTCTAATAAATAGGCAAACTATTCCTCCAGTGAGCAGAGGAAAATAGCCTAAACACTGTCTCATAACCTTAGAAATGCAAGTACTTCTCAATCCTCTCACTACTCTAGAATTTACCATGTGAGAACACACCATGTGTGAGGACCTAGTAATCCTTTATATTTGCTTCACAGTTTAAAATTTACAAATGGCAGAGCACCTGGGTGGCTCAGTCGGTTGGGCGTGCGACTTCAGCTCAGGTCATGATCTCAAGGTTTGTGAGTTCGAGCCCCACATCAGGCTTGCTGATGTTAGTGTGGAGCCCACTTCGGATCCTCTGTCCCCCTCTCTCCCTGACCCTCCCTGGCTCATGCCCTCTCTCTCACTCTCTCAAACACAAACACTTAAACAGTAAATAAAATAAAATTTACAAATGGTGACCAATGAAAAACAAAATTGCATGCAGCAAAGTAAAATATGTGTGTATCTAGGATCTTAGGGATTGCAATTCAGGAAAAATTGAAAGTGTGCTTGAGGAGACAAAGGAGGTTAGAATTTGTAAAGAAGGAGGAGGGAATTTACATAAATTGTTTTGAACAAAATGTTATTGGTGCTAGTATAGCTACAGTTACACTAATCTATGTGTGATTGGTTGTTAGGGCTAGTGTCAGGTGGAAAGTCTTTTCATGTCCATTTGACTATATAGCAGATGTCTTGGCTTTTAACTGAGTTCAGCAAAGATTCCAAGAAGTTGAGACAGAAGATGTACATAAACCCCACTTCCTTGATGTCTTCCTGGCTCCCTTTTAAATAACCCTCTTAGCAATGCTTACTTCATTTTATTCTCTTCATTATCACAAAGAATATTCATACATATTCATACATAAATTCATTCCTACAAGATCTATTGTGATCTTAATTAGAAAACCAGAGTGAGAATCATATTCCCTTTTAATCAATAAGGAAACTGATTAATGAGCATAAATACCCTGTTCAATGCACCTAACTATCAAAAGAGAGAACTCTTTATTCCACTATAACTATATATTTGTGTGTATGTATGTAAAATATGCCTGTATGTAACACACACACACACACACACACACACACACATATATATATGTGTGTGTGTTTAAATTTAAGTGGTCCTTAGCAAAACAGATAGTTAAATCCTGATTTCTTTTTCTTTTGATTTAATTTCTAAATCTGTCATCTAGAGTACCAATGAATAATATTGGCAATTTATATTATCCAACCCACAGAATGGCTGAAGGTTAGGAAAACCGAGGTGTTATGGAAACAGCAGAGGCCTGAGAGCCATGTCTTGGCTGTAAACATGTCAGTTGTATGTCCTCGATGCAGTCAACTACTGCCTGTGGGTCTCAGTTTCCTTGTCTATAAAATAGAGGTGCTGAAATAAATAATCCCTAATAACTTTTATGGTTTCCAACGTTATATTTTTATATTGAAACACTAGATGATAATCTCAGCAGTAGGAGAATGTTACTCCCCACTTCAAGAGCAGTCAAAGATGATAATTATACTTAATATGGTTTTAAATAAACATCGTTATAATTTAAGGAGTTGAATCCAAAGACTCAAGATATGTTTTAAATGGACTTGGAGATTATTTTAAGTCACAGTGTCTTTCAGTAAAACCACTTGAAAAGTTTCACTGTTTGAGCTCTAATTTTAAAGGCTATTTTCAAGGGCCATAAGGTGAAATTCAATATAAAGACCTAGATTTTCATCCTTCCTTCATTATCGACTCATTCTGGGAAGGCAAATTAGTTCTTACAGTCCTTGGCTAGAAAAAAACAAGACAAAACAAAATTAAAAAAACCAAAAAACAAAAAAACTGGCTAGAATAATTCCTTGGCTATGCAAGAAATCATTATAAGGAATTTTTAGGGGGGAAAATGAAAGCACGCATTGACATCTCTTGCTCATTGAAATTTGAATCATAAGAATTACTTGTTGCGTTTCACTGAGAATCTACTTTCTTTTACTTGGAGGACTTGGAAAAATTAATCTTCCTAGTCTATTCTGCACTCTACTCACTGCATAATGGTCAAATGAAGGATTCATTTCAAAAAACCAGTGACTTTTTATCAGTATTATCCCTAGAAAAAACTATGGAGTAAATAAAATTCATCTTCCTCTTTCTCAAGTTTCTCTTCCCTGGCTCTTAGGTCTTCTTATATCTGTTGTGGATACCTCACCAGTCCTGTTGGCTCCCAAGTCTCAGATCACAGGGAGGCAGGCTCTCTCTAACACATTGCTTTCCCCTAAGCTCCCCTCGGAAGGGCCTTTTTTTTTTTTTTTTTTGAAAGATTGATAAACAGGTTTCTTCAAATATGTAAATAATTGATATCACTTAAAGATTTATTAAAGGAATGTAGTGGATCAAGCCATCAAAGGAAATGTAAGTTAAATCTATTTCTCTAAGTAAGTGAAATGTCAGGTTTTAAATCCAGCTGGGAGGGTCCAGTCCTACTGAATATACAGTGAGAACCTGATACTGTAAAAGGAGTTTTCACATGTATTCTTGTATCTGTACAGTAGCCTCATGGTTAGATACTATGCTTTTTTAAATTTTTTTTTTTTTTCAACGTTTATTTATTTTTGGGACAGAGAGAGACAGAGCATGAACGGGGGAGGGGCAGAGAGAGAGGGAGACACAGAATCGGAAACAGGCTCCAGGCTCTGGGCCATCAGCCCAGAGCCCGACGCGGGGCTCGAACTCACGGACCGCGAGATCGTGACCTGGCTGAAGTCGGACGCTTAACCGACTGCGCCACCCAGGCGCCCCTATGCTTTTTTAAATATATAGATGGAGAATTGTGTTTGAGAAAGATTAAGCAATTTATTGAAAGTTACAAAGTCTGCTACAAAGGTAGCAGAACTGGGATGCAAATCCAAGTCTGACTACAAAATGTACACTTTTCTTCTCAATCACATTCCATCTTCACGGTTCTGAAATGATGTTTTGGAAAGAGCTGTAAGCCCCGAGGCTGGCCCTGTGTAAAGCTTTATAAAAACACACTTTTAACTTCGTTAATTGCCAAGTAATACTAAATTTTAAAACATCTCTCACAGTTTGAACCAGACTTCCCCAATCTGGGTCTCATGTAAACAAAAATGCTTTGAAAAAATGAAGAAAACACACACACACACACACACACACACACACACACACACACACACAGAGTTTATAACATCTGCAACACAGGGATAGTTGGTTACTTTAAACTCCATTTAAACCCAGATCTATTTTTTCTTGCTCATTTAATGTAACTTTTACAAAAATATAAACACCAGTGAAAATAATACAAACCTATCTTTCTTTCTTTCTCTTCCTTTCTTTCTTTTTTTTCTCTCTCTTTCTTTCTTTTCTCTCTCTCTCCTTCTCTTTCTCTCTTCTCCCTCTCTCTCCCTCTTATTCTGAAAGGCTCTCTTCTAAAGGAAGAAATAAAAATTTAGTTATTTTTCTTTAATTTTAAGGAGAACCTGGGCTATTTCATTTTGTAACTTTTGCAGCACAAGAAGTTATAGTACACAGACTTTGGAACTGGGTAGGCCAACCAACTGGATTTATTACACTTCCATCTCTTACTGCTTTAGAATATCTTTTTCTCAAACTTGAAACTGTTGGAAGTCTGAGGAAGATGAGAAAATTTAGCCGGGAGTTTAAGAGCATATATTCAAATATAGAGATCTTCCCAGTTCTTTTTACCATGACGGAACTAATCAACATCATCACAAGGTAAAAGAAATAAAACAGACTCACTTACTAATATAGAAGCAAATATCCTAAATAAAATGTTAGCAAGCAGAACCGACCATGACATTAAAACTAATAATACATCATGACCAAATGGAGGGGTTTTTTTCTTGAATACAAAGATAATTTAAAGTGTAAAAATCTATTCATAATTTTTCACATTAAGCAGTGCTACTGTATTAATGTTAAAAAGTTAGTCATCTCAGTAGGTGCTAAGAAATTTTGAAAACAAATACAAACACATTTGGAAATTATTTTTAACTTAGCAATAACATAATTCTCCACATTGTCATTTAAATTCTTCACCTCAAAATGATCCTAAAGATTACCTAGAAGTATGAACTTTTAACCACCATTAAGAAAAAAATTAATCATTGCAGAGGATGTAGTCTTTTATACTAAGATGTATTATACATTTACAGTACATAAAATATAATGATATTGTTAAAGAAATAAACATTTTCATGTCACTGAATAGAGAATGCCAAAAATAGAATATTTATAATAATTTAGTGTTTTGAACTAGTGATTATTCAGTATATTATTTTGTGGCAAAAATTGGGGCAATAAGTCCAAAAGTTGAACTATTATAAATCTCCAGATGGAATTAACACATTATATATATAAATAAATCCACATAACTACCAGAGGAAATTTAGTTAGTTACTTCTACAACATTGCAGCAAGAAATGATTTTAAAGAATCTCTTAAAAGCTATAAACTGTCAAACAATTACTAAATTAAAATATATTAAGAGTGAAAATGTCTGTGCAACAATTTGACTCCAAATGATGTCCATGATTTATTTTAAGTGAAAAAGTAATTTAACTGAGCAGTGCATATTACAATAGTAATCTACATATATGGGTGGGTGTGTCTTAATGTGAGTAAGTCTCAGTGTGGCTACATTTGTCTATTGAAGAAGGACTGGAAATCTATTCAGCAAAATGCTAGTAGTTATCTTGGGGCAGTGGAATCATGGCTAGTTTTTACTTCCTTTCTGTTTTGTCTGACTCTAATACAGTGATTTTATATTCTGTTTACATATTTTTACAAAGCCATTTTAATTCTTAAAGAAAATTACCTCTTGGTTACTTGAGATAATATGTCTATAATTTGCACTTTTGATTCACCTATGGATGAAAACAAGGATAAAACCTGTTTTTTTAACATGTTAGAAAAAAAGTTAAATATTGATTCGATACCTAGAAGACTGGGTAAACTAATCAAAGCTTCTACTCGGAATTTAGATCTGTAGCCTCGGATTCCAAAACCCCGAATATGAATCCTTTCTCTTGACTTTAGGAGAAATTTTTCAGTCCATTCTTGCTTATAAAATAATTCCGAACTTCAGTACATGCATATCGCATGCAGGCAATAACTGCACGTGTGTTGGTATTCCAAAAGTGCATTCCAAAGTGCAGAAATGCATTCAGACGTTTCGTACACTGAAGACTTACAATTGGAAAGAGAAAAATAAACAATGCTTTATGTCAAGCCACAGCTTGACAGTTAGTATTATTTTATGTAACATATAATATAAAATCTTACCTCTTAAGTTATCTTTTATTAATGTAAAATAACTTTATATTGATGCAAAATATTCTTAAGGCCCTCATCTGTGAAACTATTCCTTCTTACCACATCTACCCACCACCCAATTCAGATTATTCTGTGCATCCAAGTTTTTTCCTTTATATTTAGTTTAACCCTTACTTTTGTTCCCAGTGATGTCATACCTACATTTCTCTATTAAATTTTAAGCTGTTTGTAAGTACATAGTATACATCTTTGTCATGCAGATAGTTTCTAGTATAAAACATACTGTACAATGTAGGTGTTCAACAGTTTATTGAATTGACTTGAGTAATAAAAAATATTAGCTGTATATGGTATCTACCTGTATCTATATCTATCTATCTATCTATCTATCTATCTATCTACTACAACCAATATTGGGCTAAGTTCATTTCCAGGGAAAACTAAAATTAAAAAATGTGTTAACATATGTAGTCATATTATGAAGGTTAATTAATCAATGACTTTTAATTTTAAATAATGTAACTTACTTTAATATATTTACTATTTATTTTAAATAATGGCAATTTAGAATAGTGACATCCACAAAACACATATCATTATTTAAAATGTTTAGTATAGGGGCGCCTGGGTGGCTTGGTCGGTTAAGCGTCGGACTTCGGCTCAGGTCATGATCTCATGGTCCGTGAGTTCGAGCCCCGCGTCGGGCTCTGTGCTGACAGCCCAGAGCCTGGAGCCTGTTTCAGATTCTGTGTCTCCCTCTCTCTGACCCTCCCCCGTTCATGCTGTGTCTCTCTCTGTCTCAAAAATAAATAAACGTTAAAAAAAATTTTAAAAATAAATAAAATGTTTAGTATAACCAGAACCCTCCTGAAAAATGTACAATTATGAAATTCACACAGAGTTTTGTAGATTTGCCAATTTAATTCATTCATTAAGTATTAATATTAAATATTAATCAATTAAGATGATTAATTAAACATCCAAAATAGTCCAGGTACAACATTAAACCCTGGAGACTCAAACATCAATACAGCATGATACCTAAACTTAAGAAACTTACAACTTTTAGGAAAAGACACAATATTCATCAAATCCCCAAACAATGTATGAGTACTACAAGTTAGAGACTAATGCAATGCTGTGGGGTGCTTATAATGAGTGTGAATCCAGCCTGGAGGCCTCCCTGGAGTGGAGTGGTGTAAATATATGAAGATGGGTACACATGCTTTGAAGACTATAAATACTATACACATGAAGTCAAGTATTATTGATATATTTTCTTACTGGAGAGCTCTGCCTCTAGGATAAGATGGTTAAATCACCTGAAGTGAAAAATGATTACTCATTACTCTAGAATACTACCTAGTGACTAGTGGTAAGGGAATGTCCAGGAAAAACAAAAAGAGAAAAAATTACTGGTGGATTTGGCATAGAATTTAGCTTTTAAATCACCTGGCTTAGTGTTACACATTGTAGATATTAAATAATATATATTCAGTGACAGTCACATACTTGGTCATTATTTGCAAATCGTATTAAGACCTTAATTCCGTGCACATTAGAGCAAAGTTCAATTGATACAGCCTTAAAGCTATGTGTACCTAGTTTCATGCATGGACTTCTCAAATTATAAAAAAACAAAGATTATTACAAGTTAAAATTAACAACATCCATATATTGTAATTGTTGGTCCTGTTTTGTTTAAGTAGATAGTTGATATTTGTTTTAACTGTAGAAAAATAGAACCTCAGGTCCAGTTTCATGCTTAAGCAACATCTGTAGTTTGACTTCCATAATACTATTATTGAAATGGTTTACATAAAATTTCTTACAATGTGGTGTGAATGACCTCAACTAGGATTCATCTGTAGTCAGAAATCTACCAGTGAGCTGCAGAATGCCAGTTTAAATGTGATGTTAATTGATAAATATTGAGACCTATCTGCTTCACATAAAGGTAAAGTTAGCATTGCTGCATTATTGAAATATGCATTAAAATGCATTTATGTCAATTGCTGATGCAATCTGGAACTTAAAAGTCTTTGTTTTATATTAACAATTCTGCTAACTACAAAGAAATATAGAGTATGCTTTACTCTAGCACAGCTTCAAGTTTTTAGTTTGCCATATTATCATCGCACAATCTTTATAGCACATTTTCTCTCTTAAAACCACCTTGAAATATTTGATTTTTACCATGTACTCTGAACTCATGCACCCTTCTTTTAGTGCTCATAGGATGATTAAAAAAAAGTCAAGCCTAGGGGCACCTGGCTGGTTTAGTGAGTAGAGCGTACAACTCTTGATCTTGAGGTTGTGAGGCTGAGCCCCAGGTTGGGAGGAAAGATTACTTACCCAAAAAGGAAAAAAAAAATTAAAAAAAACCCACTATGGGCACAAAAATTGTGGGGCAGCACTTAGATATACGGTGATATATGCTGATATTAATATTTTAAATTGAACATCAAAATGAGCACTCAAAATATACCATAGACAACTCATGAATCTTTGAGAATGTTCACCAGAAAATCATATACTTACATTTGGGAATAAGTAATATAAAGGAAAAGTTTATATATATATTTTACCCTGGAAATATCATTTGGCCAATTTTGATGTGGATGTCCCACGTACAGACAGATGCCACTGTCCCAAGCCACATGTATTAGTTTCCATACAAATTTTCCCTAAATAGTAAAAGAGAAAGTGGAAGAACATGAAAAATATGAAACACAGTGAACCAACTTCATTCTTCATTATGAATCCTTTTCCTGTGCTGAGCATACTCCAAACAAACTGCTATGGATTGGAAAACTCCCGACGTTTCAGACCAGTGTAGAGGAAGGGGTTCATCAATCATTTAATTAATAGTTTGAAAGTATAATTGATTTGGAATTTAAAGTGGTAATTCTTGCTCACTTTTAGGCTAGAGATAACCTAAGTTTTAGCCACACCAGCAAAGCACTACTCTGTGAGACTAACATCACTGGACAAAATAATACAAAGCTGATAATAGGTAATCAGCAGAATTACAGGCTATTGGCTGTTAGTACTTGAAGCAGATATAATGTGTATTGATATGGTGTCATTATCTCAGTGAATCTGGTGACAGAACAAGCACCAAAATTTTTTTTACTGGAGTCACCTTGACTCATCACGGTAATATGAAATATTTAATAATCTAAGCCATTAAGTATCAGTACTAAATGATTTTATTAGATCTTGATTGTGAGTCCAAACTCCTCTTAAAATTCACTTGAGAAATTTTCTCTTTAGATACGCAAAAGTTTTTCCCATACTTATTCTCTGTAAGTGCCCTTTGGCTTTATTTTTGAAATTATTTTAAATTTATTTTATTTTATTTTTATTTTTTAATGTTTATTTATTTTTGAAGGAGAGAGAGTGTGAGCAGGGGAGGGGCAGAGAGAGAGGGAGACACAGAATCTGAAGCAGGCTTCAGGCTCTGGGCTGTCAGCACAGAGCCTGATGCAGGGCTCAAACTCACAAGCTGTGAGATCATGACCTGAGCTGAAGTCGGACGCCCAACCAACTGAGCCACCCAGGCGCCCCTAAATTATTTTAAATTTATAATAAAATATTTAGACATACAAATAGGAAAAAAGAACAATATGATAAATATCTGTGTACCTGTTGCATGGCTTAAGAATAAATTATTAATAGATTTGAAACTCCTAGAGCATCACTTCCTGACTATATGCTCTTCCTTTCTTACCAGAGAATATCATGATCTTGTTTCTTATCATCCCTGTGAATCCCTTTATAATTTTATTACATATACTTCTGTGTTAGAGTTCTCCAGAAAAACATAACCAATATATACTACATATATTTTTATGTGTATGTACATATATGTGTGTGTATATGTATGTGTGTGTGTGCACTCATGCAGTCTGGAGCCATATATTGAATAGTCTGTTCTTTTACCACTACATCTTTTCCACATTTTTATCCTGTGTATATTTATATAATTCTATATCTGCACTTTCTGTTTTGTTTCACTGGCACTTTTTTTATTCTTGAACCAATACTAGACTATCTCAATAAAGCTCTTACATAAGTCTTACCATCTATAAAGGTGTTTCTGCATAGTAATGTAATGTTAGCTACTCTGTTTTCTTTATACTCAGTGTAAATTATAGAAACAGCTTCTTAAGTTCCATGAAAAAAGCAAACAAATAAACATAAAACCCTGTCGAGGCTTTGAGAACTTCATAGATTAATTTGTGGAGAATTCACATTTTTACCATGTCAGCTCTTCTTTTTCATGAATATTTATTTGTTTAGGTTTCCTCCATTTATTTAGGTCTTGTTTAATGTCTCTCAATACAGTTTTATCATTTTTATCACGAGACTCTTGCATAGATTTTGTTAGATTTTGTATGTTTGGGATTTTGTTGCTATTGAAAATATATTTTGGAATTAAAGCTTTTAAACTGAGTTTTTTTCCCCAAACTAAAAATATAAAACTTAAAATTAAAAAAAAAATTTAATGTTTATTTGTTTTTTGAGAGAGAGAGAGAGAGAGAAAACATAAGTGGGGGAGGGGCAGAGAGAAAGGGAGATAGACTCTGAAGCAGGCTCCAGGCTCTTAGCTGTCAGCACAGAGCCTGACGTAGGGCTCAAACTCATGGAACATGAGATTGTGACCTGAGCTGAAGTCAGACACTTAACCAACTGAGTCACCCAGGTACCCCTAAAAATATAAAGCTTTTAAAAGAAGACATAAAAGTGTCTTATGCTATTTAGTTTGGAAAAAATCCTTAGATGCTGTGATGGCTAATTTTATGGTCAACTTGGCCCAGATATTTAGTCAAAAATTATTCTAGATGTTGCTGTGGTGGTGTTTTTTTTTTAATATGAAATTTATTGTCAAATTAGTTTCCATACAACACCCAGTGCTCATCCCAAAAGATGCCCTCTTCAATGCCTGATGGTGTTTGTGGATGAGATTGATAGTTAAATGGTAGACTGTGAATAAGTCAGATGGCCCTCCATAATGTGAGTGGGCCTCATCCAATCAGTTGAAGGTCTTAATAGAACAAAAAACTCCCCCAACCAACAGGGAGGTCTGCCTTTGGACTTGAATTTCTCTTCTTGGGTTTTCTAGCCTGACAGCCCACCCTGAAGATTTTGGATTTGCCACTCTCCATAATTGAATGATCTAATTTCTTAAAATAAATATTTCTCTCTGTCTATATATGCACATCCTGTTATTTATGTTTCTCTGGAGAACCCTGGGTAATAGACCAAAAGTACTACCATAAAAGAGACAAAATAATGTAGACTATACCAAAATTAAAAACTTCTGCTCTGCAAAAGACACTGCCAGGAGAGTGAGAAGACAAACCACAGAATGGAAGAATGCATTTGTAAAGTATATATATGACAAGGGTTTTATCTAGAATACGTGAATAGTTCTCAGTATTCAACAATAACAACAGAATTCAAACAAATGGGCGGAATATTTGAGTAGACATCTCATCAAAGAATATAAATAAATGGCAAACAAGTACATGATAAGATGCACAACATTGCTCTTAATTAGGAAAATTTAGGTTAGTACTGCAATGATTACCACTGCATACCTGTTAGAATGTTGTGGGGGAAGGGGGAACCTGACAATACCAAGTGCTGCCAGAGATCTAGAACCACTTTAACTCTTGTACATTGCTGGTGACAGTTCAAAATGTCACAACTACTTTAGAAAACAGTATGGCAGTTTCTTTTATAGTTAACCGTGCACTTATATCACCCAGCAATTTGATTCCTAGGTATTTACCCGAACTTAAGTTCACATAAACTTAAGTTCACATAAAAACCTGTATGAGGCGGTGCCTGAGTGGCTCAGTCACTTAAGGATCTGACTCTTCAGCCATGTGTCAGGCTTTGGGCTGACAGCTTGGAGCCTGCTTGGGATTCTCTCTCTTCCTCTCTCTCTGTTCCCCCACCAAATACATAAATAAAACTTCAAACAAACAAACAAAAAAACCCTGTATGTGAATATTGATAGAGGCCTTGTTTGAAATTGCCAAAAACTGGGAGCAGCCCAAATATCCTTCAACCAGTGAATGGGAAAATACATTGTGGTAAATCCATACAACATAACAAAAATGAATCAACTTTTGATGCATGCAACAACATGCTTTTTGATGAGTAAATGTTGTCAGAACTAAAAGTCTGATTCTGTATGATTCTACTTATAAGACATTCAGCAATGGCAAAACCACTGGGACAGAGAGCAGATCAATGGTTGCCAAGGTTGACTGGGGTGTGCAATTGACTACGAGGAGGCAGCACAGGGAAATTTTAGTATGAAGGAATGGTCCTGCATCAAGATTGTGTTGATAAATATGTAACTCTGTCAAAATTCATAAAACACTACACCACAAAGAAAAATCAACTGTATGCCAGTGAAAAAACTGAAGCATAAAAAGTCTGTCTACAGTATTTTTATTCAACTTTCCTATCCTATCCTTTATGCAAATGTTAAAATATTTTACTTCTGGTTCCTAAATGAGGAGCCTTATGATAGTTGATGTATTATAGATACGTTCCCAAGGAAAGAAGTTGGGATAAGAAAAACAATTTAAAAATGGTGACACCCCTTTATGTCAAGTCTAGTATCATGCATTTTATCTCTAACTATTTACATATTCTTGATAAAATCCCTGTGAGATAGTGAAATATGTAATTTGCAAATACATTCTTCCATTCTGTGATTTGTCTTCTCACTCTCTTGACAGTGTCTTTTGCAAAGCAAAAGTTTTTAATTTTGATAGGGTCTAATTTATCTTTCACAGCAACTCTACAAGGTAGGTTGTTGTCCTACAGATATTTATCATGTATAGACAGCAGGAAACTGAGTCTTGAGAGACTAACTAGGTAATGTCTGATTCAGCATTTCTGTAATCTCCATTATAATATTATAAGGTACTTATTTATTATTAATCAGGGTTCTTGTGATTTGTGGATGAAAGATTGGAAGAAGACAAGGTATTTTGATTGCTTTTTCTTTGTTGTTCCTTTTCTCCCAAGGTGACCAACTATGTGGCAAGTGACCTTGATGAAAGGAGGTTACTTATTAGAAATCCCGCCCTTCAGGAGATTCTTTGTCTTCCCAGGAGCTTGCCTGGTAGGTGACAGCATATATCTAGAGCCACATTACAACCAAAGTGACATACTGCTAACAAAATGATAGGTGCTTTCTTTTGTACATTGCTTACAATGTTCCAGAGCCATCAAATGTGTAATCATCAAAAAGTTCATCCAATTATTTTTCTGTGAAGCACAAAGCTGATCTTGCTCCTGTGTTTTGAATATGTGTGGACAGGTGTCCAGGCAAATGGAAAATCTTTCTTAGAGAAAATCTGGGTTATCGGATTTTCTAAATAATCATTCACTTTGCAAGCTGTACTTCTTGTGTTTTTATTAATATTTAGTGTGTGATGCCTACAAACCTTTCTGTGAAACTGCACGAACACAGGATTTGTGGATAGTGTCACTTTGGATACAGTAGTATTCAAGTCCATTTTGCGTCCTGTATGTGGGTAGAATCCTGGGTTAGGGAATGAAGGAAGACCCTTTTAGCAGCAGCCCCTGGGTCAGAGCTCAGAAACATATGCAAGTCAAAGGCAGAACCTTTCAGACAGGCCTGAGACCAAATCACCCAGAAGTTAAAAGGTATTCTGGGTAGTCTAGAATAAGGGAAGCAGAAACTCAGAGGGCAATGGAAGCTGGAAACAGGGAGAACAGTCCCACCTGGCATTGGCATGAAAGAAACGATAGTTGGAGCAACCTTAGCAATAGCCTTCCTAATGCACCTCCCACCAAAGCGGGACACTGTTTCTGAGCAAAATAATCCAAAACTCAAATATGGAAGCAAGCAGGGAGCACTCATGGGTCAGGGAGAAAAATGTACTTGGATAGAGAAAAGGCAGATCTAGACAGTTTACTATGATCATTCAGAAATTTACACTTGTGATTTTGAATTAAGAACTCGGTATAATTGTCTTCAGTTAGACTTGGAAGTTCTTATTTTGTTTTCTCTTCTCTTTGTGGCAATATGAGCTAGAGAGGATTATCCACCTGACCTAGAGTCAAATTTAAAAACAACAAAAGAGCACCCATTAACCTGGTGTGATTCACTTGAACCAGTGCTAGTTTTCATCCTTGCTTTATGTTAACTGAATCCCTTACCTTTACCTCTAAAGCCAGCAGATGTAAGCAAGATAGTCTACTGGGATATTAATGTGTATCCACTCTTTCCTTAATTTCCTCTCCTCCCAAGTAAGCAGGTAACCAGGCCTATGTATTCATTGCCTTAGATAATTTCACAGGAGAGAAATCAGAGAACAGCCTAATTGTTTTTATTCAGTAAATGCCACACATATTGAAGAGACTATGCAAAGGGAGTGAAAAAGGAAAGAATGCCTCAAAATCATGAATAAACAAAGGTTAGTTTGCCCTGCCATTTATGGGCACTTGTGATCTGCTCTGTAGCAAAGCCCTATGGAGAAGGCAAGATCTCAGAGAGGATGGAAGCATGTTACACGTGGGAAGGCTGGACCCTGGACAGAGTTACCAGCCTCTGCAGAGACAGTCATGAGTAGCTCAGAAGTTAAAGGTAATGGGGATAGCAGTGGGCATTATAATGCAGGGGAAGATTGAAGGCCCTGCCCATATTTCAGAAGTTACATAATCTTCCCAGCTTCTAGGGCCATTTTGTTGAAAGGAAGGGCCTCAACATTGATTAAAATAGAATTTTTCTTTCAGAGGGAGAAGAATAAACAAAGGAGAGGTTTGGAGGCAGTTTTATGTGGATGTAAAGAGACCTTAAGGTGTTTTTGTTTCTTGTTCTCCAGAGTTTGCAGACTAAAACTCTTTCATGGGATGTGTTTCATAATAATACTTTACATATGAAATCAAGAGAGCTAAATTGACCATGAATTTCAAGGATCCCACTTAGAACTACTGTTCTTATTTAGATTGAATTGTCATTTCAAACACATTGGAATCTAATGGTCTTTACTATATGTATAGACGTGTAGAATTTTAGGGGGGTGGGAAAGACCATTTAAGCCAACCTTTTTTTTTTTTCAGATTAAAAAGAATCTGAAACCCAAAGTCATACAATGACCTTTAAGATCACACTGCTTGTGAGGTGGCATTGGGACCCGAGCTCACATTTCCTGGCACATAGCCACAGCACAACCTGGGGTCCCACATTATGTTCATAAAGCACCCAAGCCGGCCTGGCTTTGCTTCAAAAAGTGACAAATTGAGAGGAGGAAACGTCTGCCTTCATTTAAGACAAATTTGTCTGGTTACTACTGCTGCATTCAGAAAATAATGTTCTTTCGATAGCTTGTCCGCAGAATGGTATTTTTCTGCACGGTGAGCCCCTAAGGGTTTCAGATCTATGGTTTTGACCTGTCGTCTAGCCCCACTGTCATCAATCCGTGCGTGGGGTCTGAGGTGAGAAATTATGGTAAGAAAAAGAAAGAATGATATGTTTTCACCAAGAGCCCTGTAAGGAGCACAAGATGGTCTTATTTTGGGGCTTGCCCGTGTAGTAGAGTGGACAGCACAATGCCGAGACACCACCCTGCCCGTGACTTTGTGCAGTGTAAACTGGAGGGGATAGTGGTGCGCATCTGGTTTTTGAGACATTCCGCATCTTAGCCAATCATGGGACAGGGTGGGGCTGTGGGAGGTGGAGCCCCGGGCCTTTCCAAAGGAGCCTGCTCTCTGGGACACTTCAGTACTTGAGACAGTAGTGAGATGCCTGGAGAGAAAACAGCAGGAAAGGTCTCTTCATCCTTCCTGCAGGGAACAGGAAGTCTCGGGCACTATGTGGGAGCAGAGGGCGCCCTGTGAGCCCCCAAGGAACAGGCTCTTAGGACCCTCAGAGGTAACTGAGAACGCAAAGCAGAGTGTGCAATTTGTACAAGGCTGAATTAAACCCAGCATTTTTTCTGATGGAGGGCTAGAACTGTGGAAACAGAATAACAAAAAAATTGCTCCAATTTTTATCCATGGGCTGCTGTGGCTTAGAGGCTGTTAAAATAAAATAAAATTGAGACCGGGCTTGAAAATCCTCCAAGCAGACAAAACCATTTAAGCCACTTAAGCAAAACTAAATCTAGCGTATTTTATGAATAGAAGGAAACTTCACTTAGGTTATTTCTTGTAAATGCCTCTGATAATCATCGAAGAAACTTAAGTCATCTTCCTAAAATGGTAGAAGATAATTTTACACAAGCCTCTGCTGCCGAGAGACCCTCCTTGAAATAACCAGTCCCGGTGAAGGCTTAACAACTTCTTCAGTCCACTTTATAAGCCGCCCTGTTATGGCAGGACTCTGAGGGCCATAGCAGTTTGGGATTGAGAGACTCCCAGTTCGCACACTGTTTTTTTTGTGCACAATAAGGTGCTTACTTAACTGAGCACTGTTTTACTGCTCTGCTCTTAATTGTTTCTGGATTTTTGACGAGACAGAGGATGTCTACCAGAGCAATCATTTCATACTTGTCGTGTTTCCTTAACCTGAATTGCTTTCTGCCCTACTTTCGCCCTCCTGTCTACCGGTCTAGACTTCTGTTTTTGTCACCTCTGGCAACTCTCTTGAAATGCACGCTCCCAGGTCCGATCCTCACTGACATTTCTGATCTCTACCACCCAGTTCTGATCTATCCTATGCTACCTTGTCTTACTGGTCATCATTTCACGGGGATGTGGCTTCCCCCAACAGACTGTAACCTTTGATTTTCATTTCTGAATAACTACCAACCCCTCAGTAAAGCACTGTAAACCTTGTAAAGTTTGAAAAAATGTTTATTGGCGGGCTTACTGACATAAATTTAAGGGTCAGTTAAACATTCTGCATCTAATTTTAAAAAAGAACACAGCAATAACACAACTCTATAAAGTAGCTGTTTCCCCTCTAGCAGACTACAGAAATAGAAAAATTCATAGTGCCTTGCAAGGGCAATTAAAAGATTTTTGGCTGTATTATTTTTAACATTGTGTCTTTGAATTAACTCTCCTTTGGAAACATCATTAGTTTCAGTTCTCCAAGCTATCCTAGGTAGAGAGAGTATGAGAGTCAGAATTATAAATGGGTATTTTTAAGAATTTGCTAAACATTTTATGGGCTTTGCTTTCAATTTTATACCATTTCTTTTGTGATTTGGATTCTCTGGTTTGGCTGAGTTTGAATTATTCTAGTCTGGTTTAGTTTGGGTAGATTTATTTTTTGTCTGGTTCAGTTTTGCTATTGGACCTTAGTTATTAAAATCTGTTAGTAAAAAAGTAAATTGTCATCCAGAATATCGAATATGTTTATGAGCCTCATATACATACTAGCATATTAGGTCAGTGGTAAATCCAAGAAAGGCAAAATTCCTTGTTAGCTATGATTTTAAAATAACTCTTAGAAATGCACCCTCTTGTATTTTCAAATGAGATGTTATAGAATATTTTAAAGCTAAAGTAGTAAAATTCAGGAGCGTCATCTTGAATTAGGTGCTGTCCTTTTGACACTAAAAAAGGATACTCTGTCTTAATTCATATCCTAGGTTAACCATTACTTGGAAGTGACCTCGTGATCACCATGTCACCAGGTAACTTTTTTTGAGCATTCTCAATGTACCATGCAGTGTGTTTACCATTTCTAAGTATTATCCAATTTAATACTTACAGCAAACTTAATATAAGTACCATTATTTTAAGAAATTAAGAAACTCGACACAAGTTTCATAGTTACTAAAAGTAATGAAGCTAAGCCTTTATCTTGGGTTCATTTGACCAGAAGGTTGCAATCTTAGTTATGAAATTAGCCAGTGCTTTATGCTTACTCTGCTAACCACATCTATTAAAAATGAGCGCTCTCGGGGCTCCTGGGTGGCTCAGTCGGTTAAGCGTCCGACTTCGGCTCAGGTCATGATCTCACGGTCCATGAGTTCGAGCCCCACGTCGGGCTCTGTGCTGACCGCTCAGAGCCTGGAGCCTGTTTCAGAATCTGTTTCAGATTCTCTCTCTCTCTCTGACCTTCCCCCATTCATGCTCTGTCTCTCTCTGTCTCAAAAATAAATAAACGTTAAAAAAAAATTTAAAAAAAATGAGCGCTCTCAACATAAATTCAGTACATTTAAAATCTTCATTACCTGTGCTTGCTCTCTCTCCTTTCTTTTTCTTTTCCTCTCACTTTCTTTTCTTTTAAGTTTTTGTGAAAAACAGGGACTTTAATCAGTATATTCTATATTCTCAATGACACATTTGCATTATGTTTCGAATTTAACGCATTTCCATTTAAATCAATGTATTTTTAGTAAAATCAAACAGACATAATACATTTTCAAAGAACTTTTTACCTACATTATTTATGTAGTATAAAGAGGATTTAAGAGAATAAAATTAGCCATTATATCTGTAAATTCAAATTTATTTTTAGCTCAACAACCATCCTTGAACACCTTCAACATTTGGCAAAGGAATTCAGCAAAGTGATTACAGTATCTTGAGTTGAATTGCCTGTAACCAAACTGAAAATGAAGAAAATGAAATTCATGTGCTGTGTAGACTTGAATGCAAATCTTGCAATAATTGTATTTAAATTTGAATTCTTGCTTAACTTCACAATGGCATCCCTGTGAGAATTACCAGGAGAATTGTGAGGGGGAAGATACATACTCAATTTCTAAACAAAAAGAAGTTATTTTAAAAGTTTTGGAATATAGTTGCATTTTGAAACCCAGCATTGTTTACAATTGGTACATGAAAGCCGATTGACTTAAATAGATAGTCTCAAAATTTGGCTTCTTATACTATATCTCTTGGATTTGAGCTCAAGACCTGATGCTCAACAGGGCACAGGAATTGTAGGCAGGGATGCGGGTGGAGGATGGAGAGGGTATAAGGATTGCTGAGCATGGTTTCTGATAGCTGTCAGGAAATAACCTAAAGAATTCCATACCATGGCCAAATTCTCTCTTCTTCCTGACTTGAATGAAAAAAAATGATTTAGTAATAGAATTATGATTTGATTCATAATAAAAATAATTCAGTGAAAACAGCATAAGCTCATAAATAATAATACAAACTGTCAAGTTAGAAGGACTCAATAACCCAGATTAGACTTGAGTTCTCACTGAAGTTATAGAGTCCCTCTTTAAGCCCAGTGTTTTTTGAAAATGTGGTCCCTAGATTAGGATTTAATAAAAATATAGATTTCTGGGACTACCAGGCTACTGAGTCAGAATACCCATGGGAGAACTCAGAATCTCTATTTTAGCTAGTACCGCAAGTAATTTTTAAAACTGTAGCATACCAGTAAAGTACAGAAATCTCAAGTGTGCATCTGGATGCATATTTACATATGAATATACCCGTGTAACTGCCATTCAGAATCAAGATATAGCACATTTCCATTGCCCTAAAAAGATATTTCATGCTGCTTTTCAGGTAATAACACACCCAGAGGAAAAATACCACAATTTGTCTTTTCTTAAACCACATGAAAGTGGAATACACGGTATTTTTTTGGTAACTGATAGACTTCTTTCAACGTTGTATATTTTAGATTCATCCATGCTATTGAGCGTATGAACAGGTATTCTGTTTTAATTGTTTTATAGTTGAATGATGGCTATTTGGGTAGTTTTCGAGGTGATTCTTATGAACTACATTTGTCCTTTGAGCAACTCAGGTTTGAATTCCATGGGTCCACCTATATGAAGATTTTTTTCAATAAATACAGTATAGTACTGTAAATGTATTTTCCCTTCCTTATTATTTTCTTAATAATATTTTCTTTTTGCTAGCTTACTTTATTGAAAGAATAAAGTATATAATACATAAAATATACAAAATATGTATTAATTGGCTTTATGTTATCAGTAAGGCTTCCAGTCAGCAGTAGGCTATTGGTAGTAAAGTTTTTGGAGAGTCAAAAGTTATATGTAGGTTTTGACTCTGTGGGGGGTTGGCACCTCTAACCCCTGCATTGTTCAAGGAAGTATCAATTATATAACATTTAAAAATCTTTCACTTGGATCTTTGAAGAAGTATTCTGTGATTGATCAGGGCAGCTGCAACCAAAATAAGAACTTTTGAAAATCCTATCCCCTAGCCATTTTACCATGGGGTTTCAAACTCGAATCACTTCTTTGGTTGAAACATATTTACAGAGGTTGGATTTACATTTAATTAAATGTTATCTAAGAGAACTTTATATGCATAAGCCACCTAAAATGCTTTATTATATTCCATCACCGTGTATAGGTTTATTAGATTAGTTGGATTAGGGAAGGTTGACAGGAACACACTAATAAGGAAAGCCAGTGAATAACAAGCTATCCTATTTTAATTATGGAAAAGAGGGATGAAGAGGGAGGGAATGAAGTGGATTGTAGGGTTGTGGAGGCCCTTTCTCAAATACCTTGCATCTCCTTCCAGTCCCATTCACTTCTTCCCGTGCTATAACCTGCTACCTGCTACCTGCCACCATTTCCTATTGAAGTCGTCCTGAGTAGGGCTACACACCCCACTCTCCTGTGGGTTCTGGGGAAAATACCAGCATTGAATAGACAAGACTGTCTCCTATGTCCTCTTTTCCTCGGTCCAGGCACGGAGACCTAGATTCACAAGAAAACCCTCAGTGCCGTGATGGTGGGTACCTTATCCAACACAGCATTAGGCATAATCTTTCTCAGGCAGTAAATGCAGAAAGTTCCAGTGATGTTCTAGGAATATAGATGTTTCTCAAAGTTTACCTTTCACTCAGCATGGGGCTGGATCTAGGCTATGGAAACTCAGGGAGTAGGACATTCAAACCACACTCAAATTTATTTGTTGAATGGTAGTCATATTCCTTATGTAATATAACTGAGAACTTAGTGAATAAGTCTTCTATTTGACCTTAGAATTGGTTTCTTATTAGGACCCTGAGTTCCCATAGGGAAATGACTGAACTAATAGTCAATGAAGAAGTCTGGATTTATGGTAACAGTCTAAAGTTTTTTACACTATGCGAAATAATTATGTATATTTACATGTGTGTACTAACATTATTCACCTTCTGTTCTCAATATGCAGCTTGACTGATCTGTGAAAATCTAAGTCAGCTCATATCCCTTTGCCAGAACCTTCAATGGCTTTTTTTTTCCTCACTCAGAGAAACATACAAAATCTAAAAAATTAAAAAAAAATCCAAATTCCTTACATTGGCTTATAAGATTGTAGATGATCTGTTACCTCCCTAACTTCATGTCCTACCCTTGTCTTCCAAGCTCCTTTATCCCCGCCTAGCCATGTTGGCTTTCTTAACTCTTCCCTTAAACACATGAAGCACACACTCAGTTAAAGCCTTTGCACTCACTGAGACTTTGGCCTGAAATACTCTTTCCAGAGCTATTCCATGGGCGTGCTCTTGAACTTGCTTTTGCTTATTTACTTAAATTATATTTGATCAGGTAGAGTTCTTTTTGACTGTGCCATCTAAAAAAGCAACTTTTTTCCACATTGTCACTCCCTAGCCCCCACACATACTATCTGCTCACTTTTCAAAATTTTGTTCCCTATTTTTCCCAACTAGAAGTTGAGCTCCATGGGGCCACACCTCCCTTGCTCCTATTGCTTTCCAAGAATGGAGAAGATCATGTAGTGAATGGTCAAAACATATTTTTAATAAATGAAGCAATGGAGAGGGATAATATAATAAAACTTAAATTGTGAGACGGCTAGAGTTTGGGCTTGACTTTGTTCATCTTTTATTAGCAAAAGACACTATTGTAAAGACATTACAGCTGCACTAACAGGTGCCAGCACAAATGTTTGAAGCTCACAGATAAAAAGATTTTGGGGTGGTGTGTGTGTGTGTCGAAGAGGGGAAGTATATTTATGTTTCATTTTGGTAGAACTCGTGTCTCTGCAGCATGCCCTAAAAGGTCACACAGACATAAATCATGAACCTCACTCAGTGCAACAGGTGTGACCTGAGACCCTTAGCCTCCGCTCGGAGCCTCACTAGTCAAGTAAATTACCACATGCCAATAAAGAGGATGGAACCAAAACTTATTCTGAGATTCTCTTACTTTTCAGTGATATATTATAATCTATTTTTCCTTTCATTCTTGACTTCCCAATTCATTTTCACTTCACCCTCATCATCTTTCCTACCTTCCTGAAAGTGCCAATCTTCCCAGTTCTAGAATATCTTCACTTCCATATCTGCTTTTTATAGGCATGCCATTTGGTGAGACAAGAACCCTTGCCCTGCCTCTCAATTTCTGAAACAAGCTCTGTCCAACACCACTGTGGATGCTCTGCTCTCAAGAGGAGGCAAATGGCCTGTTGGAGATATCAAATCAGCATCAGCAAGCAGTAAGCTTTTCTTTTGGTACAAGTTGACCTTTACAAGACTTGGTCCCATACCACATATATTTTCACCAATACAACATATGTGCTATCTAGAGCCCATTTACTTTATGACAAATTTGGCTACATGGTGATCAAATTATGGCAAAACTAAGTTATATATATTTATATTGGGGTGCCTGGGTGGCTCAGTCAGTTGAGCATCCGACTTCGGCTCAGGTCATGATCTCTCAGTTTGTGAGTTCGAGCCCCACATTGGGCTCTGTGCTGACAGCTCAGAGCCCGGAGCCTGCTTCAGATTCTGTGTCTCCCTCTCTCTCTGCCCCTCCCCCACTCACACTCTATCTCTCCTTCAAAAATAAATTAACAAAAAAATTAGCTATATTATATCATCATTAATTAGGCTTAGAAATGTAACATCCACAAAAAACCAACACTCACACAAAAACAAATCCTTGGTGGCATGTTAAGTGTATACTTCAGCATGCAGAGAGAAAAACACTCAATTGAATGCTGTGCTATGCATCTTACCTAGAAATTCCCTCCAGAAATGTATGCCCCAAACTTGGTAACAAGAACGATGGAAGAGATCTGGAAGAGGGGAGTTGAAAACAACAGTAGCAACAGGAATAATGTTCAGCTCATCTATAGATTTTCTAACTGAAGATACTATTAAGGGGGTCCCATAAATTGATGAAGAGTGGGCAGAAAGTCACAATTGATATATTTTTAAAAACTACAATTACTATTATGTAAGAGAGCAAGGAACCCAATGGATCCAGAAACATAGAAACAGTTGCTATATTAGGGTAGGGAGGTGGTAGGTAATGTTTTTTTCCAATTTTTTTAAAATTTTCTTGTTATATTATTAGGATGATACATTAATAATCATTTAAAAATTGGCAATAATTGGAGCACTGGGTGGCTTAGTCAGTTAAGCATCCCACTTTGGCTCAGGTCATGGTTTCGTGGTTCATGGGTTCCAGCCCCACATTAGGCATTGTGCTGACATCGGAGACTGAAGCCTGCTTCGGATTCTGTACCCACCCCTCCTTCCCCTGCTCATGCTCTGTCTTTCTCTCTCAAAAATAAGTAAACATTAAAAAATAAAAAAAAAATTAAAATTGGAAACAAGTTCTATATAGTATTGTGGATTTGTCAGTACTAAATTTAGGGATTGTATCTCAAATCTTAGAAGATGCCTAATGACACTTATAAGTAGCTCTCCCTGTATATCCAGAAAATGGCCATATATCAAAGTATGGAAGAATTAGAAGTACAGGTGGTTATAGCCCCCGCCTTGCAAATCAAATACTATAGACAATTTTACCATAACACGGAAACCCAAAATGGAAAGGAAGTAATATTTACTGAGCATCTAACACATGGCAGATATTTCTCAGGTTAGCTTATCTCCCCCCACCTCCCCAACAAGCCTGGGGGGTTGTATTGCCCCATTTTAGAGAGAAGCAAATGGAGTTTTAGAAGGATTGAGTAACATCCAACACCACAGAGCCAGAGAGTTCGATTCAAATGCAGGCTTGCCTGTGCTTGAGATAGGAACATGTGAAAATGAATATTCACTTGACTCTCAGGATTTAATGGTTTTTGTGTTGCCAAAGTGTTTTTGTGTCTATGTTTAAATAATCCGGAGCCTCTGGGCAGCCGAGTTTGGGGAGACTAATATTATACTCTAATTTCGATGAGTCTTCATAAAACAATAAATATGGTATTGATAATTATACATGTGTGTTTAATAGAAAGTATCCTAAGCCACCTCCGCTTCATTTACTTGCCAAAAAGAAGTAAAAGTTAACTTAATCAGTGACATTTTCCATTCCTTCTACACTATCTTTCTACTGAGAGCTGCAGTACAGTGAACACTATAGCCAATAGGCCAAGGTGCCTGTACTAATGTACCTAAATGCATACCAGTTATCTACATTTGTTTCCAAACCCACTTATATGCCAGCTTCATGTGTTGCTAAAAATAAATAATTTAACTAGGCGATATAAAATGCTTAAATTACAGTAGGGAAAAATGTCAGATTAATGAAAATTAAGTTGCACACTCTTGAAAAACTTAATAAAGGTAAATCTTTAGGTGATTGCTATGGAACTGGGCATGATCCATCTGAACAACTGAAAATATTGAAGGCCGGGGTGGGGGAAGAATCACAACACTTAAAATGATTCTGTAATCAGACTGTTACACAACTGCCTTTACGGTCTTGCTCCACTTGAAAGAACGCAAAACTAGGAAATATAGAGGGAGTATTACAAGTGTGCTTTAGATAAAGACAACTGGAATTTTAGTTGCAGAATCCATTTATCCTATGGCAAAAATCAGAAAGTGAATAAGCATGTATTTAGTTTAAAAAAAAAACCTAAATATTTCTATATCACTTGTGATTTTCTGTTTTAAATAAAAGTTCTGATTAATAAAATAAATCATCTTAAGAAAATTAACCAACTCATCTTGATTATCTCATTGTATTAGTTTTCTATGAACAATTTAAAACAACATTCAGTCTCTATAGGCCAAAAGTCTGGGTGTGGTGTGGCTGGAGACTCTATGGAGTGTCTCAACTGAAAAGCTGAAATCAAGGTGTCGGTCGTGTGGGGCTGCCATCTGGGTCTTGGAATCCCTTCCAAGCTCACTGGTTGCTGGAAGAATCCATTTCCTTATGGTTCTAGGAAGGAGGTCCATGTTTTCCTCCTGACTGTTTCTGACTCCTACCTCCTAGAGAATGCCCGCAGTTCCTTGCCATGTGGCCTCCATAAGTATTTCACACACAAGGATATTTGCTTTTTTCCTGATCAGTGAGAGTGGGTCTCTGACTTTCTTTTCTGTTGGAGAAAATGTTCTACTTTTAAAGGGCCTATGTAATTAAGTTGGGTCTGCCTGGACAATCTCCCTTTCTTAAACTCTGCTATGTTGTTGGGGCGCCTGGGTGGCGCAGTCGGTTAAGCGTCCGACTTCAGCCAGGTCACGATCTCGCGGTCCGTGAGTTCGAGCCCCGCGTCAGGCTCTGGGCTGATGGCTCAGAGCCTGGAGTTTGTTTCCGATTCTGTGTCTCCCTCTCTCTCTGACCCTCCCCCGTTCATGCTCTGTCTCTCTCTGTCCCAAAAATAAATAAACGTTGACAAATAAAAAAAAAAAAAAAATTAAAAAAAAACTCTGCTATGTTGCATAGCCTAATCACCACACCAGTGAAATGAATTATTGTCACAATCTCTACAGTTATATAGGACATGTGCACCAGGGGCTCAGAATCTTAGGGAGCATCTTTGATTTCTCTCTACCACAGGGCTCGAGTATCCCCCAGCCCACACTACACAAGCAAAGTTCAACTGGAACCAAATGGCAACCTGTAGCCTTTGCTTTCATTCTTTCTTTACCCTCTGTCCCTTCCAAAGCAATCTAAATGTTTACAGGATAATAAGGGGCTCATGATAATTTTAGCAATGAGTGGTTACTGTATCTGGAGAAAGAATTTCTGATTTTATTAACAAAACCACTTTGGGGGAAATTCTCAGACAGATTCTTATTCTCTGACACCCACATCACTTTCCTTTAAAATAAGTCTTACTTCAAAACAAGAAAATGCATTTATTTGGAATATTAATTTGAGTTGGTGAGACATTGTGATTCCTAAAATAATCATTTGTTCTCTCTAAGAAGAAAACACTTCACAATAATACATTACAATAATAACAAATTAAAACAATAGCAATAACAGTCTGATGCAGTATCTGACAACTGGGGAGTGGGCTGTGACCAAATGGCAATAAATGTAGTGTGAGGTCAACGTCAGTGATACTCTGCAGATGATCGCACACCAAGGAATCTCAGCGAAGAAGGCGTCTTGGTGGCATTATGATCTTTAGGGGCAGACACCATGGTGCTTTCCATCTGTATTAACCTGTGCTTTCCACCTTGAAAGGCATTAAACAGCCTTCTCTTCTTTGAGCTTTAGAACAAGATACGAAGTGTGCCTTTTGCCATTATGCACATTCTCTTGTTCTCTTTTGTCTTGGAATAAAAAAGGGAGCATGACCAATACAAGTGAGAAAAGAATAGCAAAACTTATTTACATTCCATAAATATATATTACATAGACCCTCCAGGCCCGTTGAAGCACATCCTCCCATTGTTAAAGGTAAACAAGTGGAGAAGATGGTTTAGAGGAAATTTTAAGCCTCAAATGAAAGTTTTAACGGGATGTTTTTAAAGCTTTTCCCTACTCTACCATTATATGCACCTATAAATAGAAAATATGTCATAAAATGTTTAGATAATTTTAGGGGTCAAGCAAAGTGGATATGAGTGACTTAGTAGTTGTGAGTCATCATATTCTCATTCTGTATACTGAGCCAAAAAAGTTTTAAAAATTAAAACATTCAATGAACCCTTCTTTGGCCTACTATACTTTAGTGTCTGGGTAAACAGACATTCTCCTACACAAAACATAAATGTATGTTTATTTATTATACATAAGTGATCTTCCCAAGCAAACATGTTTTTCAAATGCTTCAACAGAACTGTCTAAAATGCTATTAACCAAGTAGCCCTGCAAAGAGTTCGGATTTAAATAATGTTTCCAAAACTCAAGCTTCATTGTAAGAATACCATGGAATTTTAACCCATAAAAATGAAAACAAAATTTCCCTACTTTCAATATCCAATCTCTCAGTGTCATTTGGTACCTGCTATTTTAATATAAAACTGAAATATGAATTTCTAAAATAAATGCCAATCTACTATGTAGGAATAAACTAGACTAGAAATTTTGCATATAATTCTAAATTCTATATAGCTTCTATAATTAAACTAAGGAACATTTTCCAGTGAAATTATCTGGACACTATAGAAATATAAAGAAATACCTAAAATCTCTCAGCCACCAGAGATCAATTGCATCTTAACAACATTTTGAGTCATGAATGAAACAAACTAAGGACATATAATTGAATTTTTCTGAATCAGACCATAGAAAAGCAGGCTACTGTTTCTCTCGTCTCTTTTTACCATACCCATTTCTATTACATCTATATCAGCATTTCATGCTGTATACTTCTGTCTGTTACCAGATTTTCGACAAAAAATATTTTTAAATATTTATGGTCATAAATCTTCAAACCCATGTAGGAGTGTAAAATGGTGCTACCAATTTGGACAATGAATTCGCAGTTTTGTGAGAAGTTAAACATGCATGTATCCTATGACTCATTGCATCCACTCCTAGTGATTCATCCTAAAGAAAAGAAAGCATATGTCCACAGAAAGCTTGCATAAGAATGGTCATAACAGATTTATTTATAATGGCCAAAAAGTGGACACAATCTTTTTGTACATCAAGAAGAGAATTTATAAACAAACTGTGATGTACAATGAAATGCTATTGAGAAATAGGATTGAACTACTGAAATATAAAAAATGACTGAATCTCAGAAACACTATGCTGATCAAAAGAAACCAGACACAGACTGTGTATGCAGGATTACATTAATATGAAAAAAGACAAAAATAATACAATGTTAGGCAGATTCATGGATTCATCAGAACTTGCAAAGATTGACTGACTAGAAAGGGATATAAGGGGAATTTCTGCACTGATGAAATGTTTTGTATCTTGATAAGGAAATGCAGATCACATAGAAGTTTACATTTGACAAAACTAGACAAATTAACCTGAGATTAATGCACTATACTGTATAAAAATAATACTTTCATAGAAAACAATTTTTTAATATTATAAAAATGTATCTTGGTCAGGATGTTTGAAAAACAGGGTGAAACAAAACAGGATATTTTTAATAGTATTAATGCACACTGTCAATCTTCAAGAACTGTAGTAAGTGAGCTTTTTGTCATTGAACAGTTTAAGGACCACCTTTAGAGACTAAGTCTCCTGAAAGCACAACACAGAGGTAGGATTTTTATCATAATACATACAAAAAGTACAAAGAAAAAGTGTGTGTGTGTGTGTGTGTGTGTGTGTGTGTTTGAGTGTGTGTGTGTGTGTGTTTGAGTGTGGTGTGGTGTATGTTAGCAGCATAATAATAGGAGAGAGAATGTATTAAGAAGACATCTATGTCCACGGCCTAATGACACATGTACCTTTGGTACCACCTGTTAATAATGTCAGAAAAAAATGGAAATGGTTACTGAGCCTGCAGAGATTAGAAGGGACAGCTGAAGAGAATAGCAAAGGGAAATACCCAGGACAGTAAAAAAACAGGGTATTGAAACTGATTCAGAAAGGCAAGGCAGTTGTATGGGAAGAGTCAGGGGTTTTATTTCCAGCTCTGCTGCAGACTTAATCAGGGGCCCCTGGGCAATTCACATATGCAATTTATGACACTCTGGTTGACTTACTATATCTGACCTGAGAGTTTATAATTGTCTGTGACTGGTGGCAGCTGTCACTGAAGTACAGTAAGCAAGGTGATCCCTCCTGTGCCCCATGCTTTGGGAGACACCAAAGCTACAATAAAAAATCTGTTAGCGATGAAACTAAAATCATCAAGGAATTGAGATATTCAAGAACAATCATTTTATAAATACTGGTTATGGATTGTAATCCTCACTATAAGAGTGCCCAGATGTTTCAGAGCTTTCAGAGAACTTCAAAATATACTCCCAGGACTGGAGGTGGGGAGTGGGGTGGGACGACTCATGTAGAACTCTGATAGCAAGAGATAACTTAAGTGAATCTACACAGTAATGATCATCAAAACCAGTGGGTGGAAGAACTTTGAATCTGTCACATCAGTCCTCTGTGCCACATGTGTACATTTTACAAGTAATCTTCCCCTTCCAGACTATGTTTATTGGTTATTATAAACAGAAAGTATGCATATAAACTAACACAATAATGATGTGCCTTTTGTTTTCCTATGTGGAACTTAACTCATTTCTTCAATAATCTCCTGTAGTAAAGTATGGGTTTGTCTGGGAGCTGATGAGTCTTGGTAGTCCTGTTTCCCATGCCATGCCCAGGTGCTTCCAAAATAGTACACAAAAGTATTCAACATGCACTGAATGTATTGTGGATAAAAAGATAGCATGAAGGAAGAATAAATGGATGGATGGGAGACACAATTCAATATTGCATGTCAACTGAATGGAAAATATTATAAAATAAATGTGAACTCCAGAACTGCTGGTTCTGGCCAGGACGAGGTAGCCCATTCTTGCTAGTCTTCCTTCACACAACTAAAAAATCATGAATATAGTACAATAAGCAAACATAAAAAGACTCTGAAAGGTAAAAGGGATAGGGTAGGGATCATAGGACTTTTAGAAGGACATGGTCATGTTGGTGATGAGTTCCTTGGGTTTTCTTTTGGGTAGGGATCATAGGACTTTTAGAAGGACATGGTCATGATGGTGATGAGTTCCTTGGGTTTTTTTGTGTTTTTTTTTTTTGCCTTTCATACACCCTAGATGGGACACTGGAGAAACCCAGAACTGCCAACAGACACAGACAAGAAAGAAACCCCCAAGAAAAGCCTGCATCCTCTAACCAGTGAACCAGAGATGGGGTAACCTAGAAGTACAGGAAACCTTTTTAACAATATACACCCTAACCCAGCCAAACACCAAAGAAGAAACTGCCCCTTCCCTGCAGACTAAGTGGGACTGTTGGCGAGCTAAAGTTCTGGACCCATATACAACATTGGCAAGGTTGGGCAAGTCAAGCTCTTACTTCCCCTCACCTGATTAGTGTCAGTGGTGCCAAATGAAAAAACTGAAGTTCTATCCACACACAACAGAAATAGGGGGACTGAGATGGCACAGGATGATGCTAGTTGTCATTCTGCTTCCCTGACCATGGTACTGTCAGTGGAGTGTAGAATGGTGAACTGAGCTTTCATCCCTACTAGACCTTCACTTTACACATAAACAGTAAATAAAGTGGCTTCTTGCCAAAAGATTAAAAGATTTAAATGAGATCCAGGGTCACACACCCCCCCCAAAAATGCCTAAAGTTGGAATAAAAAAATCTCTCATCATACTAAGAACTAGGAAAATCTGAGCTTGCATGAGGCAAGTCAATCAACAGACACAACACCAACGTAACACTGATACTGAAACATCTAATGAGAATTTTAAGGCAGCCATCACAGAAGTGGTTTGTTAAGCAGTTTTGAAAGTGTATGTAACGAATGAAAAAATAGAAAGTTTCAACAAAGAGATAGAAGCTATAAACAAGAATCAAACAAAAATTTCAGAAATAAAAAACAAAATAATCAAAATAAAAAGCTCAATGATGAACCCAACAGCAGAATGGAAGGGATAGAGAAAATAATTTATAAACTCAAAGGTAGAATGAATAGGAATTAGTATAAAAAAAAATGAGGGGCGCCTGGGTGGCGCAGTCGGTTAAGCGTCCGACTTCAGCCAGGTCACGATCTCGCGGTCCGTGAGTTCGAGCCCCGCGTCAGGCTCTGGGCTGATGGCTCAGAGCCTGGAGCCTGTTTCCGATTCTGTGTCTCCCTCTCTCTCTGCCCGTCCTCCGTTCATGCTCTGTCTCTCTCTGTCCCAAAAATAAATAGACGTTGAAAAAAAAATAAAAAAAAAATGAGGGATAATAGCCTGAAAAAATACAAAGCAGGGCCTCAAGGACCTAGGGGACCATAACAAAAGAATTTACATTTGTGTTACCAGAGTCCTGGAATGAAAGGAGAAAGAAAGTGGGGGTCAAAAATATTCAATTCCCTCAATTTTAGTAAAATTTCTCTTAAAAAATAAAGTCTAAATTTTAAAAAGTGTTCAAAGAAATAATGTTTGATGAATTCAAACTTCATCAAAAAACATAAAGTTACACATTCAAAAAGCTGAGCAAGCCCCAAACAAGATAAACTGTAATAAACCCATAGTCAAACTTCTGAAAATTAAAGAAAATATCTGGAAAGTACACTGAGAGAAATGATGCATTATCTATACAAGAACATTTTGAATAACAACAAATTTCTCACCAGAAACCATGGAAGCCAAAAGGAAGCAGCACGTTTTCAATGCTGAAAGAAAAGAAATGTTAACCTAGAATTCTCTAACCAGCAAAAATATTTTTCAGAAATGGAGGTGAAATCAAGACATTCCCAGATTAAGGAAATCTAAAAGGATTTGATATCAGCAGGCCTACCCTAAAATAATTTCTAAAAGGAGTTCCTCAACAGGAATAAAGTCATAAAGAAGGGCAACTTGAACATCAAATATGAAGAAAGTGCAAAGGACAGAGTAGAAATATGGTTAAATGTAATATACTATCCTTCTCATCTTCAGTTTCTAAATTTTGTTAGATAGGTGAAGTAAAAATTATACTATTGTCTGATGTGGTTTCTAATGTATATAGAGAAATACTTAAAACAATTGTAATATAAAAGGGAAAAGAAAATGGCTGGAATGGGTGATAAAGTCTCTATGCTTTACTTGAACTGATAAAATATTGACATTAATACATATCATTGGCCATTATGAAAATGAAAATTATAATTATGATGAGATATATCGCTCCATGTATATTAGAATAGCTAAAATTTTAAAGAGTGACAATACCAAAAGTTCGTGAGGATACAAAGAAACCGCATCTCACATATATTCCTGATGGGAACATGAAATGATACCACCACTCTGGAAAATCAAGTTTTTTTAAAGACTAAAAGAATCATGTGCCCAGAAATTGCACTTCTGGGAATATATGCCAGAGAAGTTAAAAATTATGTACGCACAAACATTTTACACAAAATGGTGAACCCCAAAGGTCCTGCTCCTAAAGCAATTAGGAGAATAATCTACCCTTTTACAGGCTGATGATCAGGAATCTATTCTTTACAAAACTTCACTATGAAAGGCTCTGGAATGAAGAACACTAGGTATAATAAACAGCTAGGGTGAAGTATTGGAAGAAAACAGAGGATGTAGGTGAATGTTGATATATTGAACTGTGTGACTCTCAGATTTATTTTCCTCATTAGAAAGGAAAGCTTTCAACACGCATCATCTTACTGCCCTACTACCTGAACACTCCTCGTCACAGGTAAGCATTAGAAGATTCTTCTCTGGATAAAATAATTATTCCTAGAGAAAAAGTTCCTAAGACCCCACATAAGAAAAAAAATGTGTCTTTCTCTTCCTCTGGATGCTGGTGATGCCTAGTGCTGTTAATACAATTGTGACCATGATCGAAGATACCAAAATTGCAAGTGGTAGATGCAATCTGTATCCATGATGATGTCGTTGAGCCACTGGATTAACCACGCATGGAGTCAAATTACTTCAAGACTTCTTGTTACAGTCTTTTAAATTCTGTATCTCCTAGGGTACTTTGCTTTGCAGTGAATAGAAAACTGAATTCAACCATAAAGAATAAATAATAAAGGTTGGTTTCACAAACAAAATCAAGCATCAGCCAACAATGAAGAAGAGAAACTGTTTTGGATAGTTTGGTAAGAAACATAAAAAGCTGGGGCACCTGGTTGGCTTAGTTAGGCATCTGACTCTTGGTCTTGGCTCAGCTCATGATCTCATGGTTTGTGGGATCAAACCCCATGTCGGGCTCTATGCTGACAGCGCAGAGCCTTCTTGGGATTCTCCCTCTTCTCTCTCTCTCTAACCCTCCCCTTCTCACTCTCTCTCAAAATAATTAAATAAACTTAAAAAAAAGAAACATAAAATGCCAAGAAAGGAAAGATGAGATCCAGGTAATAGGAGATTCTTTTTTTTTTTTTTCCCCAACGTTTATTTATTTTTGGGACAGAGAGAGACAGAGCATGAACAGGGGAGGGGCAGAGAGAGAGGGAGACACAGAATCGGAAACAGGCTCCAGGCTCTGAGCCATCAGCCCAGAGCCTGACGCGGGGCTCGAACTCACGGACCGCGAGATCGTGACCTGGCTGAAGTCGGACACTTAACCGACTGCGCCACCCAGGCGCCCCGGTAATAGGAGATTCAACACAGGTGTTTAGCAAAGGGAATTCCACAATGAAGAAAGAAAGAAAGAGAGAAAGAAAGAAAGAAAGAAAGAAAAAAAAAAAAAAAAACCTAACTGCTGAGTGGCAGCAGGCCTAAAGAGCAGAGTCTCACTGACAAAAGGGACAGAAAAGACTGAAGGCAGTAAATCATAAGCAATACTGATGGGCATTAAATAGGGATATTGAAGTATTTGGGAAAATATTAATTTTCCCAAAATAAAATAATATTGAGTGTGAAGAATATTTGAATAGTTCCTTGGAAGTTTCTGGAGTTATGACAATTTAGCCTATTCTGATACCTGATTTGGAGGCATAAGTACTAAATAATGAGGAAATTGGGAAGATCAGCTATTGGGCAGCTACTTGAGATAAGATTGAATGCTTCTTGGAAGAGTTATTGGCCAAAGTACTTTTAAAAGAGGATCAAAACAGATAAACAGGTGGAGAAAATGACAGAGCTATCTTTTAATTTTATAATAATTAAGCCTGAGAAAGAAAATTGTTTTAACCTTTTTTCTTTTAACAGAAAGGAATATACATCATTGTATAACATTAGAAAATCAGAATTGGCAAAAAGAAGAAATTTAATATCATCCAGAATCCTACCGCTCAGTAACACTTTTAATATACCTGCAAACGTTCTTCCAGTTCTATCCCTATGCTGTGTGAATGTGTGTGTTTGTGTGCTTATGTGTGCTTGAACATGTGTGCTTGTGTATGTGTACAAATATCCTCCTATTTTCAAATTGGGACTTGTGATGCAAATACTTTCAAAGAGCAAGGTTGGGATCACTTTGCTTTTTTCTCCTAACAAACTGGCTAGCATTTGTACTCTGATGACTTCCTAGCCATTCATGACTATGGGTAGATTGGAGCTGTTGACCGTGAGGTTAAAATTTCCAAGTCGCCTGTTACTAATCTCCTGAGACAGTTTGTCCCCAGACAGAGTTTCTGCTGGGCATGTTTTTGTCTACGTTCCTTCTCACAATAACCCTCTAAGAATCTATCAGTCTGAGAGTGGTGAAAGCTAATCCTTGGAAAACCATGCCATGCTTTTTGAAGTACACTTTGAACTTTGGTCTTGTAGAAATTTCATGGTCGGTATAAGGTGCCCTACAAGAAATTTTCCCTCTGCTGTTGATAAGGAAGAAATGTTCAGATAAGAACAGTTTTTTTTTTTTTCCACATAACTGTGTGGGTTCCAAACACATAGGAGCTCACAAAGCAAAAGCTCTCAGAACAAATCCGGTTTTTGCCCAAATATCGTTCTCCATTTTCACAAATGATCGGGTAGTATTTCCTCACTTTTTTTCCCCTTCATTCTTTCTCATAGATCCTGCATGGGGTACCTGATCTCATACAACAGCGTCAAGAGTCACTCACTTCCAAGTGCATAAATGGAGGACATAAAAACATAGTATTTGCCTTAAATATATCTATTTTTTTCTGCATTCATCCATGAATATGAAATAGATGCCAAACTAAATCCAGGGAAAGGGCAAATTCTCTGTGACATAACTGAGATTGAAATCCAAAGTGAATTCCCTTTGGCTGTAGAATAGCATTAAACTATTGCCGCACACAAGATCTTCACATTATAAATGCCTATATTGGTCTAACAAAAAGAAAACTCCTTTGCCACTGCAGGAAATTATGCACCTGCTTTGCTGCTATTTTAGCTCACCCCTTAGTATATAGTAATATATAAACCTTTGAGTACCAATTGACTTCTTTACTTGCAATTGAATTTGTTTAAATAGCTATTTTAGAAAACCTGACCCTGTAATTCCTTAAAGTATCTACAGTCTAAAATCCAGTTAAGCATCCTGATTGCATGCTCAAAAATTCTCAATGCCAAAATTTTTATTGTCCAAAATATCGGCATTTGTCTGTTGCAGTGACATTGTTTCTTTGAACATTTGTAATCGGATGACAAATGTATACATTGGAATTGGACTGGAAATATAATCTTAACAAAACGAGGTGAAAGCATCTTTCTGTCCTTCTGAGATAGTATTTCTTAACATAGCTTATACCTAAATATATATGTTAAATTCCAGTTTTTAAGTGGTGGAAAAACATGGCCCTGTCTCCCTCATCTCTTAAAAACATGTTAAAAAGAACAAAAAAAAAAAACCAGAAATAAAAGTCCTATCTTAAGAGAAATGAAAGATATTTATAACCTAAACTATTACATGTGAGAAACTATGTAGTGGTGGTCAAACAGGTATGAAAAGATGATTAGAGTGAATGATTTCAAGATCTCAAGCCATGAGTACATAACTGATCACAGAAGAAAGTACGCGTTGAGGCAAAAGCCTAGAATCCATATCAGGAAAAATAAAACATTTCATGGGAACTGCTAATAGATTCTTCCTTGAGCTCTGAAGTGGTACCCAGAACATCAAGGGAGGTGAGGGTGAAAGCTGGCTTTTGCACAAGGCAGAAACTCGCACATGCTGTTTATGAAGAGATTCTGACTTGTGCAACTGCAAACCTGCTAGCTGAAGAAAGGAGAGAAACAGTTCATGAAGCTCAAACATCTCTGTGTCATAAGGAACTTCCATGTGAATTGGGGAGAATTCCTGCTCTCTGGGAACCCTGCACTACTCACTTTTCCAATGGTTATTCTGTAATTAAATCGTTTTCTTAAAACTCATCCCCTTCAGAGATGAAGAAGAATATTTTTTTTAAAAAAAAAGGAACTGGAAACCATTAGAAAATATAATAAGGGAAAGAATAGGAAAAATAAATCACAGACAGAAAAAAATATTACTACAGAATAGCATGCTTTCATGAATTTAAATAACTTAACAAATCAAGAAGAATCATGGCAGAGATACAATAACTCAGATGAAACAGGAGGACATAAAATATGCACAAATGGGCTTCCATAGAAAAAGTAGAAAAGAAAGGAAGATCATAACATAAATAAGGCAACATTTATGTAGATATGGATGAAAACAAAGAATTAAGAATGTTCAGCAAAATAAAAATGTAAAGGTTTATAAAGAAAGTGTGAAATCTGGAAGATAGTCAGAGGAGATACTGCATGAATATAAGTATCCTGAAGAAGAAAATCAAATTTCCAAGATAAAATATATATATTTAACGATACAAATTTGGAAATTTTCTAGAAATTAACGAGTTGAATTTACAAATTGAAAGAGCATACCATGCCTCAAAAAAAGAATATTTTATGTAGAATGATGAGCACCAACATGTATCCTAGTAAAATTACTGGTCTTCAAAGATATATAAAAAATAAAGAATCTTCTGAGCATCTGTGCAACAAAACAAAACAAAACAAAAAAGGAAACATAACCAAACAAAAAACTCTGAGTCACCCAGAGGAAAAAAATTCTCATTGTCTTCAAACACACTGTCAGCAACATCATTCAATACCAAGCTACAGTAGAGCAATACCCAAGAGTCTCAAGGGGAAAAAATCATCAAGATCTAAGAATATTCCACCCAGAAAATTGTTGGGCTCTTGGGCCAACAGCGCTCTTAGACCAAGCACAATGTCTGGAGACAGTAAAAGGATGGGTAAATGAAAGAGCTTAGTGTTGGCATTTGCATTTGATTCTCTATTGGACATCCATGAGAGGGTAGCTGGCAAACTTACAGGTATGACAGTAGAGCCCAGGAGGAAAGAGGTCACATTTGTGAATCATGATAAATTAGGTAAAAGTATAAGACAGGAAGGAGGTACAAGGCTCAAGGGAAAAAGACCAACTTTTAAGAGTAATATTTCTTCAACACCAAACTCCTTTAAATAAAGTAATAACACAAACCACAGTGAGATAACACTTCCTATTTGCCAGGTCATAAGCCCTTTACATGGATCAGCTCATTCAACTCATAAGAGCCTTGTAAGTAGACATTATTACTACTGCTACTACTATTACTACTACTATTGCTACTACTACATCCATTTTACAAAGGAAGAATCTGAGGCACACGTTTTTAAGTAACTTGCCCGTCACATAGCTTTTGGACACAGTCTGACTCCACATGTGCGGTTGCTTCAGTTAGATAAGAGACCGTTGGAAGAATACAATAGAAGTAGAGAGCCTTTCAAGGCCATCCCATTGACAACAGTTGCGGACACTGTATAGAGGTCAAGTGGTGTTTGGCAATTAGGTGGGCTTCGGTGACAGTTGAGAAAATGATCTCAGCAAATGTTGAAGGAGGAAGCCAGACTAGAGTGAAAAGGGCAAGTGTAGATTAAAAAACAAAACAACAATTTGACAATAAATTTCAAAAAAAAAATAAAAAACAAAACAAAACACGACGCATGTAGATAAATATTTAGAAAACTTCTATAGGAAAGAGAAATCATGAATATCTCCTGAACTTTCTGGATATTTTTGTCTTTTCTCTGTAAGGGGAGTCTAAACTTGAGACCATTAATTTTTGCCTAATTTGAGAACCACATCTCAATAATGTACATATATAAGGCATTTAAATTTTGTCTCACTGTCTTAAATATTGTTATATTGCCTTGTAGACCACATAACATACAGGAGAGGGCTGTTAAAATGGGGAATTGGAGCATAAGCAATGAGAGATGTAGACAATATCAATAGCTATCTAGTTTTACTACTAGATAGTCTTGCTACTAGGTAAACCCATTTATAGGACTTATCTGCATCCTTGTTTAAAGCTTCAGGGATTTTGTTCTTGTTGGTGTTAGAGTTCATGATATTGTTTACCTAGAACAGTGATCTCAGTAACCAATTAGCTGAGAAACTACTTTTAACAGATAGCATACAATCCAAGTAATAAGCTGCAGAACAATTAACAGTGTGTTTTTGTCTAATAAGAAAAGGAGTTTTGAACTCTGTCCCCTTCTCTTTGGTTACCTAGTGATATGGCCCAGTAACAGTCTGTCTTTCCAAGCTGAGTCAAAGAAAGCAGGTATGCGGAAGCTGCAGATGTTAAAATTGCAAATTTACACAGCAGAGAAGGCCCCTCGACACCCGAGGTCACATATAAATAGTGATGACACACATGCTTGAGTATACCTCTCCAATAGTACAAAGGGAGCTTCTTTTTTTTTTTTAAATCACAAAAATAGTTGGCCAGCTGTTGCAGCATTTCCCTGACTAGTTTCGAGATCATGTCTCTTTCCTTTGATGGAGACAGCCAGCTACCTTTCCCCAGCCTCTTTTAAGCCTTGCAGCATCTGGGAGTTAAGGAAGGAGAGATTTTGTGTTTGTGTTGTCACAAAACAGTCTGCCACTGCTCAAAGCAGCAGAAAAGATGTATATAAAGCATTATATATAAAAGGAGACTGTCCTAAAGTTGGCAGGAGGAAGATGTGTGAACAGATACAAACAAGACTGTGTTACTCATGCTACTCCTGTAAGATGTGGGGTTCTTTGTAGAATCGAGCTGGAAGCATAGATCCACAGCACTTTCACTGGGAGCAGAGGCTCCAAACTGAACGAAACCCATACCAACATTAGGCCCTTAGTAGTGTGGCTTTCACCCACGCGGTCCATTTGAAATACAGTTGACCCTTGAATAATGCAGGAATTAGGTGTGCTGGCTGCCCCTGCACAGTCAAAAATCAGTGTATAACTTTTGACTCCCCCAAAGCTTAGCTACTAATAGCCTACTGTTGACCAGAAGCCTTGCTGATAACATAAATAGTCGGTTAGCACATATTTTGTATATGTATTATATACTGTATTCTTTTTTTTTTTTTCTTCAACGTTTATTTATTTTTGGGACAGAGAGAGACAGAGCATGAACGGGGGAGGGGCACAGAGAGAGGGAGACACAGAATCGGAAACAGGCTCCAGGCTCTGAGCCATCAGCCCAGAGCCTGACGCGGGGCTCGAACTCACGGACCGCGAGATCGTGACCTGGCTGAAGTCGGACGCTTAACCGACTGCGCCACCCAGGCGCCCCATATATACTGTATTCTTATCATAAAGTAAGCTAGAGAAAAGAAAATGTTATTAAGAAAATCAGAAGGAAGAGAAAATACGTTTATAGTACTGTTGTGTATTTGTTGAAAAAAAATTGCGTGTAATTGAGTTTTCTACAAGAGCTAAAATAGCTAACTAGAATTTCTGGAAAATAAGAGTCCATCCAATCTTAAGCATCTTTTTTTTAATCTCTAGCATATCACAGTCTGGCACATAATATATATTCAATAAACAAAGCTAAACATTTCTCAACCCCCTCTGCTACTATATATGCACTTAGTGTTAATTGTCTTTTAATTACACCAAAAGTAATGTCTTTTTTGTGGTCATGAGTGACCTAATCTTCAGAGAAGTCCCAAACGTGTTAGAAGACACGCATTTATAAATTACTTCCCATTAGGACCCTCATGCTTTATAAATATAAATTTTACCCCATTTTTCCAGATACCTACAGACTACCACTCTCACAGTCATTCTGTCCACTCCCCTCCCATTTCCTCCCCTAAATGTACACTAACCCAAGCATCTGTTGGCCTCACTGTTAGTTTCTGCAAAGCTCTCTCCACTGCCCTCTAGGCTGCAAGACAGGGTCAGATCAGAGGCTAGGACAGCTGAGAAGGGGCACACACAACCAGGACCAGTCTTGAAGAGTGGTGTATAATCAACACCTACTTTTTGAGATCATGGTCATTCTCTCACCCTTACAGGCATTCAGTAGAGTCGCTGCTATACTACTTGAGTAGATGGACTTAAGCTTAAAGAAATAGAGTTTAATGTAGGCCTATCGGTAGTAGCATCAGCCTGTCAACTATAAATATCAAAAACATCACCACAACCTTTGCAGATTGACAGCAACTTTAGCCTAGAAGAAAATCAAAGATTCTTGCTCCCTCTTTCTTCCTTTAGAATGATTGATGTATTTGGTCAGATTCTCATATTGTTCCTTTCCTAGCAACCCTAAACTCAGATATTAGAGCTACATCATAAGATGGTGATGTCATTACACATTTGTACATCACCTTACAATTTCTTTTTCTTATACATTACTGTATCTGAACTCGGTATCACACAGAATGATAATATTGAATTGTTTTCTTTTATAGAAAAAAAATCAGAATTATGCCTGGCAGAACTTGTACGTATAAAAAATTATGGGAATTTTAAACTTGACATTCCAGAAAAGTTATATGGCTCACTAAGCCTCATTTTTCTGTTCTATAAAAGAGGTATGGCAATAGTATTGAATGCATAAGGTTATTTGAAGATTAAAGAAGTTAATATATGAATATTGAATACAATACCGTCTGGCACATGGAAATGTTAGCTACAATTGTTTTGTGTCACTAGTGCTGTTAGTAATGTTAGTATTGTCATAGGATTCATCCTAGAGAATTACCATTGCTTTGACTTCACAGACTTTTATGGTGGTGTCTATATAGAGCTTTTATAGTGGATTTTGATTTTAAAGCCAAGTTGAAGTAAGAATAAATAGGATATTTCTTTGTGCTTTTGCTGCTATCTGAAGGGGGCCTTTTTTAAAACACCCTTTTTACAGGCAAGTGGATAAAATCTAAAACTTCCAGCTGTCTCAGTCACCAGAGTAGTTAGTTATTACTGGGTTGTAGACTTACAACATTTTCTTCATCACAATCTCAGGTGTGATTCGTTTTATTTTAAGATTTACCAGAGTCATTTAAATGTTGTGATTACTTAAAGCCACGTGTTTCCTAGTGGTGGGAAGTACTCTTAGTTTTATATCCTTTCTCTTCATAATTCAATGCATAATTACCAGTGAAAGAATGTGGTTCAGACTACGAGTCAAAAGATGGTACTATACCACAAGCAAACATTCAAATTTAAATTTTGTATTTTTAATTTCAAAAGATTGCATCTCCACTAATAGATTAAATCTGGGGCAAAAGATAGTATTTTCAGGCTTTGTTATGACACTGTGTTCTTCAAAATGTTATGTCCTGTCCTTAGCAGGAAAAGACAGTCAGTCCCAAGCCCCTCATCTCAGCTGACCCTCGCTCCACCCACCAAACTCTTCACAGAAAGAAGACAGAGCTGATTTTAGCCACCTGTGAAGTGGGAAAAGAATGTATTCAGTGCTCTTTAGGTGCTGTTTCAGTTGTTTGGGCAAACTCTCCACCTACCTTTATACATTTGCAACTTTGTTCGGTCTTCAACTCTAGGCCAAGAATTGCAGACATCCACAGTTGTGTAAAATCCCCACTGACAGTTTCTGGCTGAGCGCTTGCACAGATGCCCTCCCCATGGAATCTGCCCTGCCTTCCGGGGCTCGGCACTGGTCCCACAGGCTCTCAGGCTCTCTTGCTCTGTGACAACGCCCATTCATTCCCCAGCACCTCTGGCAGTAATGGACACTGTATCTTAAGCCAAGCTGTTGGGATTGTCCACGCCTTTCAGTCTTCTTGAACATATGTATGGTCAGCTTTCCTTTATGCAGTGCCCACATCTGGGAGGCAGGCCCTGCTCAGGCAGCCTTTGTCCAGACAAACTCTGGAGGTGCAGAATTACCAGTCCTTTGAACCCACCAGACTGCCAACAGAGGAGTTACAGTTCCTTATCCTTTAGACTTAACAGGTGTGAGTCAGACACTAGTTCACCAAGCTCCACGGGACACATATGATACTTGATGTGGGGATAGGTGTTCTCCATCACTCCTCCTTGGGTAGAACACTTGGGAATGGAGAGAATTCAAAGAATACTGACATTGGTCCCAGAAAATCCTCTCCTAACATCCAACCTGATATTTAGGAATCCATAAGCTGTAAATGAGAAATTGATTCACAAACTAGAATTGGCCACCTCCTGGGCAATGCTTGCATGATGGCCTTTCACCCAATTTTGGAACATTTAAGGGGCTCCAACAAAACTGAGAAAGAAATAGTTCCACTTCAAAATAATATAACCAACGTGTGAATTAGTACAGAAGGACCAGTAAGAGGAGATTTCACTTTTTCTAGATGAAATTCAAAACATCACTGACCAAATTGAAGATCTCACAATAATAGAGACTCTGTTAACCTTCAGGGATCGATACATTTTAAATGAAGAAGCTGTGGAGAAGGTGATGAGTAATACAATATGAAATAAATAATTCTAGGCTTTTCAAACATCAGTTGGGAGCATTATTTAAAAGGAGACCTTAGAGAGCTTTGCTCAGATTTCCCCACATTCTTATGCCCATGATTAGGAAAGTGTAAGATCTCCTTATTAGCTGGCGAGGACTCAAATCTGCACTTCTTTAGTTTTTTGGGTTTTTTGTTAGTTTTATTTTTTATTTCTTCAAAATTTACATCCAAATTAGTTAGCATATAGTGCAACAATGATTTCAAGAGTAGATTCCTTAATTATCCTTACCCATTTAGCCCAACCCCCTCCCACAACCCCTCCAGTAACCCTCTGTTTGTTCTCCATATTTATGAGTCTCATCAGTTTTGTCCCCCTCCCTGTTTTTATATTATTTTTGTTTCCCTTCCCTTATGTTCATCTGTTTTGTCTCTTAAAGTCCTCATATGAGTGAATTCAAATGATTTTTGTCTCTCTCTGACTGACTAATTTCACTTAGCACAATACCCTCCAGTTCCATCCACGTAGTTGCAAATGGCAAGATTTCGTTCTTTTTGATTGCTGAGTAATACTCCATTGTGTGTGTGTGTGTGTGTGTGTGTGTGTGTGTGTGTGTGTGTATACACCACATCTTCTTTATCCATTCATCCATCGATGGATATTTGGGCTCTTTCCATACTTTGGCTATTGTTGATAGAGCTGCTATAAACATGGGGGTGCATGTGTCCCTTTGAAACAGCACACCTATATCCCATGGATAAGTGCCTAGTAGTGCAATTGCTGGGTCATAGGGTAGTTCTATTTTCAGTTTTTTGAGGAACCTCCATACTGTTTTCCAGAGTGGCTGCACCAGCTTGCATTTCCACCAACAATGCAATTTAAATGACACACTGGACCAGATGGACTTAACAGATATATTCAGAACATTTCATCCTAAAGCAGCAGAATATACATTCTTCTCCAGTGCACATGGAATGTTCTCCAGAATGAACCATATACTGGGACACAAATCAGCCCTAAGTAAGTACAAAAAGATTGAGATCATACCGTGCGTATTTTCAGAACACAACACTATGAAACTTGAAATCAACCACAAGAAAAAATTTGGAAAGGTAACAAATACTTGGAGACTGAAGAACACCCTACTACAGAATGAATGGGCTAACCAAGCAGTTAAAGAGGAAATTCAAAAGTATATGGAAGTCAGTGAAAATGATAACACCACAACCCAAAACCTCTGGGACACCACAAAGGCAGTCATAAGAGGGAAGTATGTTTCTCAGGATCCACATAAGAGTGAAAACATATGGTATCTGTCTTTCTCTGTATGGGGTAGGGGAAGGAAAAAAAAAGAGGTTAGAGTGGGAGACAGCCAAAGCATAAGAGACTCTTAAAAACTGAGAACAAACTGAGGATTGATGTGGGGTGGGAGGGAGGGGAGGGTAGGTGATGGGTATTGAAGAGGGCATCTTTTGGGAGGAGTACTGGGTGTGTATGGAAACCAATTTGACAATAAATTTCATATTTAAAAAAAATATTTGTACAAAGCAAAAAAAAAAAAAAAAAAGAGGGAAGTATATAGCAATCCAGGCCTTCCTAAAGAAGGAAGAAAGATCTCAGATACACAACCTAACCTTATGCCTTAAGGAGCTGGGAAAAGAACAGCAAATAAAACCCAAAACCAGAAGAAAACAGGAAATAATAAAGATTAGAGCAGAAATTAATGCTATCAAAACCAAAAAAACAAACAAACAAACAAAAAACAGTAGAACAGATCAATGAAACCAGAAGCTGGTTCTTTGAAAGAATTAACAAAATTGATAAACCACTAGGCAGTTTGATTAAAAAGAAAAAGGAAAGGACCCAAATAAATAAAATCCTGAATGAAAGAGGAGAGATCACAACCAACACAACAGAAATAAAAACAATAATAAAATAATATTATGAGGAATTATATGCCAATAAAATGGGCAATAGGGAAGAAATGGACAAATTCCTAGAAACATATACACTACCAAAACTGAAACAGGAAGAAATAGAAAATTTGAACAGACCCATAACCAGTAAGGAAATCAAATTAGTAATGAAAAATCTGCCAAAAAACAAGAGTCCAGGGCCAGATGGCTTTCCAGGGGAATTCTACTGCACTTCTTTAGTTTTTGATGACCATTTCCACACACTGAACCTTTTCCTAAGATATCGATTCAAACTAAGCTCAGCACATGAACAGAACAGAAGACAAAAGTGGAGAGAAAGCAACAAAAGGAAAAAACATGACATTTTTGCAGCTTGAACAAAACTTTACCTTCATTTAAGCTGCAGTCTGTTCTGAGCTGTGTTCTCTTCTTTCAGCCACGTGGATCCTCCCCTCCGTTGAAAAGATATTGATTGCTCTCCATTTATGTGAGTGTTTCCCATTACAGCTTAAGAGCTATGTTTAAACTCTTGTCATGAAGGTTCTTTTCCTTGCTCCCTTCCTCTTTTCCTCCTTCCTTACTTCTTTCTTCTTTTTTTAAGATAGAAATCTCTCTCCTCTCATTGCACCAAGAACTCTCATCCCTTCCACTCACCTCTCTGCAGCTTTTAGGTAGTTCACTGAAATGAGCCCTACCCGTAATCCTAGTGGTCCATGCTTCCTCCTCTCTTTGTCTTTATCCTGAGATGTAGGCAACTGCAGTTTGAGGTTTTATACGTGCAGTTTGGGCAAAACTGGAGCACTGATGGCTAGTTAAGAGTGAAGACTCATCATGAAACTCTCACAGCTATGACAAACTAGGCCTTGCTATTTGTTTAAAAATGAAAGAAATGAAAAATACATGTCTCCTTATTTCTGGTAGCATTCAGCAAATCTATTTTATAATGTCTGACAAACTTTATACCACATCGCCTTATGCATTACATTAGAAAAATAATCTTATACTGGCACCATCTGCAGAAAGCATAAAAATGCTCAGGCTATCGTTGAGCTGGTGAATAATCTATGGTGAAGTGGTCTAATAAAATCAATCTTCAATAGTTCAGCCCATCATTAATTCTAGAATGACTATTTGGCCTAAAATGGAATTGTATTCATTTCTCATCAAGTTGAGGTCAGTGTTACCTATATTCAAAAAATCCAGTTCTTTAGGTGATTTCCCAAGAAAGAAAAGTAATAACTATTTAATTTTAATAATAGTAATGAGAATACAAGATTAGGAATAGGTTTCTTAAGTAGCAAAACTAAGTAATCATGCTGAATGCAAAACAGAAATAAAAATGCAAATAGAATTACTATCAAAAGGAGTGATTTAAATCATGAACTTGATCCACAGTAATTACAAATAAATAGAAAATATTAAAAAATATATAGCCTACTTTTTAATGAATTAGAAATATAATCATTATCAAAAAGTACTTTTTAAACTTTGTAGGGTGAAAGTTCACACCAACTTTTGCAGGACTTTGAAAAAATGGAATCAAAAATATTAATATTTCTGTCCTTTAGCTTAGTAGTCAAAGTTATCAAAAATTTACAAATTATATTTGAGGATGTTCAAGTCTTTAGTATTTATAATAAAAAAAGCTAGAAATAATGCTTATGTCCAATATTGGTTTAAATAATTTACATTATACACTTAAGAAGGAATATTATACACATTTCACAAATCGTGTTTTCAAAGAACATTTAATAATAGTGAAAAATGCTATGAAGTGAAGAAAAGCTAATATAACTTTTTTTTTTTTGAAGAATGATCAAACATATGGAGAGCCCAATTTGGAGACAGAATGCAAAGGAACAATCAAACACTAGAAAAAGAAAACTCCAAGTGTGTAGGAGTGGTCATTTTTGGTGATGGATGTATTATAATTTTTGTTTATTTTCTTCAATAAACATGTATTATTTTATGATCAGAAAGGAGGGGAGATTCATTTTAAAAGCAGTCACAATGATGTAGATAAAGGTAGAGGAAACATAATCAACTGGGTAATAAATGGAAGGAATGGAAAGAGAGAGAGAGAGGGAGAGGGAGTGGTAGAGAGAAATGAAGGCGGGGAGAAAGAGGAGAGGTGTGACACCAAAAGAGAAGGGGACAGGAGGGAGGAAGCTAATGTTGAAAATGTTTAGTAGAAGCTCCAGAATTTCCATCTAAGATTAGGAACAGCAGTCTCCCTCAGAAAGGTGAACTTAATTCTCTAATTGTTAGATACAATTATGACAATAGTATATTTGAACTTTTTGTCAGTCCTAGGTTTATCAATGGATGTCTGAATATTATATAAAACAATGGAGGAGTACTACCATTTTCATACTCCATTACCTTTTCTTAACTGTTTTTGTTTTGTTTTGTTTTGTTTGTTTTAGTTTAGTTATTTTGAGAGAGAGAGAGAGAGAGAGAGAGAGAGAAAGGGAGTGCGAGTGGGGAGGGGCAGAGAGAGAGAGTCCCAAGCATTTGGCTTGATCCCCAAAACTGTGAGATCATGACTTGAGCGAAAATCAAGAGTTGGACGCTTAACTGACTGAGCCACCCAGGCACCCCTTAAACTGGTTATTTTTAGTGACTTAAGTATTAACAGAGATAATTCTTCTCAAATCAACAAGGATTTTTAGTGAGAAGAAATTATCATCTTTTTCTAAGGAAAGGACATTTATTGAATTTATACCATATGACAGTTATAACTAGGTGCACTACAACAATCATGCAATTAAGAGATTATTATTCCCATTTTATTGTTTGTTAAACTGAGATTCAGAGAATTTAACTCATCTTCTCAGGGTCATACAATTTAGAATTCCTGAGCCATAATATATCCCTAGTTTCTTTGATGAGTCCTCTTCACCATAATTCCTTTACTTACTGATGAGTCTCTCTCCTGGTCTATAGGCATCCTCCAAATGTGCTCTCACTGAGTCATAATAAAGAATTAAACGTTTGATTTAATAAGGGGGCATTTCTGTTTTCTATGTTATTGTCTCCACCACCAGAACCAAGACAACTATCTCAGCTTACTGTGAAAAGTTATCTAAGAGACATAGCAACCAAAATAACTACAGTGAATCCCATAATGTACTACCTGTACAGATCTGAAACTCTTGTTCTCAAGCTGCTCAGAGTGTTGGTGAGTATATCTTCACAACTTACCCAAAGTCATACTGCATTTCCAAGAGCAGTGAAAATCCAATGACTGGTTAATAACTGGAACATAAACCTTTCGCCAATCTCAGGCAACTTTTAAGGGTCATTCCAATAAGAGGGCTTCCAGTAGTATGGGTGAAAGCCTCTTGCATAAATCCATTGCAGTTAAATCTTGCCCTCTGCTCCATCCTGCTTTCTTTACTCCCTTCCTTTCTAGGTGCTGATCCTAGGAGAACTTTCCAGTAAATGTCCTGCATACAAATGTTCATCTCTGAAGCTGCCTCCAAAACCACTCAGTCTGAAACAGTTGGTGCTTCAGGGTCTGAGAAAGCAACTCTAAAATGAGATTTTGAATCTGGACCATCTGATAACTAGGCTAGCAAGGAGAATATTATCACTAGTGGCCAATGTACAGATATAGCCCCTTTGCATGTGGTAGTAGTACAGTTGTTAAACTGTTACTGGTTGTGAATTGAAATAATATACTAGAGGAAATGCAGTAGTAGATGCAACGTGTAGGGCAATGAAGTGAATTGTGTTTATAAGGGCAATAGAGTTTGATGGCTATTGTTGGGGGCCATTGATGATTTTTAAAAAGACAATGAAAACCTGATGGTGATTTATTACCAATTAAGGATTCATATGAAAAATAGATGGCCTCAATGGCAGCAAAGAAACTCTTCACCTGTGTCAGCTATAGAGGTTTCTGTGCCCTCAACATACCTGTCACTTCTCTCTTATCCATTTTAATTAACATTATGTCATGTATGTAGTAAATAAGTGTGATGTTCTATGGGATGTTCTCATAGTCCTATTAAGTCTTAGGCTACAGCTGTCCCTCAGTTACTTCAGACTCTGTGCACTAAGAGACCAACAGGCATGAATGAGGAATCGACATTTTTGCAGATTTAATTGACCTTAATCATGAGGAGTTGGGGATGCTGTAATACAAGTAGGACAGTGAGTAATATGTTTAGTACCAAGTGATCTTGCACAAATTACTTAACCTCTATGACTTCATTTCCTGATCTGTAAAATGGAGAGATTAATAATGGTAATAATTAAGGTTATTATGATAATTAAATAAATTAACATATAAAAATAGAGTAATTTCTGATATATTTTATACAAGTACTATATAATATTAGCTATCATTATAGTTTCTATGAATTGTACCCAAATTTCATTGTTCACATTTAAAAAAGGATATTGTACTTTTTAAAAATGTTTATTTATTTATTTTGAGAGAGAGTGTGTGCACACATGGTGGAGAGGCATAGAGAGAGAGGGAGAGAGAGAGTCCCAAGCAGGCTCTGCACTATGAGCACAGAGCATGATGACACAGGATTTGCTGTAGGATTTGCTTTCACCTTATGGATCTATGCAACTAAAATATGACTTTCAGAGACAATTAGTTTATTGGTGGATGCTATTCTACAATTCAGTTATGTACCACCACATTAATGGTGGATGTTGGCCATGGTTGTCATCTTGTTAACTAAATCTTTCTAAGCATTGTTGATGGGGAGAACACAAGGCTCAGAAAGATTATTTCCTAGATTTTCCCTTTCCCATTAAGGACCAAAAAAAAAAAAAAAATACAATGTAGGCCTTGACTACTAACCATGGTGAGAATTTTCTACCTTATAGTTAAGCAATTTTTCCTATACCATATATGTCTGAAACCTGCATCAGATAGTTTAGTGTTTACAGCCTAAATATTAAGCAAACTCTATTTACTAGAGCAGTAGATCTCAAATGGTATGTATAAAAATCCTAAGAAAATGTTACTAAGCTACAACATCTCTTTTCCCAGTTCACCTCATTGTATATGATAACTATTCTCACATTGAGGCAGGTGAGAATGTGGGACGTGGGTGACTGGAAAATCCTCCCGGTAATTCTAACAACTCCTCATGGCTAGCATCACTCCTTATTGATTGAAAATTCCAGGCCAGGTCCTTTTCTTCCATTCTATACCTAATTATATTCCCAGGAAATTATTCAAACTCTTTAAGGCTACTACCACTATACAGCTTGCCTTCCATATTTCTTGAGATTTTTCTGTCTACAGTAGAGGCAGTATGATATTCCTGTAATCTATAATGCTTCAGATCTGGTTATTTCACAAGACCTTGACTCTGAACTTTCAATTTTATTACCTCTAGAAGATCTTTCCCTGACAAACAAAAATATTATTTGTTCTTTTTCCCATTCCTTGATAGAATTTTCTTCAAAAAGACACTGAAGTATCTAGATAATTGACCTCTGGTATGTCATTTTTATGTATTTCTTGAAGACAGAGCTCTGCCTTATTCAATCATGTGTCCCCTGCATTCTATGCTAATGCCTTGAACATAACAAAAGTTTACTATATATTTTTCCCTTTTCCTTTGTGAAGTCAACAGAATAGAGTGTGGTAATTTTTATCCTTTTCTGAGTATAAGAATCACCAGGAGAATTTGTTTAAGAAGTAAATCCCTAGCTTCTTTCAGAAGAGAGTTTTATTCAATGGATGAGGGAAGGATGTAAGTCATCTGCCGGTTCAACAGCACTCCCGGGTGATTCTAATAATGATGGCCATTAAAATAGTTGAAAAAACAGGAGTCTAGAGTTTATTCCATAGCTTTACAGGCCAGGAAACTTGATTTTGCCAGTAAACCCAAAGGTGATCGGGATCAGAGCAACACATTTACAATAAACTTGACCATAATGACAACATATTACCTTAAAATGAAAATTAGAACTACAGGGAGACTAATTAGCTAGTCAGTAAATTTTCTCCTATAAGGAAATTAACATGAACTATTATAAAATTATAACCAGAATATTGCTTTGTGAACCAGGCCAGTTGTGTGGGCGATGTTCCAATCAGTGACAATGGCCTATTTAAAGTTGGTTCAGAAATAAAAAAGCTCTATCATTCAGTTATAATTATTTTTATAAATTTCCTTCTAGCAAAGAAATGTAAAGTGTAAAGTCCTTTAGGCAAAGAAGTTCTAATTTTGCTGCAGAATTTGGTAGTTTGTTTCTACTAGATTGCAATACCTGGGAAGGGTACTGTGTGCATTTTCACTTGGCAGATGAAGGCATTTTATATGCATGTGTACACACATACTGAAAACCATGCCAAAGTTTAGAAAAGATAAAGCACAATGCCTTTACACATGTTAGGGGACAATTCAGAAATACAGAAAAATGGCTACCTGTCTAGCACCATTATCATCAGGAACAAAATGGACAATTCTTTTTCTTTTTTCCATATATGAAGTTTATTGTCAAATTGGTTTCCATACAACACCCAGTGCTCATCCCAAAAGGTGCCCTCCTCAATACCCATCACCCACCCTCCCCTCCCTCCCACCCCCCATCAACCCTCAGTTTGTCCTCAGTTTTTAAGAGTCTCTTTTGCTTTGGCTCTCTTCCACTCTAACCCCCCTTTTTTTTTTCCTTCCCCTCCCCCATGGGTTTCTGTTAAGTTTCTCAGGATCCACATAAGAGTGAAACCATATGATATCTGTCTTTCTCTGTATGGCTTATTTCACTTAGCATCACACTCTCCAGTTCCATCCATGTTGCTACAAAGGGCCATATTTCATTCTTTCTCATTGCCGCGTAGTACTCCATTGTGTATGTAAACCACAATTTTTTTATCCACGAATTGGACAATTCTAAACAAATATTCACTAGCAACTGATCAAAAAAGCATCAAGTTTCTGTCTATGAAAAAAATAAGAAACTTCCAGAAGAACTACCAAAAGTAGCACAATATAGCTGGAAAAAAAGTAAAGAAGAGAAGAACTGATTTGGGTAAGAAGGAAAACAGTAGAAAACTAGGAGGAGGCCCAAAGAAGGCAGCCTCATTCCCTGGGGGATTCACACAAGCCTAGAAAACATCTTTTTGTTCTAGTTTAAAAATAAATGTGTGGATCCACAGATGCTAACATTTCAACTTCTGCTTATTGATATTTAAATGGGTTTTCATGAGTAAAATGTGTTCAATAGCCAAATATTTGTGATATCTCCTTGACATTACAGGTTAATTTTCAGAAGACTAGGGTAAACAGCGATTCTGTGCTATAGAATCACTAGAACAAAATCACTACAAAAACAATTATATGTGCAGTATCTTTTTGTAACATGTCTCTAGAACATTAGAGACTAAAACATTAGGAGACTTGGTGATGGAGAAAAGAAAACATTAAATTGAGAAAAGATTTCAAGTGCACGAAAGCTACTAATGTGCATAAACAAGAATCTTTAAAATGTCATCCTGGTAGAATTTAACACTCGGGATATAGTATTCCCTTTAAAAGTACTCTACAAGTGGAGGGTCTGCTGCTTAAAGAATTAAGGGATTTATATATAATTCTTTCTGCTTCTCTGTCACTAATTAACTGAAAGACCTTGGTAGCAAGTCACTCAAATTCTCCAACCCTCAGTTTCTTCTCCATTTTCTTTTTTTTTTTTTTTAATTTTTTTTTTCAACCTTTATTTATTTTTGGGACAGAGAGAGACAGAGCATGAACGGGGGAGGGGTAGAGAGAGAGAGGGAGACACAGAATCGGAAACAGGCTCCAGGCTCTGAGCCATCAGCCCAGAGCCTGACGCGGGGCTCGAACTCACGGACCGCGAGATCGTGACCTGGCTGAAGTCGGACGCTTAACCGACTGCGCCACCCAGGCGCCCCCTTTTTTTTTTTTTTTTAAATTTTTTTTTTCTTCTCCATTTTCAAAACATAAATCAATTCTACAAATCTGGGGCCTGAGTTAAAATTAGTAAATGGTTGACTAAAGATGGCTACAGAATCTTAGCTCTTCCTCCCATCAAGAGGTAGAGCCAAACTCCCTTCCAGTTGAATATTTTTGTTTGAAGCCACTAAGTTTTAGAGTGGTTGTTTATATAGCAATAGATAACTGGGAAAGTGTAAAAGCTTTGCAAAAGTCTGGCTTGCTAAAGCGGGTTTCTCAACTAGGTTCTGTAGAACTCTAGGGTACTACAAGATATTGATGGAGGTTCTACAACAGATAGTAAGTTTTTTTTGAAAAAGCATGATTTTTGAGCTTTGAAACTGTGCAGTGCTTGTGCTCACAGTAATGGATGGTGACCAGGCAGTTCTACTATGAATTTCATTATTGACCCCATATAGAAGCAAACAGTAGAATTGTCTTTAGTTGTTAGATTCCATTCTCCAGTTTTGGCATGAGAAGCTCTTGACAATTAGTGCTTTCTGTGTTGGAAGAAGGGGATGATGTTAGGTTAATGACAATAACCTCTCCTTTCCAAATTACCTTCCTCAATTTCCTATTACACATCGCCAACTGACTTACGGGCATGAACAAGCTCTATCAGTGTAATGGAATTTGGAGGGAAATTTTCACTATGAAGAAAAAATTATGATCTACTCAGGTGCACTTACCTCTTTTCTGTTGCTGGCCATATTGCAATACATAGATTACATAAATTAGAAATTAGTTGTAATGGGATGATTTTTATTTTTATTTTTTTCAATTTTCCCATATAGCTATTTTTATTCCCTTTGATATTTTATATTTCATTAATCAATAATATTGATTTTATATTTCATTAAAATTTTTGGAATTACAAGCATGTCTGAAGATATACAATGTGGTGTTTTTGAAGAGGAGGTATAAAGAGGAAAACAAGAATTTGAGACCTACCCTAACATAATTCTGATAAGGCTCATGACGAAGACATTGAAAAAAATTCCAACAACAAACTCTGTGATAAGTCAATTTAGTGATGACATGTCACAATATATTAAAGAGATTTTGTGTCATAAACTAGAAACCAATGGCTTCTCTAAATAGGTTGAGTTGTCAACAGATGTTATCAGGAAATGTTATATTTCAGCATCTGTGAAATTTGAAATTGATAGTGAAATTCATATTTCCTTGCCTGTTGCAAAAAGCCATCACCCAAATGCAAAAGGCAAAATATTTTTTTCTTCATTTTTTGGAGAAGAACTCTCTAGGTATCTATACTGATGGTACTCCATTAGAAATTTATGTCTTTCTTGGGAAAAAAAGAATATCATGAATGTGTTCACAACATACTATTTTCTTCACACCAAAAAGGTGCTGAGGTCAAATATTCTTGAAGATGAAGTAACAGAAGTCCTGAGTGATGGTCAAAAATTGGTTAGTTTTATTAAGCAAAAACTATTTCACTTAAGAATATTTCAGGGGCGCCTGGGTGGCGCAGTCGGTTAGGCGTCCGACTTCAGCCAGGTCATGATCTCGCGGTCTGTGAGTTCGAGCCCCGCGTCAGGCTCTGGGCTGATGGCTCAGAGCCTGGAGCCTGTTTCCGATTCTGTGTCTCCCTCTCTCTCTGCCCCTCCCCCGTTCATGCTCTGTCTCTCTCTGTCCCCAAAATAAATAAACGTTGAAAAAAAAAATTAAAAAAAAAAAAGAATATTTCAGAAAACTGTGTAAAGACATATAAACAAGGTATTTAACTAAAGGAAAATTGCAGGAGTGCTGTCAAGAAATTAGCCAGCCAGATTTGGCAGAAATGCTTTGAAATGAGGCACGACCACACAACATTGGTCTATGAACTTGGCAGACATTTTCATCACGTGAACCATTTGTACATACCTCTTTTAGGTCCCAGAGAATATGTTTGACTTCAAATGTCGCTACTCTTGGATATATTATGTTGCAAAAGAAATCATAAAATGTCTCCCTTGCTGCTTGGGCCTGAGACTAAGAAAAGAGATGAATAAATCCCAAGTCACATGGAAAATTCTTGAAAGTAGGGCAGAACTCTACTGAACAGTCTTTGCAGATAACTGGATGAATGAAACTTTCTCTGAATATTCTTGTCATCCAAAGAATGTAAATTTGAGAGACAAGGATGAACTTTGTGAGCTATATCTGATCATACACTGGAGAGACTCCTCTATGATCTCCTCTAGACTAGTTCTAGATTTTGAGGGGTGGGGAAGAGTATCCTCCCATTTTAAGAAAGAAGTGAACATTTTGCAATACTTTTCAACTTCTTACATGTTTTTTTTCAACTTCTTACATGTAAGCCTTTTCTGGTTCATCAAGCATCAAAAGCAATGGTAGAAATTGTTTCATTTCAGCTAAAAAAAATTATCTGTGTGGCTTCATATCTGTTTCAATCATAAGTTGGGTATTTGTGCAGCAAAAACACAAAACAAAACAAAAAACGTTTTTCATTAAAAGGTAAACTTTTATTTTTTTAAATTTATTTTCAAACCTTATACTTCTATGATATATAGATACATAAGTAAGATGAAGTAACCAACTTGTGAATAACTGATACTTTTAAGTCTATGACTAAGTCTTATGTCACTTATTAGAAAATATATTTTCATAATTTGTATAAAGTTTGTGTCATATCCTATATTTTTACTCAGAGTGCTTTTGCTTATGACTTTATAATTTTGTCATTCTATATTACCAATAGTTTTTTATATTGCAAATAGTATCAACTGTCAGTTTGCAGCTTGCATTTAAATTAAATCTACCAAGTGTGCATTTAGAAGAAATAAATATGATTTTGGCTTAAGCCAGTTGTTTAACAGAAATTAATTATGTGTGCCTTATGAGTGTTTAAACCTTGTAAAACGAGAAGAAAAAGATTATGGAAGATTAAGAAAAAGTGATTTGAGAGAAACCCAAAGCCATATCAAATCTAAGCAAAATGCAAATATGTTTACATCTTGTTAAAGAAGGGAACTAGAAGTCAGGGCACTTGTACTTGACATTTTAGGGACAAAGGAGAAGGAGAGGAGTGAGTCATCCCAGAAGTTAGAAGATCCAAATGGCAAAAAGGGGAGATGCAGAGAAATGTACATGCTGCTGACTACTTTTTTGGAGAAATAAGTTCAGAGAAAACATGAGAAAATAGGTGTGGGACCGTGAGAGACACAGTGACACAGAAGAAAGGAGAAGCTTTGAAGAGATGTTAGCTGAGGCTGAGGTGAGCCAGGAAGCCAGGGGATACAGAAGAGGCTGGTAAAGTGGATCATCCCCGAACTATGGGATAGACTGTATGTAAAGGAGATTCTCTGGGCAGTAATTGTAAGGGAGTATTAGAGAACCTCTTAGATTACCTGAAGAACATTCTTATTTGAATGAAAAAGTTCAGAAATTTTAGCTCTTCCATCTTCAAAGAGTTATGAGGTTCTTATTGAGGCCAGGAACAAGGCATAGAAATAAAGTGGTAAACAAGGAAGTGGAACCAGAACTGTATTCAAATCCAAATTAATGCATAAAGTAAGGAGTTCAAATGAAACAACGGAGTACATGTCATGAGTAGGAATATTTTTACTACTGCTAGTAATAACTCTAACTGAAGGACTGGGCACGTGCAAGGCTAAAGAAATCCTGTAAGTATAGAGAACAAGAAGAAAGTGAAAATGGAACATCCAAGTCCCAAGACAAAAGACTTGGGAGAGGCAGTTTATTTCTGCTTCCTTTGGTGGTGGCCTTCAGAGCTGTCCACTCATGGAATGGGGGAAGACTCTGCTTAGCTCCGTTTTACCACATCTTTACTATATATCTGTGGAGAACCAACTTCGCCCTTTTTCTTTCTCAAAAAAAAGTCTTGGTAGTAAAATATCCAACAATGATACATTAAATGATTCACTCCTTATGGTGAGAATTGGCTCTACTTGGCTGTTCCTTTTTCTGTATATACTTCCATTTCTCTACCATAACATGGTCATAAGCGTTTGGGGCATTACAGCTTTCCAAAATAGCAAAATATCTTACTGATATTTTATGAGTGCTCTAATTGGCTCTATTTTCTTAATTACTTCTAAGTTCACAATTTTAGAACTCTGGTAGTATCTATATTAACATATATCTGATGACAAAATGCTAATGTTTTATCTTAAAAACATTCCTAAACCTGACAATATAAGCCACAGTGGACTAGAGAGTGTCTTCTCTAATTTTGGGTTCTGTCACTTCATTCTGTGTCACTTAGTTCCTCTGTCTGTCATCACTCAGATTTGTGTAATATATACTTTCTAAGTTACCCTGGCAATCAGCTTCTCGGAAGGGCCATGCCAGATCCTTTAATCTTTCCCAAAGCTTGCCTTTTCTCAGTCATAATTAAATGATAATTATAAAACCCTACATGATCCCAGCTAAGATGAAGCAGGTAATAAAATGAATTATTTTTTGCTTCTGATATCTGAACTTCTTGCTGGACTGCTTATAAATTAATCTAACATAAGAAGAAAAAAAGTATCTTCTGGTAGATAAATTTGTAAAACTTAGTAATCTAGAACAGAAGTTTTTGATGATAATCACAGCTTTTTTATTTGTTTCTGAAGTTAAAATTTCATGGAGAAAATTTTATTTATTTATTTATTTATTTGCTTATTTATTTTATTTATGTATTTTTGATAAGAGACATATAGTTTCTATGTATATGGATGACTCAGATTTCACTTCTTGTAATTGTAACCCAATGGTCTGGGTTCTTTTTCTGAAAAGTACTGGAGGAAGGCTTAATGTTTTTGGGAATCCAGGCACATGCAAATTGTCTAAATCTTCATTACTCAGTGGAGCACTATATGACCAAAGGTCAAAATATACTCTAGAGGCAGTGTCATCACCCTTTGATGATGGTGTAAGGTCAGTAAATATTGGTAAGTCCCTTCCGTTCTGAGGATTCTGACAGTATGGCATGGAAAAATAAGATTAGCCAGCAGAAATTATGGGCTCCAGTAGATTTTGTGCTATATGGATTTTCACAAAACCGTGGACTGCGGCACATGGCTGAGCTCTCCCAATGCCGTCCAGACATTCCTTGAGGGTGACTCATCTAGTTTTGAGTATCACTGACTATACGCCTCACTGCTTTTTTTCACTTTTATACAGAAAGCCTAAGAATCATTGGGGGAAAATGAGAAATGAGTTTCAAAGGAGGCTTTAACAAGTAAAAGGCATGGAGTTTGCACCATGGAGGAAGAAAAGCAATGGAGAAAGTAATTAAAGTGTGCAGAGACTCATTGAATTTAGCAAGCTAAATAAAGCTGTGGTTGGGCTTCATCATGGTTAGCATTATTCAGGAACACCGCTATTTTCTTTCGTTCTTCTCTGGAAGTAACCATGAATCATATTCTTCCAGTTACTTTACAAAAGGTGGTGCTTGTGAGAAAGTACATGTCATTGAGATGTGGTACATTGTCACTGAGCTGTGTGATTTGAATTGCAGTCAGGAATTCTCAGAGAGTTTTCTACCTGGATTATGACATAGTCATTCTGACAGGGGCGTCTTAGAAGTTGTGTAACTGGAGATGAGACATATTCCTTTCCTTTTGGGTCTGTTTTTTTGTTTTTGTTTTTGTTTTTTGTTTTGTTTGTTTGTTTGTTTGTTTTTGGCAAGGCAGTGCACACTGAGCTTTGGTTAAAGTGTTCTTTACTCTGTGTATATCTGGTCATATCCTTCAGTGTTTCTACTCCAGTTACTGGATAGAGCCCAAAGCCCTTAGTATGGCTCCACATGCCCTTCACAATATGTCTTCTGGTTCTTCCATCCAGCCTCATTTCTTGCCCCCAGTTCAAAACCCAGGCTTTGTCATTCAGAATACCTGTAGTCCCAGAAAGATTCTCATAGGCACGTACTGGCAGGTGCATATCTCACCTTTATCAGCCTCGTCCCTTTCCTTCAACACACAGTACAGGTTTTGCCTCCTTTGTGAAGACATTTCTCACATCTCATAAAGTTATTCCTGTTCCCACAACTCCTATAGCTTTTCTAGCACTGATCACATTTACACAGCCCTACCTCTTGAGCAAGACCATAAGCTCCTGGCAAACAGGGACTGTATCATATTCATTTTTACATCCCTTAGAGCACAGCAGTGCCTGAAATAATACAGGAGGTCCATTTATTTTTAAATTTGAAAGTTTTAATGATTTTTTGCTTTGCCTGTAAGGGAAATGTTGCTGGTAGCCTCTAAGATTGCTTCTGAAAAATTTACCTTCTGCATTTATGCTCTTATATAATTCCCTCCCCTTGGACTGAATTTATTGACTCACTTCTAGTAAAGATAATGCAGCAGATGTGATGGGCTATCACTTCCAAGGTTAGGCTACAAAAAGATTGTGACCCCTACCTTGTTAATTTCTCTCTCTCTCTCTCTCTCTTCTCACTCCCTCTGAGCAAAGCTACACAATTTTGTGATCTTTGTATACTCCTAGGGATTTAGTTTCTCATAATTTCATCTCACTCTGAGCTACTGCTTCTCTTCATTTCCATATTTCAGTCTCTTCTTTATTCCCATATCAATCCCTTCTCTATCTTTGTTTTGACTCAGGTGTTGGACACAACAAATTTTCCTAGATTTCACCAAATCCACTCACCCAATGCACTTGTATGTGTAGAAGACTCTCTAAAAGTTTAGGTCAGGGAAGAAATTTACAGTCCAATAATGTACATAATTAAAATTGCATGTTAGACCTTTCTTTTCTTAAGTCCTTAAGGGATGCCCACCCATGGATCTGTTCAGCAGCATTTTTTTTCTATCAAGTATCAGCTCAAAACATGTTTCCTGATTCTTTCTCTATTTTTCAAACTCTTTTCCCAGTAAGTTTATCTTTATCTCTAAGGATTTATTTATGTGCTTTTCTAAACAGAAGTATATCTACTCTGGATCTGAAACTTAAGTAGCCCAGAAAAATAGGCAGAAACTAGACATTCTCTTCTTTTTTTTTCCTGTCTCTTGTAACAGTCTGAAATAAAAAGGATAAAGATATTTTTCGCCACTGGTATGCTTTGTGTCATCTCAAAAAAGCAAAAATCTTTAATAGTTAGCTTTTTTTTTAAAAATATAGGTGCTTTCCCCAGAAGTGTATATAAAAATTTTAGCACATAAAAGGCATTTACTTCTTTTTGTTGTTATTCTTTCTTTAATAACTATTGGTCAAATTATTTCATCTCCGTTGGCCTTGCTAGCCATCTAGGCAACATGCAACATTTTTTTTTCAATATATGAAATTTATTGTCAAATTGGTTTCCATACAACACCCAGTGCTCATCCCAAAAGGTAACATGCAACATTTTTTGAGCCCAAATTTGTACCAGAAAAAAAAAAGATAAAATGATAAACAAAGTAGCCTCTTCCCTCAAGCTATTTGTTTCTGAATATAATACATATTGACTGTCCTCGCTCTATACGGATATAAACACGACTGTGTGGTGGGTTATGTGTGTATCTTTATGTGTCCTCTGTGTCTGTGTGTTTTCTGGAATATTTTTTCACACTAGTTCTACTTCTGCATGCTCAGACTCTCCATCTTCCATACTCAAGTCTATGATAATCTCCCTCCCTCATTTAAAACAAAAAAGCCTTTAGGGGCGCCTGGGTGGCTCAGTCAGATAAGTGTCGGACCTCAGCTCAGGGCATGATCCCACGGTTGGTTGGTTCAAGACCCTCATTGGGCTCTGTGCTGACAGCTCAGAGCCTGGAGCCTGATTTGGATTCTGTGTCTTCCTCTCTCTCTGCCCCTCCCCTGCTCACGCTCTGTCTCTGTCTCAGAAATGAATAAATGCTTAAAAAAAAATCCTTGAATTCTCCATTTTGAAGTTATGTTCCTGAACTTCCATAGTATGTTGTATGTACTTCTTTATGGACTTCCAGTTTCATTCATTTATTCCAAATCTATAAATGTCTCATATCTCCTTTTGACTATTGACAATTTGATGAAAGTCTCCCCATTTGGTTCCTTTTTGTGTCCTTCACAGTCCCTGCTGAAATGCTTGCCCCTTACAAATATGCAGTAAAAATTGACATTTTATCATCTACTTCCCCATTTGGAATCTAAGAATCTTCTTTGACTCTGTATCAATTACTTATTGCATCACTTGAGCCAAATTTCATGTTTCTTTTTTCATAGTATACTTAAAAGTCTACTTTTCCCTTCTTACATGAATAAAATAAAATCTTTAGTCCCTCCCTGTCCTATCTTGGTAAACTTAAAACAGCTTTTTCTGGAAACTTATACTAGATTCTGTGGCCAAAATGATTTTCTCCTTTGTTCTCTTAAAAATTTCAGCTGCCTCCTTGAAATAAATCACTGCTTTCTCCTCAGACTTTCCATTAAAAAAAAAAGAAGTTCCTTGCCTGAGCTTCCTAGCTATCAGTCTCAATTATAGAATTAAATATCGTTGTTTATTCTTATTAATAAAGATATAAACCACACAGTAAAATATGTTTTGATAATTACTTTTTAGATTAATTTTTATCTCTGTAATGTTTTGCTCTCTGAGCAGAGAGGGAAAAAAGAAAAAAGAAAATCTGAGACTTTAAGATTATAATAAAGATATTTAATACCATAACCATTACTTTTAAAAAATAAAAGAAAGGCTAACAGTATATACTGGATTATTATGCTTTTTATATGTTTAGCTAATGCTAAATAGTTACACATTATTAGGATCATATTTTGGGATTCGTATGTATAAATATGTATATGGTAACCACTCAAAAATATGTACTGATTGATGGCATTTCTAAAGAAGTTATATGAACTGATAAAAATGACATCATATAAATCTGATAAAATGAAAAGAAATATGCAACTTCTCAGAAAATACTTAATGGAGAATAACCCCAAATTCTATGGATACTTTGTAACCATGTAAATACTATGCCCTAACTTAAGAATGGCATTGGGGGTGGAAGGTAGCGACAAAAACTAGAAAATAGCCTGAAATAACCTTCATGGGACTGGGTTATACCAATTAGTTCATGTGGTTCTCTATTAAACAGAAATAAAAGTCTGGACTCCCTCACAGTCAATTAGAATTCCCAGGAACTTCTTAGATCATTGCTTTTTCCCAGGGAAACAGAATTTTCTATATTTCCTTGGTATTGGAAATAGAACAATTATATATCCTAGAGTGCACAGTACCATATATGTTTTTTAAAGGTCTTTACACAGCTATATTGTATATCAAAATATGTGTCCCAAAATATAATTCTGAAAAAAAAGGGAACCCTAGAATTTTTGGAATCAGAATTTGAGAATTTTGGTGTTCTAAGTTTTAGGTTTCCTCTTAGAGGCAGCTCTCTCTTCTCTAAACACTGTATTAATTCTACTAACAATGTGGATTGGTTAAATAAATAGAACAAAATAATACTTTACCTCCAGCCATTGGAAAGACCAGAGCCTGGGGGCCAATCCATTAGCTCAGCTATTAGATTCTATCTCTCAAACATAAATAAAGACTCTAGAACATGAGTTTGGGTATTTGAACTGAAACTGCATATAGATTCAGATTTGCTCCTTCATTTTCTTTTAACGTTTGTTTATTTTATTTTTTTTTTTAAAGAGAGAGAGAGAGAGAGAGAGAGAGAGAGAGAGAGAGAGAGAATGCAAGCAGGGGAGGGCCAGAGAGAGAGGGAGAAAGAAAGAGAATCCCAAGCAGGCTCCATGCTATCAGTGCAGAGCCTGATGTGGGGCTCGAACTCACAAACTGTGAGATCATGACCTGAGCTGAAATCAAGAGTGGGAGGCTTAACCAACTGAGCCACACAGGTGCCCCTCTTTTACATTTTTGACTACATGTACAATAATGAGAAGGAAACAAAGCTGGTCTCCTCTCTTGACTAGAAAACAAAACAGACACACCAACAAAAGCTCTGGTACTGCAGGCCTCCAGGTTCTCAAAGATTGTCTCCAGTGAGACCTGGCTGAGATTTGCTTCTTATTCTTCCATATAGCCTTCTATTTAAGTTAACTTCAATGAGGTCCGTACCAAAACATCTGGACTAAAACACCAGTATTTGAGCTATAAGTTGCTATTACTGGGGAAAACACCATACAATTGAAGCAGATTTCTGCTCATCCCAATTGAAATATAAAGAGAGATACTCCATGGAAGGCAGATTTTTTTTTCCTTGACAATATTACTTCTCTTCCTTAACTACCACAACAAATATTTTAAAGCAGAACTTACCTTAAACATTATTCCCTATAAAAAGTTGAAAAAAATTATTCAAATTACTATTATAACCAATCAAAGAGAGCAGAGAAACAGCCTGATCACCTTCTTTTGTGCTTTCAACTAACTAGCTGAGTGGTTATGGACAATTCACTTTCTCATAACCATAGCTGGGAATCAAGGGCCAGTTGCCTCATCTAAACACAAAGGTTATATTAGAAGCCATCAAAGATTTGTGCTCACAGGAAAGAACTTCAGTTCTAAATTCATAGGAAGTGGTGCCAAAGAAAAATTATAAATAGGCACAATTAGGTTTTTCCAAGTTTTCAATTAACTTGCTCAGCTGTGAGCATTGTGATAAGATTGCGATGTAATTGTGATTAATGTTGTCATCATTATGATAATTTTTATCATAACAAATCAGGAGGAGATATCCCACAGCCACAAAGGCAACAATACAGCACAGATTGCTGCTAATACTAACAATGTCTTTCATTTACATAGAGTTTTACAGCTTAAGAAAATACTTTCTATACATTATCACATTTGATCTCACACCTACTCTATGAAATGTGCTTTGATAACATATGCCCACAGAAATTTGAAGGTAGAACCATGAAGCTCACTGACAGGGGATTTCCAACATAGGGGAGAAATTGGTATGATTTATAATGCAAATAAAACTGTGATTGCCAACATTTTAAGTGGGTATGTAGGTCAAAGACCACTTTGGAATCTGAAAAGAGACATACACCTTTGCCAATAAATGTGCATGCCTACAATTATTGACACTTGAAATCAAAAAATAGAACCGTTACAAGCTCAAGGATCCCTCATTATTTACCCTTGATTCTAAATCTAGGATGTTGGACATTTTAGGAAGTCATTAAAAAAATGGAAAAAAACAATTTTCTGATATCTGTAAATGTAGATAGAAGGAGGAAAGATATTTAATATTTGTTGAGTGATGCCTAAATGTTAAATATTTTATATTCTTGTCCCAGTTAACGCTAATACAGTAAGAATAATCTTCAATTTATAGTTAAAGTTCAGATAGATTTAGTAACTTGTCACACAATTGGAAAGCAGTAAGAATGATCTTCAATTTACAGTTAAAGTTCAGATAGATTTAGTAACTTGTCACATAATTAGAAAGCAATAGGGGAATTTAAAGTTAAGTGTCTCTGGTCTGCCCAAAGTATGTCTTTAAACTTTATTATTATTATTTTCTTAATTTGAGAGAGAGTGTGTGTGAGTGGGAGAGAGGGATGGAGAGAGAGAGAGAACCTTAAGCCCTGATGTGGGTCTCAATCCCACAATCCTGGGATCATCATCTGACTAGAAATGAAGAGTTTAGTGCTCACTCAACTGAGCCACCCAGATGCCCCTAATATAGTCTAAGTGTCTCTGGCTTATAGAAAGGATGTATTTTTGTAACTGCACCATACCAACATGTTAACATACTGTGTAGGAAAAGAAAATGAACACTTTGTTCTTGTAATTGTTGCTCAAGAATTTAGATGGCCATCTTTTAGAATTTAGATGAATTAGTTCTTTTAGAATTTAGATGTTATAACTACATGCTTAAAGTTTTTAACAAGAGGTGAGGAGAGACGGTGTAGTGTGTGAAGAGGTGATAATGTTGTGTTATATGTGAGAAGTTGTTCATATTGTAAGGATATATTTGAGGTAGAGAAGACTAGAGACATGGCAAGAGTTGGGTAAGCATATCTCAGTCCAGTCAGAAAATATGCTTTACCTCTGGCATCAGAAGCAAGGAAGAGATATAAGCATTCCTACCAGAGTAAAATATAGGACTCCCATGAAGGAAAAGGTAGGGTCATAGCCACCACCTATCTTTAGCTATGTAAGCTCTGCTTCAGGCCTAGAGCTCTCCTAGCACACTTGAAAAGATCACCCTTTGGTTATTCTTGGAGTTACACTCTTAACATGGTCACACCTTACCATGAGTGTGCTGTTTGGTCTATCCTTACCATGCATGCCTTTATTGAGCTAACCCTGTAATTCTTACCCTATTTCCTTGAATGAACTTCACAACATTGTCCTTAGTACCTTTCAGGGTCATCAGTAATAGACTATGAGTGAAAATGAAGCTCTTTAGTTCTCTGTTCCTTGTTTCCCTTCAGCCAGTCTGATTGCCAAAGGATGGAACCAGCACCCTAGAGTAGCTTCTAACAGAAGACTTCACCAGAGCAATTCCCATGGAAGCTTCTCCTGGGAATTCAATGCTACCATTTTTGGGCAAAGAGAAGGTCATTTCTCTAAAGACTAAGGCCCTGGAATTCTCAGTTCTTTGCTTTGTGGTTGTTGTTGCTGTTGTTATTTGTATGTAATATGCTTCCTTCACAATCTCCATGACAATGCTACATGATTCTCCAGCTTGGCCAACCGTCAGAATCATCTGTTGATTGCAGGACTTTATGCTTAGGGCTTCCAATTTGGTAAATCTGAGGAGGGATCCAGAAATCTAGCCATTCATCTATCTATCTATCCATGTATCTGTCCACATTTTTTTTTTGTTAACTCCCCAGATTACTTGGTAATCAGTTTGGAGTATCTCTGCTCTATAGAACACACAGGAGCAGGTACACAGTTGAGATTTTTTACTTGGAATATCACTCAGAAAGAAATATTCCAAAAATAATTCAGAGTTTTGAATAAGTTATAATGCATTTTAGGAGGCATGATCATTTTTATTAGGGCAGCTTGGAGTGAAGACTGCATGCAAATTAAGATATAAGTACACAGGTATGTGTTATTCATCAAGTTTGGCACAAGCTGCGTGTGCCAAAAGGTTACTATCTCTTCTAGTTAACAGATCCACCTCATGCTTGAGACTTCTTTCCTCAGCCTCAGGCTGAACCTACCTTCTTGGTATCACAACATCCAGAGAAAGAAAGGCACTTTTTCTGTTTGAAACTCTGATTTATCATCCAAACTTCAAATCCAGAAAAACCTCCTCAAAGTCACTTGAACTTCTACAAAACCAGACCTTCTCTGCTTTAATTTCAGCCTAAGTGAGCACATCTTGGGTTTACCTCTATTCTGAGTTCCTTTTCTGTAATAACCTTAATATTTATGCCCATTTATAGCTCTTGTTTACCTAAGAACGGCTACCATAATAGGTCCTCATTCCAGCTCTACTGCCTCAAGTTTGTGATTTCCTCCAACTTATCAGAGTTAGTCCATACATTTGTCTTTACCACATGAGACTTGTCAAGCAGGGATATCCTAACTTGATGAATAAGAAGGAGCAGTTTCTACAAATCTATGTAGTGCAAAAAAAAAAAAAATAGCTAGGATTCTTAACTTAAAAACAGCTAGATGGCAAGCATCACCACAGGGTTTTAAAAATTCAAAAGGAAAACTAAAGAATGTGGATTCTTGAACTTGCCATTTTAAGTTCTTTTTGAAGATGCAGGAGAAAAGACAAAGAACAAAGCAAGTCAAAAAATAAAATTGAGAAAGTAACAATGTAAGGTCACTTATAGGATAAAAGCTAAAACAAAAAGAACAAGTAATAGCAGAATGCTAAAAATCCAGGTGTGACTCCATATCTCAGCTAATTCGATTTGGTTATCTAAGCTCATCTTTATAAGGTTTTGCCATCTGGATTTATATGGATTACCACATGAAGCTTCTGCTATTTCCTTTGTGAGAGCCCAAATCTGCTATTTCCTGATTTCATTAACACATTTTCTTTACATTTCCCTGCAATTCCCAGTGATTTCAACTTCAATTTAGTGTAGGCAATAATTGACTCCTGGTTAGTTCTGAGCTTCATTCACAGGAAAAAGATCAATATTGTGTCCTGTAGTTTCTGAGAACTATTCTGACTGCGCTCAGAGGGAGACAGATTTTTGTATTTTCAAGACAGAAATCAGAGGTGCCTGGGTGGCTCAGTCAGTTAAATGTCCAATTCTTGATTTCAGCTCAGGTCATGATCTCAGGATTCATGAGATCGAGTCGAGCTGGGAATCAGACTGAGCTGACAGCATGGAATCTGCTTGGAATTCTGTCTTTCCCTTTTTCTCTGCCTCTCTGTCTCTCTCTCAAAAAAATAAATAAACGTTAAAAAACAATAGAAATCATGGGGTCTGGTGAACATAGCAAAGCAAGAGTCACAAAACAGAAGTTGGAGGGGACAGAGTTAAGATGGTGGAGCAGCATGGAGACCCTCAGCTTGTCTCATCCCTGAAACACAGCTAGATCAGCACCGAACCATTTTGAACACCTAGGAAATTGACCTGACTATTAACAAATCTGCATAACTCAAGCCACAGAACTCAGTAGGTACACCGTGTGGAGAGGTGAACTTGGAGAAAGAAAAGCTGTGGATTGTAGGGAGCTGTTTTTGTTGAGAGAAGACAGAGAGAGAGAAAAGGGGAGAGTATGGTGAATCAGGATCATGCAAGAAAAGGACTCCTCCAAAAGTAGCTGGAGAGAGAGAGAAAGAGTGAAAACACTCACAGGGGACTTAAGAAATTTGTTCTCCAAAATCATTGACAGAGAGAAAGGGAGAAGGTGTCAATTCTGCCAGGATTCTATAAACAGAATCAGAGTATGAAGTTCTGGAGCTCAGTGCCTGGTGACACATGTACCACATGGGGAGAAGTGATTCCCCTGCTTGGTGAGCATTTGGTAGAGGCCATATGGCCTCCCCACAAGCAAAGATCCCAGTGGACCCCAGAGAGCAGCCACGTTTGCTGGTATTGGGACAGACGCCAGAGTGCCATGAAACCTGGTGCTGGCTATCAGTTGTAATTTGCCACAATCTCTGGACCTCTGCTGCTGTATGGACAAGATGGCATCAGCCATTGCTCAGCAATACCCTCCCTCAGAGAGTTGGTACAGATCCAAGCTGCAGGGGGTCTCTGAAATGTGGGGTTTTGACAGACAACCCCATCTGAGATAAAATTCTGGAGGGAGGTGCTGCTTGGCAAGAGGACACCTTGGACATGTACAGGGTAGAGGCAGGGAGAAGACAAAGGCCTAAGACAAAGGAGGGGTGCTTGATCTCCCATTAGTGACCATGCAAAGTTCCTGTGCCAGAGACTAGGGAGCTGGGTAGTCATTTTCATCTCTCCCGTGCATGCACATGCTAGCTACACTGATCCATTCCAGTAAGCTAAGCAGCACCACCTAGTGGAGAACAGAGCCATTAAACCAAGACCCATCCAAATGCACCCCCAAGCACATCCCCTAGAAGACCAGCACAAGTCACTCCACCTGCTTAGTGTACACACTATAGAGTACTTCATAGTTTCAGTTCTAGGGGAAACTGTATGTAACTTTATTCAGATTTCATTCTGTTTGCTGCTTCATTTATTTGTTTCTTTTCTTTGATTCTGTTTTTACTTGTTTTCTTTTTTCCTTTTCTCTCTCTCTCTCTCTCTTTCTTTCTTTCCTTCTTTGTCATTCTTGGATACAGAAAGAGAAAAATTTATTTTTTTACATTATTTAAAAACTTTTTTATTCTATTTCATTTTCTTTATTTCATTTTACTCTATTTTATTAGACATTTTTTTATTTTTAATTTTTTAACCTTTTTTTCTTTTCTTTCCTTTCCCTTTTTTTGCTATTCTATCAAGCTTCTTTCAACAAGTAGACCACAATACACATAGGATCCAGCTTTATTTATTTGATTTTTTGTTTCGTTTTTAATTTTTTAATTTTCATTTTTATTTTATTAACTTGTTTCATCCTTCAAAATGACAAAACAAAAGAGCTCACCTAAAAAGAAAGAACAGGAAGAAATTACAGTCAGGGGCTTAACACAAATATAAGCAATATGTCTGAATTAGAATTTAGAACCAAGATAATAAGAATACTAGCTGGGGTTGAAAAAAGCATTGAATCCCTTTTTATGGAGATACAAGAAATAAAATATAGTTGGGATGAAATTAAAAATGCTATAACTGAGATGCAATCCTAAATGGTGCCACAATAGCAAGGATGGATGAAGCAGAGCTCCAAATCAGCGATTTAGAAGATAAAATTATGGAAAATAATGAATCAGATAAAAGAGGGAAACAAAGGGAAAAGATCACATTACCAGACTTAGAGAACACAGTGATTATTAAAAAGGAATAACATCCGAATCCTAAGAGTCCCAGAAGATGAAGAGAGAAAGAAAGGGGCAGAAGGTTTATGTGAGCAAATTAGAGTGGAAAACTTTCCTAATCTAAGGAAGGACAAAAACATCAAAATCCAAGAAGCACAAAGAACTCCCATCAGATTCAACAAAAACTGACTATTACCAAGGCATATTATAGTCAAATTCACATTACACAGAAAATGAAAGAATTATGAAATCAGCAAGGGAAAAAAGACCTTAACCCATAAGGGAAGACAGATTAGGTTTGCAGACCTATCCACAGAAACTTGGCAGGTCACAAAGGAGTGACAGGATATATTCAACATGTTGAATCAGAAAAATATGCAGCCAAGAATTCTTTATCCAGCAAGGCTGTCATTCAAAAGAGAAGGAGAGATAAAGAGTTTCCCAGAAAAACAAAAACTAAAGGAATTTGTCACCACTAAACCAGCCCTGCAAGGAATTTTAAGGGGGGGACCCTTTGAGTAGAGGAAAGACAAAACAAACAAAAAAGCCCAAAAACAACAAACTAGAAAGGACCAGAGAACATTAGAAATTCCAACTGTACAGGCAACACAGTGGCAATAAATTCATATCTTTCAGTATTCACTCTAAATTTCAATGAACTATATGCTCAAATCAAGACATAAGATATCAGAATGGATAAGAAAACAAGACCCATCTATATGCTGCTTACAAGAGACTCATTTTAGACCTAAAGACCTGAAGATTGAAAGTAAGGGAATGGAGAAACATCTATCATACTAATGGTCATCAAAAGAAAAGATATAAGTAGCCAAACTTATATCAGACAAAACAGATTTTAAAATAAAGACTGTA